>NC_071998.2:91342339-92004839 GCF_028885655.2 Pongo abelii | reverse complement strand
TTCTTACTGCAAAAAATAAGTAATTCAGATAATGCATATGTTAAATAGCTTGATTTAGCCATTCCACAATGTATATATAAACAAAACATCATGTTATATGCCATAAATAGATATAATTTTACTTGTTAATTAAAAATAAATAAATACATGCGTATATAAAATGCGGTAGTCATAAGGGGGGAGACAGGCATTGAAAATACATAAAATTCCTGAATCAGAAACAACCACGAAGTCTCTTTGCAGTCAAAGTGTTGATAATTACATTTAGAATGACCGTGAGAGGGGCATTTTCATAGTGAAGAAAATATATATGTCCTATCATGCCTGGAACAGAGTAAATATGTAACAAATGAAAATTTTCATTATTTTTAAAATTATTACAGTCAACAAGGAAAAACAGAACTAAATTTGAGGGAGCAGAGGGCAAATTATTATACCAATTCTGCAAACAACAGCATTATTTCCTCTGACATAGACTGCACAACAAATGAAGACTCTAAAACAGATTCTAGTTTCAGTGAATGTATGAATAATGATTTTGATGTTACTCTAAAATAGAGACAAGTGAAAAATATAAAAGATAAGAAGCGTAAAAGAATGATGAGACCTTTCCTAAATCCAAATTTAATATTGTGACTTTAACCAGTCACTTAACTCTATTCTGACAACTGTCACAATAAGAGTTCTGTCCATTCTAAAGGTAGAGCATAAAGTCGCATACACATTAAGTCTTTAGTTGCAATTCAGAGGACCCCGTGCACTCCACCTTCAGTATAAAGAAGCAGATGGCTTCTTTAATTTAGTTTCCTAATTATACACTCTGTCCTCAAGTGTATAATTTGTCCTGTTTATCAAGAGTTAAACCTCTGCATCCAAGTGTTCCTTCCAACTAAGAGAATGAAAAGGAAATCTTCTCTCATTAAGGAAATTACAGATTTTGAAGTATGTTGATGTTTGAAGAGAATATTGTAACATAATACAGTTCTTTAACATTTTATGTAAAATTTTCTAAATTATTCTGTAATTACCTTGTTTAAAAATTAAGAGACAATGATGAGATTTGTAGAAATATTTCCTAATTTCCTTTCCTAAGTCATACAAATTTTCTCATTTTCCATCAATGATATCGCAAATACATCTTTCTAAATACCACATCGGTTTAACTTACAAGAAATCCTTTCACATAGTCATGGCAATCCTAAGCTGTACTTCCACATTTGAGCTAAGTTTTAACTTTCTCAGGTTGTTATCAAACTAATGATAAAGAATTTATGTGGAAAAGTAAAAGTTACTCTTTTTATTTTTATTTTCACAGATCCTTATAATCTTTTGTAACACAAAATAGATGTGGGAAATACTGAAGCTTCCAATATGCTGCTAGATCTCCCCTTACTATGTAATACACACACAATTACTAAGTAGAAAATACATTCTGATCCATAACTGTTCTAGAAATACAAAATAAATCTGAGTTCCTATTACAGAGAATATCAGACTGGTTAAAATATGAAAAACCTATTAGCTGAAACTTATAATTGTCCTTAAAGAGCCCTAAATATTTGAAAAGTGTCCTAGAAACAGAAGGGAATGGGAAACACAAGGATGATGAAAAACTTGATCTCTTGGAATCAAATGACATTAAATAAATATTTACTCTCTGAGATTCACAGATTCAAAATTGGATTAGGCACAGAATCTGGCCTCAATGAGTTCACATATAATATGTAAAGTAAGAACAATACTTATATATTTTATATTTCTAAGTATTGTCCAAAGTGCCATACAACCTCCGACTCCTGGGCTCAAGCGATTCTCCTGCCTCGGCCTCCTGAATAGCTGGGATTACAGGCGTGTGCCACCACAACTGGCTAATTATTGTATTTGTAGTAGATTCGGGGTTTCACCATATTAGTCAGCCTGGTCTTGAACTCCTGACCTCGTGATCCACCCGCCTCGGCCTCCCAAAGTGCTGGGATTACAGGCCTGAGCCACTGCGCCCAGCATTTTTTTTTTTTTTTTTTTTTTTTACCAACCAGGGGCTTCTGCTAGCAGTTTTCTGCAAGACTCCTCCCATCCTGGAGAACTGCCTGGGAGAACATTTCCAGGCATGGCCTCTGCGACACTCAGTCGGCCTTGCATATTTCCAGTTTCCAAACTTTTTCTTGAATGCATTTCTCTCTTCAGTCTCCCCTTGGTCATGACACTTTGAAGCATCGCTGGCTACCTGAGTTCATCCTTGCCAAAGACTTAGATTCTGGCCCCTCTTCACCCAACACCTCAGAGCTACCTGCTATTCTCACTCATTCCTGACTTGGGTGGATCCTGGAACTCCAGCTGGCCCTGAGCCTGGGCACTCTCTTGCTCCTGCTGGGAAGTCAGGGAATCTTTCAATGAACTCAAGTTAATGTAATAAAGTTTAGAAAGATGCAGGAACACCTAAATTGATCCCACAAGGACATTAAGTTGCCAAGTGCTTGAGCAACTGAAAATTATGACAATGATGACAGCCATCTTTTTTCCTTAGGTACTCTATCCCTACATACAGGTGAAGAAACAGGTTCACACGGGTTAATAACTTGCTTGAGTTCACACAGTTTGTAAATGTGAGGAACATAGCTGATATTTGATCCCAAGTTGTTGAGCTCCAAGGCTGTACTCCATGTAAGAGTATATGGTTTTATTTTTATTTTATTTTATTTATTTTTCTTCTGTCTAGAGATTTTTATATTTTATATATATATAGGCTTATATGTATATATATTTTCATCTTTTATATTTAACATATAATTTTTTTATTATACTTTAAGTTCTGGGGTACATATGCAGAACATGCAGGTTTGTTACACATGCCATGATGGTTTGCTGCACCCATCAACCCGTCATCTAGATTAGGTATTTCTCCTAATGTTATCCCTTCTCTAAGCCCCCACCCCCTGACAAGCCCTGGTGTGTGATGCTCCCCTCCCTGTGTCCATGTGTTCTCATTGTTCAACTCCCACTTATGAGTGAGAACATGTGGTGTTTGGTTTTCTGTTCTTGTGTTAGTTTGCTGAGAATGATGGTTTCCAGCATCATCCATGTCCCTGCAAAGGACAAGAACTCATCCTTTGGGAGAAAATTTTTGCAACCTATCCATCTGACAAAGGGCTAGTATCCAGAATCTACAACGAACTTAAACAGATTTACAAGAAAAAACAAACAACCCCATCAAAAAGTGGGTGAAGGATATGAACAGACACCTCAAAAGAAGACATTTATGCAGCCAACAAACATATGGAAAAAAGGTCATCATCACTGGTCGTTAGAGAAATGCAAATCAAAACTACAATGAGATACCATCTCACACCAGTTAGAATGGTGATCATTAAGAAGTCAGGAAACAACAGATGCTAGAGAGGATGTGGAGAAATAGGAATGCTTTTACACTGTTGGTGGGAGTGTAAATTAGTTCAACCATTGTGGAACACAGTGTGGCGATTCCTCAAGGATCTAGAACTAGAAATACCATTTGATCCAGCAATCCCATTACTGGGTATATACCCAAAGGATTATAAATCATTCTATTATAAAGACACATGCACACATATATTTATTGTGGCACTGTTCACAATAGCAAAGACTTGGAACCAACCCAAATGCCCATCAGTGAAAGACTAGATAAAGAAAATCTGTCACATATACACTATGGAATACTATGCTGCCATATTTATTTATTTTTGAGACAGGGTCTCACTCACTCTGTTGCCCAGGCTGGAGTGCAGTGGTGCAATCTCAGCTCACTGCAGCCTCTGCCTCTAAAGTTCAAGTGATTTGCATTCCTCATCCTCCTGAGTAGCTAGGACTACAGGCGCATCACCTCGCCCAGCTAATATTTTTCTTTTTCTTTTTTTTTTTCTTTTTTGTATTTTTAGTAGAGACAGTGTTTCACCATGTTGGCCAGGTTTGTCTCAAACTCCTGACCTCAAGCAATCCACCTGCTGCCTCGGCCTTCCAAAGTGTTGGGATTACAGGTGTGAGCCACCGTGCCAGGCACATTTCATTTTTAATAACAGTATCTGCAATACTGACAGGATTGAATCAAGATGGCAAATACTATAATGGAGGAGCTGGAGGCCACTGCCACTTAATAATTGCTGATATTAAATGTTTACTATATACCAGGAATTGGGCTATACACTTTATAGAAACCATCTCATTTAAACCTCAAAAATAACCCTATGGGATATACAATGTTCTTATCTTCATTTTAAAAAGGAAAAGAAACAGCCATGGCCCAGAGAAGTTTAGCAGGCCCCACAGCTATTAACTAGTAGAGTTAAAGTACCTTGAGTCCAGAGCCCATGTCACCAGTCATCATACCTAACCATTCTATCAGCCATTCTGACCATTTGTCAACTTGACAGATGTGGAGATTTGTTCCATTCCTCCTTGCTTAGATGGCATCTCTCCCCTCCTTACTATTCTTGCAGCTTCCAACTCAAGCTACGATATCAATCCTTGCTGACACAGTAATCTTAAAAATAAGTGTAACTAGTAAAACAGGATCCCAAAGCAAACTCTGAATTATACCTTCCTTACCCGTTTTCTGCAATGGCTACCAATGTCCACTAAAGATATATATCTCTGTGTCATAATCCCAGGATGCAATAATCTCATCCAAACCCAGAGGAGATATGTGTGTTGTGTGTTTAAAAGGTAAGAACTGGGTAACTCTACATTAGGAAAACTGGATATATTTGATCAGTACAATGATATATTGTGCTATTGTTTAAATAAGTGTTACCCAAACTGTACTCCTTTGACCTCCTTGCTTTAGAGTTATTTGGAATGGTTTTTAAATGCAGATCTGTAGGCCTCCCTCAGCCTGTCTCCAAAAATTCTGGAAGGGGTATGGAACTCAGTAATCTTTATTTAGCAATTTACAAACTGCCCTAGTATTTTGGATATAGATGCACAACAGAACCCCTGGCCCTCTTGTTCTTGTTTGTATACTCTTCAGTATTATATAACTTGGTTTTGCAACTGTTTGACAGATTAAAGATCAGGATTTATGTTACCTCAGAGCTTACAGAATAATTTATTACTCCAATCATCATCAGAATAGATTACTGATATTATAGATACACCCAAATATTTCAAGAATTTTATGTACTCTTATTGTCATGGAGGCCCAGTGTGCAATGATACACAGACAACGTGCCCCTAAAAGTAGCCAACAAAATTTAACTTGAGTACTTTTTATGCATATTATGTCATACTGATCTTTTATTGCATTAGCCCAAGCACTGCAGAAAGATGTTAATCAGTATTTTGAGTACAAAGTGTTTTACACTCAACAAAAGCTTAGGAAACTGCTTTATTAAATCCTTCTCCTGAGGATTTGCAGTCATACTAAATTTTTGAGATGCTCCAGTGTGAAAAAGAAACTTGTTAACTTTATGCAGTATTTCACAAAAAAGAAAAAAACTTATTTGTGCAGAGGATAAGCTTTTTTTCCTTCTTTTCTGCACATTTCTTACCACCAATTTGCTTAGTTCTGAATTCATTTGCTCGACAAATGTATGTTGTAAATATATGCAACAACTATAAGCTAGGCAGTTATGTTAGATCTGAGGATAAAATGGTGACTAAACTAGACAGACTCTTCAACAGCCACATTCATTATCATTTGAAACTTGTCAAGTCACACAGGTTTCTCATAGCCCAAGGGGCTCTGATGCAATGCAATCAGCTATATTGCCTCAGTTCCACTACTGACCTTACTTTAGTTACAGCTTTCAAGAGGCTTTGAGAATCTCCAAACAAACCCAGAGCTGCTGCTGAGCTGGGTTTGACAAGCAGAACTCCCCAGGTGGCTGCATATCCAAGTTAGCCCTGTAACAAGTAGAGTATTATAGAATCTGTTTTGGCATACCTAGTGCAGTGGCTGCTTCAAAACAGGCATTTGAACTAGTTGTTGAATCAAAATTTAACCTGCAAATTTTTGTGCTGGGCAGGAGTTTTTTCATACCATGAAATAATGCTAATTATTTGTAAGGCTATTTTGAACATCCACTGACAAATAATGCAGATAATTGAGGTATTTATTTGATAACGCAGGTGGACAATCCTTTGTAATTACACTTTTGTTGTTATTGGCTTATTACTTTTCTCCTGAAATAAGGAGCACAAATGAGTTCACTAAAACAGCAGATCTTCCCTTTACCCATAATACTATTGCTTTGAGAAAGACTGAAAGCATGGTACATAACGGACACATATGAATTAATTTCAAAGTTTTATTTATTTTAATGGTCATACCAATGATACATACTCCTAATTCTATAACACTATATATATCCTCATAGCTGTTATAATTTAGGTGATTATAATTTTGTATTTGCCAAAGATGCCTTCCAACATGGAAGATGCAGCTAACCATCCTACAGTACACAGAATTGTAACCTATAAAGGTTTTATGATTGCGAAACATTAAACTCTGCCTTAGTTCCCTCCTATGGCAGAGGAGATAATACCAGAAATTTAGAAATTGAAATAGGATCAAAAATTAGTGGTCAAAAGGCTCCTAGTCTTCAATGCACATAGCACTGTGCTATTAGAGATGTCCTACTGACACATAGAGGAAAATATCACTTCACCTTCACAGTCTCCTAATGCATAGGTTATTGTTCAAACTCTTCAATGTGGTTATCAGAGCATGCCATAATTTGTTCCCAATATACTTATCTTAAACTGTTGCTTATAACCGACTGCATGTTAAACTTAGGCTTATTTTTCCATAATATACAGACCTTTCCTGCCTCTTGGCACATCTAGTTTATCATTCTGGAATGCCTTTTCAGCTTTAATCCTCACCCTAGTCATCAAAATAAAACTTGAATCTCATTTCATAAAACTTTTCTAGATCCATCTAGCAATTCAGTAAATGTTTTATTAGAGGCTTTGCTGTGTGCCAAATACTAAGCTACACGTTAGAGATTTTTAAAATAATTCTTTCTTTAAAATCCCCAAAGTCAGAAAGAGATGTTTGCAATATAACATGATAAATGCTATAATCAAGAAAAAAAAAACCCAGGTCATCTACTCATACATGCAGTCATTTTTCCACTGTTGCATCTTCTGCTTCACTCAATTGTAGCTTAACTGTGTACACCTAAACCTTTAACACCATAAGACTTTTGTAATCCTCAGGAAGAATAACATGACTCACTTTGGTACCCTGTATTCTAGACATCAGCTGGATCCACCCTGCTCATCAACACAGTCACAGATATTGCTGCCAAATCTTGCACACATCCACATTATAACTACTAGCTTTGAATGCCTTGTGCTGTTCCTATTTTTATCTGACCAAATAACGGAATGCTTTGCTTTGGAATTTGGACAAAACTGACAAAATCAGACCTAGACTAAATCAAATGTTTGTTTCTTTGGATATGTTTGTTTCTTCAAGCCTGCAGAATTATCCTTCATCTATTTAATCAAGAAATAGTTAGCAAATGCCTACTGTCTGCCAGATACTCTGCTAGGGAGTGTAGATGCAGCAGGGAAAATAAGAAGACATCTGGAATTAAAAGTACATTTTCTTGAACCATATGAGGTTCAATTCTGAATATGTAAGACAATGTGCAAAATTAAAATAGCTTCTTCGTTTTGAAGTTGTATGATCACTTTGGGTCATATAGGCCTATAACCTCTTCCAGGCTCACTCCCCAACCAGCCCACCAGCCACCTCTGCCACTATGGGGCTATTTATGGAATCCTAACTTTCAGCTGAAGAAGTTTCAAAGGAATACTAAGTAGAAAATATGATGGAAAAAATAAAGCTCATTTGTGAGGTAGAATTAATAAAAAGTATTAAAATATAATTGAGTGACCTAAGTCCCTTGTGTAAGAGAATGTAGTATGCAGGTTACATGTTATGGTTGAGATTCTCTCCCAAATTATCAAAGATACCATTCTGGCAATGTGAAGTTTACCATTTAGCATACCAAAAAAAAAATGCAGGTTGTGTTATGGCTTTATAACTTGAATTTGGGAAACTACCATCTGATTTAAAAAGAGAAAATAAGAGTGAGTAGGAAATTAACATTGTTATCAAAAATCTAGACTTCAATCTCTTGGCAGAAAATTTTACAATTTTTCTATTAATCATTTATTTACCTTTTAACATATGAGTTTCTTATTTGCCTGTACTTATTATTACCCATTGAATAAAATCTATCAGTCTTCTAAAATCTATCACTCTTAGCACAGTATAACTAGATATGGAATATAAGTGCAATATGTGCATGTGTATTTGCATACCAATAAACTGTAGCACTAAACAATTCATTTGGGGAGCTTGTTTGTGATAGCACTTTATGAGGTGTCTTTAAAAAAAAGGTAGAAGAAACTGGAGCTATTTGTGTTTGTCTCAAGAAAATAAAAGCTTTTTCCTTGAGTTCTCTGATGCATGTAATGTTTGAGATTTACAGAAATAGCATCCTTCTCTCAAGAGAATAAAAACACCCCCAGGCAGAAAAATAACCCTGCAACATGTAACTAGCAGGTAGTCTGTTTCATCAATTACTTAGATAAAAGATGCAGAAATTTGAGAAAAACAATTTTAAACTCCATTACGAAAGCACATATTTCCCTAACAGAGCTGATAGTCCATTCTGCTCCACCAAAAGAGAAGGCATAGAATTAATCAATTCAATTCTTTCTGTTTTGCCCCTCTGCCCTCCCCAGTTCCCTCTTTTACCCCATAGAAATTCTAAAGTTCCAAGGGAAGCTTTGTAATTAAGGATAGCTTTTCACAGCATCACTGGTCAGCTTGTCCTGCTGTCTACACTGCTGGAAATCTCACTGAATTCTCCAGGTATTCAGGAGCATTCTCTGACAGGTAAGGGGAGAATGAAATCCTTCCTTCTTTCCAAGATAAAGCTTCTTCATCATCAAAATCCTGAGTTTCCTTCTGCCTCTCTTTAACTCCTGCAGGTTGCCTTTCCCCCCACAGGACATCAGGGTCCTGACATCCTGTTCAAGGGATGCTTTCCCCTGTAACGGCACTAGATTCTTAGCTATTCCTTTCTTCCTGACCCTCTCTCTTCCCGTGGCTTCTCCATCACTTCTTGAGCTTGGTTTTCCTTGAGCACATCTGACTCTCTTTCTCAACTTGTCTTGCCTTCTTATCTTTGAAATGTTGGTGTTCCAGATGTTTCATCCTCAGTCCTCCTTTGTGTCCTATATTCTCTTCTAAGCTAGGTGTTTTTAGGTAAGTCACTTACCCTCTCTGATACCCAGTTACACATATGCGGTAGGGGTGAAAGAGAGTGGACTGGATAGTTCCTAAAGTTTAATCCCATACTAAAATTCAGTGATAATAACTCAGAAGGAAGAAATGACAGTGGAGATAGAGAACTGCAAATCCTGAATGAAAATAGATGGGCTTGGGAGAATGGATGTTGGTAAGAATACCATGAGAGAACTGGATGCTGCAGCTCAGAACAGGATGCCCCGGTAGCCCTGTGAATCCCACTCTCTTTGGGATCCATTGAGATTCTCTAATAAATGCCAAGGGCAGTGTGAAACAGGGAAATAGTCAAAAAAGGGAAACCAGAAAAGTGTCTGGATAAGGGGACAGATGTGGGGAATCCTTTTCCTTGCTTCCTAACTCAGAGAAAAGCAAGGTAGAAGCAACATACTCTAAGAGGAGAGTTACTGCTTACCTGGTTTTGCTCCAGGAAGCCCAAGCACAAGATATTTTACTCTGATATTTAATTAGAGCTCACCCAGGATTCAAAACAGTAGTCAAAGTACACTTTTTTTTTTTCAGACAGAGTTTCGCAATTATTGCCCAGGCTGGAGTGCAATGGTGCACCATCTCGGCTCACCGCAACCTCCGCCTCCCGGGTTCAAGTGATTCTCCTGCCTCAGCCTCCCCAGTAGCTGGGTTTACAGGCACACACCACCATGCCCAGCTAATTTTGTATTTTTAGTAGAGATGGGGTTTCTCCATGTTGGTCAGGCTGGTCTCAAACTCTCGACCTCAGGTGATCCGCCCACCTTGGCCTCCCAAAGTGCTGGGACTACAGGCTGAGCCACCACACCTGGCCCAAAGTACTCTTTGATCATGGATTCTATTAGGACAACAAAAGGTTTTCTTAATAATTCCAGGTATTCTGGAATGAAAACTCTACACACATGGTTTATGGGTAACTTACACGTAAAAATGATTTTTTGATGCCTGGATCACAAAGTTATACACACAAATTATAAACAGTATTCATCTGGGAGCTGATATAAATGTCCAGCTCTTCCTCACTAGGGACCTGGTAAGAGGTCATCAGGCGTGGCTCAAGGCTATAGCTCTGTCATAGCTGGGTTCACCTTCTTTCACTGTATAAGTGTTGTTGATTCCTATCCGTGAATCTTACCCTGCCTACATGGGATGTCTCTTCTTGTTTGGGAGCCCTTAGTGTTATCTTCCACCTTCTATCACTGCTCAAGAAGTTTGTTTGTACCAATAAGTTTACAAAATGCCTGAAGTACATACTCGTTACCCAGGTGTAATGGAAATGGCCTGTTCCACAAGACTCAGGTTCAGATAATGTCTTGTCATTTTCTCATATTTGTTTTAGAACAATGGTTCTCAACTGGGGAACCCCAGAAAACATTTGGCCATGTCTGGAGACCACTTTGTCACACTGAGGGGCTAGGGTGCTATTGGCATCTCACAGGTAGAGGCTAAAGATGCAGCTAACCATCCTACAGTACACAGAACAACCCCTACAGTAAAAAATTATATGACCCAAAATATCAATAGTGTCAAGACTGAAAACCCTCAATTAAGACCCAACTCAGAGTGCTACCAGTCAAGATTCATGGGAACTCACCTAGGGACTCTCTTCCCCATCTCTCCCTCTCTTCTCTTTGGGGGTTTATTAAGTCTGAAAAGACACCTGTGTGACCCAGAGCTGGGCATGGGGAGTTGTGCCTCCTGATGTTGTTCCTGGTGGCCAGATGGTACCACTGATCTGACACACCAGGAATTTGTTCTTACCTCTCGTTTTCCCACAAGAGCCCCTGATTCTCATTAGAAATATCTTGATGTCTCAGGATCCAAGACTAACAGAAGGTTTTTTGCCTTTTCTGGAAGAAATGAAAGCCAGGGCTTTAGGCACACTATGCCTTAATTAAACTCTCAAGGGGGGAATCCACATGCCTTTCAATTCTTGCTGATAGGACCACAGCAGTGGAAACAAAGCACAAGGTAAGTTCCCAATAGGTTCCCCTGCTCTGTATAAATTTGTAGTAACTTAGTCTGATTCTGGTAATGGCACCTCTCACTCTGCCTGCCTCCTTTTAGTCTGTGACTCCGCCTGTCTTCTCCTGAGCTGGGCCTTCAGGGTCCTGAATTCTGCCCCTAGAAAGACTGTACCCTCATCTATACCCTCACTATTGGGCACATCTATACCCTCACTATTGGGATGGGAGAGGTCAGGAAAGTGCCACCCTTTAGACAAAAGAGTAACTCTCTGATAGGACCTCAGAGCTACAAATGGGTGCCACAGGGTGCTAAGCATGACTCCTCCTGTGGCCTACCTCCCATGTCGCATCCTCACCATTAATAATGGTCTGAGATTTTCCTGTTTAACCATTTCATACTTAATGTGTGTAGATATCAAGTGATATGGTTTGGCTGTGTCCTCACAGAAATCTCATCTTGAATTGTAGCTTCCATGATTCCCATGTGTCGTGGGAGGTAATTGGATCACAGAGGCAGGTCTTTCAGTGCTGTTCTCCTGATAGTGAATAACTCTCATGACAGCTGATGGTTTTATAAAGGGGAGTTTCCCTGCACAAGTCCTCTCTTGCCCACTGGCATGTAAGAAGTCCCTTTGCTCTTCCTTCATCTTCCACCATGATTGTGATGCCTCCCCAGCCATGTGGAACTGTGAGTCCATTAAACCCCTTTTTTCTTATAAATTACCCAGTCTCATGTATGTCTTTATTATCAGTGTGAGAACAGACTAATACAACAAGTCTTCATCACAATACTTATATCATGGAATTGTAATTATCTGTATACTCATTTGTTTTCCCACTGGGCCTAGAGCTCCTTGAGGAAAAAGACTGTTTTAGTTATTGCTACAAAGAAAGCACAAGACAGAGTGCTTGTGCATAAGAAGCACTTAGCATTACAGAATTAAAAATGCATTTAACTAAAATATTTTCCAGTGAAATATTTGTAAAGATTTATAAAGGAAGGTATTAATAGGGAGAGACTAGCTATCCAGAATTTAGAAGGTGATATTTTATTTTATTATTTTTATTTTTTTATTTTTAATTTTTTAGTTCTTTGAGAAATCTTCAAACTGCTTTCCATGGTGCCTGAACTAATTTACATTGCCACCAACATTGTGTGTTTTCTTTTTTTTATTATTATTATACTTTAAGTTTTAGGGTACATATGCACAACGTGCAGGTTTGTTACATATGTATACATGTGCCATGTTCATGTGCTGCACACATTAACTCATCATTTAACATTAGGTATATCTCCTAATGCTATCCCTCCCCACTGCCCCACCCCACAACAGGCCCCGGTGTGTGATGTTCCCCTTCCTGTGTCCATGTGTTCTCATTGTTCAATTTCCACCTATGAGTGAGAACATGCGGTGTTTGGTTTTTTGTCACAAGGTGATATTTTATATAAACCAGTTAAAATACCAATACACAGCTCTTCTGAAGCTTTTAGCACAATGGAATAAAAATCAGAAACTTTTTTTCTTTTTTTTCTGTCATCTGGAAATTGTGGTGCAAATAAATTCTTCTGTCTTTTATTCTTAGAAGACGCTGATAAAATTTCACGCATCATTATTTGAATTATTTATTTCACAAGGTTAGATGAAAAACTTACCTACAAGTTAAATAGAAGAGACACCAGAGTGAGCTTTCACAGGCTTGCTGGCTCTTATAATCTCAAGAGAGAAATGGCTAAATCAAACTGTTTTA
Organism: Pongo abelii; assembly: GCF_028885655.2. Taxonomy (NCBI): domain Eukaryota; kingdom Metazoa; phylum Chordata; class Mammalia; order Primates; family Hominidae; genus Pongo; species Pongo abelii. The sequence goes on along the minus strand of NC_071998.2, from coordinate 91,991,837 downwards.
TGGACCTATAAGCAGCTTCTCTCCAACGCCCTCTGTAATCTAAAAGCTGCCGGCCTTTAGAGATAGTTCTGAGTTATATAAATGATCTTTCTATTGGTCTCATTTAGCCCAAGGTCAGGTTACTAGCATGCATGTGTATTTTATTAAGAAGAATTCTGGTTTTGCGCCATTGGATATACTTGACTCACAGGAAAGAGAAATGAATGAAGTAAAGTTTGCACTTACATTTTTTTCCTGGCTCTTAGGTGCTTGTTACTAAACTGTTGAACCACCTGAATTAAGTCTATGGAAATAAGTTTGAAGTCTTTGTAATAGCAAATTATAACCCATGTTTTAAGGTAGCTACACTCCAGCTACCTTAAAAAGTGGCGTAAAATTATCAATACAATTTATTTTTATTTATTTTAAAAGATTGATCTCTATTATGAAAAAGAGGGACTCAGGTGTTGATGTGAGAATAATTATTATAGCCAATGTAGTTAATATTAATCTCAGATGTGCAAATAAGTAGACCATTATAATATTAACAACTTGACCTAATATATACTTTGAATTTCCATTCCACCAAGATAGGATAAACTTAATCTCACATATTTTGGGGTTCCTATACCTCAAAATAATAAAAGCCATATATGACAAACCCACAGCCAACATAATACTGAATGGGGGAAAGCCGAAAGTATTCCTCGTAAGACCTGGAACAAGACAAGTATGCCCATTTTCACTGCCCTATTCAACACAGTACTGGAAGTCCTAGCCAGAGCAATCTCAGACAAGAGAAAGAAATAAAAGTCATCCAAATTGGAAAGGAGGAAGCCAACCAAATTACCTCTGTTTGCTAATGATACACCTAGAAAACCCTAGGGACGCCTTTAAAAGACTCCTAGATTTGATAAATGAATTCAGTAAATTCTGAAGATACAAAATTGTTGTACAAAAGTCAGTAGCATTTATATAATCAATAAAGTTCAAGCTGAAAACCAAATGAAGAACTCAATCTCATTTACAATAGCTACCAAAAAAAATACCTAGGAATATACTTAACCAAGGGGGTTAAAAATCTCTGTAAGGAAAACTACAAAATACTGATGAAAGAAATTGTAGATGACACAAACAAATGAAAAAGCAACCCATGCTTACAGATCATAAGAATCAATATAGTTAAATAACCGTCCTGCCCGAAACAATATACAGATTCGATGCAATCCCATCAAAATACCGATATCATTTTTCAGGAATTAAAAAAAAATTAAATTCATATGGAGCCAAAAAAGAGCCCAAATAGCCAAAGAAATCCTAAGCAAAAAGAACAAATCTGGAGGCATCACATTACCTGATTTCAAATTATACTGCAAGGGTAAGGTAACCAAAACAGCTGGTACTCGTACAAAAATAGACACCTAGATCAATGGAGTAGAATACAGAACACAGAAATAAAGCCACATAACTATAGCCAACTGATCTTTTTACAAGGTTGACAAAAACATACACTGGGAAAAGGGTACCCTGTTCAATAAATAGTGCTGGGAAAATTGGCTAGCCGTATGTTGAAGAATGAAACTGGACTCCTATCTCTCACCATATACAAAAATTAACCAAGATAGATTAAAGACTTATAGACCTAACACTATAAAAATACTAGAACAAAATCTAGGAAAAACTCTCCTGAACAATGGCAAATAATTCATTGCTAAAATCGAATGCAACAAATGCAAAAATAGACAAATGGGACTTAATTAAACTAAAAACCTTCTATGCAACAAAAGAAATAATCAACAGAGTGAACAGACACCCTGAAGAATGGGAGAAAATATTTGCAAACTACACATTTGAAAAATGACTAATATCTGGAATCTATAAGGAATGCGAACAACTCAACAACCACAACAAAATAACCCCATTAAAAAGTGGGCAAAGGACATAAACAGATATTTTGCAAAAGAAGACATACAAATGGCCAACAAACATAAAAAAATGCTCAGTATCAGTAATCCTCAGAAAAATGCAGGTTAGAACCACAATGAGATACCATCTTATAGTAGTCAGAATGGCTATTATGAAAAACGTGAAAAAATAACAGATGTTGGTGAGGGTGCAGAGAAAAGGGAAAGCTTACACACTGCTAGTGGGCATGCAAATTAGTACAGCTTCTATGGAAACATAGTATGGAGATTTCTTAAAGGAATAAAAGTAGATGTACCACTCCATCCAGCAATAATCCCACTCTTGGGTATATACCCAAAGGAAAAGAAATCATCATATCAAAAAATACTTGCACCCATATGTCTATCACAGCACTATTCATGATAGCAAAGATATGGAGTCAACCTAAGTGTCCATCAACAGATGATTGTATAAAGAAAATGTGTGTAGATGTATATATATATATTGTGGTGTGTGTATATGTATATATATATACATATACACACATTTTCTTTATACACACACACACACACATATATACAATGGAATACTATGCAGACGTAAAAAAGAATGAACTCATGTCTTTTGAAGCAACATGGATGGAACTGTAGGCCATTATCTTAAGTGAAACAACTCAGAAACAAAGTTAAATGCCACATGTTCTCACTTATAAGTGGGAGCTAAATAATTTGTACATATGAACATATGAAATAATACATGTAAAATACTCAGAAGCGTGGAAAGGTGGGAGGGGGTGGGGAATGAGAAATTACTTAATGAGTAAAATTTATATTATTCAGGTGATGGTTACACTAAAATCCCAGACTTCATCACTACACATATAGCTATGTAATAAAATGGCACTTGTACCCTCTAAGTCTATAAAAATAAAAATTTAGGGTTCCCTCCCCTTGCCGAAGAGGGTGTTTAAAATCTGGGTGATTTATACAGTGCTATGCCATTTTGATGTAAGGAGTTGGATTCCCATCTGATGTTCAATATCATATTTCTATGCAGTTTTCCTCTGAGAATGTTGTGACCCCTTTTGATTCTCTGTTAATTAATCTGCAGAGATCACCACTAAAAGAAATATCACCAGCTTCTCTCTGCCTGCCCCCTTCAAGTTGGATGTCTTTCTCTTCTTCTTCCTTTTGTTTTATGGACACATAACATATTCTAACCTTTCTGTGTCATACTGAGACATCAAAATCTCCACCAAACTGGCTAAGACCCATTCTCTCTAAACTTACCACACCTGTTTCCTCTCTGAACTCCAGGCTTCCCCCAGAAAGCAAGATACAGGATCCATCTTCCTGGACCAATCCATCCACCTTCTTCTACCTGGGAGTTAGCAAGGTCAACCTCTTTCTCTTCCATCCCAAACATTTTGGCTGTGCCTAAGATTCTCTCCAGTCACCTAAGGGCCTAGGTTTTTTGGAGACAAAGTCAATAAGACTCCTTTGTTTCTATCTTTTATCCTATCCTGTCCCCTGCCTTGAGCAAGGAGCATAGCACTGCCCAAATCATTGAATGGGGTAGAGGTAGGAGGTTGATGAAAAAATGAAGTACACACAGGAAAAAAAAATGTTAGTATCTCAAAATGTTATCTCCCCACACTTACCACATATATTGAGTATCCTTCCCTAGTCAATATTTTTTTAATTGCCTCCTATGGTTTGCTTTTTGGTTTTGTTGGTTTTGGTGTTTCTTTTTTTTCCTGTTTACACATCTTTCAATCCTACTCCACTGTTTGTCCTGAGTAAACTTGGGTGGATTGTCACTCCTCCTTACACCCCATTCTGATATTGCCACTTTCCTTCACATAAGGAGTCTGGGATTTTCTGCACAACCCAGCTTCTGCACAAACAGCTTCATTTGTGATTCCTAGCAGATGGACTAATGAGCTAAGGTTGGATCTTCCCTTCCTCAATCTGGTCATTTCTTTCATCCCTCTCTATTAACCACTATCTGTGTTCCACATGTCTCTACTTGTTTTCATTTTTTCTGACTAAATATCCCATAATACAGGACATTTCTTTCATAGTATACCATACAATGCAATTTTTTCTGAGCCTCTCTTCCTCCTGCAGTGTGTGTCTTTGACATTGTATTTACCTCATGGACTGGATAAAGAGAACGGCCATTGGAGGGTTGATGGGCTGGGGCACTGTCACAGAGTCTGGGAGAAAGGATTCCAGATCAGTCTGGCTCAGAGGGGAGCAGTGTGTGCACAACTTGCAAAATGACCCTGGATTTTTCTAGTTGTGTGACCCTTCATTATCCTGAGTTGGGTATAAAGGGAAGGGATTGGTTAGAGTTTTTCATCACCTTCTGAGGGACTAGATTAGGTGGAGCACATGGCACATCATCTAGGAAAGTTCTTCTTCATTCTTCCCCCTCAATAATGCAGTTAGTGAAAAGTTGGGCCAGACTTTGAACTACATTCTTCTCTTTGTCAGTACCATTGTTAATTTTATTATTTTTTCATATTCTCTTGGATTTTCAGTGGAATTTTCATGGCATATCTATTAACCACATCCAATATACCACCCTGTAAACACAGATGTCCCAAAGCTGGAATTTTCACCCATGTACATCTAACTCCAAAGCCCCACATTTTCTGCTACTTCATGGTGCCACCTTAAATGTAGTACATTCAGTTCTGCTCCTTGAATTCATGAGGCTGTTTTAAAATAGATTCTAATACTCTATTTTATCCTTGATTTCTGTTTCCTGAATTCCCTGAAGTTATTCAGTAGGAAAAAATGAGCATTGTGTATGTGTGGCCTATTTCTCAAATAACATCAGTGGATGGAAATACTTCCAGAGAGAAGCCAGCAAAAGGCATGAGACACATGGAACACAGAACTTTAATAAAAATATCTGTTTTTATAAATGTTTAATAAAAACATTTTTAAAAAGTGACCTGGGACCCCACAATTGAAATATAATATGACATAAACAGAAAAAGTCCAGGCTTTGGAGTTTTAATAGAAGCAAGTCCACCACAAATCCATCTGTTCTGCTACCTTGAGCAACAATTCTGAGCCTCGGCTTTCTAATTTGTCAAATGGAGATAATTATGTTTACTTCCCAGAATGGTATATAAATTAAATGAGTTTATGCCTAAGGCTTTTGACAAGCACAGGAGGTAAATGAAAAATAGTAGTTGTCTTAGGTAAGATACTATTGATTTCGAGTAAAAGAATACCTAACAAATTGACTTAATTAATAATGAAGGTGATTTATTATGTAGATGAAAAGTTAAAAGATAGAGTCGGCTTCATATACAATTTAACATGGCAGTTCCTGATGTCATTTCAGGATGCCAGTAATTCTGTGCGCTTGCCTTCGTTCTGCTTTTCTCCTCAGATCAGCTTTGTGTTGATGCTAGCTTCCCCAATATTAATAAAATGGTTCACTGCAGTGAGAGAATGAGCACTTGTTCCAGAATTACTGGCAGGAGTCATGAGATTCACTCCAGAACCAAGTGGCCAAGAAGATGGAATCCACTGATTGGCTCAACTCAGGACCCTGAGTTAGGAGCAAAATACAAGCTTATTCTCTTTGTTCTCAAAATATCTACTGTTTCATTTTCCTTCAATTTCTTCTACATACCCTAAGAACTCCTTTTAAGGAAACCTTTTCTGGTCTAGGTTTGAAAGATGAATAAAGAGTACCCTCTCTTCTCAAACTATGTAGAATTCTGTACATATTTCTAAAAACTCAGGCATTTGGAAATCAAAGCTAGAAAGTTCTCTTTGTCTCTGTGTTTTATCTGTGCCTGTCCCTCCTCCGTGACAATGCTCACTTGATTCTTAATTTTTCTTTTCCTCAAGTCAAAAAAGTTAGAAAGTCTTACAATTATTTAAGCCACACACTCATATTTGTCCGTGGAGATGAGATATATTACACACATAATACTTATTTCAATAATCATCAGCCGTTTCATCTTGATGTGATTTTTTTTGCAGCTGCCTTGGTATTAGCAATAAACTCTAAGGATCGTCTTGCTGATACTTTGAACAAATAAATAAGAATATTTCTAATTGCTAGCCCACAAACACAAGGACTTGAGCATGCACAAAATCTTAATATACTCCCCAAGCACTACTTGTGAGAGCTTCACTAACTCTTGGTTTGGATTCCTATTACCAGATATTGTTGATTCTGGGTATTCTAGTTTTCATCAGGTGTTTGGGGTTTGATAGTGAACCTAACAATCTTTGGGATTCTCTTCTTGATCTTATAGTTTAAAAATAAATCAAGCAACACCACCAAATGGCTGAGAACAAAGAAATTCAATGCTAGATGACGAGTTGGTGGGTGCAGCGCACCAGCATGGCACATGTATACATATGTAACTTACCTGCACATTGCGCACATGTACCATAAAACCTGAAGTATAATAATAATAATAATAATAATAATAATAATAAAAGAAAAAAATAAAATAAAATAAAATAAAAAAAGAAATTCAGCTTTTGTGATTCTAGGCCAGTGGAACCATAACTGTATCTAGTTACATAATCTTGACATATTTTGCCTATTGTTTGTCCAAACACAACACTACTTCACTAGAGCTGTGGGTAAGTATCAAACAAATCTACATACAGAAAGACCAACAAGCAAACCTATCTGGCTTCTAGAATGGCTTTCTTCTTTTCCTCTCCAAACCTAGAAAGTTGATTTGAGGATTGGTGACATCACAATTTACATACGGCATTTAGCAAGTACTCAATTGCTGGCAAATTTACTCCTTACTATCATGAGAAGAAAGATATACAGACGGTCCCCAACTTACCCTGGTTTGACTCACAATTGTTTTACTTTACTATGGTGCAAAAGGGATAGTCATTTGGTAGGCTTCTTGACTTAAGATGGGACTAAACCCACCAGAGGTTGAAAATATTATTAAGTCAAAAATGTACTTTCCCAACTGATGATATTTTCAATTTATGATGGATTTATCAGGACATAATCCCATTGGAAATTGAGGAGCACCTGTGTATTCTTCTCAAACTCCTGGTCTGGGTCTTCAATTGTGTTTCTCAGTACAGCCCCAGAGGGTGGTAGAGAGGCTTTGTAATGGAATTCCTAATTGAAATTAAATATATGGGGATTTTCAGTGGAGCTGCAAGTAGGAGATCTGTGTTTCTCAGATTAATCGAAACACTGTTCTGTGTTATTAAAGTTGTCTTGTATTGTGCTGGTGTTGGATTTGGCTGAAATTTTAAAGATAGAGCCTTTTGTCTGAAGGCACTTTTTTAAAGAAATGAGACCAGGCATGTTGGCTCATACCTGTAATACCAGCACTTTGAGAGGCCAAGGCACAATGATGGCTCAAGCCAAGGAGTTCAGCACCAGCCTGGGCAACATAGAGAGACCTCATCTCCATAAATAATTTTTAATAATAGCCAGGCATGGTGGCATGTCCCTGTGGTTCCAGTTTCTCAGGAGGCTGAGGTGGGAGGATTGCTTGAGCCTGGGAGGTCAAGACTGCAGTGAGCCATGATTATGCCACTGCATTCCAGCCTGAGTGACATTGCAAGACCCTGCCTCAAAAAAAAAAAAAAAAAGAAAAAAGAAATGTAATAAATACAAACCAAGGAGAGATTAATACAATTTTGAGGAATGAGGGAATAATCTGGTAGTTCATAACTGTGGTCCTCATGTACCACTGAAGATGTTTAACCATACACAGGAGTCACCAAATCCCGGGTGGGAATCCAAGTAGATAACTAAAAATCACCTAGGTAGACAACCCATAAGAGTAACAATTCCTGACATTGGACTCAAGTCATCTTCTACACAGAGTTCTTCTAACCTGGATTCTTCCTTTAATAATAGTTTGCCTATGACAGTGCCTGGCACAGAGTGGGCATTTAATATACAGACATACCTCACAGATACTGTGGGTTTAGTTACAGACCATCCCAGTAAAGTGAATATCACAATAAAACAAGTCACGCAAATTTTATTTCCCAGAGCATATAAAAATTATACTTACACTATATTGATATTATAATATATCAATTATACATTATGTCTAAAAAGATGTACATACTTGCTTTCAAAATACTTTATTGCTAGACAGTGCTGACACAGAGACAAAAGTGAGCACATGCTGTTGAAAAATGGCAATGGCACCAATAGACTTGCTCAATGCAGGATTGCAACAAACCTTCAATTTGTATTTTAAAAGAAAAAGGCAGTATCTGTGGAACACAATAAAGTGAACCACAATAAGATGATATATGCCCAAATATGTGTTGAATGAATAAATAATTAATGAGACACCTTCAGGTTTTCGTGGGCTTTGACACTCCAATCACCTTCTGCACAAGCAATGGCCTTCAACATTAGAGATGTTTTCAGATAGATATGCAAAGACTCCAGGAACCATTGTTAAAAAATCAATCTTTTCTCCCATAACACATTAACCCAGGAGAGATGTAAGCATGAAGACATGCCATCAAGACTGATCCCTACCCATTTATTAACTTAGAATAACTAGGGTCTTTTGTAGGGGTAAGAGAAGGGCAGGTAAATGTAAAACTGGGAATCTTGGAAAGAAAAACAACATGTATTTCCCTCCAAATGTTGTCATATTATATTTTAATCTGGGACAATCAAATGCAAGACTACAAACAGTGAGCAGGAAACAAGCACTTCTGAGCAGACAAAACAAGGAAGTGTTTTCTGTCACTCTGTTAATCCAACCTCATCCATGCTATTGTAAGGCCCTGGAGTAGAAAGGAAAGTACAGTCTCTGTCAGCCTTCCAGACTGCATCAAGCTTCCCCAGTTAAAAAGGTCTGCATTCTGTACTCTCTCCTCTAAGAGCTAAACTCCAGTCCTGCAGCTGCTATGGACATGTGGAAGCTGCAGACCAACAGTTTTAAGAGTAAACAAAGTATTAAATAGGCTGTCAAAATGAACCACTTTCTTAAGGAGCGCACTAAACCAACTGTATCTCACAAATTAGTTTTTCCTGACAAGGTTCAATATTTATAAAGTAATCAAAACAAACTAAATTACCAGGAAAAGCTTCAGATAATTCGCAAATACATGGAAATTAATCAACATGCATTTGAACAACCAATGGTTCAAGGAGGAAAATAATAGGGAAATTTTAAAATATCTTGAGACAAACAAAAATGGAAACATAAAATACCAAAACTTATAAGATGCATCAAAAGCAGTTCTAAGAGGGAAATGTATAGCAATAAATGCCTACATCAAAAAAGAAGGAAGAACTCAAATACGCAATACAACATTACATCTTAAGGAACTAGTAAAACAAGAACAAACTAAGCCCAATGTTAGTAGAAAAAGAAAATAGTAAAGATCAGAAAAGAAATAAATGAAATAAGGACTAGAAAAAAATCAATGAAACTAAGAGTTGGTTTTTTGAAAAGATAAAATTCATAAAACTTTAGACAAAGTTTAGACAGAAAAAAGAAGACTTAAATAAATAAATCAGAAATGAAAAAAGAGAAATTATGACTGATACAAAAGAAACACAGAAGAACATGAGAGAATATTATGAACAACTATACGCCAACAAACTGGATAACTTAAAGGAAGCTGATAAATTTCTAGACACATGCAACCTACTGAGACTGAATTATGAAGAAACATAAAATCTGTACAGACCAATAATGAGTAAGAAGATTGAATCAATAATTTTAAAATCTCCCATTAAATAAAAGCTTGGGACCTGATGGCTTCACAGTTAATTCTACCAAACATTAAAAAAATTCTACCAATCCTTCTCAAACTCTTCCAAAAAATTAAAGAGGAAGGAATACTTTCAAACTCATTTTATGAGGTCAGCTTACCCTGATACCAAAGGAACATGAGGACATTACAAAAAGAAAAAAAAACTAAAGGCTAATATGCCTGATAAACCAATGCAAAAGTCCTCAAAAAAAAAAAAAAACACTGGCAAATCAAATCTAACAGCACATTTTTAACATCATTCATCATTAGCAAGTGGTATTCATCTCAGGGATGCAAGGAGAGTCAAACACACAGAAATCTATAAATGTGGTAAAACACATCAACAGAATGAAGGAAAAAAATACGGCCATCTCATTAGATGCAGAAAAAAGCATTTGACAAAATCCAACATTCTTTCATACTAAAAATCCCAACAAATTTGGTAGAGAAGGAATACACCTCAACACAATAAAGGTCATGTATGGAAAACCCACAGCTGACATACTCAACAAGAAAAGTTGAAAGCTTTTCCTTTAAGATCGAGAACAAGACAAATGTGCCCACTGGAACCAATTCTATTCAACATAGTACTAGAAGTTCTAGCCAGAGCAATTAGACAACAGAAAGAAATAAAAGACATCAAATGGAAAGGAAGATGTCCCTGTTTACAGATGACATAATCTTATATAAAGAAAATCCTAGACACTCCATCAAAAGAACTGTTAGAACTAATAAACAAATTTAGTGAAGTTGAAGGATATAAAATAAATATACAAAAATTAGTAACATGTCTATACACTAAAAGCAAGCAATATGAAAAATAAATCAAGGAAACAATTTCATTTACAATGACATTAAAAAACCTTAGGAATAAATTTAACCAAGAAGGTGAAATATCTCTACACTGAAACTATAATACTTTCACGAGAGAAGTTGAGGAAGACACAAATAAATGCAAAGATATCCTATGTTCATGGATTGGAAGAATTAAGGAAAATTAATATTGTTTAAATGTCCATACTACCCAAAGCAATGTACAGATTCAATGCAATCCCTATAAAAAAATACCAATGACATTCTTCACAGAAGGAGAAAAAACACTCCTTAAATTTGTGTGGAACCAAAAAAGACCCCAAATAGCCAAAGTAATCTTAAGCAAAAAGAACAAAGCTAGAGGAATTAGACTGCCTGATTTGGAAGTCTACTATAGAGCTATAGTATTCAAAATATCATGATACTGGCATAAAAACAGACATACAGATCAATGGAACACAATAGAGAGCCTAGAAATCCATTGACCCATTTATAGTCAATTGATCTGTGACACAGATGTCAAGAACATACAATGGGGAAAGAGCTAATCTCTTCAATAAATGATCCTGAATATCCACATGCAGGACAATGAAATTAAATGTCATCTCACACCATATGCAAACATCAACTCAAAATGAATAAAGACTTAAACCTAAGACCTGAAACTTAAAACTATTAGAAAACATGAAGGAAAATCTCCTTGACATTAGTCTGGGTAGCAATTTTTGGATATAACTTCAAAAGCACTGGCAACAAAAGCAAAAAAATAGACAAATGGGATTACATCAAACTAAAAAACTTCTGCGCAGCAAAGGAAATAATCAACAATAAAGAAACAACCTAAGGAATAAGAGAAATATTTACAAACCATTTATCTGATAAGGAGTTAATATACCAAACATATAAGAAACTCAAACAACTCAAAAGCAAAACAACAAATAATGTGATTAAAAAATAGATGAATTACCTAAATAAACATTTCTCAAAAGAAGACATACAAATGGCCAACAGGTATGTGGAAAAATTTTCAACATCACTAATCATCAGGGAAATGCAAATTAAACCACAAGGAACTATCACCTCATCCCTGTTAGAATGGCTATAATCAATAAGACCATAAGAATTGTCAAGGATGTGGGGGAAAAAAAAGGCATCTTTGCACATGCCAGTGGGAATGCAAATTAGCACAGCCATTATGGAAAACACTATGAAGTTTCCTCAAATATAAAAAATAGAATTGCCATATGACCCAGCAATACCACCACTGGGTATATATCCAAAGGAAATAAAATCAGTTTGTCAAAGAGATATCTGCACTTCCATTTTCACTGCAGCATTATTTACAATAGCCAAGATATGGCATCAACCTAAGTGTCAATCAACAAATGAATAGATAAAGAAAATGTGATGTATATACAAAATGGAATAGTATTCATCCATTAAAAAGACAAAAACATTGTCATTTGCAACAACACTGATGAACCTGGAGGACAATATGTTAAGTGAGATAAGCCAGGCACAGAAAGACAAATACCAAGTGATCTTGCCTATATCTGGAATATAAAATTGATCTCCTAGAAGTAGAGAGTATCACAGTGGTACCCAGAGGGGGAAAGGAGGGTGAGGAGAGGGTGGTCAAACAATATAGAATTACAGTTATATAGAAGTCATATATTCAAGGAATCTAGTGTAAAGTGACTATAGTTAAATGACCATTTATTGTATTATTGAGAAAGGCTAAGAGAGTAGATTTTAAGTGTTCTCATCACTAAAATAACTTTGTGAGATAATGCATATGTTAATTAGCTCAATTTAGTATTTCTTTAATGTAAATATTTCAAAACATCATGTGAAACATGATAAATACATACAGCTTTATCTGTCCATTTAAACAAATAAAAAACACTAAGGAAACTAATTTAATTTTTAAAAATAAGAAATGAAAAGGGAGAAGGTAGTATAAAAGGGAGGGAAGAAAGGAGGGAGTGATTAAGGAAATAATTCAATTGTTATTTTATTTTCTACTTGAAGAACAATAGAAGTGATACCAGTCACCATTTTCTAAAAGGCTGAGTAATGTAACCATGACTCGATTAGATTTCTATAGCTATAATTTGGAAATGAGGACCTTCATTTCTTTAAAACTAACTACTGTAAATAAAGACCTCAAAGTAAACAAAATTAAACCCATGAGTTGAAGTTTTTGAAAAATACAAATTGACTATTTTTTATGTAATTTTATTTTTCAACTTCTATCCTTTATGTCCCTCAAAGTCCCTCTTCCTTGATAACAGTCATTATCCAGCTGGCTGTATCCTTGTGAAAACACCATCAGCCAATGTAGCTGCTGGTGGGAAATCCAGGGCAAGTTTCCACTAAGAGATTTCAAGAAAGTAGGTAGACTAATTTACAAATTATTTCTTATGTTTCCTTACAAATTAGTAGTGACTGTAGAATAAATGAATTTATATTTTAAAAGAGAAAGGAAAGGAAAAATAAATTTTCCATCTTTTCTTCATTTATACAGGGCTTTGATTGGATTTCAAAGGCCTCCACTTAAAAAAATCATTGACTCCCTGGGTTTAAGGGATTATTGTCTGTGGGATTTTTAATTACTTTTTGAAGCAAAAAGATAATTGGATTGAGGATTTGACCAATAAAAGAGAAACTGATTTGATTTTTAATTGTGGGGATTTTAATTAAAATCTATAGGCCCTATCTAGTTAGTATCTGATACATTTTGGCGCAAAGGGTCACTCTTCCTCCCATGTATAAAGTCAGTCACATGAGCACATATACCTCTTTAGACTTTTCTATACTATATAGTAAATATGTCCATTAAATGAAGAAATAAATACATGACAGCTCAAGGTTTGGAAGCTGTGAGTGGCAGTGTTTAAATGTCTGGACTCTCAAGTCAAATGTCATAATTCACATGCCATGCTCATTTCAATCACTCTTTGTCACTGTCAAATAGATTTTACTGTGCAGGGCCCCAAACTATATGGGCACTACAGGGACAAAAAGATCCCAGCCTACATAAAACCACACTGTTGTCTTTCCAAGCATACCTGCATCTATCCTTCTATAGCCTACCTAATTCTTTATTTAAATTTTACCATTATTTATATTTATGTAAATATTATTTATATTTCTGTTTTAAGCCTCTTCAGATACTTAAACACACACCAAACCAACCAACCTACAAGGTATTTATGTTTCTCAAGATTTTAAAGACATCTCTAAGCACTAATGTTCTGAAGGTACAATCCCCATCAGATTCCTTAGGAGTTATATGTTCTCGGGAAGAAACAAAACATTGTATGACTTCCATTCATCTCACCCTCTTTGAGGAATGATGCTGAGGGCACACTTGGGTGTGGCTATTACACATGATTCAGTACCACTGCTGATGACTTTTTGTTGTGTGATCACTGGTGCAGTTTTCAAAGCCTTCCCTCTGTCTTTTTAATTCCCCCAGTCATATTTACCCAAAGTTACCTTGCTGGAAACTATCCTTTGGAATGATCATGTTTCTTTCCTGTCCTTGCTCTTGAGCTAACCCCATTTGAGTTCAGCCAGGACAAGCTGGTTTATCCTCTGATGTCATTTCCACATATGGCTGGTTGAATTATGCTTCATCACTGCAGTGCTAAGAGGCATTCCCCAGAATTGATTTTAGTTTTAGTTTCACATTTAGGTTTAGGAAACAACTCAAGTACTCCCACTGTGACATCTTGGAGTTGATATAGGTTTCCCAACTATGTAGGACATAATAAATTCCCCTATTGGACATATTTGTGTTTAGTGTTGAGTTGGATACCACATCCATTATACTGTCAGAGGCCATTCTCAATTTTTAATCACATTCCAAATTCTTTGGTCCTCCAGCCATTGCCGACAAGAGTGTTACTTATGTAGCAGAATGAACTGGGAGCTTTCTGCTGTCTCAGCCAGTCTACAAAAGACTTATGAACAGCCTCTGGGACTTTGATTTTGTTTTTCCAGTTTATTTATATCCATGACACTCTACCAATTTTCTAAAAGTTAGCCCTTTGTGTTTTATATTAGCAGTACTAGCTTGGCATACACTAATAATAATTAATGAAATATTAACTGTTGCATTTATTTGTTTGTATAATTACCACTTTTATTATTCTCAAATCATCCTTCCTAAACTTAATGACTTTGCTCTTAAGAGAGCAACACCCAACTTTGTGATTAAAACAGGTTTCAAGGGGGATAAGCAATTGAAGTCAAACTCTTGTCCCTAAGACAAACTCAAAAGTGTATATACTTATAAGTACATACTTAAATTATTTTATGCAATGCAAAATAAGTAACAAATATTTACCACTGGACAGAGTAGAAATTCTAAGTTTGATGTAAAAAAGATGAAAATTCTTCCAATCAGTTACTACATGCTTGTCACCATCATTGGTATTTACCTATCAAAATGAGCAGGTTCTAGAAGCTCAGTGGATGCTTGTCAATACTATGGCTTGAGTAATCATGTGAAAACTATGCCCAATTGGACACCCAAGTGAGTGTTTACATAGATCAAGAACATAGAAAATTGACATCATGCTGGACAAGCAGAGCCATCCAGTGTAGTTGTTAAGAATGTGAAGATCCCTGTAGAATTAAATTCAAGATGGCTGACTAGAAGCAGCTAGTGTGTGCTGCTCTCATGGAGAGGAAACAGAATGGTGAGTAAACACTAGCTCTTCAAGTAGATCATTAAAGAGACCATATCAGGATTCACCAAGGAAGCAGGGGGACCCACAGAGAACAGAGAAGAGTAAAGCCAGGAAGCTGCCTATACAGGACCAGCCTGGAGCGAGGGGAAGCTCCCTAATGCAGAGAAAGGGTGAATGAGTGAGAGTGCCCAGGGGTCCACACTTGCCACATGGACCTTTGCAATCCTGAACACAGAAGCACCCACCGCCACAGCCCCGCCTAGACCACACAGAGAGCTGCCTGGAGTTTTTCCAGAGGCACTGCTCTGGAAACCCCACAGACCCTGGATCCCTAAGCAGCCAAGCACCAACTGCCATAGCCCCAGTAGAGGTCAAAGTCATGATGCTGAAGAGTAGTCAGACTGCCCCACTCGTCCTCTCCAGGAAAGGCTTGGCTTGGGCTTCCAGCACAGCAACCCCACCCCTGCCTGAACTCTGCACTCACCCAGGAACCACCTGGACAGCAGACCATCCACTTCCCATGCCCACTGCTCCTAGCAAGGCAAGGCTTGCCAGCTTGGGCTTCCAGTGTGGTAGCCCCACCTGAACATTACGGTCAGTGACAGCTCTGTGTTCCTCCAGGGAAAAACTCCCAGAAGTAGCAGACAATGCTTGGCACCTTTATGTGCCCCCAGTAGTAAAGTTCAGCATCACTTGGGTGGGAGGGAAGTATGAGCATGCCATGTTCCCTACAGCCACCAGTCTCCATTGCCCCAGCTAAGGGGTCCTGCCATCCCTAGTGAAAGGCCCACAGCACAGCTGCCCTGCCCCTATCTGGTCATTTCACCTACAGCCCAGAGCCCTTCTGAAAACCCAGTCCCCACAGGCCTGTGATCTTCCTTCAGGCTCCCACCACCTAAGTGTTCCACCAGCCCCTGCCTGAGAGTTTGATCAGTCACCAAGGGACCAGCCTTCCTGCCCCCATAATAGCCACCACATCAACTCTGGGTTAGCTGGACCCCGATCAAGCCCTTTCAGGACTCACATGCTGTTTAGCAGACCATATAGAGGGGCCTGGGAACTGGGGATCTACCTAACTCAATTCAAGTTTCCTGGAACCTGACTACTTTCCCCAGAAACTAAGGCTGAGCTGACTCAAGCAGCTGACACTACCACAACCAACACCTACTCACACTGGCCCAAAGGTGGAGCACCCCTCCACCCCTCCTTTAAGAGAAGCAGTAGCATTGCTACATTGGAGAACAGGCGAGTCTAAAAGCTATCTGTGTCAGGTTGAGTGACAAGGTTATGCCCTGAAACCACTCCCATGGAGAGTCACAAAACAAGCATTGCCCATACCTCCCAGCTATACTGCAGTCCAGAGATGGATGACAGTGTGTATCTGAACTAGGAGTCACAAGCCCTGGAACAGGAATGTGACAGGGAAACAGACCATATTCCTGCCTATCTAAAAGGGGGGGCCAGTTCAACCACTTCACCCCCCCTCTGCACAACACCCTCTGCCAAAACTTCAGCACATTTTACCAGGAAATCCCCCCAGCCACCCTCATCAAGGCTGGTGCCTTCTGTCACTATTGGGATATTGGTGGGAAGCCAGGGAGGGGCTCCAGCTCTGCTCAGCTGTGTCCTCCCACCTCTGTACAACAGGAAGCTCAGGACACTGGGCACCCCAATGTCCAGTCCTTTACCCAAAACAAGAGACAGCACCTTGTTTTGTTACCCAAAACAAGAGACAGTGAACAAAAACCAGGTTTCACACCCACCAACTTGTGAAGCACCTGGCTCTTACCTGCAAATTCCATCTACCAGCCTGCAGGTTGGGCCATATAGCCCAATAAAAAACATGCCAAGAGAAGTGCGTAGGACTACAGGAGCAAAGCCAAAAAGTCCTACCCAATACAATCCTTTTCAGATGGGAAAGAACCAACATAATTACTCTGCCACCATAAAATATCTGAATGCTGTGATACCACCAAAGGCTCACTCTAGCTCTCCCGCAATGATCTCTAGCAAAAACAGAGGCACAGAGATAACAGATGGGGACCTCAAAGCACGGATTGCAGAGAAACTCAACAATATACAAGACAAGGTTGAAAATGAACAAAAATCAACCTCTAAAGCAACTCAGGAAATAACAAAAGAGGTAAATATCTTAAAAATAAATCAATTAGAGATACTGGAACTGAAAAACTCACTTAAGGAATTTCAGAATACAATTGAAAGCTGTATCAATAAACCAGATCAAGCAGAAAGAAGAATTTCAGAGCTTGAAGACTGGTCTTTCTAACTAACCCAATCAGAAAAAAAAAAAATTTTAATGTAAAAGATGAACAATATAGGATCATGTAAAGCAATCAAATCTATGAATTATTGGCATTCCCAAAAGAGGAGAAAAAGTAAACAATCTGTGTATTAGTCCATTCTCATACTGCTATAAAGAACTACCTGAGACTGAGTGATTTATACAGAAAAGAGGTATAATTGGCTCACAGTTGCACAGGCTGTGTAGAAAGCATGGCTGGAGAAGCCTCAGAAAACATATAATCAAGGTGGAAGGGCAAAGGGGAAGCAAGCACATCTTCACACAGCAGCGGGAGAGAGAGAGAGCGAAGGGAGAAGTGCCACACACTTATAAACCATCAGATCTCATGAGAGCTCACTCACTATCTTGAGAACAGGAAGGGGGAAATCTGCCCCCATGATCCAATCACCTTCCACCAGGTCCCTCCCCCAACATTGGGAATTACAATTTGACATGAGATTTGGGTGGGGACACAGAGCCAAACCATATCATCCTGGAAAATATATTTGAGATAATAGTTTAAGAAAATTTATCTAATCTTGCTGAGTATAGGAAACCCAAAGAACACCTGCCTGATACCATACAAAGTAAACATCAGCAAGGCATATGGTCAGTAGACTAAGGTCAATGCTAAAGAAAAAATCTTAGTGGCGACTAGGGAAAAAAGTCAGATCATACACAAAGGGAGCCACATCAGGTTTAACAGCACGCTTCTCTACAGAAATTCTATAAGGCAGAAGAGACTGGGGGTCTATATTTAGCATTCTCAAAGAAAGGAAATGTCAATCAAGAATTTAATACTGGTCAACATGGTGAAACCCCGTCTCTACTGAAAATACAAAAATTAGCTGGGCGTGGTGGCAGGTGCCTATAATCGCTCCTACTCAGGAGGCTGAGGCAGGAGAATCACTTGAACCCAGGAGCAGACGTCGCGGGAAATAGGAAAAGAAGAAGTCAAATTATCTCTCGTCACTGATGATATGATTCTATATATAGAAAACCCTAAAGGTTCTGCCAAAAGGCTCCTAGAGCTGGTAAACAACTTTAGTAAAATTTCAGGACACAATGTACAAAAATCAGTAGCATTTCTATACACCAATAATATTCAAGCTGAGAGACAAATCGAGGACACAATCCCGTTTACAATAGCCATAAAGAAAATAAAATACCTAAAAATACATCTAACCAAGGAAGTGAAGGTTTTCTACAAGGAGAATTACAAAACTCTGCTGAAAGAAATCATAGATGATGAAAGAAACAAAAAGAAAAACATCCCATGTTTATGGATCAAAAGACTCAATTTCATTAAAATGGCTACAATTCCCAAAGCAATCTATAGATTCAATACTATTTATATCAAACTACCAACATAATTTTTCAAAGGATTAGAAAAAACTATTCTAAAATTCATATGGAAACAAAAAAAGGAGTCCAAAAAGCCAAAGCAATCCTAAGCAAAAAGAACAAAGCCAGAGGCATCGCATTATCCAACTTCAAACTACACTATGAGGCTACAGTAACCAAAATAGCTTGTTATTGGTACAAAAAACTGACACGTAGACCAAGGGAATGGAATAGAGAACCCAGAAATAAAGCCATACCTACAACTATCTGATCTTCAACAAAGCTGACAATAACAAACAGTGGGGAAAAGACTACCTCTTAAATAAATGGTGCTGGGATAACTGGCTAGCCATATGCAGAAGAATGAAACTGGATCCCCCACCATCCACCTGTCACCGTATACAAAAATTAACTCAAGTTGTATTAAAGACTTAAATGTAAGACCTAAAACTATAAAAATTCTAGAAGAAAATCTAGGAAATATCATTCTAGATATCAGCCTTGGCAAAGAATCCACAACCAAGTCCCCAAAAGCAACTGCAACAAAAAAAAATATTGACAAATAGGACCTAATTAAACAGAGTAAACAGACAGAATGGGAGAAAATATTCACAAACTATGTATACAGCAAAGATCTTATATCCAAAATCTGTAAGTTTCAACAAGCAAAACTCAAATAGTTCTATTAAAAAATGGGAAAAGCACATGAAGAGACACTTCTCAAAAGACAACATACATGTGGCCAACAATTATATGAAAGAATGCTCAACATGATTAATCACTCCAAACCACAATGAGATAACATCACATTCCAGTCAGAATGGCTATTAAAAAGTCCAAAAACAACAGATGCTGGTAAGACTATGGAGAAAAAGGAACACTTATACACTGTTGGTGAGAATGTAAATTAGTTCAGCCACTGTGGAAAGCAGTTTGGAGATGTCTCAAAGAACTTAAAAGAGAACTTCCATTAGAACCAGCAATCCCATGAGTGAGTACAACACCCCCCCTCCACAAAAAAAATCTTCCTATCAGAAATAAATCATTCCATCAAAGGAAAATAAATCATTCTATCACAAAGACACATGAACTCACATGTTCATTGCAGCACTATTCACAATAGCAACCTACATGCCATCAATGATGAACTGAGTAAAGAAAATGTGGTACATATATACCATGGAATACTAAACAGCCATAAGAAAGAATGAACTCATGTCCTTTGCAGCAACATGGATGCAGACACAGGCCATAATCCTAAGAAAACTAATGCAGGAACAGAAAACCAAATACCATGTGTCCTTACTTATAAGTAAGAGCTAAATATTGGGTACACACAGACATAAAAACGGGAACAATAGACACTAGGGACTACCAGAATGGGGAGGGAAGAAGGGGGCAGGTACTGAAAAACTACCTATTGGGTACTATGCTTACTATGTGGGTGATGGGATCATTTGTACACCATGCCTCAGAGACACACGGTTTACCCATGTAACAAGCCTACACATGTGCCTCTGAACCCAAAAAAAGTTGAAAAAAATAATAAAAATAATAAAGATTACCATAGCTGGAAAATGTGTACTTCGTGAAACTCTTAGGGCTTTGTTAAACTATTCATTGCCTTCTGAATGTTTGAAATGTGCCTTAACAAAATTCAAAACTAAAACTTTAAAAAATTGAACCAACAGTGCTGGGCACAGTTGGCTCATGCCTATAATCCCAGTGTTTTGGGAGACTGAGGCAGGAGGATTACTTGAGGCCAGTAGTTCAAGACCAGCTTGGGCAATACAGCAAAACTCTGTCTCTATGAAAAAAAACAAAAATTAGCCAGATATGGTGGTTCACACCCATAGTCCTAACTACTTGAAAGGCTGAGGCAGAAGGATTGCTTGAGCTCAGGAGTTCAAGGCTGCGGTGAGCTATGATTGTGCCACTGCACTCTAGCCTGGGTGACAGAGCAAGACTCTAGCTCTTTAAAAAAAAAAAAAAGAAGAAAAAACTTTATTTAAAAAAAAAAAAAGAATGGAAACTAAGGGCCTGTTCACCATAGAATATTATGCAGCCATAAAAAAGAATGAAATCTTGTATTTTCAGCTACATGGATGCAACTGGAGGTCATTATCCTAAGCAAATTAACACAAGAAGAGAGACCCAAATACTGCACATTCTCACTTATAAATGGCAACTAAACATTGAGTACACATGGATACAAAGATGAGAACAACAGACACTGGGAACTACTAGAGGAACTACCTACTAGATAGGTAGGATGGGGCTCACCTATTGCTCTACTGACTCATAGCTGTGTGATCAAGTCTCTGAGCCCAAGTTTCCTTATGTGTAAAATGAGAATGATAATAATATATAAATATTTCATAGAATTGTGAAAGTTCAAACATATATAAACAAAACAGAAAAATAGATGTAAGTAAAAATAGTAATAACTACAGTTTCTGCTTGTTACCTTATAAGTACCTAGACATGGTACCTGGAATATATTAATCATAAGCTATAATTGTTATTTTTTTATTTCAGTGTGTATTTGGAGTGGTCAATGTGTCTGAGGTGGTGAGTCTGTACTGAGATGCTGACTTCTCAGTGTATATAAAGCAAACCAGACTGCCAGTCATTAAAGTTGGTCAGGAAATCAGGAATAGACAGTGAATGTGGAGTGGTCAGGCCATCCAAGCCCCAGGGGGCCTAGGGTGGGCAGTCGGCAGAGGCTGGTGAGGTTGGTGCTGAGCTTTCATACTTCTCCAAAAGCAAGACCAGGGTGAAATCTTGCTTCTCCAGGGAGAGTGGACCCTAAGGCCTTTATAGCCTGGATGGAGGCAGGTGGTTATTGCTGGCTACTAATGTGCAGATTTATTCTCTTTTTCTAGAGACTAGTCCCTAAATGAAGCCCCCAGTGTAGATCCCAGGTGGGCTAGAATGTAGGGCTCTTCCTTTTCTTTTCTTCCCCTTCCTTACCCTCCTAGTTCTTCATTCCCATAAAGTTGCCCTCTCCAATTTCCAGGCCTTTTTACAGCGAAGTTCTCAAAAGGTAGCACAGCTGGCAGGTCTCCAGCAGATGCAGACTCTGGAGAAGCACTGTTCAATGGAACTTTACATGATGATGAAAATGTTCCATACCTGTGCTGTCCAGCAGATTAACCACTAGCCACAGGTGCCTACTGAGCACTTGAAATGTGGTTAGTGTGTCTGAGGAACTGATTTTTAAATTTTAATAAATTTTAATACTATATGAAGCTAGTGGCTAATATATTAGATAGCACAGCTTTAGAGATAGATACTCTGCGTTCAAGTCCAAGCTCTGCATTTTCTTGGCACCATGAAACTGGGAAAGTACCTTTAATTCTCCAAGCCTCAGTCTTTCATTATACATGTGGGTTATACTATTACTGACCTCATAGTGCTATAAGATTAAATAAACTCTTAAACGAAAGCACCTAGAATCAGATAAAATCTACCCTAATATTTCAATAATGGTAGTTATATGCTTCAACATGCATTAGTTTTTCCCTGTGTTTCAGCTGGATTTGCTCTTCTCAGTATATTGACTGGTTGAAGTAATCAAACCAAAAATTATGTCCAGCTGACCCTTTGGTAAACATACAGAAAACATCAACCAGTAGTCCTGATGGAAATTGAATAAAAGACATTTTCAACTGTACCTTGAGGAAATAAACCAACAATCATGCCTAGCTGATCCATGTAGAAATATAACTAAGACTTAAAAAAAACATCGAAAGATATCTTGTTCTAAGGGTGTTTGAAAGGCTGAGTCATAAGAAAATTTCTTAAAGCAATGATATATTTTGTTTGATTATGGAAGTGTTGGGCCTTGTCTGAACTATCTAAGATATTTAACAAATAAAGGATAATTGACAATAAAGTATCAAAGGGGTAAATCAATTTAATAATTTTCAGTTGAATAACTGCTCTGTGTCTAACTCTGTGCTAAGTGAAATGGGATCCCAAAAAACAAGATGACATTGCCTCTCTTTTTGAAAATTTTGCAGTGTCTTTAGAGATGCAATTTTTTCTAATACAAATGGCAGATGTACAAGATAGGATAAATACTATAGGTGTTTGGAAAGAGCAGAGCTCAATAGTGGCTAAAATGGTCAAGGGGTTGTTTTGTGGACAGAAGTGTGCACTTGGGTCATAAAGCCTAAAAACAGACAGTGCTTATCATCTAGGTCTGAAGAGATTAGAATAGAAATAATCATTTCTGAAAGCATGTTCATGTGGCAAGCACTGTTTAAATTGTGTAGGCAGGTATGTGAGTTTCCTTTGGATTCAATTCAGCTAACAAGTATTCACTGAGCATCTAGTGGGTGCCTGGCAAAAACACATCATAGGCAGCTTGTGGCTTGCTCAGAATTGTACAGTTGAAAACTGCATGAGGGGTGGGGAATCTACATTATGTAACGGCAACTTTGTAACCACATATTCATAAATCAGAATGTCCTAGTACATGAAGAAGTAAACTTATATGGTTATCATCACAACAATTGTTACAGAAATACGACTGTCCAGTTATCTAGCGGTGTCCACGTTAAATCTTTACTTCATTATTTTGTGCTTAATGTTTCTGGTTTCAACACCCTTCATTACTTCTTTTAAAAGAACATCTTTTAACAAATATTCTCACTTAGTAGACCAAAATCTTATTACTTTTAAAACAGTTAACAAGTACAGGTCTATCAAGGCTTCCACATCTCATATTCTAAGCAACAACTTTAATCTCCAGCCCTGCCCCAGGCCTACTGAATGAAAATTGCTAGATCTGCTTTTAACATAATTTCCAGGGATAGATAAGCACATGAAAAGTTGAGAAGCACTTCTCTAAGGAATATTAGATATTACTGAACTAATTCAAAAACACAGTGCCAGTTAACTCAGCCCTACACCCTTTAGTTTCATTCACAGCTAGTTACATGTAAATTGGTCCTGTGAAATAGACAGGAGTAGTGCTTTCAAGGTGAAATGACAAAGGATTCCTAACAGGTACTGGCATTCTCTCTTCCTCAGATAAATATTGAACATGAATTTTTAAGATGCCAATTTAAAAAGCTGACAAATTGCTTTCTTACCTAGGTCACCTACATGACTCTCTATAGTCATCTTTCTCATCAACTGTTTCTTTTTAAAAATTAAAGTCTGAGATGTAAATGCAACCTAATTAGCGCAATAAATGATGAATTAGATCATGATGAAAGGAGAATTGGAAAGAGTAAGGAAGAAAGAAATATCAAGGAGGCTGAGAGAAATGGAGGAAGCCAGCTGTTTCTTAGAATCCCTGCTTCCTTAACTTCTCAGGGTACTCCTGTCAGACAGTCTGTCTCCCACACCCACCCTGAGGAAGTCCTCCACACTTTAGGATGACAGAGCAGAGCTTGAAACATGACCCTATGCCAGGGACACTCATTTATGAGACACTATCTAGAGCAAATGAAATTAAGTCCATTATTACATAACTGGAGGCATACATCCTCTAATTGATATTAAAGTTTACTTTTTTAAAAAAAATGGAATAGAAGTGCATCTTTTAGCATGGGATGATTGATTTAAAAACAATCAAAAAAGGATCTAGTTTACAGCCATTGCTTTTTTGCAGTTATTAGCCACCAACCAACAACTCCTTATGAAAAACAAGGGAGGAAATCATTGCTTGAGCATGGTTTCCTGCTCTTGTGTAAAATCAAATGTACTAAAATTTGAATCCAGTATCATTAGCTGACTCAACCAATCACAATGATGAAGGCTGGGAGTTTTACATAAATAAACTAAATATAATCATATAAACATGGGAAAGAAAGTACAAAAAGGGCCCTAATAATTGCAGTGTGCTGATAAATGTTTAACAACTGGCTTTCTGGTGGAGGGAACCCTAACTGTAGCATTTGCTGATTTCCATGACATAAATGCTCCAAACGTGCTGTGTTTCAAGCTGTCAGTGTTGTGTCACTGAGCACAGAATTTGGAAGAGATGCACACAATTCGTCCCTTGTTCCCATGAAAGTCACACTAGCACACCCTCACAAATAACTAAAGGTACAGATTTTTCTACTCATCAATAACTCAGCAACATTTGATATTTGATCTAGATATGTATTTATTTATATTATTAAAAGTTTAGTTGTTCTGTTAATCTTTAAAAAACAAAACAAAACAAAACAAAAAAACGGAGTCTCTCTCTGTTGCCCTGGCTGGAGTGCAATGGTGTGATCTCAGCTCACTGCAACCTCTGCCTCCTGGATTCAAGCAATTCCCATGCCTCAGCCTCTCAAGTAGCTGGGATTACAGGTGTATGCCACCACGCCCAGCTAATTTTTTGTATTTTTAGTAGAGACGAGGTTTCACCATGTTAGCCAAGATGGTCTCAATCTCCTTACCTCGTGATACACCCGCCTCAGCCTCCCAATCTACTGTTAATCTTAATCACAGGTGGCAGGGCCAAAATTTAAACTTCAGAAGAATAAGCACATGAATTTTAAAGTCTGGATTTCCTTTTTCATTTTCAGCATATCAGAAAAAGCCTTCAAAGTCTTGCACTTTTATAATATCCACCTGCATGTCAATCATTCTCATGCTTATGTTTTTAATACCTGTTAAAGATGGGGATCTATTCACTGCGGCTTAGGTTTTGCTTTCTTGGATATCTTCCCCTGAGTTTCTGTCACTACATTGGATGTAATCATGAATTCTGAGGAGAGATATGAAGCAATGGCCATGAATATGTATGCTTTGAGTTACTTCGTCATAATTTTTGGCAGCAATATTCTTCAAGATTGGCATATAAAGTTGAGGTGGTTCTTCAAAAATAATTTTAAGCTAGATATTTATAGCATGTACAAAGCAAGCTTATAGTTATTTGTCACAGATATTTTAATCACATAATAGAAAATAATATTACTTATGAGTAAAGTTTAAAACACATGAAATCACAAATCCCTACTGCTATACATTGTATTCAACTAATAAGACAAACTCTAGTATGCATTTATTGTAATATATGTAAAGATGAGATTTCTCATTCAAAGGAGTGTCTTGTTAGCATTTACTTATGCAGTATTTCTCAATCTTTCAAAGAAATATTAATGATAATATATTTTAAAAAACACAGTTCACAAAGCCACTAGAAATTGAGGCTGTCACACCACGTAATGCCAAAATCTGGGAGAAACTAATAATAACTGTAAGAAAGATAACATGAATTTAGAAAATTGACCAAAGCATCAGTTCATGGCATTAGCCATCTTTGTTTTGTGGAAATAAAAGAACCATGAAAAATAAGGTAGGAAAATCTACTATAATCCTTGCAACATAAAGTGTTTCTTAAACCAACATAGAGGAGCTGCTCCCAGGAATCATCACTGTATAACTCTTAGAACTTTAGTGGAACATGAAGACCTCTGAACCCACGAAACCACTTTTTCCCATCTCCATAGGCATTCCTCTACATCGTCTTAGAATCTGTAAATCCTAGAAAAATAACTGGGCAGGAAATGGAAGTAAAGGGTTAAGAGGGGCACAATTACAAACGGCATGGGGCAGCCTAGCAAATTTATTCATAGTTTTTAACATCCTAGAAAATTAGGCAATGACGGAGAAGCCGCCCTCACTGGGGTCATGGCTGCTAAGAAATGGGAATTTAAGACCTGTGTACATGAATCTTCCTTCTTCCAACAAGAAATCTAAGAAAGAGATTTGATCTCTGTGCAAATAGGAAGAAGTACATAGGCCAAATTAATCACCCTATTTGTTGATAAACACTAAGTCTATGTGATAGCTATTTTTTTGTGTTAACTTGACTGGACTAAAAGATGCCCAGATAGATGGCAAAACATTATTTCTGAGTGTGTTAGAATCGACAGGCTGAGTAAAAAAGATCCATCCTTGCCAATGCAGGTGGGCACCATCCAATTCATTGAGGGTCTGAACGGAACAAAAAGGCAAAAGAAAGATGAATTTGCTCTTTCTGCTTGAGCTGGCACATGCATCTTCTTCTGCCCTCAGACATTGGCTCTCCTGGTTCTCAGGCCTTCAGGCTTGGACTAGAACTACACCACCAGCTTTGTTGGGCCTCTAGCTTGCAGAGAGCAGATTGTGACAGATCGTGGGACTCCTCAGCCTTCAT
Organism: Pongo abelii; assembly: GCF_028885655.2. Taxonomy (NCBI): domain Eukaryota; kingdom Metazoa; phylum Chordata; class Mammalia; order Primates; family Hominidae; genus Pongo; species Pongo abelii. The sequence goes on along the minus strand of NC_071998.2, from coordinate 91,964,882 downwards.
AATCATGTGAGCCAACACCTCATAATAAATCTCATATACATATATATGGTATATGATATATATAGCTATAGCTATAGATAGATATCTCTTATTTGTTCTGTTTCTCTGGGGAATCCTGACTAATGCAGTCTATATAGATGTTACCTTTACCAAGGATGAGTAAAAAAGAAATGTAAATATGGAACAAAACAAAATATACAACTGCATAACAGGAAAAGGCAACATCCTGGAGACTCAGAGAAAAGCAAACCTTTACAATACTGTCAATTGCAAGGTCTAAAAAATTTCCAGAAAATACCAGTAAAGTGTAAAAGATATGTTATATATTTTAAGAAGCAACAAGTTCTTTTAAAAGCTGAGATGAGATGAAAGGGGGAAATGGATGAGATAACAAGGAATTGAAAAAACACAATAGCAGAATTTAAGACCACATTGAGAGGGTAAAGAACAAAATCGATGCTGCAGAAAATGGAAGAAGTTATGTCATTTAAAAACTTGAAAAGCCTTCTTAGAATGCTGGATTAGTCTGTTCTCACACTGCTATGAAGAAATACCCAACAATGGGCAATTTAGAAAGAAAGGAGGTTTAATTGACTCAAAGTTCTATAGGGCTGGTGAGGGCCTCAGGAAACTTACAGTAATGGTGGAAAGCACCTCCTCACAGAGTGGCAGGAGAGAGAATGAGTACTGAGCGAAGGGATAAGGCCCTTATAAAACCATCAGATCTCCAGGGAACTCACTCTCTATCACAAGGACAGCATGGGGGAAACTGCCCCCATGATTCAATTATCTCACCTGGTCCTGCCCTTGACACGTGGGGATTATTACAATTCAAGGTGACACAAAGCCAAACTATATCATTCCACCCCTGGCCCCTCCCAACGTCCTCACATTTCGAAACACAATCATGCACTTCCAACAGTCCCCTAAGTTTTAACTCATTGTAGCATTACCTCAAAAGTCCAAGTCCAAAGTCCTATCTGAGATAAGGCAAGCCCCTTCTATGAGCCTGTAAAACCAAAAGCAAGTTAGTTGCTTCCTAGATACAATGGGGATACAGGTTTTAGATAAATACACCCATTCTGAATGGGAGAAATTGGCCAAAACAAAAGGGCTAGAGGCCCCATGCAAGTCCAAAATCCAATAGGGCAGTCATTAAACCTTAACGTTCCAAAATGATCTCCTTTGACTCCATGTCTTACATCCAGAGCACACTGATGCAAGAGGTGGACTCCTATGGCCTTGGGCAGCTCCACCCCTGTGGCTTTGCAGGGTACAGCCTCCCTCCTGGCTGCTTTCATGGGATAGCATTGAGTGTCTGCAGGTTTGCCAGGCACACAGTGCAAGCTGTTGCTGAATCTACCATTCCAGGGTTTGGAGGACGATAGCCCTCTTCTCACAGCTCCACCAGGAAGTGCCCCAGTGGGGACTCTATGAGGGGGCTCCAACCCCACATTTCCCTTCCACACTGCCTAGCAGAGGTTCTCCATGAGAGAGCCACCCCTGCGGCAGACTTCTGCCTGGACATCCAGGCGTTTCCATACATCCTCTGAAATCTAGACAGAGGTTCCCAAACCTCAATTCTCATCTTCTGTGTACTTACAGGTTCAATATCACATGGAAGCCACCATGGCTTTGGGCTTGCACCCTCTGGAGCAATGGCCTGAGCTGTACCTTGGCCCCTTTTAGCCATGGCTGGAGCTGAAGCAGTTGGAACTCAGGGCACCATGTCCTGAAGCCACACAGAGCAGGGGGAGCCCTGGGCCCAGCCCAAGAAACCATTTTTCCCTCCTAAGCCTTTGAACCTATGATGGGAAGGACGGCCTTGAAGGTGTCTGACATGCCCTAGAGACATTTTCTCCATTGTCTTGGTGATTAATATTTGGCTCCTCATTACTTATGCAAATTTCTGCAGTGGGCTTGAATTCCTCCCCAGAAAATGGGTTTTCCTTTTTTACTGCATTGTCAGGCTGCAAATTTTCCAAACTTTTATGCTCTGCTTCCTCTTGAACGATTTTCTGCTTAAAATCTTCTTCCACCAGATACCCTAAATCATCTCTCTCAAGTTCAAAGTTGCACAGATCTCTAGGACACAGGCAAAATACCACCAATCTCTTTGCTTAAGCATATCAAAAAGCACCTTTATTCCAGGTCCCAACAAGTTCCTCATCTCCATCTGAAACCACCCCAGCCTGAACTTAATTGTCCACATCACGATCAGCATTTTGGTCAAAGCCATTCAACAAGTTTCTAGGAAGTTTCAAACTTTCCCACATCTTCCTGTCCTCTTCTGAGCTCTCCAAACTGTTCCAACCTTTGCTTGTTACCCAGTTCCAAAGTCACTTCCACATTTTTGGGTATCCTTATAGTAGCACACCACTCTCCCAGAATCAATTTACTGTATTAGTCCATTCTCATGCTGCTATGAAAAAATACCCAACACTGGGTAATTTATAAAGAAAAGAGGTTTAGCTGACTCACAGTTCCACATGGCTGGGGAGGCCTCAGGAAACTTACAATCATGGTGGAAGGCACCTCTTCACAGGGTGTCAGGAGAAAGAATAAGTGCCCAGGGAAGGGGGAAGCCCCTTATAAAACCATCAGATCTCGTGAGAACTTATTCACTATCATGAGGACAGCATGGGGGAAACTGCCCGCTTGATTCAATTATCTCCGATTGGTCCCACCCTTGACATGTGGGGATTATTACAATTCAAGATGAGATTTGGGTGGGGACACAGAGCCAAACCATGTCAAATGTAGGGACTAAAAACAACCATATGTAACTAATGAAAGATACCATTATAGATATGGAAGAAAGAAAACAGAGAACAAATATTCCAATTTTTAGTGATGTTTAGTGATATTAGAGGAGAGACCAGAGCAAATTGAACATTATGAAGAAATCAGAATAAATTTTAAAAGAAAAAATGATCAAAGCTATAGTTTAACAAAATCCTTGAGCTTAGGAAAAATAAGTGCATATATTTCTTAAAGGGTTCCATACGTCTAAGAAAAATCTGCTAAAGATACACAACTGCTACCTATTTGGATGCCTTTTCTTTCTTTTGCCTGATTGCTCTGTCCAGGGCTTCCAGTACTATATTGAATAGCAGGATGAGAGAGGACATCCACATCTTGCTCTGGTTTTCAAAGGGAATGCTTCTGCCTTTTGCCCATGCAATATGATGTTGGCTGTGGGTTTGTCATAGATAGCTATTATTTTGAGGTATGTTCCTTCAATGCCTAGTTTATTGGGAGGTTTTTTAACATGAAGGTGTCTTGAATTTATCAAAAGCCTTTTCTGCATCTATTGAGATAATCATGTGGGTTTTGTCTTTAGTTCTCTGTATGTGATGAATCACATTTATTGATTTACAAATGTCAAACCAACCTTGCATCCCAGGGATAAAGCCTACTTGATCGTGATGGATTAGCTTTTTGATATGCTGCTGGATTCAGTTTGCTAGTATTTCATTGAGGATTTTTGCACTGATGTTCATCAAGGATATTGGCCTGAAGTTTTCTTTTTTTTGTTGTGTCTCTGCCAGGTTTTGGTTGCAGTTGATGCTGGCATCATAGAATTAGTTGGGGATGAGTCCCTCCTCCTCAATTTTTTCGAATACCTTACATGCGGCCAAGAAGCATTAAAAAATGCTCAATATCACTAATCATTAGATAAATGCAAATCAAAACCACAATGAGATATCATCTCACACTAGTCAAAATGGCTATTACTAAAAAATCAAGAAATAACAGATACTGGCAAGGTGTAGAGAAAAGGGAACACTTACACACTGCTGGTGAAAGTGTAAATTAGTTGAACCATTGTGGAAAGAAGTGTGGCAATTCCTCAATGAACTAAAAACAGAACTACCATTTGACCCAGCAATTCTACTACTGGGCATATAACCAAAGGAATGTAAATCATTCTACCGTAAAGACACATTCACATGTGCATTCACTGCAGCACTATTCAATATAGTGCTGCAATACAGTAGCAAAAACATGGAATCAACCTAAAAGCCCATCAACAGTAGACTGGATAAAGAAAATATGGGACATACATACCATGGGATACTATGCAGCCATAAAAAATAACAATATCTTGTTCTTTGCAGGAACATGGACAGAACTGGTGGCCCTTATTCCTAGCAAACTAGTGCAGGAACATAAAACCAAATACTCTATGTTCTCATTTATAAGTGGGAGCTAAATGATGAGAACACATGGACACATAGTTGGAAACAACAGACACTGGGGGACTATTGAGAAAGGAGGACGGGAAAAGGGAGAGGTTCAGAAAAAAAAAAACTGTCAGCCGGGCACAATGGCTCATACCTGTAATCCCAGCACTTTGGGAGCCCGAGGTGGGTGGATCACCTGGGGTCAGGAGTTCAAGACCAGGCTGGCCAACATGGTGAAACCTCATGTCTACTAAAAATACAAAAAAAAAATAGCTGGGTGTGGTGGCATGTGCCTGTAATCCCAGGTACTCAGGAGGCTGAGGCAGGAGAATTGCTTGAACTGGAGAGGCGGAGGTTGCATTGAGCCGAGGTTGCGCCATTGCACTCCAGCCTGGGCAATGGAGCAAGACTCTGTCTCAAAAAACAAACAAACAAACGAAAAACTGTCAGGTACTATACTTAGTACTTGGATAATGAAATAATCTGTACACAAAACCCCCAAGTCATGAATTGACCTATATAACAAACCTGCACTTGTACCACCAAACCTAAAAGTTAAAATATTTTAAAAATAAAAGAAACACAACCTCTTGGCAAACCTGACAAAATTTTGAGCAATCAAAATAAATGAATTTTTTGAAATCTTGTAAACATCTGGACAAGATTACCGATACCTGAATAAACTTACCTCTAAAGAATTGTCTTCCAGTGAGTTCCCCCAAAGAAGATTCTGAGACAAGAGTTTGCTGATCCCAGGAGGAACCTGTAGAGGAGTGGGTACATGAAATAAGGAAGAGTGAGTCATGATTAAAGTCACCTTCATTGAGATTGTTACAGCTGTAGGCCACTGAAGCTCAACTGTAATGGAGAAATCTAGGAATATAAAGCATTATTCCACTTAAGGGGTGAGGAAGATGAGATATTTATCCTGAACTATTATCCAACTCTGGCTAAAAGGTGATGAAGGGATCTTAAATCCTGTTACTTCAGGCCAGCCCATGTGCTGACAGAAGTTATCAGCACAAAGTCAGATGCTTGTAGCAGGACACTGTTGCCACATGCTAAAAAGGTGAATATTTAGGTAACGTGGGAGAGTACTGAAAGCATCTGTGTACAATGATCGAGAACCTAGCTAACCAAGGCTTCCTTTGTACACCACAACAAAAAATGCAGAAGGCGGTGAATTAATGTCAGCAAAATTTCGAGAAGAATATGTATCAATAACTTGATATCCAACCAACTCTTTTATAGGCAAATACAACAGCCAGACATCTACATATGCAAGACCTCAAAAACTGTATGGCCCATGCATCTTTTCTTTTAAAAAATAGTTGAAGATTTCCATGCAAAAATAACATTTAATCATACGTATTTAACTCTCTTCCCTCCCAAATTCCCTTTGAAATTTCAAAGCAAGAAAAAAATGTTCATCCTCAGCATAACCCAGAAAATAACTTCATCCACCATCCGGAAGCTTCAAGGTATAGCAATTTCTACAAGGTATAGGAAAAATAAGATCTGGCTGAAAAATTTACTGAGCATCCCAAGGTTCAATGCGTGCATATTTAAAGTAATTATTAAGAAGAGATCTAATGTGGGGCAGCTTCCCAAATGACTCCCAGTGATCTCTGCCTTTGGTATTCATACTTTTGTGTAATTCCTTCCCAATGTACACGCATGTGTGCTGAACCTAGTGACTTGCTTCTAATAGAATACAGCAAGAATAATGGCATATCATGTTTTAGATTAGGTTATAAAAGACTGTGACTTCCCTGTCACTAGTCCTCTCTCTCCCGCTGGTGCTGTTTCTTGCCCACTACCTTGCTGACTCTGCCATGTTGTGAGATGCTCTGTGGAGGGACCCATGTGGCAAAGAACTAAGTGTAACCTCTGACCAGCAGCCAGTGAGAAACTGAGGCCTGCCAACAACCACATGAATGAACTTGCAAGTGGGTGCTTCGCCAGGTGAACCTTGAGATGAGACTACAACCCCAGCCTATACCTTGACTGCAGCCTGTGAGACCCTAAAAAAAAGTCCCAATTAAGATGCCCAGATTCTTAGCACTCAAACTGAGATACTATTTTAAGCCAAGTTTTAGAATAATTTTTTTACAAAGCAAATAATATACCCAGAAATCTCTCCTAACATGGAATTTCAGGACTTGGCAATAAGGCTGGGTCATCAGGATGGCAGTGGATACATTGAACAAATTTAAGTTCTGCATCAGTACCCATGCTAACCTTCCTTGTGAAGCAGTGCTGTTCTCAGTGGTGGAAGCGTTACTACAATAAGCTCCCAAACACTGTGGGCATGCCTGTTAGAGGTCAGCTTCAGACCCTCAGCCATCTCTCTGCTGCTGCCTGTAGTGTACCCAGGGCAGGGCAGTGAGAGTGCTCATATTTAGTGTGAGTGCAATAAATGAGTGCGTATTCTGGGGAAAATTCAAATACTATAAATAAAGCCGACTGAAAGTCTGATTTCTGTTATCACCATGTACTGGCAATTCTAAACAATGTCAAGGCAACTCCTCCCCATCAGGGCAGACAGCCTTTACTGCCTCCCCTTTGGTACATCACTGACTGCTATGACAAAGATTTTACAAATGGTTGGCAGAGCTAGATTCCCTGCTGTGCATAGCCTTCTTGATAACTCCATCTGTACTTTTTATGGAAAATTGGATCCTTACCCAACAGATGCCCCCACAGATCAGAGTAGCAAGAAACAGTAGGAGGAACAGCAAAGGTGATGGCAGGCTCAGGATCAAAGCAAATGAGACTCTTATGATTGACCTCCAGGAGTGCACCAGTGCGGCGTGCACAGAGTGACCACCCATGCTCACCTGTCAGGGACAGTGTGCATTCTCATTTATTCAACAAATATTTATTGAGTGCTCAACTTGAGCCAGATACTGTTCTTGGAACAGGGAATCAGTAATGAACAGACACAAATAATTGCCTTTGTGAAGCTCATATTCTAGTGGAAATAGACTGGCATAAATAAATTGACAAGTAAAATATATGTCAGATGCTGATAAATGCTATGGGGAAAAATGAAGCAGGGAATGGGGGACTAGAAACATGCCAAGATAGTTTCTGTCATTTTAAGTAAGGTGCTCGGGGAAGATTTCAGGAAGTAGAGGATGTTTGAACAAAGATTAGAGAAGTAAGGGAGATGGTCACGTGAGTATCTAGAAAAAACAATCCAGGTAGAAGGATAATTGAGTCAAAAACCCTTAAGGGGTAGTATCCTCATTACTGTTATCTCAACACCAACGAGGTTGAGAGGAGGTCTGGAGTGGTGTGAATATGCAGAGAGTAGTAGGAGATTGGATGGAGGGGTGGACGATGACTTTTTTTCTCTTCCTCTCCCAAATCTTCTATGAATTCCTGTCATCTGTGGCATCTGCAGTAGGAGCCTGTTGACAAAGGATTCTGGAAAATGAAGTGTGCAAGCTTCCTGCCTCTAGGACACTGAGGAGAGAACTCAGGTGGGCAGAAAAAGTGCAGGATACCAACAGGCAATTCAGCACCTTCACTGTCCCCAAACTTTCCTTCCAGGATCTGAAAATAATACCGTCAAAAATACCTTCTAAGACCTTACAACACTGACACAACCTGAAAGCATGAAAGAAACACTTGCCTTCCAGAAAACCAGATTTCTAGTTCAATTCTACTGCTTGACCTTGAATAGGCATTCCCTTTAACCTCTCTGAATCTCAGTTTCCCAACCTGTCAAATGGAGATAACCATATCTATATCTCAGAGTCAAGGAGGTCTCATAATTCAATGCATGTGAAGGACTCGTCCCAGTATCTGGTAGGCTCTAAATAAATAGTAGATATGATTATAGATGTAATATAAAAGGATCTGTGGGTTCTAACTCTGGCTCCACCTCCCACTAGTGAAATGACCAAGCAGTTGTTTTCACTTCTCCGATCACTGATTTCCTCATCTCTAAAATGAGAATTCCATGTGTGACTTGAAGAAAAGAATAAAAATAGACTCCAAAAATTAAGTAAGTAAAATGCAAATAACAAGACCTACAGCCCTGTTATTTTAAGGATTAAATGACATAATAGAGAGGTGATACATATGCTGGCACATAGTTAGGTTCTCAATTAATGCTAATTATTACAATTATCTAAAAAAAAATCAAGGGATTGGATTTCTTCAAATTTCCTTCCCATTCTCACAGTCCTTGGTATTTATTGTCAGTGGTTCTACAAAGTAGGACTTTTATAAGTTACCTCTTCAAGAACCTGTGGGATTTACAAATTTTAATTTCCACTGAAGTAAATTCTACCTGACACGCTGTCACCAGAACGTAAGAAAAGTAGAAATACATGCCTGTCCAATTGCCTGTATGTCCACGGTCCAGATTCCTGAGCAGGAGCTGAAGAGGCAGGAGTTACCACAGGAGGAGACCCTTCATAGATCATTTAGATAAACTCACTCCACTACTTTCTCATTTATCCACCATTTGGCCTCCTGGTCTCACCTGAAAGGGCAACTGCAGGCAGCTGTCCCATTTTCTGAGGCTATTTCAGCAAAGTAAACCCAGAATGTAGGACTTGGCTGTCACCAAGCAATGTCAGGCCAAAGTCAGTGACAATCAGGAAAGGGGAGAGGAGAGCAGGCAGCAGCCATCCAGTCATCAACCACCCTGCTTCCCAGAGTCCCAGACACAGCCCTGGGAGGAGTGAGAACACACACAGCGGGAGCCCATTCGCTCATTTCATCACATCAGGGCAATTTCCTGAATGCAGCCAAAAGTGATGCTGAAAGAAAAACTGTTGAAGGAGTGAGGGAGTCAATGAATGAGAAGATCCAGATATGAGTACCCTGAACTCTTGGCCAGAATGGAGAGTCACTGATTAAAGGCCATATCAATGCACAGCTGACACAGGAACGTGAAACAATTCTTCACATGACCCTTTACTGTGACAGTGAGGAAACAAGCTGCAGGTGTACTCCATCTGAACACGTTCTCAACAGCCATTAACTAGATAAGGTACACATAAATAATGCCCTTTCTACTCCTCCATTAACCACTCTGTATTAGTCGGGGTTCTCTAGGGTATATGGATACATGTATATACAAAAGGGAGTTTATTAAGGAGAATTGACTCACATGATCACAAGGTAAAGTCTCACAGTAGGCTGTCTGCAAGTTGAGGAGCAAGGAAGCCAGTAGTGGATCAGTCCGAGTCCCAAAACCTCAAAAGTAGGGAAGCTGACAGTGCAGCCTTCAGTCTGTGGCTGGAGGCCCGAGAGCCCCTGGCAAATCACTAGTGTAAGTCCAAGAGTCCAAAAGTCAAAGAACTTGGAGTCCAATATTTGAGGGCAGAAAACATCTGGCATGGGAGAAAGATGAAGGCCAGAATACTCAGCAAGTCTGTTCCTCCCACCTTCTCCTGCCTGCTGGCAGCTGATTAGATGGTGCCCACCCACATTGAAGGTGGGTGTGCCTATCCCAGTCCACTGACTCAAAAGTTAATTTCCTTCGGTAACACCCTCACAGACACACCCAGGAACAATCCTTTGCATCCTTCAATCCAATCAAGTTGATACTTAATATTAACCATCACACACTCCAATTTTTCTTAGAGGAAGAACCAGGCATGTGGACAACAACTCCACTCGTCCCTCCAGAACTAACATTCACTTAATTATTGATTTATTCATCCATCCAACTGCCATGCTGGACCCCTACCAACTTCATTAGGTATGGCACCAGGTTCAAGATGCTGAAGAATGGATCTGACACCAGCAAACTAAAACATAGGTTTATTTAGGGGAACTTACAGGGTGGTCCAGTGGCAGTGGGTGTGGCCACTTGTAAGAAACATGCTGTTTATATAGCACTTTCATTCATCACCCTCCACCCCATCAGCCTCCATATGGCAACCCTAATTTATTTATTTGTTTTTTGTTTTTTTGGTGTGGGTTTTTTTTTTTAATTTTGTTTTGTTTTGTTTTTCTGAGATAGGGTCTTGCTCTGTCACCCAGGCTAGAGTGCAGTGGTGCAATCATAGCTCACTGCAGCCTCAACCTCATGGGCTCAAGTGATCCTCCCACCTTAGCCTCCTGAGTAGCTGGAACAACAGGCATGAACTACCATGTCCAGTTTTTGTTTTTTGTTTTTTGTTTTCTTGGAGACAGGGTCTCACTTTGTTGCCCAGGCTGATCTCAAACTGTCAAACTCCTGGGCTCTAGTGATCTTCCCACCTCAGCTCCCAGAGTGCTAGGATTACAGGTGTGAGCCACTAGTCCCAGCCCCTCATTTCTTACTTTCTTTCTGTCAGGTGCATCTGCCATACAGGGTCATTCTCCTGGAATGCCTAAGTTAAGTTACTGCTTTCAGATGTGTCAACCCCAGCAGCCCCTTTAATGGCCCCCATATTCTTAGCATACCATTCTCCCACAATTCCCCTGGGGCCAGGTGTGCAGAGGCACACTGCAGCCAGACACAGCAGCAGGAATGCAAACTACAACAAAAAAAGAATAGTGAATATAATAACAATCATAAAGTTTTTCTAAGTGCTTGGGAGTTGATTTTGGATGTGCCACAGCAGGCCCATGGTGGAGGAGAAGGGCAGCTCTCCACAGACCCAACCATCTGTTGTGTTCTGGAGAGAAGCCACTGTCTGTGCCTAGTCAATGAAGATGTTTGCTGCACACTGTCTATGGGCAGAAGGTGAGATGTTTAGTGGGTACAAGAAAGGACAAGTTTGCAGTACTAAATGGATTTCCCCTCCTCCTCCCCACCATGTTGCACATGAGGCCAGTGCAAGACACCAGGGGCACCACAACATTCCACAGTGAGAAGATGATCATCCCCCCTGTGCAAGGGGGATCAGGACTCACCATTCCAGAAAGAAATATGAGGGGGAGTAGGGAGCAACACGGTGTGACCCAATATCTCCCTCCAGGCCTTTCCCAATAGAGTGGAAAAACAAAACCACTGGGGCCTGGTTTGCCATTTCCAAGGCCACATAATGATGTGCTCCACAGTGGGCAGGTTCCATGGCAAGGGCAATAGCAGGTTACCTTGATCAGTGTGCACCCCACACCTACACAGTTTCTCCATTTCCCCAAAGCTGGCAGCCACTTGGGCTGCCCAAGACACTGGCTGTCCTACCAAGGGGCTCAGGATAGACACTAGCATGCCATACCATTAGATAGGTGCCACCTGTAAAATGGTGTCTTTCATGGCAGCAGTGAAAAGCTCATTGTCAGGACCTTGGTAATGTTAAGCATAGGTAGCATGCTTTGTCCCTAATTCTGGGAGGATATCCTGCAATTCCTCCATAGTCTATCATTGCAGAGGAGACATAGGGATGTCTCCCTCATTTGACCAGGCTGCCTTGCAGCCTGCAACCACTCAGCTAAGAATGGGAATGGCCCGATGTTCACTATTGAAGCCATAGAGGTGCTGCCTTAGGGCTGCGTGGCTTGTGATGGGTGCCATTCCACTCATCTTGAGTCCAGAGAGTACGACACCCTTTGCCCTTTGTCCCACAGATGGAGAAATCACCCCATGATCAACTCTCTCCCCTTCTGCCTGAACCTCTTTCCCAGCTCTACCAATTACACAGCAGTATAGTCCTACATTGTGGCATGCTGCTGCCTTTCAATTGGGGGCAACTCTTGGGGGCCTACTCCCTGCAGGCCCAGTTGGCTCACCTTTATCTTGGTAGTGACCACTGGATGTGCAGAGGGTACAGGAACCTCTATGGGCTGACCTCAGTCCTCACTCTCCTCCTCACTAGAGCTCTCTATGGAGTCCCAGGACAATTTAGTCATGATAGCCCTGACTCATTGATGTGGCAGCCAGTGACCCTTCAAACAGGCTACCTGATAAGCCAAGGTCTCCATTTTGTCACCCTGTGCTCACAGGTGGGACAGCAAGGTCTCCGACATTTCAGCCTGAACTAACCTGGCACCTCTTTCTAATCATAGGTCATCCTATAACTGATAAGCCCTCACTTGTGCTGCAAGCTCAGCTTCCTTGGCTGTTCACAGTGTAGTCAGGAGCAACCAGCCAACCACAGCTGCCACAGTCTGGGCACTTTCACGTAGTTGGATCCGCCCCCTACAACAGCTCTTCCAGACCCTTCAACGTTTTGGGGTGTGCCTGTACTCACATGTTAGGCCTCATCCACCAAAGACAGAGGCTATTGGGCCCCACATAAATGTGAATGGCCAGCCTGGAATTTCCCCCATGGATTTCTCCTTCCCCAATCCCATCTTCTTGGCATTCATGGGATTTTTCTCCAACATCCCAGCTAGCTCGCCAATTGTCTGGTGGACCCGTGTTAACCTCAATAGGAAGGGCATCAGGTTCAAGAGGCTGAAGAAGAGACGCAAAGCCAGTGAACAAAACATAGGGTTTATTTGGGGGGAACTTACAGGATAGTCCAGTGGCAGCAGGCTAAACGGGAGAATCACAACCACTTGTAAACACCATGCAGTTTATATACCACTTTCACTTGTCACCATCCTCCCAGCAACCTCCACGTGGCAACTCTCATTTCTGATGTCATTACTGTCAGGTGTGTCTGCCATATAGGCTATGCTTAAGGTATTGTTTCAGGTGTGTCTGCCATAAGGGATTATTCTCAGGGATGCTTAAGTTACTGCTATCACGTGTGTTTACCATATAACAATGTGTAACTATTGAGTACCTGCTATGCCTCAGCTAGGAACTGAAAATGTAACAAGAATAGGACCTCATTCAGCCCCAGCCCTCAAGGAGCTCTTGTTTTGGGGAAAGAGACAAATAAGTTAATGCACAATTATAGTATACTATGATAAGTATTGTGGGAGAGAAGGAAATGGCAATGGATGCCAGAAGGAAAGCATAAAAATCAGAAAGACACATGGGGAAAGCTTCCAGGAAGAGCTTCATTGGAACTGAGTATAAAAGAATCTGGAGGAGTTAGCAAGTTGGAAAGGCAGTGATGTGGGGGTGTTAGTGGTTAGCATTAGAGATGGGATTCTAGGCAGAGGAAACAGCAAGGGGAAAGGCATTGTGTGTTCTAAGTCCTGCAGGTAGCCCGTCATTAATAGGAGTGTGGTGGGAGATGAAGTTTGAGTCTGCAACTCAGAAAAAGAGCCACAACCTAGAGCCAGAGCCTTGCAAGTCCTCACCCTCAAAGATATTGCTGAAGCCACGGAAGGGAAAACTATTGCCTGTGGGGTGTAGTGTGAGAAATACAGTTCAAGGACCAAGACCTGCAATGGAGCTGATTGTTTCTTAACATTCTATTCAATTCCAGACACCAAACTTCACCACACTAAAGCTTCCTCGCCCTTTCTCTTCTGATATCCAGACCCTCCCTCACCCAGCTACCATTTCCTGTCTCTACAATTTCTAGTGTTGTCCCCAGTTGTCATTCATGTAAAGATAGAAGAATAAGGACTGTCAACTCTTTAGGTTTTTAAGTGACAGTGGGACTTTGGGTGCAATTCTGCTGGAGAGAATCCTTTTATAGTAAGAATAATCATTTGCAATAGGTCTGTGTAATACATTGGTCATAGAAAGATGCTGACATTTTTATAAAACAGAGTGTAAACTGTATTTTAACCTCTACATGTTTCTAATTAAGGATTTTCCACCAAGTCAGAGAGCAGACGGTTTCACAGACTTTACAATCTTTTGTTTTAATGATGCCTTTGTAGGAATCCTGGCAGAAAATACGTTCTGTTGTTCTTCCTTATTCATCTTTGCTTACAGGGCAGACTTGATAGATTGTTCTCACTGAACTTTTTCAACGTAAGATTTCTGACTCCTTTTGGCCAGGGAAGCCCCAGGTTTGGCCTTCTGGACTTTGAAACCATGTGAATTTATTTTTATTGGAATTCTTCTGACTAATCATTCTGCTGCCGCATATTGTAATTATCTGCCCAAGTTATCTTCTGGAAGGAGATGCTGCCTCTTTTTTCTTTTAAGGACTGGACACTTTCCTGTCTGGATGGTGAAGGGCTCCCCAGTGCATCTTGTCCCTATTGAAGCTTCCTAGCTCCATCGTCATGGTAACACTGTGGCATGGCAAGGAGATGGAGAGAACCTATGATGACATTCAGGCTCAGCTTCACGGGTGTATGACCTGTGCATTCACTCAAGGCCCTGCACTTAGAAAGGCAAAGACCAGCAGGGTGCAGTGGGTCACGCCAGTAACCCCAGCACTTTGGGAGGCCAAGGTGGGCGGATCACGAGGTCAAGAGATCGAGACCATTCTGGCCAACATGGTGAAACCCCGTCTCTACTAAAAATAAAAAAAAATTAGCTGGGCATGGTGGCACGTGCCTGTAGTCCCAGCTACTTGGGAGGCTGAGGCAGGAGAATCACTTGAACCAGTGAGGTGGAGGTTGCAGTGAGCCAAGATTGCAGCACTGCACTGCATCCAGCCTGGCAACAGAGCGAGACTCCATCTCAAAAAACAAAAAAAAAACAAGAAGAAGAAAGAAACAAAGAAACAAAGAAAGAAAAAAGAAAAAGAAAGAAAGGCAAAGACCCGGTGCTTGGCTTAATGCTCTGTCATCACTGCCTTGAAAACATTGATAATGTTTTCACAAGGGGCCCCAAATTTTCATTTTACTTTAGACCCCATAATCTCTGTAGCCAGTCCTGTTGACATTATAATCCGTTTTAACAACAAGAGTCAGCCTCAGTTGTTCCATAAACACTAGGTTTTCAGCCGCAGCAAAGCCAGTTTATTGCTTCCTGCCATCAGTGCGTGGCTGCACGCACCTGGTAAACTACAAGATTTCAGAAGTCCAGAGGGCACTGGTACCCCGGGAGAACATGGACAGACACATACCCACACTCAGCTGAACATCGCCAGGCACCATACGCAGCTTCTTTGCCAAACATCAGCACTGTTCAGAATAATAAAGACAGAATTGTCAAGGCACTGCGAGTTTCCCCACAGCTGTGGCTAGCTGTGGCTAACCTCAATCAACCTAAGGGCTGTTCCCTAGAGAGTGTTACTTAAACGATCCAAAAAAAAAAAAAAACTTACAAAATCACAATTCACAGCAATCTGAATCTGCTTTCAGGAAGTGTGAAAAGTGATGCCTGTTCAATTAGACCTTTTATTCATTTAAATGCAGTACTAAAAACCAGGTTAACAGAACAATGCTCTGTTTTTTTTCTTTTTAGTCCAAGAACACCTGGCTTGTTAGAAAAGCAGCCCGAGAAGAGAAGAAGGCATCTCTCCAATTGTGGAGAGGTTTTATGCCTGATCTCTTTATTCATTTAGATTTTATCCAAAGGAGTAAAGCTGTTATACTGGATTTCACTTGCAATCACATGATACTCAGTTGTCAAGGATATGAATATGCCTAAAATTCTAGCTACAAAAGAAAAGGAGATCTGTGTGCATGTGTGTAGGTATATGTGTGTATGTACATAAATATATACATACATAATACACACACAAAATATTTTTCAAATAGTGTAGAATAATTTTGAATACTGACTAAAGTTTTCTTAGTCAAAATATTTAAGGTGATAGATATCCCAGGTACACTGACTTGATCTTTATATGAGTGTATTAAATTATCCCATGTATCCTGAAACTATGTACATCTGTTATACATCAATAAAAAATTGTTTAAGAAATATATACACACATAGACTTAACATGAAAAAAGGATGTATTATTTCATTATTAACTTTAAGATTTTGATGACACATTGAAATGATATTTTATATATATTATATATATATATTCTGTTAACAACAGAGGCAGTGGCATACTAGAGCAGCTTCATTGGCTCTCGAGTGCTGAATATACATTTTCAACTCCATATTCAGTGATGTTATATTGGTATTTTGAAATCAGCCATGATTTCAATACCATTTACATCATGGTATCATGGTGACATGTGCTACAAACCAAGGCATTTTCCCCCTGGAAATCCATATACCAACACACGATTCTATTGAGCTTGCTGTAAAAGTTCTAAATAAAACTTGGAAATTGTGAAAATTAAAACATTGTAGATCCAAGTGATTAAAACAAAATAAAACTGATGAAGAATGATTATAGTAGGAGTTTCAATTCCATGTAAAGGAAGAGAGGAAGCTGGAAGAATAGCACTTACCTCCATCAGTTCCAACCTGTTGCTTCAGACTGTCTTCCAGGACAGCACATGATAGCCTAAGACACAGTAGTTAAAATACCACATGTTCTCACTTATAAGTAGGATCTAAATGATGAGAACACATGGACACACAGAGGGAAACAACACACCTTGGGGCCTTTCAGAGGGATGAGGGTGAGAGGAGGGAGAGGATCAGGAAAAATAAATAATGTGTACTAGGTTTAATACTTGGGTGATGAAATAATCTGTATAACAAACCCTCATGACACAAGTTTACCTGTGTAATAAAACTGCACTTATACCCCTGAACTTAAAATAAAAATTAAAAAAAAATCCTTCCCCTGAGCAACACTGCACCTGAAAATGCAATGAGTGAGTATGTATAGTCTATCTTGGAGCTAGGCTACCTAATGTCATGAGTACGAATCACAAAAATAAATAATTACATACAATACATGGCTTCATTTTCTCAAAGTCAATACTACTAAAATAAACACAATTTGTAAAGATGGGGACAATTAAACCAATTACAACTCTATTTAATTATCCCATTTTGCTTAAGTATATTAAAATAACCCAAACATTATATACAACACAGAGGGAAATAATGATTAAAACTGAATAAGAATGTTGTCATTTTCTTTCACATCAAGTCTAATCATATGAAGAGACCCCTTCTCAACAGGGAACTATGAGAAATTAAACAAAGTATTTATTGCTCAGCTGTCTGTGGATGCATAAATTTATGGCCAAAGGGAAAATTGCACCAGATGTATTCTGCAGGGGGAAAGGGACCACTGCATTTCATTAGTGCTAGCAAAGGTCTTACAGGAATAATTCAGCCTTTTTTATTTCATAATTTCAGCTTTTAGATCATCACTAACTTTTAGATATATCACTAACCACCCTCCACAGCCCACCAAATACTCAACATTTTATTTTCTATTGACTCCTTTCTTTCTGCAATTCCTTAAAGGAGGAGAACTAGAGAGAGGGAAGGAGAAAGTTTATAGGAATCTTCAGGTCATATGTGTTGTTTAGAAGGAAGGATTGTTTATAATCTTGTTTTACAATACAAATTAAGGAAAGCAAATCTGGGCAAAATCTTTTGGACTAGTGAGAATCCAGAGTAGATGCAATGCCAGCATAGATTAAAGACATTAATTTACAGTACTAACTACTAATACTCTAGGGCTAACTACTAATACTCTGGGGCTAACTATTAATACTTTAGTGCTTTGTGCCCAGCACTGTTCTGAGGTGTCACAACAATCCTATCAAGTGATGATATTTTATAGGCTTCATTTTACAAATGAGGAAACTGAGCACAGGGAGGGTAAGTAACTGAAATATCAAACTAAATTATAACACCAGAAAGTGTAGTTGTAAACTAGACTCTAATATCTGTGTACATACCTCTATACTCTGCCGCCTAAAGCGTGAAATATCTGCCTTGAGAAAGCCAAAGAGATGAAAATATAAAGCCACCAAACAAATCATTTGGGGCAGGATTTAATGACTGGTCTTGTACAGAAAGTTAATCTTGTAGAAAGTACCACACATGTATAACACATTTCTGTTTTTCTTTGAGAAATTTTTCTACCATCCCAGACTCAACTCTTGTTTATCTCCTTAAAAAGATGTCCTCTTCCCCAGCTCCTGACACAGCTAGCATCCAGGATACAGTGTTGCTTATGAAACAATTTTTCAATGAATGAATCCATCAACCAATTAATCAGTTAGCCAATGAGTGAGATAATAGCTACGGCGTTAAATTTATCTGTAGCTGAACAGTGCTTGATGTGGTTTATTGTTTGAATAATCCTTTATGCTCTCAGAGTATTGGGATAAGCTTTGAAAGTTTGTAGACTGGAGCTGTGAAGACCTAGTATGGATAAAATGGAGAAATAATATTGAGAAAGATAAAAGTATTAGTCTTTAATGATGTACTGAGGATGTACCAAACTCAAGACTGTTCACATAATTTAACTCATTAATTCTCTCAACAATACATTTGATAGATGAAAAAATGGAGGTTCAACAAATAAAGTTATTTGCCAAAAGTGATGCTGGCAAATAAGTGGAAAATTGAGGTTGTGAGGCCAATCTTTTTAACTCCAAAGCTCTTTTCACTACCATCCAGTATTTCAGGGGGAAGTGCAGGAGTGGAACAGGAGACGGGGAGGAGGAGAGAGAAAGCATAAAGTGAGTATAAGATGAAATTTAGCCAGGAGAGAAGCTTTATCTGTGAACTTCAGTTTCTGCTCCAGTTTGACTTAGAAATATCCAGGCAATTATTTTAATCCCCCAATTTCCTCAGCTGGGATTAAAATAAGCATGACCCAGTTGTCACAGTCCTCCTGACAGGAAAGTCAGTGCTGACATGCAATTAACTCGGGGCTTCACTGTGTGCTGGCAGGAGTTCCCATAGGGAGGTAGCCTTCATGGAAGTTCTTTTTCACCTTCTGAGTTGGAGGTAATGTCCCTGTAGGAGAAATTCTAAACCTTGGTGCCTTCAGGCAGAAATCTGGCCATTCATTTGCAGTGCCTTGGTACTATCCTGGCAGCTGCAGATGCCCCCTCAGCAGTTGCAGCTGTCTGGTGGGACACCCGTTCTCCCTAATTGAAGGTGATGGGCAAGGGGCTGGTGAAGAAATATTGGCAGCAGCTCCTCTAATCTCTTGTGATTGGACAAAAACTCACAAGGAGCCATAATGTAAAGGAAATTCTGCCCACAGTAGCATTTTTCCAGAGAAGAACCAGCTTGAGATGCGGTGAGTTAGAGATACCCAGTAGAATCTGATGATGGGCAGTAAAGAAACTTCTTTAGAAAAGAATTCCTGGTGGTGGCTCACGCCTATAATTCCAGCACTTTGGGAGGCTGAGGCGGGCAGATCATGAGGTCAGGAGTTTGAGACCAGCCTGACCAACATAGTGAAATCCCATCTCTACTAAAAATACAAAAAAAAATTAGCTGGGCGTGATGGTGGGTGCCTGTAATCCCAGCTACTTGGGAGGCTAAGGCAGGAGGATACGTTGAAGCCTGGAGGCGGAGGTTGCAGTGAGCCGAGATCATGCCACTGCACTCCTGCCCAGGCGACAGTGCGAGACTCCGTCTCAAAAAAAAAAAAAAAAGAGAATTCCTAAGGAGAAACTATAAAGAAGTGAATAGTGCAGTGCCCTCTCCACATTGGTAACACTATACATTTAAAAATCTCCAGCATTCACAATGGCTTTCTTCATCCACCCTCCTCCTACTTTTTAGTAATTGGTTTAATGGACACTAAAAGCATGATGAATAATGTAGTGTACCCAATTTATTACTACAGCTCATTTCACAGATAGCAAGCCCACACCTTACATGCTGCATTGAATATATAGGTTACATTTAAAGATCAATATCACTTGACAGCAATTTGATAACTGCTTATAATTTAATTTCCAGTTATGGCAATGAGAGTCCATTCAAGTACAATATGCAATAAGAGGATCTGGAAAAGAGTCAGAGGAAATCAAAGGGTGAATATTCAGAAACTTAAGTGCATGATTTACATCCACTATAACTTAAATAAAAACTCTTACGTCTTTTAAGAAATATTCACAAGCATTAACTATCCCAACACTTGTGGAAAACATAATAATTATAAAACAGTTTATATGTAGGGAGTCTGGTAGAAGATATGAACAATCCAGAAATGGCACAATCAATGTAAATAATGAGATTTAACCGCAAATACCTTATTAACTAATTATATATAAATGATGTCCTCATATTGCATTATGATCTGATACTTTTAATCACTTTAAATATATTTTGAGTGTGATTTTTAATTAAAAAGTAAATCATACTCAGGAAAATTTAAAGGCAGCTTGGAAACTGTTTTTAATGTATCTAAAAGTTACTCTGGGTATCTAACTTAAAGCCCTCAAGTAGGACTATTTTGTTATAAATGATCAAAAATTGTTTTTGTACCACTAGAGCTCCTGAATACAGCATCGTTTTCTTCATTTCATATTTTAAAGACATTGTGTCCTCCTAGTAAAGAGTTCCACAACCACACATGAAATCGTTTATATTGGTCCTTTTACTTGAAACTTCGGGCCTTTAGAAGAACATGGTTAGAGTAAGAAGAAAGAAAACAACTTTTAAGTAAATGATGAAAGATGAAAGACCAATACAGAATGTACAATATTTCAACTCAAATCTTTAAATGAGAGTGCCAAAGAAATGTACTCTTCAACTAAAAGACAGAAAAAGAGCATGGCCTTGCCATGCCAAGTAGAGAAGATTCTGGGAGCTTTCCAGGTGCTCCTTCCGTTAGATCTATCCTCTACTCTCTTCCTTTTTCTCCAACACCTCAGACATCAGCAACTTGCAGAAGAGAATTTCCCTGACTCAAAATGTAGTATAGGGGAGTTAATCTTGGCACCCCATCGCTTCCTAAATGATTTTTTGTGGACTCTTTTCCTAGGATTCAGGAAGGGGATATGTGCTATCCTCTCCCGTCACACCCGCCCCCCTCCCCGCACAGAGAGAGAGAGAGAGAGAGAGAGAGTGCAAGGTAAGTAAGGAGAAAACTTCCTTGTGTGAATACAGTACTCCCCAAGAGGATACCTCCTTCTCTCTTCCAGGCCCCTTATTATACCCAGTTGGGAGAGGGCAAGCCTGAAGAGAGGCAGATGGTACCTGTGGATGATGGTCCCATGAAGAGAATGTGAGGCATTTTTGCCCTTAGCTTTAGACCTTAACTGATTTCTGCATTTCTGAGCCAACTGAAAACATCCTTCTCCACACTTAACACCAAAATCTTACATTGAAAACAGCCTAAATGCTCATCTATGGTGAAATAGAAAAAAAAAATTGACATATTCAAATTATATAATATTGTGTTAAAAGGAATTAGCTAGATCCATGTATACCAACATGGAAAGATCTCAAAAACATAATGATAAATATAAAATGAGGCAGAATGAGATGTCTAGTGCTCTCTAGCCTCAGTTTCCTCATCATTAAATTAATTCATTCACTCAGGAAATCTTGGTTGATCTGGGGCCTACCATGCCCCAGAACCTGTTTTAGGCAATAAAGATATAGCAACAAAAAACGAAAGAAAAAAAGGGTTCTTCCTTCATAGAGTTACATTCTAGTGGTGTGAAACAGGGAAACTAACAATAAATGAATAATAAATTTATGGCAAATCAGATCTATTGTTTTAAAAAAGCTATAAAGAAAAATAAAACAGAGAATTAAAAAATGTAGCATTAGAGGAAGAGGACTAGAAAGTTTTGCAGATAAGATTTTGCTAGAATGGTGATATCCTAACAGAGACATAAAAGAGTAGAGGAGAGAGGAATAAACCCTTGTTGTGACAAATGCACAGATTAAAATTTGAGGTTGTTAGTGAAGCCTTCTCAAGCCTATTCTAATTAACATACATCCTTTCCTATTTTCTTTTCTTCTTCTTTTTTTGAGATGGAGTCTTGCTCTGTCATCCAGGCTGGAGTGCAGTGGCAGGATCTCAGCTCACTGCAACCTCCGCCTCCTGGGTTCAAGCGATTCTCCTGCCTTAGCCTCCCGAGTAGCTATGATTATAGGCACATGCCACCACGCCCGGCTCATTTTTGTATTTTTAGTAGAGACGGGGTTTTACCATGTTGGCCAGGCTGGTCTCGAACTCTTGACCTCAGGTGATCCACCTGCCTCAGCCTCCCAAAGTGCTGGGATTACAGGTGTGAGCTACCGCACCCAGCCTGAAAAAGGGTGGCTTTTTTTTTTTTTTTTTTTTTTGATGGAGTCTCGCTCTGTTGCCCAGGCTGGAGTGCAGAAGCACAATCTTGGCTCACTGCAACTTCTGCCTCCCGGTTCAAGCAATTCTTGTGCCTCAGCCTCCTGAGCGGCTGGGACTATGGGCATGTGCCACCATGCCCAGCTAATTTTTGTCTGTTTAGTGGAGATGGGGTTTTGCCATGTTGGCCAGGCTGGTCTTGAACTCCTGACCTCAGGTGAGCCGCCCGCCTCAGCCTCCCAAAGCGCTGGGATTACAGGTGTGAACGACCAAGCCCGGCCTCTATTTTCTAGTGTAGATAAAAAACATTCTTTTTTTTTAAATATCTTTTGAGGAATTTTGGTGGGAATCTACTTCCTGGGGCTGAGAGGCAGACAATTACACTTGGAACTAATTTTATTTTGAATCAATGCGTACCTTTTAAGGGATCTGGTAGAAGAAAATTATTGTTATTGAGCTACTCAGAAATAATTGTGCCTAATATACCTGATGCTTAAGCAAGAGTCACTATTAAGAACTCTGATATTGAAAATTTTTAGGAAGCTGGATAAAAGCATCTGGCTTGTTTCCGGAAGAACAATCCAATATATGTCAAAATCTCACTAGCTTGCCTCTCAAATTTATTGTTTAATCTAATGTTAGCTACAAAGCCAACCGTAAAGTTAATGGCAGAAGAGATTCTGTGACAAATGGAAGAATATCAAAATTAATGTCTAGAAATAACTGGATATAAAACGCAGCTTCTTAATGGACCTGTGATATTGAGCAAGATAGCTCACTTCTCTGGGACTCAGTTTCCACATTCGTAAATGGAAATACATTCCTTCCTCTCAGAAGTTGAAAAAAGGATATATAAATGTTTCTCTACATCTTTCCCTGTGCAAGAATCTAAGCTCTGTAAAAGCAAAGAGCATGCCTGCTGTATTAGTCCCAGTGCCTTAGGACCTATCAGAGGCTATCCTGGAACATAAAAAGTGCTCATTAAATTTTTATGGGCCAAATTAATGAATATACGATAATATCTGAAATAGTGCCTCGCACAGAAAAGATCTTCACATAATAAACATTAGTTTTATCCTTTCTTTTCTTTCTTCCAGCATTCTAGACACTTTTCTTTGCCTAAACTATTTAACCTAGTCCTGTGCTGGTAATCATGAATCTCAACAGTTTTTTTCTTGTTTGGAAGTTGACTTGTTTGGAAGTTGTTTGGAAGTTGTCAGGAGTATAACAGGAATCTTCAAGCCATGAATATGATCCCTGTGCTGAAAATTGACTTTCACCAGAGTGTGACCCCTAGGTAGACCCTGGGTCTCCCTGTCAGCTCTCGCATCCTAATATACAGGTTGTGCCTCTTTAGAAGTCTTTTGTGATGTAAAAAGAATGCGTTGATCAGCTTACCTCATTGAGGGCCTCAATCCAGGTATCCTGCTCTTGCCTAAATCAGATGTTTCACTCAAAGTGTTCAGAGCCCAGGAGGAGTCAGCAGCAGGCCATCACAGCCTCCTGGCTTGTGGCTAGAGGCACAAACTGGGGCCACCTGCTACCTCTCTATGGTTTGCATGGCATCTCAGAGGTAGGAGGTGGGGAGTGCAGTACTAATAGTCCAGAGATCTAAGCTATTACTTGAAGTAAAGAAATTGAGAAGAGACTGCAGGTATAAATGCTGTGAAGAGAAGCCACATAGCATAATATTTAAATGGATACTGAAGTCAGACATGACTCAAACTGCAACTTCACTGACTTTACAGCACCTTGGCAATTGCCTAATCTGTCTGTGCCTGGGTCTCCTTCTATATGATTTGATACCAACAGCCAACATCTACCGAGCACACCCTATGGGCTAGAAACAGTTAATACATGCCTGTTTAAATCCTCACAATAACCCAATGAGGTAGATGCCAGAATTATCCTTATTTTACAAATAAGGAGACAAACACATGGAGTAGTTACATTACCTGCCAAATTCCCACAATAAAGTCCATTACCCGCCTGGGCTCAATGCTCAACCAGCCAGGACTCATGTTCACTACACCATGGTGAGGACTGAATTCGATGATATGCATTATAGTTTCTGGAATGTCATCATGCCTTAGAAGGACCATGACCAGAACTGCCTGGCCAGAAATAATGGATCATGAAGTTCCATAGGCAGTGGGATTGGTTAATAAAAATTGGAGTTTTGAATCTCACACTGCAAGGCTTGGGAAGGAATGAAGTTTGGAGCAGATGAGAGGGAGTCAATTAAGAGAAGGGTGACTATTTGGAGAGGCAACCAACAGAGAGGGGACTTTAAAATGGTTCCATGAATTGCAGTAGGTAAGGACTGTACCACGCCTTTAAAAATTGGTGGGGTCACAGGGCCAAGAGTGAAAGTGGGCTTTCAGAAGAGGTGAATGCATTCAATTTCAGTCATCTTAGATTTAAAAAGAAAGCAAGACATGGCAGCCATACAGAAGATGACAAGGCTTCCTGTGAATACATGAGAGTAGACATAACAAATAAAATGGTGTAATTAAAAAGAAATGGAATTCACCTTGAGTAAGCCTCTGTTTTTTCTCTCAACAATCACAGTTTATTAGGCTCCAACTTACTATTATTACATTTTCATACTTCCTTTACATATGAAAGTAGGAGAGCTTTGTGAACAATTAAAAAAAGTTCACATGTGCTTCTTTTCTGAATAAATTGTTATGTGAAATAGTTTATTTTGGCAGATTCTTAGGGCTTGAGCCTTTATCTTGAAAAGAGGAAAGAAAGGTCTTTCACTTAAAGTGGCTTCTCAACCATTATAACTGAAAGAGACAACAGGAAGGAAAAAGCTTTTACAACCTTTTATCTGAACATTCTGTTGAACTGTTCAAATTATAAGAACTTATACCTGAGTTCTTAAATTTTCAAAGTGCACAAAATAAACTTTCTGTTCTCCTCAGAAATCATGTGATATTATCCCTGCAGGAGAAGAGATTGGGAAGGTTTAGAACATTCTTTAAGCTTTTCAATTGATGTCAAATGGAATGGGATACCTGCCTATGTCAGGAGGCTCATTTGCTTCACCCTGTGTCTGCCAAAGTCCAATATGCTGAAATTCTCACTCAGTGGTTCCACTCCGTGGGACGCTTTATGCCACCAGGCATTAACTATTGAACTGCCAGTCTCAACTACCACCATAAATAGCCTTAGTCACACAGAAGAGTTACTTGAGAAATGGCTGCCTTTGCAGGAAGTGGTGCCTGGAATAGTGTGATGTATAATAAATATTTCACCAAGCATGAAAACAGATGATAACAAAGGTGAGAAGTCACCCAAAGTGTCTTCTTCCTGGAGAATCTTCACCATGCCGCATCAGAAAGGTATAATATCCATGGTATTGTTGACAACCATATTGTTCAGCCTCTACCTGGCTGTGTAGTCCTGGACAAGTTACTTAAACCAGCTGGGTTATCAATTTCCTCATATGTAAAATGAAGATAAAATGCCTAGTTCACAGTATTGTTATTGAAAAATTATATGAATAAAACACCTTAGAAAAGTGCTTAGGCATTCAATACATCTTAGTATCTGTCTCTCAGTTCTCAGTCATGATCTCGATCTCTAACTATGGCCCAAGTACTACCAGAACCCACTTTTCTCCGCATTTATGCATTTATGCCCCCTTTGGAGGGGGTCATAGGATCAGTATAAATGGTCAACAATATTTGGCTGGCAAAGTATTACGTTTTTTTGACACCTGCTGTACCTTACACTGTGGACATTAAGAAATGTCTCTGTACTCGCTTAACCCAAAGAAAAATACTTACACATGGATTTCGCAACTAAACCCTCCCAAGACAACATGAGGCTCAAGCAGAAGGCTGCAGAAAGAGGCACTGAAGAAGAGACCATAGAGGTGATATATTTAAGAGAGAAAATGCACTCTTTGTCCATTGCCCTAGGAGATTTGCTCCCGTATTTTTCTATTCTCTCTTGGTATTTTGTCTTTAGCATCTGTTAATAAAGACATTTACCAGAGCAGGTTGATCCACCTGTGGGTCAACAGGAAAATACACAGATTATATAGATCCTACATATCAACCTGAGGAAAGGTAAAGAAAGAGAAGGTATCATTTGGGGACACTGTATTGGAGAAATTCAAGATGGTAGGCTAAATATCTAATCCTAGAGCTGCTATAATTCCAAATTCATAATGCTTATCTAGGTAATACAAAATACTACCTCAATCCCCTTTGAGGCCTTCCTAAATTTCTGTCCTTTGGACCCATTACATAAGTCCATTTGACTATGTGTTGTCCCCAAGTTAGCTGTGGAATCACAATTAGTAAGTCATTCTAGAAAACTGTACATATCACAAATAATTTTAGAGTAACACCATCTAGAGCTGTACCAATCATTTGCCAATTTGTCCAAAAAAAGACAGATTAAAATATGTGTTGTAGAATCATGTGTCATACATATATCAGTAAGAAGAAGTGATCATGTCAGAAGTTCTGACATTACAGTCATTCAAATGACTTTCTCCTCTTGGTTCCAGGTCAAAGGAGCTCCCTTTATTTCACATATAAAGATAATAATATAACACGTTTCCAGTGATAAATAATGATAAAATACCTTAGCATTAGACCATTATGCTCAAGATAAGCCAAAGAAAGCACATAAATCTGTTTGGTCCTATTCATTCCTTAAACAATTTTAGAGAGCACTATATCAGTGACAAGCACCATTCTAAATGCTAACAATATGGGAATAAATGACGATTTTCCTGTCTTCAAGGAGGTTACAGCCTGTCAGACGAGATTTGCCCACCACTACATATATACAAAATAGCATGTCTTGTGCTTTAGTAACAGTAGAGGTGCCAGGTACCATGAGAGCACAGAGATATCAGCAATTCAACTGGATCTTTATTAATAATGGAGAGTGGAGGCACATTCCAAGTAGAATATCTAAAAACAATGCAAAAGATTGGTGAGTTGAGGAATGATGGTGCTTTAGCCTAGGTCCCCTAGAAAGCAGAACCTGAAGTAAGTCTTAAGGCACTAACAATTTGCAAGGTATATTCCCAGGACGACAAAAGTAACAGAAACTAGAGTGGGGTGGTGGCGGGGTGGAAGATGTGATACAGGGTGATACAATGCATTACAACAGCTATAGCTTCACAAGCAGAGAGAAAGAGCATTTTACTCAGCAAGCATGTTTGCTAAGTACAACTCTGGAAGCACCACATGTGGAAGTAGTCTACAAGGAAGAGGAAGAAAGAGAATGTCTGTCAACTTTCTCATTGATCAAGGTTCTCCCAGTGGTGGGTCAGCTGGCCCCTTGACAGCTGCTCAAGAATGCAGATCGTACACTAGGGAGTGATGTTCATCCAAGTCTGAAAATGAAGGAATGACCTGAGGCAGGTGGTGTGACGACAAAGAAAGACAAAGATGCAAGCAGTGGAGGACTCTGGGAAGCCACTCGAGGTTTTTGTGACTAGAAAGCATGGAAGGAAGACAGGGCACAAAAAGCAGAGATTAACTTGTGAGGACCTTTGTGTACACATTTGAAGGGTTTGGATTTTGTTCTGTGGGTGAAGAATATTTTTAGGAAAGGGGAAGTCAGTCAGACATTGTTCAAGGTTAATTGATTATCTAGGTAAAAGTGGATCCGCATTTTCTACTGATTGCTTCAATATTTACCCAAGGTTAAAGAAATTCATTTTGGGACACTCCAAATTTAGATATAGAAACAATCAACTGAGACGCAATAATTATTCAGGGAGCAGACAAACTGTCAATGAACAAGCAATGGTAGATGCTCTTGTCTATTTTGTTTAACTGAAAATAGAAATTAAATTATTATTTACTCAAACAACAGATGGATACCAGGTCCACATGGCATCTTGAGATGGTCTTGAATTACGTGAGTTGGCTGATATCACTGTTGAAACTCTCTGGGAAAGAGCCTCCTTTTCGCACCTGGCTTACAAAGCAACCACCCTGGAGGATGCAAACATATTTAGTGCTCTTTGAAACACAACCAAGGAAAACATCTGGCATTTTTTGGAAGAATGGTTTTTTTCACTGTATAGTAAAAAAAAAAAAAATCGTTGTTGTCTAGCAACAGCCAACATTTCTAGACAGCTTTTCATAATCCATAATCTCATTTAATCAGCATAGCAAGTTTATGAGAAAGGAATTATTGCCCCCTCGTACAGATGTCAAAATTCAAATAGATTCAGAAAGATTAAATAGTGTGCCCAATTACTACACCTAATTAGTGGTGCTGCTGAAATGTTGTACCTTAATACATTTGTCTCCAAAGTGCACATTTTTTCTGGACTACCTTGCTGCCTCACTTTGTGTTATGAAAAGACAAAACCTGGTTTTTGTTGTTTTTTGTTAGTTTGTTTATGGTGAGAGTACAAAGCCACAGAATTTGAAAATCTATCAAAACACTCACACCCATAATTTCCCTATGGCAAATTTCTGAGAATCTCTCTTGATCAGATTTATCTTCTCACATGGCACAAAATCTTGAGGAAATGAGTTCCACATATCTGACGTGAAGCTGTTCTTCCCATTAAGGGTATTTAGTTCATACCCTTAAAGCTTACAGAGTTCCCATGATTTTAATATTCTGGAATTCACCTTGATGATTTCTAAGATTTTTTAATATCGTACACCTTCCTTCAGTCAATAGACCTGAATTTAAGTCTGAGCTCCTTCATTATGTAGGTTTGAACAAGTGATTTAAATTATATGAACTGCCTCTTCCTTGGATGTAAAATGGGGCTTTCTTACGGGGTTTCTAGTCTGCTAGATGAGAGGATTATACAAAGCACAAAATAGGCCATTGTTTGCCTGAGAGTTACAAGGGCATTGATGATCAGCTCCCCCAGTGGTGCACACACCTGTACATGATCCTGTACACAATGCTGACTTGAAGTATGTATCACTCTTGAGTGCCCAAATCCTCTGATTTCCTTCAGTCAGAAAAATGAAAATTTGCCTTCTGAAATAAAGACACTGTATAGATAAGCTGTGTTTGTATGCATGCACCTTAATCTTTACAGTGAAAAAGAAAAGTGACCCTTTGTCTCCTGTGTTCTGTTTTACAGTTAATGTCAAATACAACAAGATAAAAGGTGTAAGACCCTGCCTCAGACTCTGTCATCTTTCCGGGATCTATTTCTCCAGGTTTGCCTCTTTTGTCCTATGGGCTTCACCTTTGTGTCTCTCTCTCCTTCCTGCTCTGATGCTGATGCTGCTGTTTCTGAGATGAGATTAGCAAACTTGACCCCCTGGCATAGATTCCTAGCTTTCACTTAGCAACTAGATTCTGGTTCCTTCTCTTTCTCAATTCATTCTCAACTCATTCAAAAACTGTTGCAGAAAATTCATGATAAGATGTGCTAGAATAATAAATGTCTTACCCCTTTTCCCTGATCCCATTGAAACTACCAATGAACATAAAAATTAAGCTGCAAAAATATTTTGAATATTTGAAATTGCAGGGATGTAACAATATCTGGAGGACGTTTCTTTAAATTAATGTATTTCCACATAAGAAATAAAAGCTTAAACAAAACATAAAATAATAAAATGCCATGATATTATGAGTTTTTTTACTTTGTTTTACTCTTATTTGCTTCAAAATGTTAAATAATGAGCCTGAATCACTCTGTAAATAGAAACAAGATAAATGCTATTTTTTAAAGAAAACAAAAGAAGAAAAAAACAAAAACATGACATTGACTACATTTTACAACTTAATAGACACTGTAGTTCATTTTGTCTACTTTGGATCATAAATAGCAATACTAAGTACTTTGAAACATGCTCCAAGGCTAGTAAATAAGATGTGGCATATAATTCCCACAGGAAAAAGACAATGTGCATTTTAATGGTCTTCTGGTTAGGCAAAATGTAGATATTTGAAATATCTTCTAATGAGTTTGGTACTAAAATTTGAAATATGCCGATAACATACCACAAAACATTTCAACAGCACAGCTATTAAGCTGATTTTAATTTTCCATTTAATCATAATCATAAAGAATATACAGGTTAAATTTAGATTTATTTTAATGATCTTCAGCATTATTATTCTATTTCTTGAAGCATTCTTCATCAGCACTCTGACAAAGGGAATTTAACATCTTTATTTACTTTTACAGCTTTCTGTTTTGCAAGGGACATTATGATCCAATAGTCTGCATGTAAGAAATTCACCTAATTATGGTGTTCCAATCTTAAGACATGTCATAAAA
This sequence comes from Pongo abelii, assembly GCF_028885655.2. Classification (NCBI taxonomy): domain Eukaryota; kingdom Metazoa; phylum Chordata; class Mammalia; order Primates; family Hominidae; genus Pongo; species Pongo abelii. Next base: position 91,934,547 of record NC_071998.2, on the reverse strand, counting down.
GTAGCTTAGATTGATAGCAAAGTGGAAGGGGTAGGGAAGAAGAAGGCATAGGCAGATAATTAGAAAACTCCATTGAAGAGCTTGAGAAATGATTAAAGTATCAATGCTGAATCTTTAAAACATTTCCAGTACAGTCTGTGACCACTATGCAATGATTTATGAATTTATGTTGCCTTAGATTTTCTTCATATTCACATCTTCCCTCTGTTCTATGTCATTTCTTGAAATATAATTTTTTAGAGACTTCTTTCAATTGTATTTTTTAATTAGGCTCAGAAATACTGTCTAATCCTCTCCAAATTTCTTTCTTTCATCCTTCTTTCCTTTTTTTCCCTTCCTGCAAGTTGAGCGCACTATGTTCCTAGAAACTGCTAAAAGCCAGTTGTGCAAGTGACATAAGATACAGACCTTGCCCCTCAAAGAGCTCATAGTTGAAAATCAAGTCAAACTTTTAAATAAAGAACTGTGAGTTCCATAAGAACAGTTTTCACAATGCCCTTAATAGCACAGAGAAGGTAAAAAACTCACGTATGATGCAGTTAACAGGGAAGAGCCCAGGTAGGGAGATTAGTTAAGATCTTATTGCAGTTTTCCTCCAAAGAGAGAATGATGTCTTCAAATATGTTTTATTAAAAAGAAAAGGTCAAAAGGAAATAATTCTGATCGAATAGGAAGTCGAGGGCAGGAACTAGTAGGGCCAGGCTGCTGCTCTCAAGTATGATACAAGCTAGGGATGGAGAAACACAAACACAATCTGGTAAAGATTATAACTGAGTTAACTTTTGAGTTTAAAAGCAAATTATAAAGTCCAGAACCTAGAAGTAACAACTATTTTTTCTATTGATAATGGCTAACATTTATTATGTCAGGTTTTAGGCTAAGTTCTTGACCCGCATTATCTAAGCTAATGTTTACAACAACCCTAAGAATTAAGTAGATTATTTTCTCAATTTTATAGATGAGAAAACTGAGACGTAGAGAAGTTAAGCAACAAAACACACAGTAGTAAAATCAAGATTTACCTACAGTCTGACTATCCTGGGCTCTTAACCACACTCCTAGGGGTTCTACTTGACTGCACGTTAGATTTGCCTGCGAACCTTAAAAAATGTATTGATACCCAGGCCCTACTTCAGACCAAACAAATCAGAATCTCTGGGTGTAGGACTCAGAATTGGTATTTCTCTTTTTTCAGTTACCTAGTGATCCTGTGTTCAACCATGTTTGAGAACCACTCCATTATTCTCTTCTTAAAGAAAAGCTAAGATGATATTGAGTTGACGTTTGAGGGATTAATAAAAGTTTAGCTTATGGAGAAGCAGAAAAGGGCACTCCAGTCGAAAGAGGAGCATAAGCAAAGGCATGGCATATTAGGACAAAGGTTATGCACCATATCCAAACCAAGAGCTTCGTGGGATGGAGAAGGCAAGAGAGGCTAATTGAAACCAGATTTTGAAAGGCCTTGAATTCCTCAATAAAAGCCTCTTATTTTATTCATCGTGCAACAGAGAGCTTTTAAATGTTTTTAAATATGGGAGTGAAAGAGAATCTGATCTATATTTTAGAAAAAAAATGGCTCTTTGGGGTAACAGGTATAATAAAGCTTAGTAAATGGCTTAGGGAATATTGAAATAATTTGAAGAATTCACATTTACCAGTGATTTGTTCTGTTGCATCCTACTGGAAGTGGACACACTGTTTGATATTTATAATTTAATTCAAAGTTAATTCTCTACTCTTACACCACAGCTGTTATCCAAGAGTACATGAACTCGAGAGATTTAAAATAAATTTAATAATCATTTAGGTATAAATAGAACCAAAGTGACTCACTAGCCTCTTCTTGGTGTCAGGTTTTCATCCTACGTGGAGTAAAGACAGAGAAAAAGGTGAGAGTAGGAATTAAAACTCACATTTTTAAATTAGACTCAAATATTTTTTGTTAATCAAGAAAACTCTCCTTGAACCATGAAAACAAATGACATTTCTAAAACTATGGCCTATCTCATAAATCATGTTTTCTTTACCAAACTATTGCATGTTTTTAGTCATCTTACCATTTAGGAACGGGACGTGGAAGGCATGGGAATACCACAATGAATTACAGTAGAAGGCCTTCTCTCATATACTCTGTAATCTCTCTAAAAAGCCAGGCTTCCTGCTTCCTTTATGACTGGAGTCAGCTGAAGAGACCCCTCAAGAATGACACATAGCATAGTGCTTAGCAGCTGTTTTCATGTGAGGCTCCATAAGAGAATTAACTATAATTCCAGCCTCAGGTATTCATTGTACAGAATAAATTAACTTCCCTTATATATCTAAAATGGTACTAGCTTGTACCGTCCTTGGGAAAATTGAGAAAGTAGTCACTAAAAATCATTTTCTGTAGGGTTTAATTCTCTGGTAGAACCCAAGTGCTAAATCAGATGTATGGAAAAAATCATGGGTTGTTCAAAGAAGAGGGAGCAAGAATATCAAAAATACTCTTATCTCAAAAATAAACCATCCCAGATCCATATAATTATGAGACTGGAATTTAGGGAAATACATATATCAAGACTATTTTACTTTTTAAAATTATTCTACATTTCCTGAATGTAGTGCTAAAAGAAAAACATTAGCCAAATTAAATTTAAAAGAGTTTAATTGAGCAAAGTACAATTCAGTCAGTCTCTCAAGCTCAGAGACTCCAGTGCAGCCATGTGGTGGAAGAAGATTTATGGATGGAAAAGGAAAGTGACATACAGAAAACAGAGATGATGTACAGAAACAGCTGGATTGGTTACAGCTCGGCTTTTCCTTATTTGAACACAGTTTGAACAGTTGGCCACCTTTGATCAGCCAAAACTCAGTGATTGACACAAGAGTAGACTAGTTTGTATATAACTCCATTTAGGCTATAGTTTGCAAAGTACAGAGAAACTTTTAGGCCAAATTTAAAATATGTAAGGAGGCAGATCTAGGCTAAACTTGGTCTAACAATTCCCCCCTTTTGGTCGTCTTCTCAATTTTGAGAGATTGGCCAAAACTTTAGTCATTGATGTCACAATCACCATCGTAAATATACTTCTTTGGTGTTTAAACTCACTGGGAAATAGCAGAACATGGGTTTTGTAAGGTGGGAAGAAGGAATTTAAGTTACTTTTTTTGTGAGGGTTAGAGTCGAGGTACCTCCTTATATGCTAGAATGTCCTGTTTACAGGAGGAAAAAACAAAACCTGGTCTGTTCTAGAATCTATGTGTTTCTTTAAAGTCTTAGTTTGATTATGTCACATTTAGCGCAAGTGACTCCATTTTGGTTTGGTCTGGTCTGTTAGGGCCTACTGCATGAGCTTAGTGCAAAACAATGGCCTCTCACAATTTTGCTTAATAATTCCCCCTTTTTGGTCAGGTTCTCACTTAGATGAGAGTATCACCAAAATTTAGGGCCTTAGCACCTCTCTCAGTTACCATCATTTTGGGTTTCTGGTCTTAGCACGTCATTTACAGATTATGGTGCCCTCATGGTCACACATTTCTTTCAGGTCTTGTCATTCCAGTTGAAGAGAGACCACTTGACATTCTATAGATGGCTGCATGCAACATTTAAAACTTTTGAGAGAATACAGTGCACCAGGGAGACTATTATTATGACTATCAGAAGGATAATACCAAGAGTTTGGAGTATGCTCCTTACCCAGGGCTCCATAAACCAAACCACCTAAAATCAAATACATTTAAAAATGAGCTAGATAAAGAGTCTACTCACTTTAACTAAGCAGTCTCTTCATTAATCCCCTACAACTGAATCTCTGTAATGCCTGATGTGATGTATTTCTCCATGGGCAAGAAGTGCCAGCAGCTGCACAGATACTTCTCTGTTTAGCTAGTAAGTAATCTAGAGCAATTCTATTATTTAGCATAACTTTCACATGAGAATTTTAAGTCTGTTGTGTAACCATAGCCTTTATAGCAGAATCTGCTATAGAGCTTATCATGAGGGATAAATTTCTAATCATTGCCTCATTTACTCCACACCATGGCAAAAGAACCTAACAGATGATGCCCTTCCAGAAGAGTAAAGACCTCCTGGCAATATTCTCTTTAACCTATGATGTGGGTTAAGAGGAATGAACCAATGTTCTATTTCTGACTGATTATGAGGCAATGTATGTACCATTAAAATTTCTCACCTACATTGAGCCTTCATCTTTCATCTATCAAGGCATAAGTTTATCAAATGTATAAGTTTGGCTACAAAATCTTTCACAAGTAAAAATTTACCCCATGAGTACACACAACAGACTCCCTTTACACTTCTATTGTTTATAGAGGCATAAGTAAGGGGAAAAAAGTGAAAGAGTCTCATGATAGTAGAGAAAGCTTGACCTGTGATCTTGGGGGGGAAAGCTGTTTCCATTAAGGATGCTATCTTCTTCTGGGAAGAAATTTCCCTGGTTAGCTTTACCTTAAGGTTTCCAATGGGTATGCATTCCAAGAGTGTGGAGGGACACCTTCTGAGTTGTGAGATTATGAACCCAAGATTCAAGGTCCTGAAGTTTTGCTGCAGTGTGGATGACAAGAGCATTCTTTCTCTGAAGTTCTCAGATCTAATCTTTGGGTTCTGGATTGTAAAGGGATTGATTGTCCTCAGTCAGTCAGTGAACCATGAAAAGCTTTCTTTAGCTGGTGAAAATACACTGTGGCATAATGAGCTACTGTTATAACATCAGCCCTCTTGCATGGGAAAGCTTTCATACAACCAGAAAACATGCATTGAAAATGACAATTGGATGAAATCTGTCTATAAATATTTAAAAGGCCCATCAGGTAGTGAAATGTACCTGAGGTTTTGATTGTCTTTTCAGGAATATGGGTTTGACAAAACCACACATTGGTCATAAACTATTTTAGCAATTTAGAAGTCACCACACCAATATAATATTTAATTTGGATCATTTTATCTTTTTCATGATGAGTCATGAATGCAGAACTTGTAATTAAAAAAAAAAAAAAGGCTTAAGGACTCAGGAAGGACAAGGCAGCCATCCTGGTTGTCCATGCTTAACATTGGACTTATGTCCTCTTGAATACAAGTTATTTCTCCTATTTAGGTGCATAGCACTGACAACTGATGGGTTACCATAGGTAATTTCACTTAGACCATGGAGTTCATTCAAATTGTATATCTAAACAATTTCAGCATTGGCTGATTTAGCATGAAAATCTGGCCAAGTATTTTCTTGGTATTCAATTAATTTTTGTTCTGTTTGAGTTAACAGTTTTATAAACCAGTCTTTTTATTAAAGTTCTAGGAATTCTTATCTAGTCTGATATGATTCTAAAGTTATCAGAAACTTACATTCAAGAGTGCTTTTCAGGGCCCTTTCCACCCTTTCATGAACCTCTTTAAAGACACCATATTATAGGATTTTGCATGCTTGTGAAGTTTTCAGAAACTGCATCATAATACATACAAATGGCCAACAGACATACAGAAAAAAATGTTCAACATCAATAATCATTAGAGAAATGCAAATTAAATCACAATGAGATATCACCTCACACGTGTTAGAATGCCTGTCATCAAAAAGACAAAAGACAATAAGTATTGTCAAGGACATGGAGAAAAGGGAACTCCTGCACATTGTTGGTGGAAACTTAAAACTAGTACAGCCATTATGGAAAACAGTATGAAGTTCCTCAAAAAATTAAAAGTAGAATTACCATATGATTTAGCAATCCCACTGCTGGGTATATATTGAAGGGAAATGAAATCAGTTTGTCAAAGAAATGTCCGCACTCTCTGCAGTGCTTGCAGCACTATTTTTTACTGTTTACTGCAGCACTATTCACAATTGCTGCATTATGGAATCAATCTAAGTGTTCATCAAAAAACAAATGGATAAAGAAAATGAGGTATATATACACAATGGAATGCTATTCGGCGATTAAAAAGAAGGAAATCCTATCATTTGCAACAACATGGATGAACCAGGTGGACATTATGTTAAATGAAATAAGCAGTCACAGAAAGACAAACACCAAGCTTCACTTAAACGTGGAATCTTAAAAAGTTGGACTTGTAGAAGCAGAGAGTTGATAGTGGTGACCAGGGGCTGGGGAAGAGGGTGGTAGCGGACAGATGTTGTGCAGAGAATACAAACTTTCAACTAGTTAGGAGAAATAAGTTCAAGAGATACACAACATGGTAACTATAGTTAATAACAATGCATTGTATTCTCAGAAATCAGTAAGAGGCTAGGTGTGGTGGCTCATGCCTATAATCCCAACACTTTGGGTAGCTGAGGCAGGAAGATAGCTTAAGCTCAGGAATTCAAGACTAGCCTTGACAACATAGTAAGACCTTATTTCTACAAAAAATAAAAATAAAAATTAGCCAGGCATGGTGCCACATGCCTGTAGTCAGAGCTATTCAGGAGGCTGAGGCAGGAGAATCACTTGAGCTCTTGAATTTGAGGTTAGAGTAAGTTATCATTGCACCACTACACTCCAGCCTGGGTGATGAAGTAAGACCCCCATCTCAAACAAACAAACAAAAAAATCAATAAGAGACTAGGTTATTAAGTGTTCTTAATAACAATAAAAAAAGATGAGTATGTGAAGTAATGCATACACTAATTAGCTCAATTTATCCAATCCACGATGTATACATATTTCAAAACATCATATCGTACACAATAAATATATATAATTTTTATTTATCAATTAAAAAATAAAAGGAAAATCTATTTTGTTCTTTTGAGTCTGTTAAAGGAGGAGATTTCTTGATTTTTTTAAGCCATTATCCTCAGCAAACTAACACAGAAGCAGAAAACCAAACACTGCATGTTCTCACTTATAAGTAGGAGCTGAACAATGAGAACACATGGACATAGGAAGGGGAACAACACACACTGGGGCCTGTCTGGGTAGGGGGTACAGGAGGAGGGAGAGCATCAGGATAAATAGCTAATGCATGCGGGACTTAATACTTAGGTGATGGGTTGACAGGTGCAGCAAACCACCATGACACACGTTTACCTACGTAACAAACCTGCATGTCCTGCACATGTATTCCAGAACTTAAAATTAAATTAAATTTTAAAAATAATAATAATTGATTACAGAGCAGGTACAAATGTAAAGAATCTACAGAAGTCAAATTAAGGTGTAAAAGGAATCTTGGTAGGAAACCAAGCAAAAAAGTAATTTTTTCTTAAGTTTTTTGTGGAGAACTATATCTCTTTTGATGGCTATACAGGGCACTGAGGTGACAGAAAAAGTCACAGGTCTGTGTAAAATAGGCAAATCCCTCCCCCACAAGGCCCCAAATAAAGCTGGAACATCTAAGATTTTCATCATACATATAATGGTGGGGATGTGAAGTAAATCCATCTTGCAAAATAGCATTATTCAGAAACCAAATTGTCTTGGCCCTGGTGCTAGGTGGAGAAGAAAAATACCATCCCTGAGAATTCATAGATAAAACTTACCACTCATGCTACCAGTGTGGTCTGAAAAACCTCAGGCAGATAATTTGATATAAAATAGTCGGCTGTGCTCCATGGAATACTAAATACAAATTCTTTCTAAAAGAATGTAACTGCAATCTAGGCTTCAGAAAATTCCCATAGATAAAGTTCCAAAGAACATGAGTTCACAGCCAAAAATCCCAAAACATAAAAGAACCCAAAGAACAACCACTGAAAGCATCCACAACAATAACAAGCAAAGTCAGACCAGCAAAGATTCTAGACAATGGTATTCCTAGACACAGAACACAAAATAGCTATGTCTTACATGTTTAAAGAAATGTTTAAAAATCTTTTAAATGTGAGCAGAAAACCAAGAGATTTAGGAATAGCCAAACAGATTGGGAAAAGAACCATATAATTCTCTCAGATATTAAAAGTGTATTCTATCTTCCACCTAGGATGCAAAAAGTCAGCAGAGAAAGTCACTCCTACCCTAACAATAAGAACAAGTCTGATAGCCTATGAAAAACGTCTAGTCTCCACAGAGACTTGAGGTTGCAAGGTAACCTACTGCACTAAAATCCAAAAAGATGGCAACACCCTCTGAAAAGAAATGAATCCCACAGCTGTTTCATCTTCAGCAAAAGAGTGGAGGTAGGAGGTAGCCACCACAGAAGTTGGCAAGAATAAAACATCTGAGGCTTTAATAACATGTTAAATGATGAGTTTGGGTTGGCACAACAGTTTAGAATGACTGGGGGCCCCAGACAAAGGGGGATTCTTACCTATCCACAAAATCATTTTACTAATTTCCATTAAATATTTGTGAAAAAGATTAGGGGCAGGAGAGGAAACTTGAAAAAAATTGTCCCCGCAGTAAAGACAAGCAGGGCCTGCCTAAGTTTGAGGTTGAGAGGAAAATGAGAGCTGAGCTCCTAAGCCCCAGACTCTGTGTGAGTAAGAAGCAGAGTCCTCCCCTGTTGGGAGAGGGCAGAAAATCCTGCTTTGCTCCTCTGAGAAGAGCCATCCCCACCTGGTCTCAATCTGACTTAAAGTCACTAATCTTTTTAAGTTAAAAAACATACCTGCTGTAAAGTTAGTTTTATCACTTTTACCAGATCTTCAAATATAGGGAAAAACAAATAATAAAATCTAGCAATCGCAAGACTGCTTTTTAGGTAAATGTGTAGAATAACTCCATGAAACATTAAAATAGTTCATTGAATCTTGCAGTTGAGTTCAGTTACCTGATTATCTAGAATTCACTGGGCAAAAACAGGCATCTTTTTCTAGGGAAACATCAACACTCTATAGAGAAGTGTGGCAGAAAAAAAGTGCCATTTCATGTAAAGGTAGAAGAAGAAGTTCTTCCTATGCCATGGTCATGGTCTTCCCCACTACTGCCACCAACAACAAAATACCTCCTCCAACTTCCAAACACTTCTAAACTACTGGAATTAACAGTGGTCTAGATAGATAAGGAAAGAGTGAGAGAGAGAAATTTAGAAGGCAAAATGCCTGTATGAAAAACAATCATACTGAGATGATTTTATTCTTAGATGTGAGTGAGTGATCTAACAGAGTAGGTTATAACTACAACTGAATATGGAGGGAGAGGGAGAATGGGGCATCTGAAGAGGGAGAGGGCATAATTTAATTTTATAACCTAAGAAATTTGTTACAAAGTAAATAAAAAAGATAACAGTAAAAAGTTCAGGTTTCATATGGATTTTCTGTTTCTGGTTCGACCAAAACTAATAACCAATATATGCCTTCACTGACACCCACATTTCTTCAGTCAACCTAATTTTATTCAACAAATATTTATTGAACTACTATTATGTGCCAGGTACTGTTCTGACCATTTAGGATACATCATAGAGTAAAGATTCCTGTCCTCATGGAGCTCCCATACCAGTGGAGGGAGACAGAGAATAAACAGTAAATATGATAAATGAGTAAATTACTTAATATGTTAGGAGGTAAGTGTGATGGGTAAAAGAAGGGGTGGAGAGGATGGGAGATCAGAAATGTAGAAAATTGAAGTTAAAATATTAAACAGGATGGTCAGGGTAGACCTCATGGAGAAGGTCAGATACGAGCAATGACAGAAAGGAAGTAAATCAAGCAGTTAGCTTTCCGGAAAAATTCCTGCAGGTGGGACATCTGATATTCCAGCTGTATTCAAGGAACAGGAAGGAGGGCAAAATGTGGAGCAAGCAAGAGGAAATGTAATGGGATTGGAGGTCATCTCCTCCTTTTTATTCATTTTTATTCCTACTCCAAGCTATTAAATCCCACTTAAGGAAATCACACAAATGCAGTAATGGACTCCACCTTGAGATAAATTACCCAACTTCAGCTGCTGTAACTCAGTCCTAGTTATGTTCTCCCTTCCCTAAATCACTTCCCACAGTAGAACTTCCAATTATATTCTTATCAAGGTGGCATTCCTGCCTCCAGACCATCACCTCCAAAGATGCCCTTGACTCCTACTTTGTTCAGAGAGGAGAAAAGACACTGGCTATGCTATTCCCATGTAACCCCACTCCCCATCTCATACAGTTCAAAGGGAGACTATCCTCCTACTCAAGGCCAGTCTCTGCACCTGGCCTGGGCCCTTAGCACTTCCATTGCCCCTCTCTCACGGACTCCTGAGTCTCCTTCTCTGAAGTTTCCTTATTGAATGTGGATGTCTCTCCTCAATCTCACTCTCCTCGAGCAGTTTTGTTCATGCCATCGTTATATATTTCCATCTAAATGTTGATGATTTTCTCATCGACTTCTCTAGTTCTGCATTGTTTCTGAGGTCTATGCAAGAATTCCCAACTGTGTACCAGACATGTATGTTCTAATGATACATCAGATATAATGTGTCAAAAATCAACTCCACCTTCCAGATAAATTAATACTTCCCGTTTCCTGTCTCAACAGATGGCATCATTACTCTCTCAGTCATCTTGACTTTACAGTCAGCTTCTCTCTTTCCTTTATCTCCCATTTATAATCAGTCAAGTTCTATAAACTCTACTTTATAAATGTCTACCACATTAATAGCTACCTTTTACCAAATACCTGCATTTCACAACTCTCACTGGCCTCTTCAAAGACAAAAATCCAATCATGAGCATCTTTTACACTGATGCAAGGAATAATGAGCCAAGTGCCATTTGCTGTCTCTACATAGTCTTTTTTGATAAATGAGATTTGGATTTTTGCTTGTTGTTTTGTTTTGTTTTTGTTTTTAATTTTCTAGTACCCAGTGAGGTAGGTGCTTAATTCCATTGAACAATTCATGTGAACAAGAAAAAATTGATGGGCTTCTATGCAAATTAAACTCATCTTAAAACCACACCATAACAGAAAAGTTAACAGGGTGAAGCACTTGAGTTCAGACTGGAGAAAAATTAAAAGCTTGCAAAGCAAATAAGGGAGTCTGGAAAGAACTTCAGAGGGAGGGAGAGAGAGAGAGAGAGAGAACACCATTGAAGAACATACATTTTTCAGAGGAAGCCTGGAGTTTAGGCTGTCATAGGAAGGATAATGAGGAATACAGTAGGCAAGAGTGAGCTATGATTGCACTACTGCACTCCAGCCTGGGTAACACAGCCAGACCCTGTCTCTCAAAAGAAGAAAATGTAGGCAAGAGATGGATTCTATATCCACCAGGGAGCCATTGAAGAGTTTTCAGCAAAAGAATAACCTGAGAAACATAGATGTTAGGAAGACCCACCCCACTGTATGTTGGTGGGAGGACTTGGCTAAAGTCATTTTTATTATCCCCCACAGAATCCAGTACAGTGCTTTCAAAGAATGTGTGAAAGTCAGAAATGAATTGTATTCGATTGAAGTAAACGATAGAGACTTTGTGGAAAGCAACGAGTGGCTGTGTTGTGTGCAAAGCACAGTCCTGAGCTGCCTAATTTGAAAGGGGATGTATTGGGCTGTTGTAAAGTTGAGACCAGCTTGTAAGCCCCACTCTCCCTGTTTGAAGGCTGGTGGTTGCCATGGTTACGGTTGCATGGGTAGGCTTATTTATAGCTGTACACTATCTTTAGTGAATTCCACAACAGATGAGAGAAAAATTCAACTGTGAAGCCATTTAAGTGCATTGGAAGCACTTAGGAAGAGCAATAGAATTAAATATACACTAGAGAATCTCAAAAACACTAAGGAGGGCCCCATTTTAAACAACTGTTTTGTGAAGAGTGTTCTGCGTAAATTGAAAAAATAAAGGGGTAGAAACTGCCAAAATCTAGGCTTCTGCATGCCCTCTAGTAGCTCTGCCTCTAACAATTTATAAGCATAAGCTCTAGGATAGGTCTTGGAAATAAATAAATTTTCTTTACCGCTAATCACATGCAAGACACCTACAGATATCAGGTCTTTCAATTCTTACAAAAACAACATAAGATAGGTACTATTATTATCCCCATTCTGCACATTAGAAAAGGAAGTAAAAAAGGTTAGGAGTTTCCCAAAGCCACATAGTTGGTAAAGACCAAGCTAGCCAAGAGCCCAGGCAGTCTGCTTCCAGTAATCTTAACCACTATGATATACTGCCTTGTTTTAATACGTATAACAAAAAGATCTGGGGACCAGAATTCACTGGAGACCAAGAAGCTATATTTATTTCAGTTTAAAGTGAATACAAATATAAAGTGATTATTTGATAATGCAGAAGACTGAGAATTCATGCTGCAGAACCAATTGTACCCAACCCAAAAATTTCAAATAAAACAAACCAGGGGCATCCTACTCCTATTTCAAAAACAGCGACAGTAGGAGTCCTTTATAAAGAAAATTTATCTGTTTTATGTCAAATTAAATATAATTTTTAAAAATCTATTTTATGTGTGGGTGCACATTTGTATGTTCATGCGCACACACAAATTTTGGGAACACATCCATTATGAACCACAAAGTAAAACTATAAATTATTTTTAAAGGGACGGATATTGACAGCTATACAGCATGTTCATTCATTTAATCTTGACAAGCAAATAAGGCAAGTATTATTGGTCCCTAGTTAACAGAGGAAAAACTGAGGCTCATGCTGGGTAAAACTCCCCTAAACACACATACCAAGTGGGCAGCAGAACTGGACCTGAAACGTAAGTCCCCCTAATGTCAAAGCCTGAAATCATTTTCTCTGTATCTTTCTGTGTCATCTTGACTTCAAGGGAACCAAAATTTGGCCAGTTTCTAACTGAGGTGCTCCTCAAAGCCAAGAAAGCTGTCTTTGAAAAACCACAGCTGTTCAAAGAAGGATGACAGGTAAAAATTTGCCTGGACAAGTCCTAATTCAGTGCAAGAACCACTCACTTTTTGGACAAATGTGTATTAAAATACCATGACTTGGGCTGGAATACATTATTGCAGTATTCCTATATCCTGCACTGAGAGTAGTTTTGAATAAAAGTAATATGGTAAAGCTTTGGAATTTGTATTTGTTGTCAGTGATCTTACAATCTAAAAAATCATATGATGTTTGTTCATGCTTTTATCAGATAAATGTTTACTAACTCCTAAAAATGTTCCTCTAAGTGTGGTAGGTTCTGGGGATTTAGTGTTGGATAAGACAAACATAATTGTGAATGCCAATGGAAGTGCAATCTTAGACTCACAGAACATTCAGAATATTCGTTTATTCAACAAATGTTATCTAGTGACTCCCATAAACCAGACAATATGGGAGATACTGAGGACATAATGGTGAATAATTCACATTACTAGAAGTAACTTTAGAGATAAAACATATGACAAATGACTGAACTGAAAATACCAGGAGACTCAGCACTCATCCTACGTCCTACAGTAAAATTGGAGTTAAAACCAAGCATTAGTAACTGTCTTTTTGACCCCTGTACTTTTCCCGAGGGCTCAAAACAGTGGGAAGACTCCTACCTTCTCTAGCACCTCATGGTATAACATAATTACTACCTGCTATCTTTTCTTCTAAACTGGGGGAAGTGCCAGAAAGAAGCCACATCACATCTGCCGTAAAGGTGTTGGAGCCACAATTTCAATAACAAAGAATTACCTGGTCCAAAATGTCAGTAATGCCCAGGTTGAGAAACCCTACTCTAGCCTATCTTCTTATTAATAAGAAGGACCATAGAATATGTATGACAAAATAAAAATCATCCTTTCTGTCTAAAATAAAATACAAACTCACTTAAGGAACTAGGAAGTAGTTTGATGTGACTCAGAAAACAACAAAAAAAGTAGAGAGTGGTTATCTTGTTATCTTTAAATACTGAAAATGGGGAGGGGGATATTTTGGTAGTTTATCACCGGTATCAGTTTGAATAAAAGGTTCATATCCAACTGGACCATGATTATGGTTTAGACATGCTTTAACCTGCACATCTAACTCATTTCTGAGTCTGTATACTTACCAAGTAATTCTCAGACCTCTGTTGCTTGCATACGCAGATTATTTCAAGGAGAAAAAGGCCCACTTATTGAGTAGCAAAAATCATAGGGCAGATGGTCTTTTTGGCTTTCAGATACAAAGTAGTCCTGTTTGGTCTTAAACAAAATGTACGTAGACCCAAAACTCTGATCAGTGAGGTCCCAGGTCTGTAGAATATTATAGTTCAGAGACATAGAGTCTACACCAGCCTTTAACTGCTTCCTACTGCAGCCACTACATGCCAACTTCTCACCCCACTACTTTTGTTCCCTATGTAAGTATCTAAGTTAAAATATTGAAGTCCTGGGCTTTGGAGATTTAAAAGATTTTTAATAATGATGTGAACTGAATTAATACCCTAGCAGTACCCAAAATTAGCCATGAACACAATAAATAATTATTTCTAGTAATGACGAATATTTTTAAGATACTACTTATGAAATTGAATCTCTGCCTTGAGGAGTCCTCTGACCAGAAATAATAAACACAAAGGAATTAAAGGCCAACAAATTGGCAAAACTCAAAACATTTCTCAAGAAATTTCAGGAAGGGAAGGGTTGTAATGCTAATATAAAACAAAACTGTTTGCAACTAGCCTGGTGAACATAGTGAGATCTCATCTCTTAAAAAGTAATGTTTAAAAAAACCAGCCAGAAGTGGTGGCATGAGCCTGTAGTCCCAGCTACTCAAGAGGCTGGGGCAAGAGGATCACATAAGTCCAGCAGTTTGAGTGAGCTGTGATCACACCACTGCACCAGCCTGGACAACAGAGCAATACCCTGTCTCTAAAATAAATAAACAAATAAACAATCTTTAAAAATTAAAATAAATAAAATAAAATTCAAGCCCTGAAGGAGAAAATATAGCATTTTATATTGATAAAAGCTAAAAGGCCATGTTGAACATTTATGTACCAAACAAAATAGCATGGAAAACAAAAACAGCTATTATTTGTTCAGTTCTTTGACTTTAACCTTCAAAACAACCTAATGAAGTAAGTATTTTGAAAGGATGAGGTCAAGACTTAATATCTGAAATTAAAAAAGCACAAAGCTGATTTTACTGCTTACCTAAATAAAGAAGAGCTATGCTGGTCAGGCACAACCTCTCCAAGCTGCTGATATAAGGAGAAAATGATATATCTATAATTAAACTTTATGTGCCAAATAATGTTGCCTCAAAATATATTTAAAGGAAAATATCTCGGAAATATATTGAGAAATTGACAAAAAGACACCAGTGAAAGATATCTACAGAGCAAGCAAACAATACATATCTCCTTATGGGGACATGTATTGACCTTCAAGGTAGAGACCTCCACATTGTCATTAAGCTGGAGGGATCAACAGCATTTAACAGGGTGGAGCTGGTCAATTCTGTAGGCCCAGAGGGTTCAATAGCATCTGAGGTTTCAAATTTATGGAGTAAAATGCTACAGATAGCCCATTCCAAATCTCAGAGTCCCACACCTTTCCAATTAGGTCCTCCTGAATTTGGCATAGAAGATTTGTTGGAATAGAGAGTTCAAATTTCTCAAGAACTCTGCTGCTCTTAAGTTTTGGGCCTCAGATTGTTCTGCTCTTTCAGCTAAAAGAGGTACATCTCTATATACACTGCTAAGAAGGCACTCTGATTTACTTATTTTTTCTTCATCTGGTGATTAACCTTTAGCCTTTCATTGTCTTCTCCAATGCGTCAGTATTATGAAGCATGATCCATTCCGTAATTCTCATAATTTCTGTTTCCCACACAACTCTCAAGTGCCTGAGATATTGCAGCAACCAAGGCATTCCCTTCCAATATTATGCAATCCCAGTGAAAATTTTAGCAATTGCAGAATTACAGCATGCCAGGGGCCATGTACTCTACCTACGGTTGGTGATAAGGTTTTCCTGCTCCAAAACTGCACTATAGATTCGGCTCCCTAAAACCATTTCTGGTACCAACTGTCATAGGCTTGGCTCCCTGGAAACATACTCTAGAGTAGAGATTTGCATGAATCACCCCTTGGATGGTGATTTCATGAATGACAACTGTGAGAACTGGACAGAGGGCAAAGTTGATCTATGATACTTGATGCAGTTACAACAGAGGCCTTGCTGATCCCACAGGGAACTCTGGAGAAAGAATGCCCCTTTAGGGTTGTCTGAAATTAAGGCAAGGGGCAATCCTTGTAACTCCACCTTGATCCTTTATTAGACATGGGCTACCCCTGTGGAGAGATAACCTTGGGAGAGAAGGCCCCATTTGACTGAGGCAGCTCCTGGAGAGGAACACCTGCCAGCCATCAGCACATAACATTCCTGGCAGCTGGGGGAATGTGTTCTGGAGTGATCTGGGTATTTGGTACTCTATGAACAGGAAATAAACCTTCTTTTTCATGTAATACTGTTTTCTGTCTAATATTTTACCCTATTAACAGAAAATAGACCTTAGTGTCCATAGTAGTATGAGGGGTTTTGTTTTCATATTTTCTAGAATGTTCTGACTCTGCACTTTCAAGCCAGCTAAGTATTTATTTTAAATTTATATAGAATTGTTTAAGATAACCCTTTTAGCACTTCCACCCCAATCACCTACTTTGTAAAGAGCTGTTTTCCCAAAATATTTTTAAACCCATCATGCAGACATAATGGGATATCCAAAGTAATTGAAGGTTTTCTGAAAAAATTAGGTAGTCTTGATTGACTTTTGGCAAGTAACTAGTTGTGGTTAAGAAATTAAAATCACAGGACGGACACAGTGGCTCACGCCTGTAATCCCAGCACTTTGGGAGGCCAAGGCGGATGGATCACCTGAGGTCAGGAGTTTGAGACCAGCCTGACCAACATGGTGAAACCCCCGTCTCTACTAAAAAAATACAAAAATCAGCCAGGCATGGTGGTGGGCGCCTATTATCACAGCTACTCGGGAGACTGAGGCAGAAGAATTGTTGGAACCTGGGAGGCAGAGGTTGCAGTGAGCTGACATCGCGCCATTGCACTCCAGCCTGGGCGACAGAGCAAGACTCTGTCTCAAAAACAAAAAAAAAAAGAAATAAAAATTATAAATAATATATTTGAAATACTCACCACGGTCTTAGGGCCTCTACAAAAAAATTAATATAGCTTGGGATATGGCCAAGGGTTCTGATTTTATAGGACCTTAGTTCTTTATAATGGAATGAGATGAGGATAGCGAGCCTGTATTATTCAAAAGAGCAAAAGATAATGATTTTTAATTCATTTATTTTTTAAATTTAGTAGACATTTTACGTTGCTTACCATGTTTTTTTTCAGAAATGAGGCTTATATGTGAGTTCAGCAAAATCTCTTTGAAATTAAGATATCGGTCACTTTCAGTCACCACTTACAGTGTTACTTATTTTTAAGGCAGCAGCTCAGATAAGCAAGACTAATTCCTAGAAGACTAAACATCAAATGATCTGATACCCAAAAAAAAAGACAAGTTTGACAAAAGATCTGATTCTCTCCTCAACTTTTTCTTAGTACAAAAATGAAGTAATATACTCACTACTTGTGGTCAACGGTATAACCATGCTGGATGACATTCCAAAAAATCAGAACTCCTTAGCTCCTGAGTTCCATTTGCTTTCGTTGTCCAATTAACAGGAATAAAATCAAAATGAATCAAGAAATACTAAGAAAACATCAGCTACATTATATCACCCTAAGTCTTATAGCCCGAGCACACCATATTGATGGATACAAAATTAGAAAACCAGCTAATGTCACTAATATTTGATGAGTCACAAAACTGAAAAGGATGCCAGGACATAGAACATGGAAAAAATGTAATCCCAATATTTAAGGAAGAGCACCACAATATGAAACCAATCATTGTGGTCACCTATAAAAATACATAGATCACTAGTGGCCAACACCAGTTCACTAGGTCAACAGGTCAGTTTGTCCTGACCAGTTAGTAGATGGGGTAAATTAGGGGAATGTAAGGTATAGTCTGTGTAGAGCTTAGCCAGCATTTGATGTTTTATCTCTCATGATATCTGTGAGAACAGCATAGAGGAATATCAGTTGGTTCCCAGTATAACTAGATGTATTCGTTGTTGGTTGAATTATTGTACTGTCAAAGAAGACTTATGAACCCTCTTGAGAAGTGAGGGCGGAAAGGGTGGTAGCACATATAGATGCAATTCGGATTTTAGAAACAGCTGAGATGAAAATTCCAGTTCTGGCACTATCCTGGCTGACTCTCTGAGCAAGTCAATCCCTACTCTGATGACCTGTAGCACCACTCCAATGGGATCTCTATCACATTTGTTCTCTTAAAACTAGTCTTTGACATTGGTTTTCAACATAGCTTCCCAACTGAACTACCCTTTCAGATTCTGTCCATGCCTCTGCAGAGAATATAGACTTCTCTGATTATAAAACTCAGTGAGGAAAACTTTCTTTCCTTCCATTGCCCTTTTATTTCTTAGCAGCTCTCTTCTTGAACTTTCAGTGTCCCTAAATTCTATCCTTAATTCTTCCTTTGACTAGCCTTGGAATAGCTTCAAGCTGAAAATAGTTAATACTCAAAGACTGTTAATGAATTACAAAAGTTGGTATCTACCAAGAAGGACAGTTCTAGTGATAAGCCATGGGGCATCGAAAAGAGTAAAAAGAATGGAAGCACAGAGGTAGCTGTGTAATCAGACCTAAGGGCTGAAAGTAAAAAACAAGTGGAAAGTTAGCAGCCAGGTCAGCCCATAAAAAGAGCAGTTAGAAAGAAGAGACAGGAACCAGGGAGACATACCGGAACATGCCTCATGTAAGAAGGAACTGTGGGGCCCTGAGCTTTGTTAGAGATTTTCTATACAGATGTGTGATGATAGCTCAGAGTCAAGTGGAAAAGATGTGGCTGTCAGCTTTCAGGAGTCCCTGAATAACAGCCATGTAGTACCTCTGTGGAATGCTGCCTGAAGAAAACAATATGGTCCCACCTTCTAGAAGACACCCTGCCTTATAAGCTCACTTACCCCTTGGGATAACAAAATTTACACTAAAAACTTTGTCTCACTACAGGTCATAGGATAATTTTGAGTGAACAGTATTTAAAACAACTGAAAGAAGTGTGATGAAAAGTCATTGTGGTATGTTCTTTTAATAGGAATAAGAGAGATAGTAGTTACAAAGACTTTTTAAACAACATAGAATTCTATGGCTGTGTGCCCTGAAACTACCTGTTTTCTTTAATGACAAACTATGTATTTTAAAGAGTGAGCATTATTGCCTTTTAACTTAGTAGCCTAAATCATTATGTGATATGAATTTTCTTCTCCAGTGACCCATGGTTCTGGGTACTATTGATTTCTAAAATAGTATCCGATATTGAAAACCTTTCAAGGTTTTATGATTGCTATTTGAAAGAAGTATGATACAGAATAAAGCTGTGGTGGCTCCTACAATCACATCAAATTTCACATCTCAAGTATAATTAGCATGACATTTTACGGATTTAGCTTGAAGAAGTCTGCAAAATAATCCTTATTTTGCAGAATCAAAGAAAATTAGGCATTTAGATAACTAGCATTTATCTTTGCTCAGATTTTATTATTAAAATGAATTCCTAATTCTATCCGCCAAGAACTCCATTCTCATTTGGAAAAAAAAGTCTTTCTCCTCATAAGCTCAATAACTGAAAGTCCATGAGAGCCACATAAAATGTCAAATTTATTATCAAGTTCTATTTTATGCTGGCAAACATCTGGAAAATTATGAAAAAATAAATTATTTTAAGAGCATGAAAACAATAATAGGGAAAAATTAATTAGGATTTTGCTTACATATTCATTTGTAAGTCAACAAATATTTATTGAAATCTATTAGACCACCCAGTCCTTATCTTACCAAAGCCAATTATTTAAGTCATTAGCATATAAAACAATGATAATTTACTTTGATGTTTGCTACATGTGAATTCATGAAGATATTTGAATTTCATATCTAGCACTTCTCATCATCAATCCAAGATCAGTCACTTACTTTTTACATTGGACACTGTGGTTGAGCATAAAGTTTCTAAAGTAACATAAGATTTATAACAAAGTTATAAATAGTACTTGAATTGGGTCTTGCTAATGCGACTGATGAACATTGTCTAGGGTTTGGTCTTAACGCAACACACACACGCATACATACATACACACACTCGAGTAGTGACCATCTGTTTCTCTGGTTGCCATCAGAAACTCATTTTTCATTTCAGGAACTACTTCTCCCCTATTCTTAAGCTACCTGGTTTGAGTGAGGTGACCTCTACTTTTCCTTCCAGAGAAAGACACATGACAGGGCCTGGTCAATCATTGTCCATCCTTCTGGTCGCAAATGGACAGGTGACCAAAGTCATACTAATCAGAGCCGTCCTTGGAGGTTTTTCTGTGATTATTGGGGAAAAAATTGCTTCTCTTCTATGATTATAGAGGCTAAGGACCCACCAAGAGGATGCGGTTAAGAACAGCTTTGTGGCCCTATGAAAAGAACCTTTCTGGCCGGGCACAGTGGCTCTTGCCTGTAATCCCAGCACTTTGGGAGGCCGAGGCGGGCGGTTCACGAGGTCAGGAGATGGAGACCATCCTGGCTAACAAGGAGAAACCCCATCTCTACTAAAAATACAAAAAAAAAAAATTAGCCGGGTGTGTTGGCAGGCGCCTGTAGTCCCAGCTACTCGGGAGACTGAGGCAGGAGAATGGCGTGAACCCAGGAGGCAGAGGTTGCAGTAAGCCAAGAGTGTGACACTGCACTCCAGCCTGGGCGACAGAGCGAGACTCCGTCTCAAAAAAAAAAAGAAAGAAAAGAAAAGAAAAGAAGCTTTCTGAGAATGAGTCCAACAGAAGAGTGCAGCTCTGAGAGATGGAGAAAACAAAACAAATAAACAAAAAAATTATTAATGACATCAATCTAACCTCACAATCCAACCATTTCTAAAAATAGCTTGACCCCTTGAAAAATCCCAGTTATATGAGCCAATTGATTCCAATTTGTGTTTCTTTGTTTAAGCTGATTTGAACTGAATTTCTGACATTTGCAACTGAATAAATCCAGACAATACACATACATACACACAGACTCATTATCTTCTGTTTGTGATTTTTTCCTTATACCAATATACATCACACACACACACACATGCACACACAGTGTGCTACAGAAGCTTAGCATTTGTCCTGTAGATAATGACAAAAAATTTTACAGTATGGTTTTCACCTTCATGGCCGACAGGATTTTGCTGAAACTCAGCAACTTTTTATCTGATTGATGTGCAACAACATGTTCTGACTGCTTGCAGAAACTCTTTTAGCCATTGACCCAAACGTGACAATACTTCAAATTGTGCATCAGCCCTCCATCTGGGTAGTATTATTCCTGCCTAAGCTCTGAGAATCAGAAAACTCACTCACGTTTCTCACAAAGTTGGAGTCCCGTAAATTATCCAGTCTCCAAAATGTTGGGCCTAAAATGATGTAAACACCTGGAGGTTCTTACCCATGATTATATAGGCATCTGTTTTCAGTTGGAGCTTTATTCCTTATTGATGCCAAATTGAGACTGGCTTAGTTGTGCATTTTCTATATCTTTGGCTGACGGCATATTGTCAGAGTTTGCTCGATTATAGCAGAAACTCATAATTGTTTTCAGCTGCAAACAAATGCAAGGCTGACCCTATAGAGATACGTGTCTTTTGTTCCTTTGATCAGTAGCTTCAGTTTGTCCCATCAAGATGGCATCTGTACACAGCATCTCAAGGTTAACTGCATTCAGTGTAATATATTCTGTTGTAGTATTTGACATGTATACTAGTTGTTAAATTTTCTTTTCTTCAAGATAGTAGAATTAGGACCACCTTACCAAGTAGACACATGTTAACCTTTAGAAAAGTCCTTTCACCTCCCTGAATTTCAGACTTCTCAACTGCAAAATGGAAGAATTACTGACAACTTTCTGAAACTGCTTTTAAACTCAAATGAGAAAATTTACATGAAAGCACCTTATAAAATGTAAAGTATATGAAAATATATGATGGTATTGTTGCCATTTCTGCTGTGGTTGTGTTCATTATTGACAGTGGGGTATAAAAAATAAGTGTATTTGTATGTATTAAGCATCTAGCATGTACCAGGTTCTGGTCAGACAAAAATCCTATTCTCTAAATGCTTATAATCATTAAAAAGACATTAACAAGAATAACTTCAAGACATAATATAGCCTTTTTTACTATTTTAACTAGCAAATCCCTTTCACAATAATATAGATAAATGTGGTCTGATAGAATTTTCTATGATAACACAAATGTTCTACATCTGTACTGTACAATATGATAGCCACGAGTCATGCATACTACTGAGCAAGAGAGATGTGGCTAGTGTGAGGAGGAAACTAACTTTTTAAATTTCATTTTAATTAATTTAAACTTAAATAGCCACACATAGCTAGTGGCTACCATATTAAATAGCACATATCTAGAAGGTCTTCAATACCTTGATACTTGTTGGCGGATTTGACAGTTTTTGCATTGTATGCTGTAATGGTGTGATTTTAGGCTGAAAATCTATTACATTTTAAATTCCATTTAAATGCAATCTTCCATAAATCATATATTTATATTTAATATTTATATGTAAAATAGAATATATAATTCCAATTTTGAACCCAGTTTCTTATTTCAAATGATTTACATTATTTACTTGAATATTTGTCCTTTTGAAGAATTATTTATCACTCTGGGTATATGTTGCCTGAGGCTACTAAAAGCCAAAGAGAAAAAGAAGAAAAAAAGAAAAAGAAAAAATTTATACCACCTATATATAAAAACAAGTTTTGACTTTTTTCTGCTAACAGTGAGAAATGCTATTTAATTTAAATTAATTTTGTAAGTAAAAGTATAATTTTAAATGCATATTATATTGATATGGGCAGCCAAGAGTATAATAAAATTTAAATTTAACTGCATTATGGCATAAAATAGATTAAAAACTATCTTGCTGAGGAAGTTTGAAATTCATATATTTTACACACAAAAATACAAAATATTCATACTTTGTTTCATTTGTCTGAGGATGAACACTCCTCTAATAGTAACACACATGGTAAACAATAGTCTTTATTCCCACACAAATGAAAAGTCAACTTTACATTCTCCATTTAATATTGATTTTTGAATTATTCTCAACTGTCCTGTTGTACTACATGAGAATTTTGATTAAATGGATGCAGCTTACAGATTTGAGAACTATTAAAATTTTATATGCCTCATTAACTTGATGTATATCAGTTTCTATATTCCTTATGTCCCCATCTTAATTGTCGAGCATTAAGAATAATTTTATTCTTTTTTATTATACTTTAAGTTCTAGGGTACATGTGCACAACGTGCAGGTTTGTTACATATGTATACATGTGCCATGTTTGTGTGCTACACCCATTAACTCGTCATTTACATTAGGTATATCTCCTAATTCTATCCCTCCCCCAACCCTCCACCCCATGACAGGCCCTGGTGTGTGATGTTCCCCACCCCATGCCCAAGTGTTCTCATTGTTCAATTCCCACCTATAAGTGAGAACACACAAGGTTTGGGTTTTTGTCCTTGCGATAGTTTGCTCAGAATGATGATTTCCAGCTTCATCCATGTCCCTACAAAGGAAATGAACTCATCCTTTTTTATGGCTGCATAGTATTCCATGGTGTATATGTGCCACATTTTCTTAATCCAGTCTATCATTGATGGACATTTGGGCTGGTTCCAAGTCTTTGCTATTGTGGATAGTGCCACAATAAACATATGTGTGCATGTGTCTTCATAGCAGCATGATTTATAATCCTTTGGGTATATGCCCAGTAATGGGATGGCTGGGTCAAACAGTATTTCTAGTTCCAGATCCCTGAGGAATCACCACAGTCTTCCACAATGGTTGAACTGGTTTACAGTCCCATCAACAGTGTAAAAGTGTTCCTATTTCTCCACATCTTCTCCAGCATCTGTTGTTTCCTGACTTTTTAATGATCATCATTCTAACTGGTGTGAGATGGTATCTCATTGTGGTTTTGATTTCCATTTCTCTGATGGCCAGTGATGATGAGCATTTTTTCGTGTGTTTTTTGGCTGCATAAATGTCTTCTTTTGAGAAGTGTCTGTTCATATCCTTCGCCCACTTTTTGATGGGGTTGTTTGATTTTTTTCTTGTAAATTTGCTTAAGTTCTTTGTAGCTTCTGGATATTAGCCATTTGTCAGATGGGTAGATTGTAAAAATTTTCTCCCATTCTGTAGGTTGCCTGTTCACTCTGATGGTAGTTTCTTTTGCTATGCAGAGCTCTTTAATTTAATTAGATCCCATTTGTCAATTTTGGCTTTTGTTGCCATTGCTTTTGGTGTTTTAGTCATGAAGTCCTTACACATGCCTATGTCCTAAATGGTATTGCCTAGGTTTTCTTTTAGGGTTTTTATGTTCTTAGGTCTAACATGTAAGTCTTTAATCCATCTTGAATTAATTTTTGTATAAGGTGTAAGGAAGGCATCCAGTTTCAGCTTTCTACATATGGCTAGCTGGTTTTCCCAGCACCATTTATTAAATAGGAAATCATTTCCCCATTTCTTGTTTTTGTCAGGTTTGTCAAATATCAGATGGTTGTAGATGTGTGGTATTATTTCTGAGGGCTCTGTTCTGTTCCATTGGTCTATATCTCTGTTTTGGTACCAGTACCATGCTGTTTTTTTTACTATAGCCTTGTAGTATAGTTTGAAGTCAGGTAGCGTGATGCCTCCAGCTTTGTTCTTTTGCCTTAGGATTGACTTGGCAATGTAGGCTCTTTTTTGGTTCCATATAAACTTTAAAGTAGTTTTTTCCAATTCTGTGAAGGAAGTCATTGGTACCTTGAAGAGGATGGCATTAAATCTAAAAATTACCTTGGACAGTATGGCCATTTTTATGATATTGATTCTTCCTATCCATGAGCATGGAATGTTCTTCCGTTTGTCTGTGTCCTCTTTTATTTCATTGAGCAGTGGTTTGTAGTTCTCATTGAGGAGGTTCTGTTTATGTCCCTTGTAAGTTGGATTCCTAGGTATTTTATTCTCTTTGAAGCAATTGTGAATGGGAGTTCGCTCATGATTTGGCTCTCTGTTTGTCTGTTATTGGTGTATAGGAATGCTTGTGATTTTTGCACATTGATTTTGTATCCTGAGACTTTGCTGAAGTTGCTTACCAGCTTAAGGAGATTTGGGGCTGAGACGATGGGGTTTTCTAAATATACAATCATGTCATCTGCAAACAGGGACAATTTGACTTCCTCTTTTCCTAATTGAATACCCTTTATTTCTTTCTCTTGGCTGATTGCCCTGGCCAGAACTTCCAACACTATGTTGAATAGTAGTGGTGAGAGAGGACATCCGTGTTTTGCACCAGTTTTCAAAGGGAATGCTTCCAGTTTTTGCCCATTCAGTATGATATTGGCTGTGAGTTTGTCATATATAGCTCTTATTATTTTGAGACACATCCCGTCAGTACCTAGTTTATCGAGAGTTTTTAGCATGAAGGGCTGTTGAATTTTGTTGAAAGCCTTTTCTGCATCTATTGAGATACTCATGTGGTTTTTGTCTTTGGTTCTGTTTATATGAGGGATTACTTTTATTGATTTGCATATGTTGAACCAGCCTTGCATCCCAGGGATGAAGCCCACTTGATCATGGTGGATAAGCTTTTTGATGTGCTGCTGGATTCGGTTTGCCAGTATTTTATTGAGGATTTTCGCATCAATATTCATCAGGGCTATTGGTCTAAAATTCTCTTTTTTGTGTGTGTCTCTGCCAGGCTTTGGTATCAGGATGATGCTGGCCTCATAAAATGATTTAGAGAGGATTCCCTCTTTTTCTATTGATTGGAATAGTTTCAGAAGGAATGGTACCATCTGCACTTTGTACCTCTAGTAGAATTCGGCTGTGAATCTGTCTAATCCTGGACTTTTTTTGGTTGGTAGGCTATTAATTATTGCCTCAATTTCAAAGCCTGTTATTGGACTATTTAGGGATTCAACTTCTTCCTGGTTTAGTCTTGGGAGGGTGTATGTGTCCAGGAATTCATCCATTTCTTCTAGATTTTCTAGTTTATTTGCGTAGAGGTGTTTATAGTATTCTCTGATGGTAGTTTGTATTTCTGTGCATCTATATGATTCTTTTCTCTTTTCTTCTTTATTAGTCTTGCTAGTGGTCTATCAATTTTGTTGATCTTTTCAAAAAACCAGCTCCTGGATTCATTGATTTTTTGAGCGGTTTTTTGTGTCTCTATTTCCTTCAGTTCTGCTCTGATCTTAGTTATTTCTTGCCTTCTGCTAGCTTTTGAATGTGTTTGCTCTTCCTTGTGTAGTTCTTTTAATTGTGATGTTAGGGTGTCAGTTTTAGATCTTTCCTGCTTTCTCTTGTGGGCATTTAGTGTTATAAATTTCCCTCTACACACTGCTTTAAATGTGTCCAAGAGATTCTGGTATGTTGTGTCTTTGTTCTCATTGGTTTCAAAGAACATCTTTATTTCTGCCTTCATTTCGTTATGTACCCAGTAGTCATTCAGGAGCAGGTTGTTCAGTTTCCATGTAGTTGAGTGGTTTCGAGTGAGTTTCTTAATCTTGAATTCTAGTTTGATTGCACTGTGGTCTGAGAGACAGTTTGTTATAATTTCACTAAGAATAAAAACACTTTATAGTATGTGTTGGCCAAATTTACCATAGTTGGTGGTTATTGTTTAGCTCAGCTTTTGGCTAAGTTACTGAGTCATAAGCACGTTCATCTCCACAATAGGCAATGACCACATATTCAAGAACTGTAACACTGTCCTCTTTTAAAGGGATATTTTTGACAAAAATTACTTTATCTGTTGCTCTTTAATACGAATGTAAATATGTTATTATTATTGCTTTTGATAACAAAGTTAACATGGCAGTAAATTTCTCATCTTATTCTGATATGTTGTTTTCTTTTTTATCAGTGGTCGTATTCTATTCTAGTTTCCAATGTCACTTAATTTCTTCAGCAGTGAAGCAGAAATTCATTTCAATATTTTTCCCAATAATTTTTGGAATTTATTAATCAAATCTTCATATTCCTGTTTTCTAATCCACAAAAATCTTTTTTTATCTTTATTAATTTATTTCTCCTGGTCTCCTTTGACTCATTTATTGCTTTCTTTAGGACTGCTTGAATTGAAAGGGTGGGTATATTTATTTGTATTTTTTCTAATCAATGATTTTAAAAAGATAATACATAATTCCAGTTTTGAACCCAGTTTCTTATTTCAAATGAGTAAAATTATTTACTTGAATATTTGTCCTTTTTATAAGAATTATTTATCACTCTGGGTATGATATTGTTACTAAATTTACAACTGATATTTAGGCTTAATTTTTAATTTAAGTTTGTTTTAGTATTTCCCATCATTCCTTTTTTAAAAAAAAATTACATCCAGTAAAATTCACCTTTTTAGGTGTACAATTTTATACACTTTGACAAATGTACATAGTTTTGTAACTATCACAATCAAAATAAATTTTATCTTCATCAAAAACTTTCTTGTGTACCACTCCTACTCCCAGCACCTAACAGCCATTGATCTAATTTCTGTTCCTATAGTTTTACTTTTCTACATGTATTTTCTACATGTGTATACATATTGTTGCATGTATTAGTAGTTTGTTCCTTTTTATTGCTGAATAGTATTCCATTGTGTGGGTGTGCCAAAATTTCATTTATCCATTCATCCGTTGATGGACATTTGGGTTGCTATATTTACATAGAGACCTTTGTGTAGGCAGATGTTTTCACTTCTCATGGGCAAATACCTAGCAGTGGGATTGCTGGCCCTATGCTAAGTATATGTTTATCTTTATAAGAAACTGCCAAACTGTTTTCCACAATTGCCATACTATTCTGCATTCCCACCAGCAACGTATGACAGTTCCAGGTACTCCATATCCTCATATCCTTGTCAACACTTAGAATTGTCAGATTAGGGTGAAGGTGCACAAACAAATGAAGGGGTGGAGTTTATTCGTTTTGTTGTTGTCATTCTAATAAATGTGTGGTAGTATTTACCAGCATAACTTTGCAATTCCCTTGTAAGTAATTGTGTTAAAGTGTTAAGTGTCTTTTCATGTGCTTACTCACAACCAGCCATCTGGTATCTCTCCTTCAATAAAGTGTCCACTCAAAGCCTTGGTCCATTTTTAAAAATTAGATTTGTTATTTTACTACTGCATTTTGATACATCTTTATATATTCTGGTTACAAATCCTCAAGTGTTTTGCAAATATTTTCTTTCAACTATGGCTCCCTTTTTTCATTTGTAATAGCATTTTTAACTTTATTCATTTTTAACAGTATTTTCCAAAGAGCAGAAGTTTTTAATTTTGATGAAGTCCAATTTATAAGTTTTTTTCTTTTAAGGTCTGGGCTTTGTGCATCCTCTCTGTGAAATCTTTGCCTAACTCAAAGTCTCAAACATTTGTCTCCAATGTTTTCCTCTACAAGTTTAAGTTTCAGGTTTTATATCTAAGCCTCTGATCCATTTTTGCATTCATTTTCAAATATAGTGTGAGATATGGGTCACTTTTTTTCATATGGATGTACACTTGTTCCAGCACTATCTTTGAAAAGACTATCCTTCCTCTAATGAATTACCTCAGCACCTTTGTTGAAAATCAGTTGACCATATTTGTGTTGTTCTATTTCTAGACACTATTCAGTTCTATTGATCTATGCTCCTATCCTTTCACCAATACCACCCTGTTGAGATTACTATAGTTTTAAATTCTGAACAGTCCTCCAACTTTGTTCTTTATTTACAAAATTGGCTTGCCTATTCTAAGTCCTTTGTAATTCTATAACATTTTAGAATCAGCTTGTTAATTTCAACAAAGCCTTTGGGGATATTGATGGCTATTTCATTAGATCTTTAGATGACTTTGAAAAGAACTTCCATTTTTTTCAATTCTGAGTCATTCAATCCTTGAACATAAGATCTCCTTCCATTTGTTTAGGTCCTTTTTAATTTCGCTCATCACTGTTTCCTGTTTTTGATTTTCAACATTCAAATATTGATATTTTGTTAAATTTGATCTTAAGTTTTTTATTTTTTTATTTTTATTATTATTATTATACTTTAGGTTTTAGGGTACATGTGCGCAATGTGCAGGTTAGTTACATATGTATACGTGTGCCATGCTGGTGCGCTGCACCCACTAACTCGTCATCTAGCATTAGGTATATCTCCCAATGCTATCCCTCCCCCCTCCCGCCACCCCACCACAGTCCCTGAAGTGTGATGTTCCCCTTCCTGTGTCCATGTGTTCTCATTGTTCAATTCCCACCTATGAGTGAGAATATGCGGTGTTTGGTTTTTTGTTCTTGCGATAGTTTACTGAGAATGATGATTTCCAATTTCATCCATGTCCCTACAAAGGACATGAACTCATCATTTTTTATGGCTGCATAGTATTCCACGGTGTATATGTGCCACATTTTCTTAATCCAGTCTATCATTGTTGGACATTTGGGTTGGTTCCAAGTCTTTGCTATTGTGAATAATGCCGCAATAAACATACGTGTGCATGTGTCTTTATAGCAGCATGATTTACAGTCCTTTGGGTATATACCCAGTAATGGGATGGCTGAGTCAAATGGAATTTCTAGTTCTAGATCCCTGAGGAATCACCACACTGACTTCCACAAGGGTTGAACTAGTTTACAGTCCCACCAACAGTGTGAAAGTGTTCCTATTTCTCCACATCCTCTCCAGCACCTGTTGTTTCCTTACTTTTTAATGATTGCCATTCTAACTGGTGTGAGATGGTATCTCATTGTGGTTTTGATTTGCATTTCTCTGATGGCCAGTGATGGTGAGCATTTTTTCATGTGTTTTTTGGCTGCATAAATGTCTTGTTTTGAGAAGTGTCTGTTCATGTCCTTCGCCCACTTTTTGATGGGGTTGTTTGTTTTTTTCTTGTAAATTTGTTGGAGTTCATTGTAGATTCTGGATATTATCCCTTTGTCAGATGAGTAGGTTGAGAAAATTTTCTCCCATTCTGTAGGTTGCCTGTTCACTCTGATGGTAGTTTCTTTTGCTGTGCAGAAGCTCTTTAATTTAATTAGATCCCATTTGTCAATTTTGGCTTTCGTTGCCATTGCTTTTGGTGTTTTAGACATGAAGTCCTTGCCCATGCCTATGTCCTGAATGGTAATGCCTAGGTTTTCTTCTAGGGTTTTTATGGTTTTAGGTCTAACGTTTAAGTCTTTAATCCATCTTGAATTAATTTTTATATAAGGTGTAAGGAAGGGATCCAGTTTCAGCTTTCTACATATGGCTAGCCAGTTTTCCCAGCACCATTTATTGAATAGGGAATCCTTTCCCCATTTCTTGTTTTTCTCAGGTTTGTCAAAGATCAGATAGTTGTAGATATGTGGCGTTATTTCTGATGGCTCTGTTCTGTTCCATTGATCTATATCTCTGTTTTGGTACCAGTACCATGCTGTTTTGGTTACTGTAGGCTTGTAGTATAGTTTGAAGTCAGGTAGCGTGATGCCTCCAGCTTTGTTCTTTTGGCTTAGGATTGACTTGGCGATGCAGGCTCTTCTTTGGTTCCATATGAACTTTAAAGTAGTTTTTTCCAATTCTGTGAAGAAAGTCATTGGTAGCTTGATGGGGATGGCATTGAATCTGTAAATTACCTTGGGCAGTATGGCCATTTTCACGATATTGATTCTTCCTACCCATGAGCATGGAATGTTCTTCCATTTGTTTGTATCCTCTTTTATTTCCTTGAGCAGTGGTTTGTAGTTCTCCTTCAAGAGGTCCTTCGCATCCCTTGTAAGTTGGGTTTCTAGGTATTTTATTCTCTTTGAAGCAATTGTGAATGGGAGTTCACTCATGATTTGGCTCTCTGTTTGTCTGCTACTGGTGTATAAAAATGCTTGTGATTTTTGTACATTGATTTTGTATCCTGAGACTTTGCTGAAGTTGCTTATCAGCTTAGGGAGATTTTGGGCTGAGACAATGGGGTTTTCTAGATATACAATCATGTGGTCTGCAAACAGGGACAATTTGACTTCCTCTTTTCCTAATTGAATACCCTTTATTTCCTTCTCCTGCCTAATTGCCCTGGCCAGAACTTTCAACACTACGTTGAATAGAAGTGGTGAGAGAGGGCATCCCTGTCTTGTGCCAGTTTTCAAAGGGAATGCTTCCAGTTTTTGCCCATTCTGTATGATATTGGCTGTGGGTTTGTCATAGAGAGCTCTTATTATTTTGAGATATGTCCCATCAATGATTCTATTGCAAGTAGTACTGTTTTTACTTCAATTTCCAATTTTCATTGTTCGTATGTTAAAAAAACTGCTGATTTTCTAGTATATTGAGCTCGTAATCTGCAACCTGGCCAAACTTGTGTGGTTCATAGTTCTAATACCCTTTTTTTAAGATTTTGGGGAGAGTGTGTACATTGAAAATCAGATTGTCAAATGAAGATAATTTTATTTTCTCTTTTCTATCCTGATTGTCTTTTATGTTTATCTTGTCTTCTTGAGCTAACTGAAACCCAGAGTACAACGCTGAATAAGGGTATAAGAATAAACATCCTTTTTTTGTTTTCATTCTTAAAGAAACTGCGTTCCATCTTTCATCATTAAGTTTGATACCTGCATTAGATCATCATTGATGTCCTTTATCAGGATGAAGAATTTCCCTTCAAGTCCTAGTTTGGTAAGAGTTTTTATCAAGAACTGATGTTGAAATGTGTCAAATAATTTTTCTGCATCTGGTCATATAATTTTTCTCTTTTAATCTGTTGATATAACATTATGCTGATTTTTAATGTTAAACCAACTTTGCATTCCTAGTACAAATACCACTTGGTTATCTCTACCCCTTTTAAGCCACAATTTCATGTTTTGTTCTCTATTTTTGTTTTATTTCTCACCTTAGTATTTCAGCAACTATCTTTGATGTCTACCCTATTTTAAGCATTGGTCCAGGTACTGAGAAGGGAATGTGAATAAGACATCAGAAATCCCCTGCCCTTCTGGAGCTTAGATTTCAGAGGTGAGGAGAGACCCACAATAAAAAGCAAACAAATAATTTTAAATGGTGTAGTAGAGTATCAAGTAATATGTTTTCAGGTGCAAGTCACAAAAAAAAATCCCAAAACTTGTAAGCTTAAACAAGAACGTATTTCACTATTTTATACAGCTCAAGTTCAGAAAGGCTTCAAGCATGCTTTAATCATTGGCTCAATAATGTCCTAAAAAACCTGAATACTTTTCCTCACTCCACTGTTTTCTCAATGTAACCTTTGCCTCAGACTGTTCTTCCCTTCTGGTCCTTATTAGGCTGCCAGTGAGCTTGTTCTTGTGGATTTTCTTACACAGTTTGGAAAGACTAGAACATTAAAATTACCTCCTAAATTTCCTTACAGCTATATTTCCATACGTAAATTAAGTTCTGACAATTAGAATTACCTACTTGAGATTTAGAAAGCAGGAGTGAGACAGGATCTATTTTCCCAGACCTTATTTGGCTGTTTCTGCCAGCAACACAGTCATGGGAACATGAATTTTCTCTGCAGCAGTGTCCATTCTCCGGTTGCCTGGCTGGTGAGTAGTTGTGGGGGTGACTGAAGTGGCAGCATTGACTTCATGCTTTGGTTTGCTACTTTACTTCAGGAATCAGAGCAATGATATGTGTATTCTAGTTCCCTTTGTTTCCAAAGGGAATTGGAATGGTCAATGGCAGCAGGAGATTTTTCATTTGTAATAGGTTCAGTAGTGGTCTCAGAGGTAGTTGCTCTCCTGGTGGGTCAGTCCTATATTTTTCTGAGAGTCATTCCTAAATATTCAGCCTAGAATCTACTCCCTCAGTGCTTCCAAAAATTTTTAAAGCAATAATCTCCTATGTTAAATCCATTTCTGCTCCCCAGATTCTTAATATGATCATCTTCCCTGAAACCTGGCTCATGAAAGATCTAGTGATTGCCAGAGATGCTTATAGTGTCAAATAAGTAAACTATCAGCCGTATTAGAGACGCATCTGCCCTTCTCATAGGAACTACAGGTGAGAAATTCCTTGCAACTTGGGGAGGTGACTCATCAAAGAGCCCAAGAAGGTGCCCTGGAAAGCAAGAGTCAATGTTACATCACGCCATGTCTGTAGAGTTCTGATGCTATTTCACCAAGACAGTGCCCATGACATATGAACTTTATTGCTCCCCTTAACACATCTTTCCCCTTGTGGTACCATCTGCAGTTCTCAGAAACAAAAGTTTGCAAAATAGAAAAAAGTAAATGTGCTAGATGGAGAAACACAGCACTTTTCTGTCCTCCTCAACTGCAGTTTGGCTGTGTTAAAAAGACCCAGCTGGATAGGAAGAGAAGTCTCAACTTTAAACTGAAACTGAAGTTTTAAGTGTTACAGTGGACTTCATATTTTAATTATTAAACTGTTTCATGGCTTGAATTGACCTCAGAATTATGTATTACCTAAGAGTAAAGTGTTACAGTGGACTTCATATTTTAATTATTAAACTGTTTCATGGCTTGAATTGACCTCAGAATTATGTATTACCTAAGAGTAACTAGAAGAATAATGGATCCTGCTAGAGTGTTCATCCCGCGAGAGGATAAGAATTAGCCTCATACACTAACCTTTAAGATACAATGGGTCTCTAAATTAAGTTGCTTTATTATTATACATCATGAACTGTGCTTATTCAGTATAATGTAACACTGTCCTTATATTTCATTGATATTTTTCCTATTAGCAAGAGCTAAATGGGATGCCGTTACGCAATCCGATATTTTTTCCCATAATCTCTATTCCTTCTTTCCCTTATTCTTCAAAATATATATTTCTTTGGAAATTCCCCAGCCTTATAGATAACCTCTTATTTCAAAAACTGCTTTTAATAGCCCAAACATCAGTTTTCTTCCCTAAATAACTTTTCCCCAGTTTGACACAGCGGCAATGAGTGCCACTTACCTGGTTCTTATATGAACAGTGCCAGACAATAATGAGACTTAAAAGAATGATGTTGCTGGATACTGTGATAAAATGATAACATATTATGTTACCAAGATCAGTTGTCACCTTCAGTTGTGAAATTAGGATAAGTAATCCCTTCTTATAAGATTGATGTATGGATTAAGTTGAATACTATTTAAGAAAGTACCTCACAGAGATTAAGTCACATAAAAGTCACTTAATGAAAGTCAGTTGACTCTAAATCTGATTTGAACTTTACTCTGTGCAGCTCTATCTCAAAATCCCAGACTACAAATGTCAAAGATCCTTATGTTCCAACAGCATAAAGCACAATTTTACCACTGAGTTTCAAAATTCATTTGGATTAACTGGACTTTATACCACAAAGAGAAATAATGGAGGCCACAAAGAAGAAACGTTTTTGAAGAAAGATAAACCAGATTGCTAATCAGTAATTATCATTTCCCATGAAGTGAATTTATTTTTGACTGAAAATGAACAAGTTGTACTTAACAGCAGGACCTATTACTGTATTAATATACCTTCAGTAAAATGCCATTAACTTTCTCTACCTCACTTCCTCCATCTTTAAAATGGTGGTTATGCTGATAGTTGATGACTTTTATGACTGTCAAATAAAAAGTTATGTTCCCAGTGGGAAAGATGGATTTGTGGATTTTAATAACATGTTTCCCTTCCATGCAGTATTGCCAGTGATAGCAAGTCCCTAGGACCTGAGTACTGGTATGAATGTGGACTCATATAATAGAGGTTATATTTATAAGTTTGCAAAATAGCATTAACAATGTCCCTCATCTGCTATATTGCTCCAAAATTTTTTCCTTCCACAGTTGGCGAGAGGGGAAAATCATTCTTTAACTTTGTGAACAACCTTCAGAACTAATTTCAATGGTAGCAGGCAGGATTGCCAAGATAATAATGGACATCTAGAGAGTATTTGAGAAAATCTGATCTGAGGTTTTGCAATTCTGGATATAAAGAGAAGCCCCAGGTATGACCAGATTATCTGCACAAAGAGAATTCATCTATGTGAAGCAGAATGTGCTGAAAGCCCCCAGAAAGATTGTTTTTCTTAATGCCTGATTTCAAAGCAAGAAATACCACTAAATGAAACTAACCTTCAGTCTAGTAAGCACACGTGGGCTTAAAGATAGTTTGTCTTTGGAATTCAGTTTCTATTTAGGATTTCCCTCATGTGCTGTCCAATATAATTAATCCTATACCCAGAAAAGCAGGAAGTAATTTCAATTCAGGGTACACTGTCATTTACACAGCTTTCTACTGGAGGTTGGACACTCAGAACTGAGAATGCACGGTTGCTATTCTCAGATAGCTGGTGTAGTGATGTTCACTGAAGTACCTCTCTCAGAAATGCTGACATAATAGAGAATGTGACTGTATTAGTCAGGGTTCTCCAGAGGGACAGAACAAATAGGATATATGTACATATGAAGAGGAGTTTATCAAGGAGAATTGACTCACCCTATCACAAGCTGAAGTCCCACAATAAGGCATCTGCAAGCTGAGGAGCAAGGAAGCCAGTAGTGGCTCAGTCCAAGTCCCAAAGCCCCAAAGGTAAGGAAGCCGGCAGTACAGCCTTCAGTCTGTGGCCAAAGGCTGGAAAGCCCCTGGCACACCACTGTTGTAAGTCCAAGAGTCCAAAGGCTGAAGAACCTGCAGTCTGGTGTTCAAGGTCAGGAAGCATCCAGCATGGAAGAAAGATGAAAGCTGGAAGACTCAGCAAGCCAGCTCATTCCACCTTCTTCCAACTGCTTTTTCTAGCCTCACTGGCAGCCAATTTGATGGTGCCTACCCACATTAAGGGTGAGTTTTTCTTTTCCAGTACACTGACTCAGATGTTCGTCTCCTCTGGCAACACCCCCATGGGCACACCCAGAAACAATACTTTGCATCCTTCAATCCAACCAAGTTGACACTTAATATTAACCATTACAGTGAATAAAAGTTATGTTTTTATGAATCCTCAGTGGACCTCCTGGGAAGGCAGTGGAGGGGGCATGTAAGTGATGGCTTGTATCCAGGATACTGGAATGTAAGCTCCCAGTGAGAAACTGGAGTGGACATTGCTGGTGCTCTACACAGAGCCCTACAACCCTACAGTGAACTCGACAAAGGTGCCAAGAACATAACACTGGGGAAAAGAGAGTCCCATTTACTTTTTCTGTGTGCCCTTTCCCCAGCTTTGGTGTGCTTTTGCTTTTGACAGCATGTACTTACAATGCTAATCTGGAAGGCTGCACTGTGGCTGCTGGAGCCACGTTGCCCAAGCACACAGAAAATCAGAGGTGCCTGGGAATTCACATCTCCAAAGGATATGGCTAAAGCATACAAGAGTATGAAAGCTCAGCTGCCTTGCTTTGGGATGGGACAGCATTGACATAAAATTGGCATTCCAAAATTCTTCTATAGGATCAAGCTAACACTCCCTTCTATAGGATTTTCTGAAACTGCACACTTGTATGGCTCTGTCCTCTTTCCTGTTCCACTTTCCACACTATCTTGTTAATTTCTCCCGGGAACATGTCCTTAATCAGTTGCTCACATACAAATCCTCTTCTCCGGGTCTTATTGACAGGAATCAAAACAGGCTATGCCCAAGTCTTAGGAAATTCCATGGATAAGAAAAAAGCAAACCAAAAATAAAAAAAGAACATAAGGGTATACCCATGTTCATAGCAGTGTTACTCACAATAGCTAAAACATGGAAGCAACTCCTGTTCATCAACAGATGAATGGATGAGCAAAATGTGGTACATACATACAAGGCAATATTTTTCAGCTTAAAAAGGAAAGAAATTCTGACTTATGCTACAACATGAATGACACTTCAGGACATTATGCTAAGTGAGATAAGCCAATCGCAAAAGGACAAACACTATATGATTCCACTTATATGGGGGACCTAGAGTAGGCAAGTTTATAAAGGCAAAGTAGAAGAGTGGTTGCCTGCAGTCAGGAGTTGGGGGAGATAATGGAGACTTGCCATGTAATGGGTATAGAGCTTCATATTTGCAAGATGAAAGGAGTTCTGTGATGAATGGGTGTAATGGTTACACAACAATGTGAATATATTTAATACCATTGAACTGTCCACTCAAAAATACTTAAGATGGTAAATTCTATGTGTATTTTACCACATTTTTTAAACTGAGAAAAAAGAGAGAATGTAAGGATCTGGGGGGTCATTCATGGGACATGGAACACTAGCCTTGAAGACATTATTGGAAGTAAAATACTGCAAGGTACCTATAGAATATCTCCCACTGCTGGCTAAGGAAAAGTCTCACATTCCAGATATCCAGAGCAGGCTACAAAAGTCTGAGAGAGTTCAGTAGCCCTCCTTAGAAGCAAGGCACCACAATCCACCCACAGGCCCCAGCAAAATCCTCCTAAAAGTGGCCAGGTTAATATGAGAGTAAGAGAAAGGGGATATCAAGATTGCCAGGTGGTGGAGTAGAGATCAGATACCAGCAGGTATAAGACAAAACTTTAAAAACAGTGCTACATAGAAATAGAAAGAACTGTTCCAAAATTCATACGGAACCAAAAAAGAGTCCAAATAGCCAAAGCAATCCTAAGCAAAAAGAACGAAGCCAAAGGCATCACACTACCCAACCTCAAACTATATTACAAGGCTACAGTAACCAAAGCAGCATGACACTGATACAAAAACAGACACTAGATGAATGGAACAGGTTATAGAACCAAAAAACAAAGCTGCACATCTGCAACCATCTGTCTTCAACAAAGTTAACAAAAACAAACAATGGGGGCCAGGAGCAGTAGCTCACGCCTATAATCCCAGCACTCTGGGAGGCCGAGGCTGGCAGATGACTTGACACCAGGAGTTTGAGACCAGCCTGGCCAACATGGCGAAACCCCATATCTACTAAAAATACAAAAATTAGCTGGCATGGTGGTGCATGCCTGTAACCCCAGCTACTCTGAATGCTGGAGTATGAGAATCACTTGAACACAGGAGGTGGAGGTTGCAGCGAACCGATATCACACCACTGCACTCCAGCCTGGGCAACAGAGCAAAACTCTGTCTCAAGAAAACAAACAAACAAACAAAAAAACAGCAATTGGGAAAGGACTCCTTATTCAATAAATGATGCTGGGATAACTGGCTAGCCATATGCAGAAGATTGAAACCAGACCCCTTCCTTTCACCATATACAAAAATCAACTCAAGATGGATTAAAGACTTAAATATAAAACCTAAAACTATAAAAACTCTAGAAGAAAACCTAGGAAATATTCTGGACATCAGCCTTGGCAAAGAACAAACAACTCTATTTTTAAAAATGAGCAAAGGACATGAACAGACACTTCTCAAAAACAGACATACACGTGCCCAACAAGCACATGAAAAAATGCTCAACATCACTAATCATTAGAGAAATGCAAATCAAAACACAATGAGATACTATCTCATGCCAGTCAGAATGGCTATTATTAAAAAGTCAAAAAATAACAAATGTTGGCAAGGTTGCAGAGAAAAGGGAACACGTACACTGTTGGTGGGAATACATATTAGTTCAGCCACTGTGGAAAGCAATTTGGAGATTTCTCATAGAACTTAAAATAGAAATGCCATTCAACCCAACAATTCCAGTACTAGATATATACACAAGGGAAAATAAGTCATAATCATACTACCAAAAAGACACATACACTACTATATTCATCGCAGCACTATTCACAATAGCAAAGATATCAAATCAATCTAGAAGCCCATCAATGGTGGATTGGATAAAGAAAATGTGGTACACATACACCATGGAATACGATGCAGCCATATAAAAGAATAAAGTCATATCCCTTGCAGCAACATGGGTGAAGCAAGAGGCCATTATCCTAAACGAATTTATACAGGAACAGAAAACCAAATACCACATGTTCTCACTTATAAGTAGGCACTAAACGTGGGGTACTCGTAGACACAAAGACAGGAACAATGGACACTAGGGACTACTAAAGGGGGGAAGAGAAAGAAAGGGGTGAAAGCTGAAAAACTACCAACTACCTATTGCATACTATGCTTACTACCTAGGTGACAATGTCATTTGTACTCCAAACTTCAGCATCACACAATATATCTATGTAACAAACCTACACATGTACCCCATGAACCCAAAATAAAAGTTGAAATTAAATTAATAAAATAATAAAAATAGTGCTATGGACTGAATGTATGTCCCACCAAAATTCATATGTTGAAATCTAACCCCCAATATGATGGTGTTTGGAGGCAAGCCTTTGGAAGGTGATTAGGAAATAAGGATAGAGGGCTTGTGAATAGGATTGGTGCCCTTATCTCCCAGTGGCCTGAGAGAGTCTTTTTGCCTCTTCCACTACATGAGTACTCAGCTAGAGGACAGCCATCTCTGCACCAGGAAACAGGCCCTCACCAGACACTGACTGCCAATCTTGGCAGGCCTTGATCTTGGACTTCTTAGCCTCTATGACAGATAAATTGCTGTTGTTTATAAGCCTCCTAATCTATGGTAGTTTGTTATAGCAACCCAAATGGACAGAGACAAATAGCAATAGGAATTTACCAGTCACACAGAGATAAACTCACAGAGATTTACCAGGGAGTGGACTCAGAGTCTGACAGTTTTTGCATCTTTTAAAGAAGACAGCATGTGTACAAATCACCCCCCACCACAAAAGGCAAGACATGATGTACACCACAAGGCATATGCAAGTTGAGTATTATGAAAATGCAAGTAGAAAAAATTGCTTCCAGATGAGAAAGTTTGCAGCATCTGGGACCACATGAACAAAAGCATGGAAATGGTGTGTTGCAGGACATAATCACCTATAGATTTAAGAGGAGCTGTGATGCAAGTTATAAATGCCATGGTATATTGATTAAAGCATTGATTGACTCCAGCTACCTCTAGAACTTACTCAAGTGTTACTCACACTTAAATGTCACACACAGACACTCAGGCATTGCAAATATTCCCAAGATATACAAAGCCATTTGTTACACATGCTTATAGGTCCACT
Organism: Pongo abelii; assembly: GCF_028885655.2. Taxonomy (NCBI): domain Eukaryota; kingdom Metazoa; phylum Chordata; class Mammalia; order Primates; family Hominidae; genus Pongo; species Pongo abelii. Next base: position 91,894,594 of record NC_071998.2, on the reverse strand, counting down.
CCAATTCAAAAGTTTCTATTCCATGCCTGCTGGGCATGGCCAGAATAAAAGTATCACCAAAGCTGGAAGATTCATACTCTGATAGAATTTTCCTTTCTCATAAAATTCTGTCTAACACCTTGTAGTCTCAAATAGAAGGTCCAGTCCAATCTTGGTCTTCCAGTTTTACTGTCATAAAGTACCTGCTAATCTGCTTTGTAGACCTTCAGAAACTCACAAGACTAACAAAACCTTCCCCAAAAAGATTAGGTTTTGCTGGTCTTCTCGGCACTATTAATGACAACTGTAGTCAGTTTTTTATCACATATGAACTCAGAACATTAATAAATTTATGATTTTTATTGATCATAATTCATAACAAAGCCTATTTAATAACTTGAAAATAAAACCTATTGATGGAGAAATTACACACCCAGCCTTCCCAACCAAACCCAAACCTTCTCCAGGGTTTCTTGTCTCAGTGAGTGGCACCACAATCCACCCACAAGCCCCAGCAAAATCCTCTATATCATCATTGCTTCTTTCTATCTCTGTTCACCCACGTCCAGTTAATCGCCATATCCTGGTGTCTCTGCCTTACTTAAATTTCTTCTTGCTTCTTCTCTCCTTCTTTACTTATGTGACCTTAGTTCAGGCATGACCATGACTCAGACCACTCTAACAACTTTCTGTCTCCCCATTTCCATTCTGACCCATTTCAATTGGCTCTCCATATTACAAACAGAGTGATCTTTCAAAAGAACAAATGTTAAGGATAAATTGTAAATGCTTTACATGACAAGCATGCTTTATTTATTAGAGTCTCAAATTGAGAACTTGAGATCATAATGAAAAAAAATTTTGCAAAGGAACAGCAGGATTTAGAGCCTAGTTAACAGTAGGGTGGCCAACTTTTTTGGCCAAAACCTAAAGCTTTCTGAATTTAGGACTTCCAGTGTTAAAACCCAGAAATTCCCAGGCAAACTCAAGATGAAACGTTCACAGTCAGTTACAACCAGAAACCATCACCATCCTATGCCTGAAGGCACATGAGAAGGGAGTGGTTGGTGAGATCCAGAGAGAAAAGCTGTACAGAGATGGCCAACTCCCAGGAGTTGTGGCATTTTGAAGACTGGTAGACACCTAACCTGTAGAGACCCAGAAGGAAGGAGACTAGAATAATAAAGCTCAAACTCATCAAGCTCTTTGGTCTCCTGCTGGTGTCTCTCAGTGGCCTAACCTGGAGGAAAGGGCGAGAGAGATTACTTGATGTCATCATGTGGGTCATCTTGGGGGAAGCAGAAGAGGGAAAACCAGAGGTGACAACATGAAAAAGATGCAATCTGACATTTTTGGCTTTGAAGATAGACAAAGGGTACCACAATCCAAGGCATACAGCTGGCTTCTAAAAACTAGAAAAGGTCAGCAAGTAGATTCTCCCCTAGAGCCTCCAGAAAAAAATACAGGCCAGCTAACAACTCCATTTTAGCCCAGTGAGACCCACTTCAAACTTCTGACCTCCAGAAGTGTAAGAAAATAAATATGTGTTGTTTTAAGCCACCAAGCTTCTGGTAATTTGTTACAGCAGTGATGGAAACTAATACAGAAGGAAATTCAGAGGGTATCTGGTCTAACATCTCAACCAAGGCATGAGTTGAACCAGAGCTTTGACAAGTGTCGGAAGTGACTTTACTCTGCTGACAGTGTGAAGTTTGTGAAGGTCTTTAACCTGCGAAGTGACATACTAAAATCTGTGCTCCCACCTCCATTATAGGTGAGATGGGAAGGATGAGCAACTAAAGAAGGAAGACCAGTTAGAAGGCCACTATGAAAGTTGAGTTAAGAGGTATAGGCTTAAAATAAGGTGGAGACAGTAGGCATATATAGGAAGACAAGTGTGGCAGAGATGTCATTATGTGATGAATGCAACTCTGTGATGGTTAGAAGGAGAACAGAAGCCAAAGTTTTTAAGACTGACTGACTCCAATAATGATGCTATCATTAAGAAAGCCAACGTGGCCTTTCCTATTGGCATTGTGCCTGCCACCTTTAACAGAGTCAAGAGTCTCTTAGAAAACATTTGAAACTCAGCTTCTAAATAAATTAGAATGTGAAAAATAAATTATTTGTTTAAATAAAGCCCAAATCTAAATTAGTTAAAAATAGCTGGAATTCAATCAAGTAAATTGACGGTATGAGTAACTGCAGAAGTGCTTACTATGAAAATACTATATTTACCCTTCCATTTCCATTTTTCCTTAAGTTGCTCCATTTTAGGAAATTTTAAGTAAATGTTTTTGAGGTGTATAGCAAGTATGGTCAATTTTTCACACACACATATCTTTTTTTCATTTAATGAAAACAGCCTAGTGAAGGCACTAAACCACTTTGAATATGTCTTATAAATAATGAAGACAGAGTTTGAGCAGATGGTTTTTATTCTATAACCAAGATGGACATCAATAAGCCACCAATGAGGTTGATGTTTGTTTGTTGTTGTTGTTGTTGTTATTGTTGTTTTTAAGTGTTTTAGGTGCTATCCCTGAGGGAGAACCTAAGATAAGGATACATGGGAAGTGATTTATTAGGAGGTTTCTCAAAGAAAACTGGTGGAAAAATGTAGAACTGGGATAAGAAGCCAAAAAAAAGGCTGAGCAAGGATATGATATCAAGAAAAGTCCTACAATGAGCTCAGTCTGCAGGGGAATTCTGGAGACTGACCATGTAGTTGTGGTAGCATACAACAACAAAGCTGGGATATTTGTATTCCCACCTGGCTTAATTTTGGTTAAGGCTGCCCCTCATGAACCCTGAAAGCACATCCTTCTCTCCAGCTGGGCAGGCAAAGTAGATTCCAGCAGTCTTCGTGCAGCCCTACAGCAAATGAATACAGGGACTGGCTGCTGGAAATGAAAGTACACCTGGAGCCTGTGTACAAGGAAAAGGTAAAAGAATCCAAAGGGACCATTGCTGAGGATTTACAGTGTCTGCGACAAAACATTACTGAAACTTTCAACATTTTATATGATCATTTGACTAAGAAATTGATTCAAATGGTTCAATGGGGTTTCTATATCCACAGATCTAGCAAACTCACTCTTAAAAAAAATCACCAATGATTTTCATTGTTACCAAATCTAATAAATATCTTTTGTTCACATCTTACTCTTATTCGTAGCTGTGCTATTGCCTCCCTATTGAGACACAGTCCTCTTCTTTCTCAGCTTCTCTAACACTGCACTCTTGTAGGTCCCTCCCACTCAGTCTCCTTTGCTGGCTGTTCATATTTTTCCATAAATCTTAAAACTCATTTTCGGGCCTTTCTTAAAAAAAAATTCTTTAACTTTTTTATTTTTAAACAATCTCAAACCCTCAGAAAAGTTGAAAGTACAGTACAAAAATTTTTTATCTGAAATATTTGAATGTAAATAGCCAACAAAATGCCCCCTCACCATTAACTATGTTATTGTGTATTTTTTCCAATGAAAACATTCTCCTACATAGAAACAATACAATCATCAAAATTAGGAAATTATTATAGATACAATAATGTCATCTAATTCCACATTTTCTTTCTTCACCTCACCTATTCCCACAGCTTTAAAGACCCTAACACTGTAGTCTCCTCCTTTTGAATCTCCATTCCAGATCTCTTCTCCAAGCTTAAGCCTCACTGCCAACTGCTTACTTGGTATCTTTGCTTGAATATTTTTAAAACCGTATCAATTTTAAAGTACCATAATTAGAAGCTCTGCTGGTCTCCGCATCCTATATTTTGCATCCAGATGGTCAGGACAGTGCCTGGGACTCAACCTGATTGTTTTGTAAATTCCTGTATCTAGTCCCACAGCATTCCATATGGGCAATACTTCCCAATATAGCATGGATATGTTCACTTCTTTCCACCTGCGCTGCCAAAACTGTGGTCCAACCCTAGTCTTTCATCTGGATGACTACAGTCATCTCCCGACTAGTCTTCCTGCTGTTACTTCTGTCCCCTTAAAATTCAATCTCCAAGTAATTGCAAAAATGATCGTTTAAAATTGAATTCTGCCATCTCCCCATTAAAACACTTTATTGGCTTCCCATGGTATTGTACTCCTGTCACTCTCCTGATTAAAACACTATAGTGTCTTTCCATGGTATTTAAAATTAAATATGCAATGTCCTGTGGCACTTGGCCTCTGTGTGTCTTTCCAACCTCATCTCACATTTCTTCTGCTTGTTTTGCTTTGTCACACAGGATTCTGACATTTCCCAGACATCTCTCTCTACACTGGTCCTAGGACACCTTAATACTTAATACTAGCTCTCCACATAGCTGGCTCCTTCTCATCCTCTTAGGTCGCAGTCTAAATATCACCTCCTTGAAGAAGCCCTCCCTTATCCCTCTCTCTGTTTATTGCTTCTTACCCTATCATTATTTATGGAAAATTTCTTCTTTAGCACTTATCATAATCAGTACTTCTTTTGTTTGTTCATTCAACTGTTTAAGTGTTCCTTCCACTAGAAGGTAAGTTCCTCAAGGATAGGCATCATATGTGTTGTTCACCATTGCATCCCAGTACCCAATAGTGTCTGATTCACATTCGGTGCTGATTTTATGAGTAAGCGAATGAAGAAAACACAGGGCTACCACATCTTATTTCACTTTCACTCCTAACAACTTGACTATTTGAGGTCATTTAAGGTATCATCACTTTATATACAAGACCTGATCAAAGACCAGGCATGGTGGCTCACGCCTGTAATCCCAGCAATTTGGGAAGTCAAGGCAGGCAGATCACTTGAGATCAGGAGTTCAAAACCAGCCTGGCCAACATGGTGAAACCCCATCTCTACTAAAAATACAAAAATTAGCCAGGCATGGTGGCACATGCCTGTAATCCCAGCTACTTGGGAGGCTGAGGCAGGAGAATCGCTTGAACCTGGGAGATGGAGGTCGCAGTGAGCTGGGATTGTACTGCTGCACTCCAGCCTGGACGACAGAGTGAGATCCTGTCTAAAAAAAAAAAACGATCTGACCAAATCTTAATTATGACCAACAAACAAATTTGCAATCCTGGGGGAAAAAAACTGATGCTTTTTTTCCATGTTGAATTGGTCAGTTAAACAAGGTTTATACATGACAGATAACTTTTCGGAATGGGTACAAGACTAACAGACCTTTCCAGCATCATACTGTCTCTATTTTAGATAGTTACGCAGATAGTTTCACTGATATGTTCAAACTGTTTTGTGTCAGGTCTTCTCCTCAACTGTCCTTATTAATGTCTGGTAGATTCAAGGAGACTAACCCCTGGCAACTATTTATTGAAACTAAGAAGTAGTACTTGACTTTTAAAAATTATTTTTCTCCTTATTTGACGTTTTATTTTACAATCTTAAAAGAGGATCCAATTTAGTTGATGGTTTTTGGCCCAATTTCTACATTATTCAGTCAAGCTAACTGGATGTGTTAGATGTGTGAATACTTTAAGACGATGCAAGCTGACACTCTCATTTCTAGGAAATTTGTTCTTTATAGTATGCATAGTTTATTATCTTTTGTCAATCTAATTGAGATTAACAAATTGACTTTATAGATGCTATTATTAAGATGTGGCTTCCATCAAATACCATTTATTTATTATTCTAACAATCAATGTAATTAATAGGCATTCATTTTAGAAAATTTGGAAAAGACAGAAAAAAGGAATTATCTACAAAATTCCTCCTATAAATAACCCTGTTATTGCATTTTGCTATATGTTATTTCAGTTTTTGATTTATACATATACATATTCATTCCTTCACTCACCTATTCAACAAACACTCATTTAGTATCACTTGTCAAAAACAAGTGTAGGTGCTGCTGAACAAGACATATACATTCATGAGGTTTGCGTTCTAGGGAACAGATAAAACAAATAAATAAGATCATTTGGTTAGTGACAGAATACAAAACAAGTAATGTGACAGAGAGAAAGTCATAAATGGGGAGACAGTGAGGGCTGGCTACTTTAGAGAGGGTTAGCAGAGAAAACCTTCCTAAGAAAAAAATTTTTGACCTGAGACCTAAAGCACGAGGAAGGGCCAGACATGGGAGGATGTGTAGGAAGAACATTCCAGGCAGAGGGAGCAGCACATGCAAGGAAGGGTCTGGTTGTTTCTAGCAATTGCCACTAGGTTATTGTGGTTGGAGCTAGAGAATAAAAAGGCCAGGACCTCTCATATGAGTTAGGCATTTTAGCCAGCTTTGTGTATACTTTTTTGCTTATGGTGTTTTTGACTTAGAGAATTTAAATTTTAGTGTTGTCAAATCAATCTGTCATTTTCCTTATTTCTCCCATTAGAAAGCCTTTTACCTAAATGTCATTCTGAAAAAAACATTCACCCATGTTTTCTTTGGGTACCTTTATTGTGTCATTAATACACCCACAGTTTATTATAATATATAGCAAAAGATTTACATGGGAATTTTCCCTAAGTAAATAACTCATGTCTAAGCACAACTTTTTGAATGATCCTTTCTTCTCCGCTTATTTTGATGGTGCCATTAACATATACTTATTTCTTATATTGAAGGCCCATGAAGAGAAAAGTGATAATAGCAGAGTGATCGAAACAGTTTTTTAGGATATTTATTCTGGCAAAAGTTTGAACCATTTAAACAGAGATGGTCAGGAGCTTGAGAAGTGGAAGATCAATTGAGAAGCTACAGTAGTCATTCAGACAAAAGGTGATAAGGGCTTCAATTAGGACAATAATACTGAGAATGGAAGAGAAGTCACAGATTTAAAAAAAAAAAAAAACTGAAGACACCAAATAAATAGAGCTCATCAAATGACTGGAAATCATGGCTGAGAAAAAAATAATTCTGAGCAGAACCCAAAATATAAAGCCTCCACATCTCGATTAGTGTTACATGTTCATAATCAAATGTCCACTCTTACTCATTTATTCTGAATTCTAATAAAATATTGGAACAGGGAAAAATCAACTAATCTTTCTTCTTGGCACATTGAAAGCAAAAAATCACAGAGCCCAGTTACAAACTGAGTCCCATGCTGAATTTAAAATCCCCAATCCCATCTATCCCCACTAACCCCTTCAAAACCTTGCTTATCTAGAATTTACCTCTGTAGGCTTAGTGATACTTGTTTCACCTCCAGCTCTCAAAATCTTCACACTTGTTTCTTTTTCTTTCAGTATAAACAATATGGCTTCCTTCTGGTCCTCACCTAGATTAGCCTCACCAACAGCAAGAATTTAGTAATGCTTAGGGTTGTGATAAGTTCTAAGATAGTTCAGTAATTCTTAGCTATAAGTCACTCATCAACTAACTTGATCCAAGTCTTTCTGAGTCTCCAAACTAACACCCATAGTTCTCTGGTAAATATCTCTCTGTAGAAATTTTTCCAACACAATCATGTTGATAAAACAGTTCTCCCCAGGTGTTGATCCTGGTGGTTTCCAAGGTGAAGGAGGCCATCCACCCTCTCTTTTTCTGCCAAATCAGTTTTTCTAGACAGTCAGAATTATAAAAGACTTGAACACAAACACAGAAATGACATGATGTCACCCACTGCTAACTGTGGCATTATAATACATAGGGTTATGAAATTGTTTATTGTGTTTACTGTAAAAATGTTGTTTAGACAAAAAAAACAAATTGTGGTTGCCAGGGGAGTGACTATTCCATGGGTGTGGGGTTTTCATCTAATGAAAAAGTTCTGGAAATAGATCGTGGGTGCTGATGGTTGCACAATAATGTGAAAGTACTTAATACCACTGAATTGTACATTTCAAAATAGTTAAAATGGCAAATGTTATATGTTATGTGTACTTTATCACAATTTTTACATGAATATTGTTGATGCCATCATCTAGATTTCAAAATTATCTATCTATAAATATCCATGAGAGGAATGTCTCATTATATTACCAATGTTATGAATTGCATTGTGAATCACATTCCCCTGGAATACTGGCATATGGGAAGGTTCAATCCAACTTTCATCCCTCTCCTGACAAGTGCCTAAGATGTCTTTTTAAAATAACCTTTTATTTTAGGTTCAGGGGTACATGTGAAGGTTTTCTGCTCCTCTCCCTCCTCCCACCCTCCACACCTCCCAGTGTCTGTTGTTCCTCTTCTTGTGTTCATGAGTTTTCATCATTTTGCTCCGACTTTTATAAGTGAGAATTTGGTTTCCTTTTCCTCCATTAGTTTGCTGATAGTAATCTCCAGCCTCATACATGTTCCTGCAAAAGACATGACCCTGTTCTTTTTATGGTTGCCTAGTATTCCATGGTGTATATGTACCGTATTTTCTATATCCAATCTGTCATTGATGGGCATTCAGGTTGATACCATGTCTTTGCTATTTTAAATAGTGCTGCAGTGAACATTCACATGCCTGTGTCTTATGATAGAATGGTTTCTACTCCTCTGGGCATACACCCAGTTATGAGATTGCTGAGTTGAATAGTAGTTGTTTTCAGCCCTTCAAGAATCGCCATACTGCTTTCCACACAGCTGAACAAATTTACACTCCCATCAACAGTGTATAAGTGTTCTCTTTTCTCTGCAACATCTTCAGCATCTGTTATTTTCTGACTTTTTACTAATAGCCATTACTACTGGTGTGAGATGGTATCTCATTATGGTTTTGACTTCCATTTCTCTTATGACCAGTGATGTTGAGCTTTTTTTTATATGTGTGTTGGCTGCATATATGTCTTCTTTTGAAAAATGTCTTATGTCCTTTGCCCAGTTTTTAATGGGATTGTTTTTCAATTGTAAATTTAAGTTCCTTGTACATACTGGATATTAGACCTTTGTCAGATGCAGAGTTTGCAAACATTTCCTCCCATTCTGTAGGTTGTCTGTTTACTCTGTTGATAGTTTCTTTTGCTGTGCAGAAGCTCTTTAGTTTAATTAGGTACCATTTGTCAATGTTTGCTTTTGTTGCAATTGCTTTTGGTGTCTTTGTCACAAAATCTTTGCCTATTCCTATGTCCAGGATGGTACTGCCTAGGTTGTCTTCCAGGATTTATACAGTTTTGCCTTTTCTGGTACTAAGTTGATTCCAGACTCCCTCATAATTTCATAACTTTATTTTTCTTTTTTGCCTCATTTTTCATGTCTATTTTCAATTTATTTTATCTTACTACTACTATATGTGGATTTTTGTAAGATACCTTAAATCATTTTAAGAAACTGACGGAATATAAATAACCTAAAATCAAAATATGACCAGATATAGTGTTTGCTTATTTTATCTCTCATAATGTGGTCTCCTTTCCTGGTGTGAACTTCAAAATGGTCCTTGCATTGAGATCTCCAAGAAATTCTATTAGACAAGCTGTTATTTGATAATTAACTTACTCACAGTGAACATATTCTTTTTACTGACTTTATTTGCACCTTGTATTTTCCTTTATTAGCGGAGCACCAACAGTCAAGCACCATATTATAAATGCAGTGATAATGATGAAATGTCCTTAACTCTGAGTAATAACCACTGCTAGGAAACTGAATCATACTTCCTCTCTGCCAGGTTTTTACTGCTTTCCATGCTTACAAGCAAAAAGGCTTAGCAATGCCTTTTTGTCCTAAAAGTGCAAAAATTTGCTACCTTTTAGAAAAAGAAATAATAGACAACTATAATGTGTATTCTTCTTTTTATGGCAAATTGGAAACATAAAAATAATTCCTCATAGCAGCAATTCAAGCTTTTGTCCTTGGAGGATGGGAGAGATTCCCCATAAAACAGAGGCTGGTTACAGTGGCAGATAACATTCTTAAATAGAAATCTCCATGTTTGGCCTAAAACAAATATCGAATATATGGACATTTAGAATATGTCTTGGAGATTAGATGGGTCGTCAAGACTGTAGTTCTGACTAATACAGTGACAATATTAATTACTTTATCCATTTGCTCAACAAATATTTGAGCTATATGTGCTGGGCACTGTACTATGCCCCAGGGATAAAACAGTGGGAAAAGATGTTTACTCTTTAGTCAAGGAGAGAGATAAATAAGCATACAATTATAATAAACATATTATATTGTGGTAGGAAGCACAATACAGGTGGTTGGGAAAGCTCCTAGAGAAAGTGACATCTACATTGAGGTCTGAAGTCAATCTTAGGAGAGGTGGGACTGAACTGGAAACCAAGAGCGTTTTCCAAACAAAGGGATGAGCACATCCAAAATCCCAAAACAGAGGAGAGGAGAGAATGGTACATTTGACAAACAAGTAGCTCAGTATGTCTGGAACTTAGAAGGCAAAGGAGTGAACAGCTAGAAACAAAGCTGGAGGGGGAAAGCAAAGGACATTTGAAGGAATTTGAGAGTCATTAATATCTAGGGTTTATTCTGAGAAAAATGGGAACCACTGAGGTATTAAAGCAAGAGAGGAACATGATCAGATTTACATTTTAGTAATAAACACCTAGCATCAGTGGATGGGATTGGAGGAGAGTAAAACATATCAACATTTTCAGAGAGCAAACCATTGCAGCAGTATAGGTAAGAAATGATGAAGACCTAACCTACTGTTGCCTAAATGTTTTGATCATGCACTCACATGATTAAAATAATCTTGAGCAATGTGCTCTTATTTTATGCACATTTATATACGTATAAACTATAAATGTGTATTATTGTATTAATAAAGCTAAAAAAAATAAGTAAATGAAATAAAATAAAATAGATAGAAACAAAAATTCAGTATTTTATTCTTACATCCCAACAGATTGCCTTATACACATCCCTGAATGCACATGCCACACTCTGAAGACCACTGGCCTGAACCACGAAAGTGGTGCTGAAAATAGAGAAATGTTAATAAATTGGAGAGACAGATAAGATATACAAGCAAAAATATTTGAATGATTGAAGATAGAGGGAGAAGAAGTGAAATAACAAACCCCAGAAACACCTGGGTTTTCAAGGTTTGGGTAGCTGGTGCTATATATCGAGTTATGGTGCCCTGGAGAAAAAGTTAGGTTTGGCTGGAAAAAAACAGAGCACCTTTTTGCACATATTGAATTGAGATAGCAAAGCACAGCAAACACTAGTTTAAGCAGGTATAATGATTAATATTGAGTGTCAACTTGATTGGATTAAAGGATGCAAAGTATTGTTCCTGGGTGTGTCTGTGAGGGTGTTGTCAAAGGAGAACTTTTGAGTCAGTGGGCTGGGAAAGGCAGACCTACCCTTAATCTGGGTGGGCACCATCCCCTCGGCTGCCAGTGCAGCTAGAAAAAGCAGGCAGAAGAAGGTGGAATGAGCAGAGGTGCCGAGTCTTCTGGCCTTCATCTTTCTCCCATGCTGAATGCTTCCTGTCTTCAAATATCAGGCTCCATGCTCTTCGGCTTTTGGACCCTTGGACTTACACCAGTGGTTTGCCAGGGGCTCTCAGGCCCTCAGCCCGAGACTGAAGGCTGCACTCTCAGCTTCCCTGCTTTTGAGGTTTTGGGACTCGGACTGATCCACTACTGGCTTCCTTGCTCCTCAACTTGCAGACGGCCTATCGTAGGACTTCACCTTGTGATCATGTGGGTCAATTCCCCTTAATAAACTCCCTTTCATATGTACATGTATCCTATTAGTTCTGTCCCTCTGGAGAACCCTGACTAATACAGCAGGTATGGAGAGAGTTTATTGGGCACTGACATATGTAGAGACAGAAAAGTCACCTCACCTCTCTGGCTAAACTCACGAGTCACAGAATTTTTTTAGTTATGATGAAAACTGGGAATTCTCTTCCTGCCATATATACAAGGATCTCCTTTCTATTTGTGGCTGCATAATTAGGGAACTCTATGAGACAGAAAACATCAGACTTTCCTTCATGAAGGTATCAATTTCCCTTAAGAATCTTGGCCTTCCATAAGAATGATACAATGGAATTTGGGGACTCTGGGGAAAGGATGGAAGAGGGGGAGGGATAAAAGACTACATTGAGTACAGTGTACACTGTTTGGGTGATGGGGGCATCAAAATCTTAGAAATCACTACTAAAGAACTCATCATGTAACCAAACACCATCTGTTCCCCAAAAGCCTATTGAAACTTAAAAAAAAATTTTTTTAAAGATTCTTGGCCTTCAGGTCTGTTATTCTATTAATCCACTACATCAGGGTTTAGTAATGGGTACCATCAGTTAAAATACCTGAAATGTAATATGTTCCTTAAATGAAGATAGGCTTTCTGTGACCTCTAAACTCCTGTACTTCAAGGCAACTCATTTAGAAGCTAGAACATCTATTCTAATATAAAATTGGGAAGCTCTAACAACATAAAAATATCTACTATGTACTGAATGCATCTAATGTCATACAAAGAGCTAACGCAGAAGTCACCTGAAAGCTCCCAATGTCAGTCACTGAGGCCCACTGTGGACGCCAATTATTTTGTGGAGAAGACAGAAAAAGTGTAAAGAAAGGACCAAAGCCATGTATATACTTTCACCCTTACCTTTAAGATGTTTAACTGATCTCTTCCTAATTCTCTCTCAAATGAGTAAAGTAGTGACTAAAGATTAATGTCAGATGTACTACGATGTTTTTTGTTTTTGCTTTTGTTTTTGTTTGTTTGTTTTTGTTTTTTGAGATATAGTCTCGTTCTGTCACCCAGGCTGGAGTTCAGTGGCATGATTTCGGCTCACTGCAAACTCTGCATCCCAGGTTCAAGCGATTCTGATGCCTCAGCCTCCTAACTATCTGGGATTACAGGCGCACACCACCACACCTAGCTAATTTTTGTATTTTTAGTAGAGGCAGCATTTCACCATGCTGGCCAGGCTGGTCTCAAACTCCTGACTTCCAGTAATCCGCCTGCCTTGGCTTCCCAAAGTGCTGGGATTACAGGCGTGAGCCACCCCACCCAGCTGTCTTACCATGTTTTTATCTTATGTTAAAAAGGCATCAAGATTTATCATTGTTAGAAAAGAAGTTGTTATTTCATTGGAGGATGTTGATTTTCTGGTGCAGATACATTCTCACTTGAAGCTCACTATAGCCACATTCAGGCAACTGTGGAAACACTACCTGAAAAGCAGAGAGCACCGCTGATCCTCACCATTACACCATGGCATCTCACTGGCTCACCCAGGAATGCTGAGTGAGTGTTGCTCTCATATACGTTTTAAGGACGGCAAGAATTAAAAAAAAAAAAAAAGAAAAGAAAAGAAAAGAAACACTGCTATTGCAAAATTTAAAAGTTCAAAGAGGCAGTGGGTTTCACTAAGTCACCTAGACCATGAGTACAGGAAGTAAAAATAAACGTAGGTTTCCTACCACCCAGTCCAGAACTTTTGCACTATAGCACATATGCAACCACACTCACATGTGCACACGCACACAGAATAACAAGAGCCCAGCTTTACAACTGCCAGGCAAGAAATGCACCACCTTACAATGAAGAAGCTGTGAAAGCAGAAAAATCAATCTACTGTTTTAATGAAAAAATGTGAGAAACTGAGATGAGGTATGGTGCAATCACTTTGGGCAGATTTGGCTGTTTGGCTATTAATCATTTCTCTACTGTGCAGTCAGCACAGCTAAGTCTAGTCAGCGTATTGTTGGGGCCACGTAGAGACACTGTAATGAAGTCAGATGAGATTATTAAACCATCATTGTATCCTAAGGACCAAGAACTGTGCAAAAAATTGCAGTTTTCAAGTGAAAAAGATTAACTCTAGGAAAAAAACAATCATTTTCCCCAGGACTGGAATATTGAAATTTCCTGACACGACAACTTACATTCTAGCAATTACAAATCTTGGATTTAAGATAAAATTTTATACCAAATCTGGAATCAATCTTCAATCACTTTCTGTTTAAAGAAAGTACAAATAAGATAATACCTTATAACCTCTCATTATAAGCTATTATCAGGTTAATGCTTTATAATGAGAGTCTTAAATTTGCTTCTAGATCTAATTATTTTTCTTTATCTTCGCCTTCTGCTCCCAAACTAATTTAGAGACCTCAGTGACTGCCTCAGAGGCCATCACACTCTCCTTCCTAGTGTTTGATACTTAACAGAATCATTCTGCTGACTACTGAGTTACCTAGAGAATACGGAGTATTTTCTAACAAGCCTTTTAAATCCACCCATCTGAGCCTATTGTATTAGTCAGAGTTCTCTCGAGGGATAGAACTAATAGGATAGATATATACATATATAAAGGGGATTTTATTAAGTATTAACTCACACGACCAAAAGGTCCCACAATAGGCCGTCTGCAAGCTGAGGAGCAAGGAGAGCCAGTCCGAGTTCCAAAACTGAAGAATTTGGAGTCCAGTGTTTGGGGGACAGGAAGCATCCAGCACAGGAGAAAGATGTAGCCTGGGAGGCTAGGCCAGTCTCCTATTTTCACATGTTTCTGCATGCTTTATATTCTAGCCTCACTGGCAGCTGATTAGATGATGCCCACCCAGATTAAGGGTGTGTCTGCCTTTCCCAGCCCACGGAGGGTGTTACCCAAATGTTAATCTCCTTTGGCAACACCCTCACAGACACACCCAGGATCAATACTTTGCATCCTTCAATCCAATCAAGTTCACACTCAGTATTAACCATCACATTTATTGAATACCTAAAATACCCAAGATCTTGAAGCAAAAGCCTAAGTATTGGAAGTCAACAGTCAATAGAAGCAATAGTGCCTTCAAGGACCCATCTCCACTAACCCCCTCTACTAGTCTCAGAGCTCCACACTGTCTATATCCAAGAATCCTTCATGGGAACAGATGTCACTGGTGGTGCATCCAATGTTGCTGCCCCTTCTTGAGCAAAGGTTGGTTGGCATTGGTTTACCAACTTCAAGAGCTGGTCCAAGGTAATTGTGTCAAGTCTCAGCATCAACCCAGCAAGCATAAATAAGGTCCCTTTTCTCAACACCATATTCCTTCCTAAGAGAGAGTCAACTAAAGCAGGGGCTTTCTTCATATTAATTCAACTATTTTCTGTTGCTTAGTGAAGGCAAAATCCAGAACACAAAAACCAAAAGATGCATTTGCTGAGGAATAGAATATTTTCTCTACTTTCTTTACCTAAACCTTAATCTCATTCCAATCCTAAACATCTTTAGCTTTTTATGATCTCTTCCCTTTACACTCTGTCCCAAGGCTGGGATAATTACAACAATATCCTTTTAAAAATCTCTTCGTGTAATACAGATTTGCTACCCCGATACTGCAGCAGCCATGGCTTGGGCTTTAGTGGCCTCTGCACATGTGCACGCTGTGTTACCCCACCCTGAGCTCAGTCTTCCTGTCCCCTGTTAATGCCATGTGCTCTCCACCCCTAAAAAGGCAGCTGTTTGCTTTTGTATATAAGGTATTAACCTGATAATACCTTATCTCATTTGTTACTTACCTTCTCAACTGCAGCAGCAAAATCACATCATGATTCACTAAGGGTCTACGTGACCTCACATTTGGCAATACTGTCCCAGGATAAAAACCTCACTGACCACAATTTTGGTCCTCTAAATGCCCATCCTTAACACACTGGCCACAAAATCTGACACTTCACTTATTCTAGGTTCTTCTGGTTTGGATGTCCAACCTGTCTCACTGTCAAATCCACTGACCAGTCTATCCTCAGGACCAATAGTGGCCTCAGACCAACTGTTAAATATTTGCGACCTCAAAAACTCCTACAATGTGATACGAATGTGTCTCCCTGTCAGATTCTTCTAAGTGTGGTAGGCAGAATTCAAATCTGTATGCATGCAGTTCAAGGCTATTTTATCCCAGTCCTATTGTTTGGGGTACAGAAGAATCTCTTTGGGATAAAGGGCCCAAATAATCTCTAGAAAGATCATTCTCTAGAAACTACACTTCCTTCCATAGATTTATCTTGTTTCTACATTTCAACTTATCCTTTTACCATATTTAGTACATAGAGGTAAACTTTTGACTTCATATTTAGAGCAAGTGGGTGGGGCTCCAAAAGAAAATTTTCAGAAAATCAAATCTTCTGATTTTTCCTATTGGCTCCTTCCAGGAAAACAATTACATCTGCATAGACCAAATGCTGAGTTTGTACACAAGATGGTCATCAATTTTGTACAGATTAATAAAAGTATATTCATTCAAATCCCATTAATTTGAGATTTCTCATGAAGTCAGATGATTTCCCTGTATTATGTGAGGAAAAAAATGCCATCCCAAGCATATTAAGACAAAATGACAGGGGGACTAAATATGATATCAGTCTTCAATCTCTTCTAAGTACATTTTTAAAGCACTCCTAGAAGTATCAGTATACACATATCACAACATTCTTCATTCATTGTTGAGTCCAATTATTGTTGAATATTTTGTTTTTACCAAATAGCTACCCTCAAAGAATTTACAATCTAGTAGCCACAAACTACAAATTTCCTTAGTTATAAATCATCCTGGTTATTGGATTTTTTAATTACATAATACTGCACAGGGACAAAAGAAAGTCTATGTACATACATTATAAAGCATAACAATGAAAAATAAATATCCTATGATTCTACCACCTAGCCTAATAACTAGAATATTCCCAGCGTCCTTGTATTCACCTCCATGCCTCTTTCTTATTCCCTCATCTGCCTCTTTCCCCATCCCCACCAGAAATAACCACTATCCTGAAATTTTGTGTTTATCATTCCTCTGCTTTTCTTATAGTGTTATTCCATATGTATGTATTCCTAAAAACTAAATTAAGCTTTGCTTTTCTCAAACTTTTTTAAAAAATGACATTGTACTGTATGAAAACCAGATTTTGTAATCTGCTTTCTTCATTCAGTATTAAGTTTTAAGATTTATTCGTGCTATAGCTGTATAGCTGTGATTTGTTCATCTTCACTACTGTATATTATTCCATTTTATTTATCTAGTCTCATGATAATGGACATTTGGGCTGTTACCAGTATTTTTCTATTACAAACAACACTGCTAGGAACATTTTTGCACATGTGTGGTGTTTATAAACAAGAGTTTCTCTAGAATATACCTAGAAAGAGAAATGCTGGGACCTGGAGCATATTCAAGTTTGCAAGTACTAAAGTATTTCCAAAATGGCTGTATCAATTTATAGTTCCCTCAGCAAGGTATAGTTTTCCATTGATCTATACTCACTTCAACAGTTAATATTGGTAGATTTATCTTTTAAATTTATCTTTAGATTTATCTTTTAAATTTATCTTTAGATTTATCTTTTAAATTTAAAAGATTTATCTTTTAAATTTAAAAGATTTATCTTTTAAATTTTGTGAATTTAGTGAATGTGAATGTTATATCATTGCAATTTTAATTTACATTTCAATGATTATCAATAAAATTGAGCACATTATCATATGTTTACTAGCCATTTGGATTTTGTGAAATGCTTGTCCAAGTCTCAGAAATTTTTATATCAGATTGCCTGTCTTTCTCTTACTGATTCGTTGGTGTAATTTATATATTAAAGATACCGGTCCTTTGTCAGTCACATGTGCTGCAAATTACTTTTCTTCGTTTATGACTTGTCTTTTCATCCTACTTATGGTGTTTTGTAGTGAATAAAAAACCTTTATTTTAATTTAATTGAATTTATCAGTCTCTTCTTTTACGATCAATTTTTTATGTCTTAAGAAATCATATCCACCTCGGAGACCATACAGGTAAAAAATCACTGTTCTTATAAATTAATTACTTGTCCTTGCAAATAGTATAACTTTATTTCTTTTAAACTATTCTATAACTTTGACCAGTGTTTATTTGCCAAAGTGTATTCCTAGGACCACCTGCATCACAATCACCTAAGTATTTTTAAAATGCTAATTCCCAGGCCCCATTTTTTTCCAGCAGATATTTAAGTAGCTTTCAAATGCTTGGTTCTAAACTTGAGAACACAAAAGTAAATAAAATAGACAAAACACCTCAAGATTATGTGACTTGGAAACAACAGGTGCTGGAGAGGATGTGGAGAAATAGGAACACTTTTACACTGTTGGTGGGACTGTAAACTAGTTCAACCATTGTGGAAGTCAGTGTGGCGATTCCCCAGGGATCTAGAACTAGAAATACCATTTGACCCAGCCATCCCATTACTGGGTATATACCCAAAGGATTATAAAACATGCTGCTATAAAGACACATGCACACGTATGTTTATTGAGGCACTATTCACAATAGCAAAGACTTGGAACCAACCCAAATGCCCAACAATGATAGAGTGGATTAAGAAAATGTGGCACATATACACCATGGAATATTATGCAGCCATAAAAAATGATGAGTTCATGTCCTTTGTAGGGACATGGATGAAGCTGGAAACCGTCATTCTCAGCAAACTATCTCAAGGACAAAAAACCAAACACCGCATGTTCTCACTCATAGGTGGGAATTGAACAATGAGAACACATGGACACAGGATGGGGAACATCACACACTGGGGCCTGTTCTGGGGTTGGGGGAGGGGGGAGGGATAGCATTAGGAGACATACCTAATGTTAAATGATGAGTTAACGGGTGCAGCACACCAACATGGCACATGTATACATATGTAACAAACCTGCACGTTGTGCACATGTACTCTATAACTTAAAGTATAATTAAAAAAAAAAGATTATGTGACTTACATGTATGGGCAGAAAGAAACAACAAATAAATAAAATTCACTCTGGGCATAGTAGCTCATGCCTGTAATACCATCACTTTGGGAGGACAAAATTCAGTCTGGGCATGGTAGCTCATTCCTGTAATACCAGCACTTTGGGAGGCCGAGGCGGGCAGATTACTGGAGGCCAAGAAACCCCTTCTCTACTAAAAATACAAAAATTAGTGAAGCATGGTGGCACATGCCTGTAGTCCCAGCTACTCAGGAGGCTGAGGCAGGAAAATTGCTTGAACTGGGAGGTGCAGGTTGCAGTGAGCCGAGATTGCACCATGGCACTCCAGCCTGGTCAGTAGAGAGAGATTCTGCCTAAATAAAATAAAATAAAATTCATAGTATGCCAACTTCCCATTTGTCTTCCTCTGTTTATTTCTCTACTCTGGGACTCTCAATTTTTCTGACTCAGGTCTTTTACACTGACTGTAACACTATGGCAAGGATGTCTTCACAGACGTTGCCAGAAAATTGCATCTATGACGTATGTTTTAGCCTTGAGGATTTCATTTTATGGAGAGCTGTTAGCATAGGGCAATGAACAAGGTGCTAGTAAACTCTTGTAAACTCTCGCCTCTTCTAACATATAGAGCAAGTAACCTCAATAAATATTTCTGTCAACTTAGTAGAAGCCCATCAACTTGATTGATGTTTAAACATCTAATCAGATTAATATATACATTAAGTTTTAATGCAGCTACTCCAAAATCTGAGGCCCTTGCTTTCTTCAAGAAATAAACATTTTTTCTCATTTGACAAAATCAGTGCTGATTTAAAGGCAAATTTAGACCTTACGGTTAGAACTTACAATAGAAATATTCAAAATTGATAATTATGGGAACTGCACTTTAGGAAAACTCAAAGATTGAACCAAGACAGAAAAACCCATATCTAATATTGCTTACTGTGCAGAGTATTCATTTGCAATTTAGCTCCAAAATCCCTTTACGTTCTCACTTGTGTCTCAAGGGATGACAGCCTGGGAACTACATTTCCCAGAATCCTTACAGCAGAGTTCTGGTTAGAGAATGCCAATGAGAAGCTTCTAATTTTGTGCATGATTAGAAGGTAAGAGAGAAGGAACTGCTATGTCATTGTTCCCCCAGCAGCAGTGGATGGACATATGCAGGATTTGAAAGGACCTCTACATGAACTTCCTAACTTGGTGCTACAGGAACTCTGTGAGGTTCCTGCAACTTTCTGAATTCCTGAAAGTGAACCTGAGAGCTAGTGATGGCCTTCCTTGAACTTATATACCCCTATCTTTTCCAATGGTTTAGAAAACACCCAATTACCTATATTAATTGCCTGAAATACCTACAGTGGTTTCTGTTTTCTAGACTAAACCTTGGATAATACACCATACTATTCCACTTCATTTTCTTTCTTGTTTGATTTCTAAATTCCCAAATCAGAATTAATTTGATTGATAAGCTTCAAAATACAGATGACTCCTTCCCCCATTCCCAAATTGGAGATCTGAAACCTCAGAAAATCTAAACTTTAAGTGAAATGATGATTGGGAGCCCAATAGATCCTTTAAAATAGAGAAGAAGAAAAAAAACATAAGAATTTATATTTTATTTCATTCTTACTGTGACCATGAAATTTTCACGATTCATAAATTTCTATGTACACGTACTGAGCAAGATGGCCTTTTTTAAGAATTATATATTTTAACATCTGATTTAGAGAATTAAATTTGTTAAACTTTAAAAGCATATTTCTACTAAAGGCCAATTTACTGAACATCAGAAATATGTCTTCCAATTTAGCATCTGTATTAGTTTTGGGAGACTGTCATAATAAAGTACCACAAACTGAGTGGCTTTAAACAACAAAAAGTTATTGTCTCAGTTCTGGAGGCAAGATGAGGAAGTCTAAGATCAACATGTCAGCACAACCCTCTGAAGGCGCTAGGGAAAGATCTGTTGCAGGAGTTTGCTGGCAACCTTTGGTGTTCCTTAGCTTGCAGCTGCATCAGCTTGATTTTCCTTGTATGTGTGTATGTCTATGTCCAAATTTATCCTTTTTATAAGGACATTAGTCATATTTCATCAGGATCCATCCTAATGACTTTATTTTAACTTAACTAATTAAATCTGCAATGACCCTATCTCCAAATTATTCACATTCTCAGGTCCTGAAAGTTAGGGTTCCAACATATCTTGGTGGGGAGACACAATTCAACACGTAACAACATCCTTCAAAATCGTCTCTCAGCAGGGTCAAAGCAAGACAGAGAAAACACTGATAGACTGCAAGCCATATTCTCAAGCTGGTAAAATCCTAACAATAAAATGTAAGTATATTTTAATCCTTTTTCTTCTCACATTATCACAGAAGTGAAAAAAAAATGGTAACTCTAGATTACCCATGAAGATGGGCAGTTTGGGGCAGATAAGGATCATTAAGAAAGTTACACAGAAGACCTGGATTCAACCATGCACTTGAATTTGCTAGTGATGTAAATTTGCACAAGAACCTGCTGTCTAAACTTTCATTTCTCCATCAGTAAAATAGAGAAAATAACTTCCATACCAGCAGCAGTTCCATAATTTTGAAACAGAAGAGTTCCGTTGCACCCTCTCTCAGGACGTCCAACAGGGTTGTGGCTCATCTGTTCGGCCACAGTGTGCACTCAAACGCCTCATGGGAGCGGGAGCACACAGATAGGCAGGTACAGGAGCTGAGGTGAGTGCCCCTGGGCTGTAGCCCCACAGCAGCGTCCATGGGTGGGAGCCTGCGACTCCCAAAGCACAAGTGAGTATGTGTTACAGTGCGCTCCTTTAGCTTTGCCATTCGCGGATGGCTTAAGTGTTAACCAACTCAGTGCCCTCTTGGTACCCAGGTCCTTGTCTGGCATCGAGGAAGAATCAGGTGGCATACGGACTTGAAGGATGAATGCGGGGGTTTTATTGAATGGTGGAGGTGGCTCTCAGTGGGATGGATGGGCAGCTGGAAGGGGGATGGAATGAGAAGACAACCTTCCCCTGGAGTTTGGCCGTCCAGTGGCCTATTCGCCGCAGCCAAACTCCTCTCGGCGATCATATTCTCCTTCTCTTCTCTCTGCCCTGCCGTTCTGCCATTCTTCCGCTCTTCTGTTCATTTCCTCGTGGAGCTGGTAGTTTGGGGTTTACATGGACACAGGATGGGGGGTGTGGCAGGCCAAAAGTCAACTTTTGGGCTCGAAAACAGGAATGTCTGTTCTCATGTAGGGCCACAGGTTTCCAGGCTTGAGGGTGGGGCCTTTGCCAGGGAACTGCCCTCTTCTACTCAGTATTTCCTTGTCTCCTGTTTTTGTCAATTTCTATATAGAAAGAGTTCCCATAGAAGCAATCACATTGGAAAAGGGGTTAGAGGTAGTATTTGCACAGCATTTTACATAGAGGAAATACCAGTTTTCTATTTCAAACTATAAGAGGAGTTATTTTGAAAAATTGTGTGGAAAAGCACTTTGAGACAATATAAAACTATATAAAGGCCAGAAGCACTGGCTCACACCTGTAATCCCAGCACTTTGGGAGGCCAAGGCAGGCGGATCACCTGAGATCAGGAGTTCAATCGAGACTAGCCTGGCCAACATGGTGAAACCCCGTCTCTACTAACAAACACAAAAATTTGTTGGGCATGGTGGTGCATGTCCCAGCTACTCAGAAGACTGAGGCAGGAGAATCGCTAGAACCCAGGAGGCAGAGGTTGCAGTGAGCCGAGATAATGCCACTGCACTCCAGCCTAGACAACAGAGTGAGACTTCCCAAAAAAAAAAAAAAAAAAAAAAAAAAAAAAAAAAGCTGTATAAAGTCATTAAAGTCATCATTATATACTTTGTAGATTATCTTTGGTAATCCAATTTTCAACTTACTTTAAAAGTTTTCAGTAATATTAGTAGTTATAACCACTCCTATTTACCTAATATCTTTAAATCATTGATTTGATTCTAAGTTTAGAATAATACATAGTCATCATAGAAAACTTACCATTCAGAAAAAAACACACAGAAAAGTAATTTAATATCAACTATGGCCCCCAAGCCAAAAATATGTTTTGCTGCCTTTTTGCTTTTGTATCTCATCAAGACTCTTTTACAGATAAGTTTCAAAACACAGAAGAGAAGACCCCTCTGTTTGTGCCTGTAGGGACAGAGGAGGAGTTATAAACTGGAGTCAAACTTTATGTTGTATTGTATAACCTTTTTTTCTTCTAACAATATATTGTGACCATTTCTCCGTCTCATTAAATACTCTCCTCCAATATCATTTCTAAAGACTGCATAGTATTCTGTAGTATGAACATACCATAATTTATATTAGGATTACCTATTTTCATTTTTTGTTATAATATATAACAATATAATATCCATTATTGAACATAAATTTTGATGTAATAATTTCCTTTTTAAAAATTCTATAAGTAAAACTTCAGTTACAAAATATTATAATATTTTACATATGAGTAATTTTTATACATATTATAACATTATCCTTCATTTTATTTGTGCTCACCAAAATGGGTTTTTCTTTCATCTTTGCAAATTCACTGGTAAAAATATAGTATGTAATAGTTGTTTCAAATGAAGCTTTTTAATTACAAGTAAAATTGAGCATGCTTTAATAAACATCTCCATTTACAATTTTTAGTGTGTATGAAATGTCCCATTATAGTATGGTACATTGGAATGTTGTCTTTTCTATATTGATTATTATAGGATAAAAATAATAATGCCCTATGTGTCAGATATGTTGCAAATAATCCCAACTTATTTGTATGCACTTTGTAGTGATTTTATAAATATCCATAAACCTTAGATTTTTAAGCAAATGGCTGTGAAAATCTTTTTCTTTATGATTCTGCTTCTGCATATAGATTTAGAAAACCTTTGCCCAGCCTAAGGTTAGGAAAATACCCAACATTTATTCTTGAAGTTTTTTTGTTTCATATTTTACATTTAGATCTTTTCTTTAATTATAACAGTTATTTTATATATATATTAAAAATCATAAAAAATTTTAAGCCACATAGAAATGAACAAAAAAAAAATGTCTTTTCCAGTCTCCACCTCTACCCACCTCAAGTTCTATGTCACAGAGAGGTTTGATTCAGAATACATCCTTCCAGATCTTATTAAAGCATGTAAATATAAAATACTTTTCTTTTTGTTTATCTAAATTTCCCAATGTGTATAAATGAACCCATAGTGCTCACCTTTAAAAGAAAAAAGAGAAGCTTTGAAAAACTGAAATGGAAATTTTATTTCGAGATATCTTAGGTGTATCTCTGGAATTGCATGGGCAAAGGAAGACAGAGGTACCCTTAGTGGGGAGAAAGGCAACATTTGTTTGCATATTGCAATAGAAATATTCGCTATGTTTATTACCAGACTCGTTACTATTCAACTGGACAAGAACTAAGTAGCTCAATTCTTGGCACACAATAGCTTCTCAATAAATATTAATTATTAATTAATTAGACAATAAAGTAGTTTCCAGGAAACATCATTTGGGACTGGAGATTCTTGATTAGGAAGCTGTGAGGGCACAGGTGGTGTTGTCATTGCTTCTTCCAACTAACAGTTGGGAGTTTCAAAGAGAAAGAAGGCTATGGGAGGTGAAAGGCTGGCTATGCAGATGGTGTCAAAGAATGTAATTTATATTTCTGGACCACAGTCTAAAACACCAAAATGATAAGCTTTTGGCTAAAAATGCAATGCATGTTAGTAATTCATGGAAGCATATGTTTGTCCAAAAATGAGCTAACCTGATTAAAATGTCCTGAGAATGGAGCAGGAGATCTGGACAGAAGTTGAAGTTTTGCCTCAAACTTTATTGAGCCAAATCATTGCACTAATTTTACACTAGCCAATTTTTAAATGACAAGACAATGTCTAAGAGCTCTTCAAATCTTAATATTCAATGTGTCTCTAAAGAGGGAGGGAGAAAATAAGAAACTGAAGTGTGTATCCACTTATTATGGAGACCCAGTAGAAATAACCTGGTACACAGTGGTGTCCACAGAACAGCAAGTTTTAAAATATTCAGAAATAATAGTCATCGCCTTAGATGATTATATACCATTATGTAGAGTGTAAGTAGAGAACAAAGAAATCTCGATATTGTAAAAACAAAACAAAAAACAGAAATGCAACATCATTGTAGTCCTCAGACTTGGTGAGCAGCTGCATGGAAATGGAATATAGTGACTTATGTGAAGGAAGGAGGGGAATAATTTTATTGTGTGTTGATAAGATATACACCTGCTCAAAGATTCTTAAATGCGAGGGTGATATCTAGAAGAATACATGGGTAAGGATAAAAGAAGAGATCAACTCTAATAATGTATTTATCCATTCATGCATTCAACCTGGATGATATTCAAAACATTTAAAACATTTATCAATGGGTATAGTATAGCAAATCAGAATGTAAGCTTCCGCCCATCAAAAGAGACACCAGCTTTAAACTAATGGCATAATGGTATGGGGCACCTGGCGCACATATGCAAGCTATCATGTCTGCATTCAGCAGTTGAGCACATAAGAGCAGTGTGTGCATGCGTGCATGTGTGTGTGTGTGTGTGTGTAAAACTACATGGAACACTTTTCACTACATATATCCCCACCTTACATAACATGTTAGGTCAAAATTATTGCTAATAAAATTTTAAGATCACGTATTTTCTTTTTTATATATTTTTTTATTATACTTTAAGTTCTAGGGTACCTGTGCACAACGTGCAGATTTGTTACATATGTATATACATGTGCCGTGTTGGTTTGCTGCACCCATTAACTCATCATTTACATTAGGTATATCTCCTAATGCTATCCCTCCTCCTTCCCCCCACCCCACAACAGGCCCCAGTGTGTGATGCTCCCCTTCCTGTGTCCACATACACCATGGAATACTATGCAGCCATAAGATCACATATTTTCTCACCGAGAAAAAATTTTGAAACCCTCATTTAATTTAAAAACTCATTTTACTATAAGTGTTTGACTTAATTCTGTTTCACTGGTTTAAAAAAAACGCACAAATTCATTTATACCATGTTTTATTTATTTTTGGAATAATGCAGTAAAACATCCAATATATGTATGTATTTCTCCATGCCTTTCTGAACTTTGAAAGATCCAATCCCTTAAGATTAATCCTAACTGACTAGCTGGGCCTAAATTCAAATTAGACCCAAACAGTCATTTGCTTACTAGAGGTCACACACGTACTCTGAGTTCCAAAAGAACCGGCACATCTTCTTAACTTTGGAACTTTCATAGCTACCTGTGTTTATGCTACCTGAGCTAACCAATAGGCTGTGACCTACATTGGCCAATCATAACCCAGCAAGCATCGACCACAGTTCAACAAACACCAACTAATCAGAGTAAGCAAATTTGAACACTTCATTTACATAAGTGAACCCGAACAGAAACTTTCCGAATAAAAGACAAACCCTCCCTTTATTCTCTGGAACGCAGCTTTATTTTTCAAAAAGTCTGCTGGATTTCACCAAAGGCTCCTGGTGCCCTCGTTTGCAAACTCTTTACTGAAATAAAGTATCTTTCCTCTAATTTCTTTTCAAATAACTTTTGTTCATACCTTACATACATGATATGTATTTCTCTTGCCTTTACACATAAACTCTAATTTAAATAGGCATTAAATTGGTAAGGTCTCAAAGTTTCCTTATAGATGTGAAATCAGTGTCCCATTGTTCTTCAGCGTTTATCCTTTCTAAGGAGAATTCTGTCAGGAAGATTTTTATTCCTTTGCAGCAAACATCATATGCAATGAGATTGTTTCCCTTTCAACTGAGTAAATTTTGCCAGTAACTATCCAGGTATGGTTTTCTTTTTAATTTTTAATTCTCTTTTTAATTTTTATAGACTCCTTTCAGGAAACATTTCTGCTTTTGTCTCTATGATTTCTGTTTCCTTTTCTCTATCTATTCTTTCCTTATACTATTCTTTCCTTTTTCAAAAGACCTATACCTCTTATCAACAAATAGTTTTCTAAAATATGTACATATGTTTTGTAAATTTTTTGTTTAAATATATGTATAAATATACACTATAATAAATAAAATATAAATATTTTAATAAATATATACATGATAAAATATAAATATTTTTATAAATATATACTCTCTCCATATATATATTTATATATATCCATTTATATATATATACACATAATTTTTAGCCTCAGCCTCTGAGTCAGGCTATTTCCTTTTCCTGGCTCTGACGCAATTTTTCTGTTGGCCTCATGTTGCTGTGGCAGATGTTGCTGTGGTTGTTGCTGTTGCTGTTGTTGTCTTCATCATCAAATGAGAAGCAGTCTGCCTAGATATCATGCTTTTCCAAAAACAGATTTTTTAAATTTCCTTGACTTTGCTCTATGTACATTTAGACAATAATGAAATCCCCTTTCTGGGATCTAAAAATGAAGAGCAGGTTGATGTACCCAATCATGGCTAATAAGTGGCAGATTAGAATATGAAAACAGCTCTTTTGACTCCACAATTTTTCTTGATGCTACACTATAAGAAGAATCTAATGTACCCAGGTATGGCATTGTGGTAAAGCAGTGATGCTAATTTTAAAAATGTATGTCTATGTGAGTGCATATGTAAATATATATAATATATAATGACAGTCCGTCCTACAAATACTATTCTATAACAGAAGAGGATTCAAAATAACACCAAAACCAAAAAGAAAAAGTAACACTAAAGTCAAAGATGATATACTAAAATATATTGTTACCAACATGGTATGAGCAGAGCTCAGTATAGCTTATGCAAAGAGTAACCCAAAAGGTACTATGCATTGAAGTAAATCAAAGGACTTCTTTCAAATTCATAATATATGCTTGATAATTCTCCTCCCTTTGGTTTTCACATTTGCCCTAAAAGAGACTGGAGAGTTGTGTAATTGCAAAATGACGTGCAGCACGAAGAGTGATTTTTTTTTCATTTTATGCCATCCACTGATTAAGTGATCCAGTTTTCAACAATGTCAGCAATCTTTAAGGAAATCAGAGATTAAATACTGTATAAAAAACGTACAGAGGAGGCAAATGAATAAATTGTTTTTTAGGACTTGCAGAAACTTGATAATGGAATTTCATGTTTAAATTAAAAACTAATTCACCTTTAAATAATGATGATATTAGCAATATCCAAAACTATTGCCCCGCAGTGCATTTCCGGTATGCCTTCTACGGTCCTTGCATGGCAAGTCCTTTATGTTATGCATATTTATAATCTTGATTCTTTGGGGGACCATGGTCATACAGGATCACCTTGAACTCAACTTTGTAGAAAAGTTTAGAAACCACTCCTACAATGACATTAACCTGTTCACTAGCCTTGCTAAATATTTAATAAGCACCAAATTGTTAAGAAGCCAAATTAGCATGACCTTACAGTCTCTTTAAAAGTTTAAATGCAAGTTTCCACCATTTAATTGTAAAAATACAACTAAATTTTTGTAGCTGATTCAGTCACCTAATAACCCATCAAAAATTTGCTACTCAATTCTAAGCAGATTATTTAGCTTATGCTTTGCTGGTTTGAATAAAAAGAAAGTAATTCAAACAAATTTCCTTCCACTCCCTCGAGATTATATAGGCAAAAACCACTTGGATTCAGATCCATGACTTTTGAATTATGTATTGTTTATTTTTTCTTTATATAAAATAGTAGTTTAATTATATTGATTTAAATTTTTTTCAAATAAAAAAATGAAGAAGATCATCAGCAGAATTTCCACCATTAAAAATAATTGTGGTAGGGACTTGCTGGCAAGATGGCCAAATAGGAACAGCTCTGGTCAGCAGCTCCCAGTGAGATCAATGCAGAAGGTGGGTGATTTCTGCATTTCCAACTGAGGTACCCGGTTCATCTCACTGGGACTGGTTGGACAATGGATGCAGCCCATGGAGGACAAGCCAAAGTAGGCTGAGGCGTCATCTTACCCAAGAAGCACAAGGGGTTGGGGGATTTCCCTTTCCTAGCCAAGGGAAGCTGTGAGAGACTGTACCAGAAAGAACAGTGCACTCCAGCCCAGATACTGCATTTTTCCCATGGTCTTCACAACCAGCAGACCAGGAGATTCCCTCTGGTACCTGGCTCAGCAGGTCCCACCCCCACAGAGCCCAGCAAGCTAAGATCCACTGGCTTGAAATTCTTGCTGCAAGCGCAGCAGTCTGAGGTCGACCTGGGATGCTCAAGCTTGGTGGGGGGAGGGGCATCTGCCATTGCTGAAGCTTGACTAGGCATTTCTACCCTCACAGTGTAAACAAAGCCGCCAGGAAGTTCAGACTGGGCAGAGCCCACCTCAGCTAAGCAAGGCTGCTGCAGCCAGACTGCATCTCTAGATTTCCTCCTCTCTGGACAGGGCATCTCCGAAAAAAATACAGCAGCCCCAGTCAGGGACTTATAGATAAAACCCCCATCTCCCTAGGACAGAGCACCTGAGGGAAGGGGCGGCTGTGGGTGCAGCTTCAGCAGACTTAAATGTCACTGCCAGGCAGCTCTTAAGAGAGCAGCAAATCTGCCAGCATAGCATTTGAGCTCTGATAAGGGACAGGCTGCCTCCTAAAGTGGTTCCCTGACCCCCGTGTATCTTAACTGGGAGACATCTCTCAGTACTGGCTGACAGACACCTCATACAGGAGAGCTCTAACTGGCATCTGGGAGGTTAGAAGCTGGGACGAAGCTTCCAGAGGAAGGACAAGGCAGCAATCTTTGCTGTTCTGCAGCCTCTGCTGGTGATACCCAGGCAAACAGGGTCTGGAGTTGACCTCCAGTAAACTCCAGCAGACCTGCAGAAAAGGGGCCTGACTGTTAGAAGGAAAACTAACAAACAGAAAGGAATAGTAGCAACATCAACAAAAAGGATGTCTACTCAGAGGTCCGAAGGTCACCAACATCAAAGACCAAAGGTAGATAAGTCCACAAAGATGGGGGGAAACCAGATAAAAAGGCTGAAAACTCCAAAAACCAGAATGCCTCTTCTCCTCCAAAGGATCACAACTCCTCGCCAGCAAGGGAACAAAACTGGACAGAGAATGAGTTTGACGAATTGACAGAAGTAGGCTTCAGAAGGTGGGTAATAACAAACTCCTCTGAACTAAAGGAGCATGTTCTAACCTAAGGCAAGGAAGCTAAGAACCTTGAAAAAAGGTTAGATGAATTGCTAATTAGAATAACCAGTTTTAAAAAGAACCTAAATGACCTGATGGAGCTGAAAAACACAGCACAAGAACTTCATGAAGCATAGACAAGTATCAATAGCCAAATCAATCAAGTGGAAGAAAGGATATCAGAGCTTGAAAATTCACTCAATGAAATAAAGCAAGAAGACAAGAACAGAGAAAAAAGAGTGAAAAAAAAATTAACAAAGCCTCCAAGAAATATGGGACTATGTGAGAAGACCAAATATAGATTTGATTGGTGTACCTGAAAGTGATGGGGAGCATGGAACCAAGTTGGAAAACACTCTTCAGGATATTACCCAGGAGAACTTCCCCAACCTAGCAAGGCAGGCCAACATTCAAATTCAGGAAACACAGAGAACACCACAAAGATATTCCTCAAGAAGAACAACCCCAAGACACATATTCTTCAGATTCACCAAGGTTGAAATAAAGGAAAAAATGTTAAGGGCAGCCAGAGAGAAAGGTCAGGTTACCCACAAAAGGAAACCCATCAGACTAACAGTGGATTTCTTGGCAGAAAGCCTACATGCCAGAAGAGAGCAGGGGCCAATATTCAACATTCTTAAAGAGAAGAATTTTCAACCCAGAATTTCATATCGAGCCAAACTAAGCTTTATAAGGAAAGGAGAAATAAAATCCTTTACTGAAAAGCAAAAGCTGAGAGATTTTGTCACCACCAGGCCTGCCTTACAAGAGCTACTGAAGGAAGCACTAAACATGAAAAGGAATGACTGGTACCAGCCACTGCAAAAACATGCCAAATTGTAAAGATCATCAAAACTATGAAGAAACTGCATCAACTAACAGGCAAAATAACCAGCTAGCATCATAATGACAGGATCAAATTCACATATAACAATATTAACCTTAAATGTAAATGGGTTAAATGCTTCAATTAAAAGACACAGACTGGCAAATTGGATAAACGGTCGAGACCCATTAGTGTGCTGTATTCAGGAGACTCATCTCACATGCAAAGACACATATAGGCTGAAAATAAAGGGATGGAGGAATATTTACCAAGAAAATGGAAAGCAATAAAGCAGGGGTTGCAATCCTAGTCTCTGATAAAACAGACTTTAAACCAACGAAGATCAAGAGAGACAAAGAAGGGCATCACATAATGGTAAAGGGATCAATGCAACAAGAAGAGCTAACTATACTAAATATATATGCACCCAATACATGAGCACCCAGATTCATAAGGCAAATTCTTAGAGAACTACAAAGAGACTTAGACTCCCACACAATAATAGTGGAGACTTTGACACCCCACTGTCAACACTAGACAGATCAACAAGACAAAAAATTAACAAAGATATCGAGGACTTGAACTCAGCTCTGGATCAAGCAGACCTAATAGACATCTACAGAACTCTCTACCCCAAATCAAGAGAATATACATTATTCTTAGCACCACATCACACTTATTCTAAAATTGACCCATAATTGGAAGTAAAACACTACTCAGCAAATGCAGAAGAACAGAAATCATAACCAATAGTCTCTCAGATCACAGTGCAATCAAATTAGAACTCTGGATTAAGGAACTCCCTCAAAACTGCACAACTACATGGAAACTGAACAACCTGCTCCTGGAGAACTACTGGGTAAATAAAAAAATGAAGGCAGAAATAAAGATGTCCTTTGAAACCAATGAGAACAAAGACACAATGTACCAGAATCTCTGGGACACATTTAAAGCAGTATGTAGAGGGAAATTTATCACACTAAATGCCCACAAGAGAAAGCAGGAAAGATCTAAAATCGACACCCTAACATCACAATTAAAATAACTAGAGAAGCAATAGCAAACAAATTGAAGAGCTAGCAGAAGACAGGAAATAACTAAGATCAGAGCAGAACTGAAGGAGATAGAGACATGAAAAGCTCTTCAAAAAATCAATGAATTCAGGAACTGGTTTTTTGAAAAGATCAACAAAACAGATAGACTGCTAGCAAGACTAATAAAGAAGAAAAGAGAGAAAAATCAAATAGATGCAAAAAAAATGATAAAGTGGATAGCACCACCGATCCCACAGAAATACAAATTACCATCAGAGAATACTATAAAAACCTCTACACAAATAAACTAGAAAATCTAGAAGAAATGGATAAATTTCTGGACACATACACCTTACCAAGACTAAACCAGGAAAAAGTCAAATCCCTGAATACACCAATTACAAAGTCTGAAATTGAGGCAGTAATTAATAGGCTACCAACCAAAAAAAGTCCAGGACCAGATGAATTCACAGCAGAATTCTATCAGCGGTACAAAAAGGAGCTGGTACCATCCCTTCTGAAACTATTCCAAACAATAGAAAAAGAGGGCCTTGGCTGGGCACAGTGGCTCCTGCCTGTAATCCCAGCACTTCGGGAGGCCGAGGCGGGTGGATGATGAGGTCAGGAGATCGAGACCATTCTGGCTAACACGATGAAACCCCATCTCTACTAAAATACAAAAAATTAGCCAGGCATGGTGGTGAGCGCCTATAGTCCCAGCTACTCAAGAGGCTGAGGCAGGAGAATGGCATGAACCTGGGAGGCGGAGCTTGCAGTGAGTCGAGATCATGCCACTGCCCTCCAGCCTGGGCAACAAAGCGAGTCTCCATCTAAAAAAAAAAAAAAAAAAAAAAAAAAAAGAAAGAAAGAAAAAGAGGGCCTCCTCCCTAACTCATTTTATGAGACCAGCATCATTCTGATACTAAAACCTGACAGAGACACACACAAAAAAAGAAAATTTCAGGCCAATATCCCTGATGAAAATTGATGCGAAAATCCTCAATAAAATACTGGCAAACCAAATCCAGCAGCACATCAAAAAGCTCATCTACCACAATCAAGTCTGCTTCATCCCTGGGATGCAAGGCTGGTTCAACATATGCAAATCAATAAACATAATCCATCACATAAACAGAACCAATGACAAAAACCACATGATTATCTCAAGAGATGCAGAAAAACATTTGACAAAATTCAACAGCCCTTCATGCTAAAAACTCTCAATAAAATAGGTATTGTTGGAACAAATCTCAAAATAATAAGAGCTATTTATGACAAACCCACAGCCAATATCATACTGAATGGGAAAAAAACTGGAAACATTCCCTTTGAAAACTGGCACAAGACGAGGATGCCTTCTCTCACCACTCCAATTCAACATAGTATTGGAAGTTCTGGCCAGAGCAATCAGGCAAGAGAAAGAAACAAGGCATATTCAAATAGGAAAAGACAAAGTCAAGTTGTCCCTGTATGCTGATGACATTATCGTATATTTAGAAAACCCCATTGTCTCAGCCCAAATCTCATTAAACTGATAAGCAATTTCAGCAAAGTCTCAGGATACAAAATCAATGTGCAAAAATCACAACCATTCCTATCAACCAATAATAGACAGAGAGCCAAATCATGAGTGATCTCGCATTCACAGTTGCTACAAAGGGAATAAAATACCTAGGAATATAACTTACAAGGGATGTGAAGGACCTCTTCAAGGAGAGCTACAAACCACCATTCAAGGAAATAAGAGAGGACATAAATAAATGAAAAAACATTCCATGCTCATGGATAGAAAGAATCAATATTGTGAAAATTACCATACTGCCCAAAGTAATTTATAGACTCAACGCTATCCCCATCAACCTATCATTGACTTTCTTCATGGAATTGGAAAAAACGACTTTGAAGTTCATACAGAACCAAAAAAGAACCTGCATAGCAAAGACAATCCTAAGCAAAAAGAACAAAGCTGGAGATATCACCCTACCTGACTTCAAACTATATTATAAGGGTACAGTAACCAAAACATCAGAGTACTGGTACCAAAACAGATATGTAGACCAATGGAACAGAACAGAGACCTCAGAAATAACACCACACATCTACAACAATCTGATCTTTGACAAACCTGACAAAAACAAGCAATGGCGAAAGGATTCCCTGTTTAATAAATGGTGTTGGGAAAACTGGCTAGCCATATGCGGAAAGCTGAAACTGGATCCCTTCCTTACACTATATAAAAAAATTAACTCAAGATGGATTAAAGACTTAAATGTAAGACCTAAAACCATAAAAACCCTAGTAGAAAACCTAGGCAATACCATTCAGGACATAGGCACGGGCAAAGACTTCATGACTAAATCACCAAAAGCAATACCAACAAAAGCCAAAATAGACAAATGGGATCTAATTAAAATAAAGACCTCTGCACAGCAAAAGAAACTATCATCAGACTGAACAGGCAACCTACAGAATGGGAGAAAATGTTTGCAATCTATCCATCTGACAAATGGCTAATATCCAGAATCTGCAAAGAACTTAAACAGATTTACAAGAAAAAAACAACCCCATCAAAAAGTGGGCAAAGGATATGAACAGACACTTCTCAAAAGAAAACATTTATGAAGCCAACAAACATACGAAAAAAAGCTCATCATCACTAGTCATTAGAGAAATGCAAACCAAAACCACAATGAGATACTATTGCATGCCAGTTAGAATGGTGATCATTAAAAAGTCAGGAAACAACAGATGCTAGAGAGACAGTAGTTCTGGATATTTTAGGTGCATTCAATCAAAGGTTCAACTAGTGTATGATTAAGAAAGTGGTTCTTTGAAGAACTGATACTCTCTCCTTCCACTAGAATGTAAGCGCCACATAGGCAGAAATCTGTTCACTGTAGTTCCCAGCACTGATAAGTATGTGTAGACAATAAATATGTATTCTATGAATGACTGTAGCTAGAAATGTAGGGAAGTAAGCAAAGTCTAAAGAAAATATAGGGATCTATGTTAAGAATTCGGCACTTCGAAGTAGTAGGAAACCATAGAAAAATTTTAAGCACAGATGTAACATAATCATATTTATATTTTAAAAAATATTTCTATAACAATAAATGGAGAATGGTATAGAAAGAGACAACAGTGAGCCAATTCAGATGCTATCTAAATAATCTACATGAAAGGTGATGGTGACAGGGACTAGTGAATGGCAGTAGGATTAAAGAGAAGTGAATGGACTTAAGAGATAATTTGAGCATAAAATATAGGGTTCTTGGTCACTGGTTGGATGACAGGAGGAAAGAGAGAGGAAAAATCAAAGATCACTCTAAAGTTTCTGGCTTTTTAAACTGGGGAGATGGTAATACCATTTGATGAGAAGTGGGCAACTAATATTGGTGCAGATTTGTTAGTGAGGATTAGATGTCATGGATTACACTATAAATATGTGAGTGAGGCACTAGTGAGACTTTCAGCTGGAGATATTCAATAGGCAGCTGCAAATACAGGTCAAGAACCCTGGGAGAAGGTGCAGGCTAGAAAGAGACTTTTAAGGATCGTTAGAATATAGATGCTAAGTGAAGCAGTGAGAATGAGTCACATTACTCAGAGAGTATATACAGGAAAGAAGCAAGCTTAACATACTGAATTATTACAATATTTAGATTGGATTAAAAGAGGTAGAACTACCATAGACACGGGGAAGGATCAATAGAGAGGAGTAAAGCAGCCTGAGAGAGTGTGCTGTCATGGAAACCAAGGGAAAAGACTTTCAAGACACAGAGAATGGTCAATAACATTGAATGCTACTGAGAGGGCAAATAAGGATGGAAAAATGACTGTGGGAATAAGTTACAGGAAGACCATTGGTGAACTTAATGCATACAGTTACTGTAGTATGGTAAAAGATATTTTAGAATAGACTGAGGAAAGAAAAGGAAGAGAAGAAATGGAGATAATCACTAAGATTTATTTAAGAAGCTTTGCTGTGAATGGGAGGAGAGAGGTGTCTGTACAGAAAAAAAAAAAAGCAAGTCAGACTGAGATTTTTTTTTAAGATGGGAAAGACATTATCAATTTAAATATTTATGGAAGTTTATATTAGAAATGGATGTGTTGAAGATTCAGAAGCAAGAAAGTATAAATTATTAGTAGATAAAATAGGTTGGAAAATAGATAAGAGCAGAGACAACTCTTCAAATGGGTGAGAAAGATGAAAAATAAAAGGAAAAGCAAGATTGCAAGTTAACAAATTTGGTGAAGGGAAGTTCACAGAAGTCTTATCTGAAAGCATCTATTTTATCTGTTAAGTAAGAGGTACTGTATCTTAATCTGCTTAGAGTACTATACAGGAATAATTGGGAAAAGGAGGTATCAGATGTCTAAGGAGAAGAAAATATGAAACAGTTGTGTAGGGCCAGAGTTTGAGTTGCCGAGGAAACTGGTCATCATAAATTTATAGTGACAAAAATTTGATCAGATTGTGAATTTTTGCTCACAGAACGAGGTAGCTGCATGCAGGCAAGGCAAAGGCAGATAGTTGAGTTAATCCAGGGTTGGGGTTTTTCCAAACAGATACATTATATGAATAAGGGACAGGAGAGCATAATGTGTTTCAGGTTCATCCATGTTGTGGCATGTGTCTGTAGTTTATTTCTTCCAATTGCTGAGTAGTATTTCATAATATATATATGTATATATATGTATATATGTATATATATATACACACACATACACATACACACACACTATATATATACTATATCTACTAGTACTATATGTATATACTATACATATACTATATCTACTATATATAAGAATCGTTATATAGTCTGTTAACTGGTGAATGAATAAACAAAATATACTATATATAGCATATTTTGTTTATTCATTCACCAGTTAACAGACAGTGGATTTTGGAGGTTTGGGGGCTCTTATAAATAATGCTACTATGAACATTTGCAAACAAGTCTTTTCTTGGGTAGGTACCTAGGAGAAGAATTGTTATGACATCTGGAAAGTATAGGTTTTTAAGTTTTATGAAACTGAAACTGTTTCCCAGAGTGGCTGCTCCATTTTTCATTCCCACCAGTAATGTATGAAGGTTTCAGTTTCTCCACATCCTTGCCAACACTTGATATTGTTAATCTTTTGGATTACAACCATTCTATTGAGTGTGTAATGGTATCTCACTGTGGTTAATTTGCACATCTCTAACAACATTTTAAGACGTGCTGTGGCATTTTTTCTCTACTTTGCTTGACTGGGCTGGCTCTATTTTTAATTCAGTTCCTTGTTCTAATATGTCATCAATCAACTATTTCTTCAAGAGTTCATGTTTTCTTTAACTGACAGCACTGCGTAGGAGCACTTCTGTTTCTTGCTGAAAATTATTCTCAAAAAACATGCTTTTCTTCTGCCTCTTTCTACTTTTCTAATTTTATCTTTCAGAATCACTTCATAGTTTCTATGTCAGATGCCATTCTATTTTATTTGGCTTTATTTTTCATCTTTGAATGAAAATAACTTTAACCTGGACTTTCATTTACCCTCAAAATGATCTGGTTAATTTCTTCCGAGGTCCTTTCCCTGTTGCCCTGAACACCATTGAAGTCCTCTTAAATTCTAAAATGAAAAAAGCTTTCACAGTCTTGCAGCCTGACAGAGGATCTGGGACTAGGGGAAATCTCAGCAACTGTCTTTCTGTAACCACTTCTTTGTTGAGAAGCCACAACCACCTTTCTGTATTTGATTCTCCACTCCTTGTACTCAGTATGACTGAGGGAATCCTTCTTGCTGATATTACTGCCCATCATTTTTGGGGTGACCCCATCTCGTTAGTGGGAAGTCATGTCAAGAAAAAGTCTGACACCTGCTGGTTTCCTATTTGGTATCGCCATGTTACTCTCTTAGCCTCATCAGAGCCATGTCCAAACGCTATTGATCTGTGGTGAAGAAAGAAGCTCCAGGTGGCATGGTCGTCACTATTGATTCTTCCTTTGTCCATGAAATTTATTCATCTTACCAGGATTTTCACTGTAGGTACACTGAGCCCTTTTGACCTGCAGATTCAGGAGGTTTTCCATTGAGTAAAAATTATTTAATGCAACTTATTTTCCTTTTGTCCTGATTTCTTTATATGGCATGTATTTATATTTTTAATATCTGCCATATCTGACATTTTCCTATCATCTTTACATTTCATGGCCTTTTTTCTATATTCCAAGAAAGCATCTCAAAACTGTCTTCTGCATATATTATATAATTTCCTAAAATTTTTTCTGCTTTATGTCCTTCTAATTCTGATTTTAAATCTGAAATTATATTTTTAATTTAATTAAACTCTAATCCAGGTCTTTATTTCTGCACGCCTTTCAAGAAACTCTTTTGTTCATTCTTAATATAATGCTTCATTATATTGTCTTTTACTTTTTATCATAGAGTCACTGAAACACCAAGTATTTAGTTAATCCCAGAAACAGATGTTATCAAAATACTTCGTAAATCCTACAGCAAATTTGTATCAAAATGTTTGTCCTTCTTCTGCATTTTTAATGTCTTTGTTTTGCCATCCTATTTTTGAAGAATCCCATATTGATTTTTCTTTACTTCTCACTCTGTAATTAGAAGAGAGCTAAGTTTTCCCTTGCTGCCCACCTGATTGTTGTTGGAATTTCTTCAGTTGTAAACATGAATGCTTCTTTATGCGCCTTTACATCACAGTTCAGAGAACCAATGGCAGCTGTAGCAAGGAAACTTCATGTGTCATTTTCTCCTCATGTTCCGTTACACAGTTGTGACAGAGGCCAGCTTTCTCTTAAGAGCTTTTTTTTTATATATATACTTTAAGTTTTAGGATACGTGTGCACAATGTGCAGGTTAGTTACATATGTATACATGTGCCATGTTGGTGTGCTTCACCCATCAACTTGTCATTTAACATTAGGTATATCTCCTAATGCTAACCCTTCCCCCTCCCCCCCACCCCACAACAGGCCCCGGTGTGTGATGTTCCCCTTCCTGTGTCCATGTGTTCTCATTGTTCAATTCCCACCTATGAGTGAGAACATGCAGTGTTCGGTTTTCTGTCCTTGCGATAGTTTGCTTGAGAATGATGGTTTCCAGTTTCATCCATGTCCCTACAAAGGACATGAACTCATCATTTTTTATGGCTGCATAGTATTCCATGGTGTATATGTGCCACATTTTCTTAATCCAGTCTATCATTGTTGGACATTTGGGCTGGTTCCAAGTCTTTGGTATTGTGATTTGTGCTGCAATAAACATATGTGTGCATGTGTCTTTATAGCAGCATCACTTATAATCCTTTGGGTATATACCCAGTAATGGGATTGCTAGGTCAAATGGTACTTAGCCCAGCCTCCGGGCCTGTAACATGGTTTGAACCTCCTAAGCCTTCTCCCTGGGCCTTCTGTTGGATACAAAGGCCCTGCTGTGCTACCAACATTTTGCTTGCTTTAGCAACTGTGCAGATCCTGGAGCTGCCTTCAAGTGTTCTTGCTCCAAGACAGCAAAAGGGATTCTGCGTGACTTATTCCCCTGCTACTTCCCAACTCATAATTGCCTCTCCCAAAAATGGCATTGAGGTGAGTTTCTACCAGTTGTTACTGTCTCAGAAAGGACAGCAATGAGTCAGCCTTTAGGTTTCCTTCAACTTTAAACTTTTCTTAGCTCCAAAAAGCTGGAACAATTTGTTCATTCTAAGTGTATTCAGTCTCCTAATCTTTACTGATGGTAACTTATTTCACTTCTCCAACCAATCTTGGACTCTCATGTAAGACAAAAATACAGATGCACACCCATGCATATCAATTCATAGCATTCCTGGCTTTAATGGAAATGTGTTTAACTCTGTTGTGCTATGAATTCATATGTGTGTGTGCATATGAGTTATTAGCCTATCATGTTCCTGACTTTAATGGAAATGTGCTTAACTCTGTTATGCTATGAATCCATATGTGTGTGTACATAAGAATTCACAGCATACACAGAGCTAAACACATTTCCATTAAAGCCAGGCACATGATGAGATAATATTATCACAATTAATTGTCATTATCCTGGAAAGCCAATGCAATTAGGCATGAAAACAAAATCAGTGTTATAAATATTGGCAAAAATATGGTAAAAAATATTGTGTGATAGGTCTAAATACAAGAAAATTCATGATGAAAGTATAGAAACTGATAAAAGAATTCATTGTGATTATAACTTATTGTTGGGTGGAACACATTAAAAAACTTGTTGAATATTTTTACCCTCTTTTGGTTATTTGAAATGGTGCGTATGTGTGTGTGTGAATGTGTCTGTAAGACAAAAATATCAAAATGTCAACCGTATCTTTTGAGTGATAAGATTACAAATGCCTTTTCCCCTTGTCTGTATTTTCCAAATTCTCTACAGTGAACATGCATTGTTTTTAGAATAAAAAGATGTTTTAAAATAACAAAATGACAATGAATGTTGACATGCCCACCTACATTAGTAGCTCCTTTCCTATTCACTAACCTTGGTGAATATTTAGAAATACATAAAGAAAACACTTCTTGAAATAATAATTCATGTAAAAAGATTTTTTTATGATAGTGCCTTTAACAAAGGAATCTGAAAAAGAAATTCAGCCAAGTGTAAGTACAACCTGAAAAATGAAAACAAGAGCAAAGGAATAAAAGCCTTCACAAAGACCTTGCAGGTTGGTATATAATGAGATTCAGAGTTTAATAATAGAAAACAATCTCAGTGTAAAATGTGTACATTAATGTCAAGTTGGGATGAAGTGCAAATAAGACTCACAGCTCTGCAGAGTTCTCTCTTCTGTATTCTAGGTTCCCTTTCTTGCCTGTCCCCGAATAGCCTTGGAAAATGCCACACATCCTGAGATTCAAAAAATATTTATAAAGATAAATGGCAAAATAACTTTCCAAGGGTCTCTCAGCTATTTGCCAGGAAACTAGTGAATACTAGAACAGATACCTGGTGCAAAGTTCTCCAAATACAGATTCCAATTTTAAGTTAGCAAATATTTGTCAGACTATACCAAGTGCTCTAGGCGTCTATACACACTTTAGCTAATTTAATTTCATAACGTCTTCAAGAGATAAATGTCTTTTTCCCAGAATAGATATGAGGACACCTTGGCTCTTTAAAGTGATGGATCTTTGAAGAGCAAGGTGAGTAATGCTGTCTCATGTGACAAATGAACAAATAGAGGCAGATGGAGGAAGCACTGTTGAAACCAGGTAAGAGATTTTATTTGATGTTAGAGTGAAAATGGTGAGTCTCTTCATTAAACAAGGCCCGAGGACTATGCTAGATGCCAAGGACACCGTGGTTTTTAAAAAGTGTAAACCCTGCCTTTTCATTCATGGTGCTTACAGTCTAGTTGGAAAGACAAACATTAAGTAGACAACCTCATTAGAACTTATTTTAAATAGTAAAAAGGACTAAAACAGAGAAGCTTGGGTAAATAGAAGTTGTCCAGGTAAAGAGTATAGGTAAGACCATTCCAGGTAGCTGACACAGTATATTTGAAGGCGCTGAGACAGGTAAAAGCTGTGAAAATCCAAGACAATGAACAAGAGCCAGCTGCTGTGAGTGGATGGTTACCAAGGGCAGATGGTGGCAACATGAGGCTGGAGGGATAGGCAAGGCCTGATCACAGTGGGACTTGTAAGGCATGATAAGGACTTTTTTAATTTTATCTTTATCCAAAGAGGAAAGTGAAGCCAAAGAGCAGTTTTAAATAAAGAAGTGGCACAACACAATTTTCTTTTTTAAAAGACTACACTACCTAGACTGTGGAGAAAAGAAGAATGAAGGCAAAAGTAAATATAGTTTGGTGGGTATCTCATGCATGCTGCCTTTTACCTTCCTTCTAAGTTAACACTTCCTCAAAATCCTTCAGGTAATTTCCCCTGTGACATTCCTAGCCATGTGGTTGAAATAAGATTTATCCTACCTTAACTGAAAGAATGAGCCTTAATTAGTTACTTCAGTCAGCAAAATCCATCCTTCTGACTACAGCAAAAAACACATCACCCAAATTGGGCAAATGGGATATGAGAGGGTGTTTTCTAACAAAGACCACTGGGAAAGAAGCTTTGTCACCATTCTAGAAAAACTGCTGAGAGAGATGTTCTCTTTTCCCTAAGACCATGAACAAAGAAGCATGAGGCTCTAAGACCTCCTGACAACCCCCTTGTTTGACAATGTGAGCTAGCTTCAGCAGCAAGATAAAACAGTAGAAGGTTGAGAGGAGAAATAGAATAAACTAGAATTTTGTTGACATGTTGATATGCTCAATCAAGTCTTGCCTGAATCCTACCCCAACTCTGGGC
Source organism: Pongo abelii (assembly GCF_028885655.2). NCBI lineage: Eukaryota > Metazoa > Chordata > Mammalia > Primates > Hominidae > Pongo > Pongo abelii. Next base: position 91,852,622 of record NC_071998.2, on the reverse strand, counting down.
TTTTCAATTATATAAACGATAAAAGTTTTCTATTGTTTAAGCTGTTTTCTGTATTTGCTACTAAAAGATTCCTAAAGAGAGACATCTCTCAGGAGTCTATATTCCAGGATAAACATACCATTACCATGGGCCAGGGTTGTAACAATAAACATGATGGATAAATGTGATACATTTCAGATTTATTTAAGAGCTATACTTAACAGAACTGGTGATGATGGGTTTGAAAGAGAAAGAGATGACAAGGATGATTGCCAGGTTCAGAGGATGATTGAAGAAGGAACTGACTTCAGATTAGTTTGGGGGAAGGTAGTTAGATAAGAAGTTCATAGTTTTAGAGTCCGAGGACCCTCTGATATAGCCAAGTAGAAATAGCATAGGCAGTAGAAATGCAAGCACCTAAGGAGGAGTAATAAAATAGTACTACATAACCAGCTGCTTCTTTCTCACTTCAGATGTAAAAGAGCAAGTCCATACAATCTCTTAAAGTCAGCCTGTTCTCAGCCTCTGAAATTACAGATGAATGATCAGAAAAAGACAGGGCAACATAATCTTTGTTTAACAAAACAGGCAAAGAATAGTATTTCTCATTCTTTATAAAAATTATAGAAATGCTAAGGAAAGTGAGAATTGGGTGTGAGCCATAACATCTTCAGGGGAAGGAGGGGGCCCCAGAAGGGGAAAACCCTGAGAACTTTAGTACATTGGTGATTCAAAAAAGAGAAGGGTTTCAGCTAGCAACAATGTGAATGGGTCTTTTTGATCTTTCGGGATCTTTGGGGTGTCAATTTTCTGGCTCAAAACCTCTGTGGCCAGTGGCACCTTTGACTAAGTTCTTGTCCTGCATCCAGGAAGAATGAGGTACACAGACAAGTGGAGGGTGAATAAGACGAAAAGGAGCTTTATTGAGTGTTAGAACAACTCAGAGGAGACCGGCAACTATCAGCAGAGAGGAGTCCCTGGAGAGGGTAGCTCCTCTCTGCAGCTGGTCAGCCTGATGTCTGCCTAGTTCCTAGCGGAGGGGAGGCCCTGGTGTGGGTAGCTCCTCTCTGCAGCTGGTAGTCCTGACATCGCTGAAGTTCTCTGAAGCTCTCAGCAGAAAGGGTAGCTCCTCTCTACAGCTGGTCTTCCCATCCTCTCTCTGTCCTCTACCCTGCTCTGACTGAGCTCAGAGCTTTTATGGACATCAGAGGGGAGGTAGTGCATGTCGACTGGTCCATGGGCAGCCATGGGAGGCCTGGAAAAGGCACCACAATTCCCCACTCCAGTGGGCAGGTCTGGCAGCCCAGCCCCCAGCTTTCAGGCCTTCCCTGGCCTGAAGATGGGGCCTTACTGAGGTCCCTCCCCCTTCCACCCAGGAACCAGTCAGCCTTTAGCAGCCATCCATGGTGCCCAGGCTTCTTTCATCAAGGGGCACCTGCAGGCCAGTGCCCAGTCACCTTCAGCTCCCCTTCAGTTTCCCCTCTCATGCTGGTTGCTGCCCAAATTCCAGAGGAAGCCAAGGCAGCAGGGGTCAGGCATGTCAGCACTGCCCTGAGCCATGTGTACACCCAGCCAAGCTGTGACAGCACCTGGGCTTGGCCCCAGCCCTGCTCCAAGATTGGGGCAGGTGCTGTGAGCAGAGAAAGGCCAGGCAGTAGGAGCGGCACCCCCATAGGGATGGTGGGGGGCCTTCCAGCTTCATGGAGCAGACAGTAGCCCCACCCTCCTTGGTAGAGCTGCAGCTTCCCAAGTTGTGGCAGCATATCTGAGCCTCCCTGTGCTCTTAGGGGTGCCAGGAGCAGGCAGGATCCCTGCTCTCCTGGGTGCAGCTGCAGCCACCCAATCCCCGGCTGCAGACCCAGGTCTCCTGCTCCACCTAGCAGGCAGGAGCCGGGTACAAGCGGGACCCTTGCCTCTTCTGAGTTGGGGTGGGAGCTCCGCAGGTACCACTGCAGCTAACCAAACTGCACTGTAGACCCAGCCTCCTGCTCCATGGAAGAGGCAGGAGCCTCACCCTCCTGGGATATGGAAAAACCAAAGATAAGAAAGCTGAAATGTGAGCACATAAGGAAGGCAAGCCAAAAAAATCAACTCTGACTAATATAAAGAAAGGGGAATGATTTCAAAGGATTTCCATAGCACACAGAATCAATAAACGCCTGGAAAACCAGGTTTGGAAATAGATGGAAACCAACCAAGCTCCAGGAAGCAAAGAGGCAGGAACTTTAGTCCATCCTGTGGCTAGAAGAGGCTCTAGGATATGAAGAACTTCAAAGGACTGCCACTCATTGGTCCCGTCCCACTTGCTCAAGTTTCAAAGTTCTAGGAAAGGACATTCAATTGTCCAAGCTTGAAACAATATTTCCAGGATCCTTGAATAAATTCCACTAAACTGTAAGCTCCTTAAAAGTCAAGACCAAGTAATACATAATGTACGTGTAATATACACAGTCCTGCCATGCTTACAACAGTGATTTTTTAATGCAGCTACTCAATAAATGCTCAATGAATGACTGAACAAAAATCAAAACCGTGTGAACACTAAATAGGCTATATTTAGAATAGTCTTTCAGATAAATTAATGACATGAAATGAAAAATATTTCCTTCAATGCTGTCTCCAATCATTCACAAATGCCCTTTTATTTGCTTTTATTTCTAAGAGATTCTTCAATTCCACCCCTTTCTCTCCATTCTCACTTCCACACTGTGAGTTCAGGCCTGCTCTAACCACGCAAACCTTGCCAAGCTTCTTCATCTCACCAAGCCTCGATTTTCTATTATTAAAATTTATTATATTACAGTTTTGGAGGTCAAAAGTCCAAAATTGTTCTCACTGGGCTAAAATCAAGATGCAGTTGGGGTTAGATCCTTCTAAAGACTCCAAGGGTGAATCTGTTCCCTTGCCTTTTTCAGCTTCTAGATGCTGCTTGCACTCCTTGGCTCATGGCCCGCCTCCCTTCATCTTTGAAGCCAGTAGCAGAGCATGTTTCTGACTCTCTTCTATCTTCGCATATCTGTGACCACAGCAGGGAAAGGCCCTATGCTTGGAAGGACCCATGTGCTTACATTGAGCTCGCCCAGGTAATCTAGGATGATCTCTCTATCTCACGGTCCTCCATCTGATCATCTCTGCAAAGTCCCTTTTGCCATATAAAATCACATATGCTTAACAAGTTACAGGGATTAACATGTGCACACCATTGGGGGCCATTATTCAGCCTACTACTGCCTCTTTCATAGGGTTAATGTAAAGATGAGACAATTATGAGCACAATGTTGTGTAGCAGACCTCTAGAACTTATTCATCTTGTATAACTGAAACTTTACATCCAATGAACATCAATTCCCCATTTCCCCCTTTGCTCAGTCCCTGGATACCACTATTCTACTCTCTGCTTCTATGAGTTGACCACTTTAGATACCTCGTATAAGTGGAATCACCTAGTATTTGTCCTTTGTGACTGGTTTATTTCACTTAGCATAATGTCCTCATCAAATTGTACACTTTAAATGTGTACAGTTTTCTGTATATCAATTATACCTCAATAAAGATGGTATTTTTTAAAAGATGAGATGTTAGCATATTTAAAGTATTTAGAACAGTGCCTGCCACATAGAAAACATTACATAAGTATTAGTGAATATTGTAACTATAATAATCACACAGTTCTGTTTAGCCTAAGCCAGTTAGCTAATAGAGATGTGGAAGGAGCAGAAGCAGGAGGCAAATGTAATTCCAAAACAAGTTGCTACAGTCAGTGCTGAATTTGCTCTTAGAAAAAGCAGGTGAGGCCAACTTCCATACCCACTCCAACAATGAGTTGCACAGGAAGCTGGTCATTTTCCAGGCACTGATTCCTCATTAGCCAGACCTGTAAAAGTTGATATTGCACAATATCAACCTGTAAGAGCCTAATTTGTGCCCAATGGCTCACTTCATGTTTTCTTTATATTGTGACTATTTAACCTGATCACAAATGTTCTTCCTCAGGATAAAGTGGAAAGGAAATAAACATTTTGGAGCACCCATTACATAATGGTACTCTGCCAGATATTCACAAACAGCATTTCATAAAATCTTCACCATACTCCTGGGAAGTTAGTATTCTCGTCCCCAGCTTCCAGATGGGAGAATTGAAGTTTGGAAAGGTTAAATAATTTGCTACCATCACACAGAGTAGTAATTGGTCAGGCCAGGTTCCTAGCATAGGGCTATCTGGTCTATCTGACCCCAGTGCCCATGGTCTTTTCATTACACACGTCTCATAAAACTCAGAATGTGTGTGTGTAGAGATACATCTTCTTGAATTCTGCCAGAAAGAAGAGAGCCGTGAGTTTGGGGAAGTCAAAGCATCTGGGAGTCATCTTAGCACCTCCCAAACAGGTGATGGGAGTAGATGACCTCTGACATCCCTATAGGGCAGGGCTTCTCAATCTCAACACTAAGACATTGGGGCCAGATAACCCCTTGTTCTGAGCCTTGTAGGATGTTGATCAGCATCCTTGGCCTCTCACGCGATGCCAGTAGGAGCACCTCTGCCCCATTTGTTACAACTAAAAATGTCTCCAGACATTACCAAATGTTCACTGGGGAAAAAAGTCACCCTCAGTTGAGAAATACTGCTCCAGGCCCAGCAGTCCGCAATTCTGAGAACTTCAACACAAGAAAGGAGGACAACTGCTCAATATAAACAGCCTAGGTCAACATTGGTGTGAGACCAATTAAGGGCCAAACCTACAGTGAAAATGAGAAGCTTTGGTTCTGCTCTCCTGCTCTCTCTGTGGGGCAGAGGGCTGATGGGCTCAAAGCTAAGTCATGAATATCAAATAGTGATGGATCCACACAGCAAAACTATGTTGTATTTATTTTTCTAGTCAAATTAATGTTGTTTGCACAGACAAATTAGTTAGCCAAATTTGAGAGCCACTATTTGTGGTTCCAAGGTTCTCTATTTTGTGTAATGTTATTTTGTAAGTACGGTTATCCTGTTTATAAATGCTCAAAGAAAAAAATATTACCTGTAATCTTAACAACACATATATAATCACATTTCTATAATCAATATTTACATATATGTAACATATATATGGATAATATATGTGTACATATGTATATATAATTTATAGTAAACAACACATGTAGGAAATCACATTCAGCTTCAGAGGTCATCTTTTTAGTCTGCCTAAGCAGTGGTAGTTGTGGTTAACAGCTCAGACTTTGGAGTCAAGTTTTTCCCAATTGAATCACTGTTTTGCCTAGTGACCCTGAGCAAGTTATCTAAGGTTTCTGTGCCTGTTTCCTCAACTGTAAAATAGGGGCAATAATAGTACCTCACAAGTTTTGTAAAGACTTAAATTATTTAATACAGTTAGAGCAACTTGGGTAGTGCCTGACACACAGTATTCACTCAATGTACATTAACTATTACTATTATTTCTCCATCAAATACACTCTTTAAAAATACATATGTGTTTTTAACAAAAAACATTATTAATTACTTGGTAGCCTGGTTGTTTTACTGAGAAATGTATCATAAATACCTCCATGCCTCTAAATCTTTTTCTATAACATGATCCTTAATGGGCTGGATGTACCTCATTTAGCGTAAACAGTTTATTTGAGGACATTGAAGAAAGTTGCAGATTTGAGATATTGAGAAATATTACAATTGGGCATGCTTGAACATCTCTCTCATTATTTCCTTAGGAGACAGTCCTAGAAGAAAAATTGTCAGGGTAAAAGGTATATTTATTTTGAAGTATTTTGATACACTTTAGGTCCCAGGATTTCTGTCACCCAGAGTTCTTTGTGATATTTTATTCTTGGCTTATATGAAAGAGGCCATAGGTGACTGCCTATGAGCAAAGTATTAAGTTGGTGCAAAAGTAACTGCGGTTTTTGCCATTCAAATGTAATGTCCTATGCAGGGACCTAGATGAAGCTGGAAGCCATTATGTTCAGCAAAGTAACGCAGGAACAGAAAACCAAACACCACATGTTCTCACTTATAAGTGGGAACTGAACAATGAGAACCCATGGACACAGGGAGGGCAGCAACACTCACTGGGGTCTGTCAGGGGAGGGCAGGGGGGCAGGCAGAGCATTAGGGAAAAGAGTTAATGCATGCGGGGCTTAATACCTAGGTGATGGGTTGATAGGTGCAGCAAATCACCATGACACACGTTCACCTATGTAAAAAACCTGCACATGCTGCACATGTACCCCAGAACTTAAAAAAATAATAATAATTAAAAGAAAGAAAAGAAGAAAAGGAAAAAATAAAGTAATGGCAGAAACCGCAATTACTTTTGCATCAACCTAGTAACATAATTAAATCAGGGTACTGTGTTCCTCAGCTGTTTTGAACAGAAATGTGATGCTGAATTCCAAGTTGTGGGTGATGTGAACATCCAATGAAGGTGATTTTGTGATGGATGTGGGCTGGCTATCATGCCAGCTCCTCTCCAACCCCATGCTGTTTGAAGTACCAGTGTTCTTCCGATATAACTAACTCCAAAAACAAAAAGCATCATCTGACCCGAGTGTCAGGAATCCTTAGCTTCAAACTGAGATAAATTCAGGGAACTCAGAACAGCTGCACTGACACGCATTTCTCAGGCTATCTCTCTTCGTTTATTCCATTCATGGAGAATTCCTCTTGACAAGGTGTTACAGTCCTTGTGTCAGGAAAGACTTGTATAATTTTGAAATGTGCTCATAAAATAGTGAAAGGGCTGAAATGTCTCAGAGGCATAAAAATGACCTGAAAGGACTCCATCAAGAGGAACCTTGCCAGAGAGAGCTGATCACATGGAACTGCAGGTGAGACAACAACATGACATGAGATCCAACCTATTAGTCCAACACTTTATACCTGCCTGTAATTAAAGGGACACCAATAAATAAGTGCTTTAATATTTAGAGAAGATATAAAATCATGAATTCATGGACTCTCAATATCATAGGGAACTGTAAGGTCATCTATTCTAGCCAATGGTCAGCTGTTGCTTGAATTCCATTTATAATTGTCCTGACAAGTGATCTCCAGCCTCTGCTTGGATATTTCCAGTAGCACACAACTCATGACTTCCTGCAGGTGATTCTCTCCTTAGAATACCTAATTTTTGTTGTTGTTTTTTATTTGTTTTGAGGCAGGGTCTTGCTCTGATGCCCAGGCAGGAATGCAGTGGCAAGACCACGGTTCACTACTGCCTCGACCTCCCAAGCTCAAGCAATCTTCCCACCTCAGCCTCCTGAGTAGCTAGGACTGCAGATGCACACCACCACACTTGGCTAATTTTTGTAGTTTTTGTAGAGATGGGGTTTCTACAACCCCCACAGAAACATGAGGTTTTGCCATGTTGCTTAGGCTGGCCTTGAACTCCTGGATTCAAATAATCTGCCTGCCTCAGCTCCCAAAGTTCTGTTACAGGCATGTACCACCATGCCTGGTCTTAGAATACCTTTTATAACTAGAAATTTTATCCTTATTAAGATCCTGAAATCCATCAGCCTAAACAAACAAATAAAGAAATGTTTTCAAGGCATTGGTGAGTGATACAGGGTGTTGAAAAAAATTAATCTTAATAGCTGGCTCCCTCTTAAGGAGGGAACTAACTTTTTTTATAAAAATACTTGATAACCCATTTTGATTGACAAAGATGAGCTCCTAAGGGCTTATAGTAAAGTAAACCAACTCTTATGCCCTAGAAATTAATGGAAATTTGTGGGTGGGATGAGCAGTCTAAGGTTAGAGATGGAATTTGTAGTAGGCAGAAGGGAGCTGAAAAAGACGTTGGGTCCTGTAGGGAAAAGGTGGCCAGTTAGAAATTCCCTGGGCCACAGATATTTTAAGAACAATATTCCATTTTAAATTTGCTTCATTTCTACAATATGAAAAATAGATTGGTATAACACTTTAACAAGAAATTTGGTTAAAAATACTCAGTTTGCAATTAGCCGAGAATAATCCAAATTCTTGACATCTATCCTGAAAAACTGAATCAAAATGTGGACATGCAAAAAACTGGAAGCAATCTAAATAATAAAACAAGGATTGCTAAGTGAATTATGGTACAACCACTTGGTGGAATATTTTACAACTATTAAATATGATGTTAAAGATAATTTAACATAGGAAATGTATGACAAAATGTTTTTGAAAATATAAGAAAAGTTATTCTTCAGTGTTACCTAATAAGTAAACCAAATGACAAAGAAATTCTATGCATAGAAAACGTTTTCAAATAAATACATAAAAATGTTGATAATCATCATCTCTAATGGTAATTTTCTCCTATTTTCCCAATTTTTTATATTGTTATATAGCAAACATGTTTAATACCTAGGATTAGGAAACCCTAACATAATCTATATTTAAACATTAATGTTAAGCCTCACTTAAATTGTCTTTATTGCTGGGTTCTTCAGCAACTAGCTGAGGAAAGCAGCTTCATGATTATAAAAAAGAAGCCAGCTGTCCTTTCTTTTAGACTGAACTCTGACACCTTGGTCAATTCCCTTCATCTTTTTGAGTGCCATTTATACAGGACTATTGGGGATACAATGAGTTAGTGAAAATAAAAGCTCTCTGGATTCTACATCCTTATAAAATTACAAAGAACTGTTATTGTTAGAATAGAATCTAGAGGTGGTCACTTCATTCTTCCATCTTGCACTATATTCTTTTGCAAATGGCCATTTCATACAATCTAGGAAAACACATTGCATATGGGTCACATTTCTATGTAGCATACATTGTGATAAAATTTATACATTGGGATAAAATTCAGAGTAATACACTGAACTTCAGTGTATTATCCTGAAAAAAAAATATACGAAGGGTCCCAAAACCGGTGATATCATAATTCTCTTCAACAGTGTGTGCATGTATGATATGTGTGCAAATGTGAGTGTGTACACACATGGTGTGTGTGTGCATGTGTGGTCTGTGAGACATGTATGTGTTTATGTGAGTATGTGTACATTGAGGAGACCTTGAGAGCCAGAAATGATTTAGAATTCCTATTGCCCTGTAAAGAATTTTTGTTTGTATGGGGGTTTTTTTGCCTTACTATCCATGGTATATCTGGACATTAAAACAGAAATGCTCAGGACCGCAGATTACAGATTCAAGTTCTGGGAACTTGAAATTATCACATATAAATGACCTCATGAAGCAGGCCATTCATTGGAATATGATCACAATACTTTAATCTTTGAACAAAATTCAGAATAAGTCCATCTTTCATCCCTTCAAAAAGCCAGGTGAAGAATCATTAGAAGACCCACATATAAAGCAGTTTCAAGTGATAATTAAATAACTTTGCACTAATATTCAGATATAAACTAAATTTGCACTGAATTTGAGATAGTATTCAGATGTATATACTGAGCAGAACACAAGACTTGAGTCAGAAGCATGAAGTTATGTTCCTAGTTTCACTAACTACAAAGCCATTTCTGATTACCCACTCAGCAAATGGCTCCTCCCCATAACTGGTGCCACTTCATTCCACTCTACTCTTTACTTCCCCAAATGACAGAGCCCCACCTGGCTATCCTTTCCCATTGCCAATCCCTCCCAACTCATTGCCAGTTCTATGACCAGATCTTTTGGCCTCTTAATTCTTACAACTGTATCCCTTCCCACTCCCAGCCTGTACCATTTAAGTGAGATCAAGCTCCCAGCCTGGCCCCTTCCCAAAGATTATTCAAGCCATGTCTCAAAGTGGACACTACAGAGCCAAGAGAACATTTTTAAGTTATTTAACCTCACCAAGGCTTGTGGGTTAAATGATATCTAATGACCTTCCTTGATCTAACATTCCATGGTTCTATGACAACATACTACTACTAATAATAAATATAATAATTATTACACCTGACGTTTGTGTAGAGGGCCAGTTCTCAGTGCATCTTCACTCACGTTATCTTTGACTCACACAACAGGTAGATAAATCAGGTGCTATCATCTCCATGCTGCAATCGAGATTGGAGATTATATGATTTATTTTTCCAGAACAGTGAGACTCAGAGCCACATCTACTGACTCCAAATTTTAGGCTGTTTTTTTTTTCAATCCACAGAATGATAAAATGAGGCAAAACTCTATTGCTATTTATTCACAGTGGAAACAAGAGATTTGTGTAATTATGGTAATTCCAAACTTTCAAATATCAGTAACGTGACTTTTTCAGACTAGATTCAAATTCTTTTGAGTCTAATAAAGCATTTCAGCTCTTATGAAGCAAACCACATCTCTCATCCAGAAGAGAAACTGGTAGGGTTTCAAAGACTCTTACGGAGCTCAAAGGGACTAGAATTGAACACAGACCCTACTAGCTTGTCCAGATACAAAGCACTGTGAGCCTCATCCTTTCTACAATGGCACAAACTCTTGACAGTCTCTAATTCTGTATTAGTTTTGTATTGCTGCTATAACAAATCACCACAAACTTAGTGGCTTAAAACAACACAAATATATTCCCTTACAGTTCTATGTCTCAGAAGTCTGACATGGATCTCCCTGGACTAAAATCAAGGGGTTGGTAGAGCTGGTTCCTTCTGCAGTCTCTAGGAGAGAATCATCTCCTTGCCTTTTCTAGACTTTAGAGACCACCCACATTCCTTGGCTCCTGGGCCCCCTTCTTTCCTCTTCAAATCCAGCAATATAGCATGTCTGTGACTCTACTCTGTCCTCACATCCTTTCCCCTGGCCACAGCAGGAAAAGTTTCTCCACTTTTAAGGGGGCCTGTGATAAGATTATGGCCACCCAGATAATCCAGGATAATCTCCCAATCTAAATGTTCTTAATTTAATGATATTCGCCAAGTTCCTCTTGCCATGAAAAGTAACATATTCACAGGTTCCAGGGATTAGGATGTTGACATCTTTGGAGGGCTGTTATTCTGCCTACCACAATGATTTTTTTGTATTAATCTTACCAAAAATGATAATAGCTGAAATGTATCCATATACCTTCCATAGGTCAAACACCAGTGTAGGAACTTTACATACCTTGCCACAAATTTTTTTTAAAGTACCACACGATCAGTATCACTATCCCCATTTTACAATGAAACTGAGATTCAGGGGCTACGTTACCCTACAATCTAGTCAGAGGCAGAGCAGGCTTCTCAACTGCTGTAAAACAACTGTGTGCAGCAAAAACAGCCACTTCTCAAGGAAATCATTTGTCCCCAGGCATAAACCTGCCATGTAGCTAAGCTCAGCTGGAAGCCTGGCAAAGATTCCTACACAGGGGAAACCCCGCCTATCCAGATTCCCAGCTTGCAGCCTGAGATTCCTCTGCGGTGGCACGTTCCATCCACAGCACAAGTGAAATCTGGAAATTAAGATGGCAAAAGCTCCCTGTGAATAAAACTCTTCTAAAACCTCTGGAGACTCGAGGCTTTTGGTAACACATTTGCCATGTGACAGGTTTCCTGGGTGTCTGCTACTACTTGGCATCATCACACTCCACAATCAATTTTAAAATTGTCATTTTTGTCCCACTGAGGCTTTAAATAGCACCTCCTAACAGCCAGGCCAGCTTCTGCAGCTTTTGCTTTCTATTAAGAGCATGTGAGGGCTCTCAAGCTATTAAAAATAAATGCCACAGAGTATTTGCTGTGATGGTTAACACTGAGTGTCAACTTGATTGGATTGAAGGATGCAAAGTATTGTTCCTGGTTATATCTGTGGGGGTGTTGCCAAAGGAGGTTAACATTTGAGTCAGTGGAGGCAGATCCACCCTCAATCTGGGTGGGCACCATCTAATCAGCTGCCAGCATGACTAGGATAAAGCAGAGAGGAAAAACGTGGAAGGACTAGACTTGCTGGGTCTTCCGGCCTTCATCTTTCTACCGTGCTGGATGCTTCCTGCCTTCGAACACCAGACTCCAAATTCTTCAGCTTTTGAACTCATGGACTTACACCAGTGGTTTGCCAGGGTTCTCAGGCCTTTGGCCACAAACCGAAGGCTGCACCATTGGCCTCACTACTTTTGAGGTTTTGGGACTCAGACTGATCCACTACTGGCTTTCTTGCTCCTGAACTTGCAGACAGCCTATTGTGAAACTTTCCCTTGTGATTGTGTGAGTCGATTCTCCTTAATAAACTCCCTTTCATATATACACCTATCCTATTAGTTCTGTGCCTCTAGAGAACCCTATCTAATACACTTTTATACATTTGCTTTGTTTAAATTACTTTGAAGACATTGAGAATGAAGACAAATAATTCAAAATAAAATTTTCCAAAATAATACCATATATTCCAAGCACAAAAAATATCAATGCCATCTTCTCTCTGAAAGTTGCTGAGATAGAAATGCACATGTCACATTAATGCTAGGACCAAAAAGTGAGAGAATAAAAGAAAATGAAATTTCAAAATGCTAACATTTATTGAGCACCTTCTGTTTGCCAAGTGTTTTGGAGAGCTAATATCATTTAATTCATACAATAGATGTAAGTAACCCAAAATTACCGGTGAAGATACTGAGCCTTAGAGAGGTTAAGTAACAGGTCCAAGGTCACTCTGCTGGAAAGCAGTGAAGCCTGGGGTTGTCTGGCCATGAAAACAATCCACTGCACTACACACCCAACCGAAGAAACCAGGCTCAAGGGTGTAAGGCAGGAGTCAGCCCTGATTCATTTGAAGGCAGGGTGACTTGGGAAAAAATATATATTTATTTGCTTATAGGCTGTGTGAGAGACAGGAAGCATTAAGGCTGAAGGTAAGAGACAAGCAGCTGCAGTTGATTTAGTTCCAGCTATCACAATCTCCATGCACCTAACAGCAGCAGTGATAGTAACACCTTGTAATTACAAAACACCCTTCTCAAAGATGCTCAGAGCTCTTAATGAACACATTCACATCCGTCTTGCCAACAGCTCTGGAATGGAGCAGACAGCACAATTACCTTCCTTTTACAGATGGAGAAGCAAATGCATTTGCCCAAGGTCATCCAGGGACACAGGGACCAACAAAAACAAAAGCCCTCAAACTACTGTCTAGACTGTTACCCAATGGCTATGGGGAAACAAATTCAACACCCTGGTTCCAGAGACCCATGGGTGAAACATCTATCCATTCAGACTTGCTATGCTCTGTAAAGTTCCCTGTCAAAATGACCCACATATCCAGAAATATGTGACAGGAAGGGTCTCTGTATCCTTCATCCCTCCAGATACTCACTCCTGGTACAGAAACCTTTCTTTTGATAAACAGTACATTTGCATTATTGAATGCAGAGAAAGGTTTATTTGTCAAATTGATGATCTATCCTAAAGAACCTCAAAGCCATGGCCAGAAAGGTCCCCAATACCATTCCCAGGAAGGATGCTAGGATTTGCCTCTCTGGCCATGACTACAAGAAACACCAATTGAAGAAAGCAGGAGCCAGAAGGCTAGGAGAGAGAAAAGGAAAAGGAAGGGAGATCCTGCAGAGAAGTGTGTAGACCCCACATGTGGGATGTCCAAAGTGGACTCTGTATGGGCCATTTTCCAGGTGAACCATACAGATGGTAAAGTGTTATTTAGCAATAGCTTTGAGCACCCTTGGTGATTATAGCTGACTACTGGTATAATTGTGTTCTTGATGAGTATTGTATTTTTAAGCTCTTCCAGATATTTCAAGGCTTAATAGCAAGTTTACTCAGGGTTCGGAAAGTATTGTGTAAAGCACAATACTACAGCATATAAAACCAGATAGAACTCCATTGGGTTTTTTTTTATTTTATTATACTTTAAGTTCTAGGGTACATGTGCACAATGTGCAGGGTTTTTACATATGTATACACGTGCCATGTTGGTGTGTTGCACCCGTTAACTCATTACTTACATTCGGTATATCTCCTAATGCTATCCCTCCCACCTCCCCCCACTCCACAACAGGCCCTGGTGTGTGATGTCCCCCTTCCTGTGTCCAAGCGTTCTAATTGTTCAATTCCCACCTATGAGTGAGAACATGCGATGTTTGGTTTTTTGTCCTTGCGATAGTTTGCTGAGAATGATGGTTTCCAGCTTCATCCATGTCCCTGCAAAGGACATGAACTCATCATTTTTTATGGCTGCATAGTATTCCATGGTGTATATGTGCCACATTTTCTTAATCCAGTCTATCATTGTTGGACATTTGGGTTAGTTCCAGGTCTTTGCTATTCTGAATAGTGCCACAATAAACATACGTGTGCATGTGTCTTTACAGCAGCATGATTTATAATCCTTTGGGTATATACCCAGTAATGGGATGGCTGGGTCAAATGGTATTTCTAGTTCTAGATCCCTGAGGAATCGCCACACTGACTTCCACAATGGTTGAACTAGTTTACAGTCCCACCAACAGTGTAAAAGTGTTCCTATTTCTCCACATCCTCTCCAGCACCTGTTGTTTCCTGACTTTTTAATGATCACTATTCTAACTGGTGTGAGATGGTATCTCATCGTGGTTTTGATTTGCATTTCTCTGATGGCCAGTGATGATGAACATTTTTTCATTTGTCTATTGGCTGCATAAATGTCTTCTTTTGAGAAGTGTCTGTTCATATCCTTTGCCCACTTGTTGATGGGGTTGTTTTTTTCTTGTAAATTTGTTTCACTTCTTTGTAGATTCTGCATATTAGCCCTTTGTCAGATGGGTAGATTGCAAAAATTTTCTCCCATTCTGTAGGTTGCCTGTTCACTCTGATGCTGGTTATTTTTGCTGTGCAGAAGCTCTTTAGTTTAATTAGATCCCATTTGTAAATTTTGGCTTTTGTTGCCATTGCTTTTGGTGTTTTAGTCACGAAGTCCTTGCACATGCCTATGTCCCGAATGGTATTGTCTAGGTTTTCTTCTAGGGTTTTTATGGTTTTAGGTCTAATATTTAAGTCTTTAATCCATCTTGAATTAATTTTTGTATAAGGTGTAAGGAAGGGATTCAGTTTCAGCTTTCTACATATGGCTAGCCAGTTTTCCCAGCACCATTTGTTAAATAGGGAATCCTTTCCCCATTTCTTGTTTTTGTCAGGTTTGTCAAAGATCAGATAGTTGTAGATGTGTGGTATTATTTCTGAGGGCTCTGTTCTGTTCCATTGGTCTATATCTCTGTTTTGGCACCAGTACCATGCTGTTTTGGTTACTGTAGCCTTGTAGTATAGTTTGAAGTCAGGTAGTGTGATGCCTCCAGCTTTGTTCTTTTGGCTTAGGATTGACTTGGCGATGCGGGCTCTTTTTTGGTTCCATATGAACTTTAAAGTAGTTTTTTCCAATTCTGTGAAGAAAGTCACTGGTAGTTTGATGGGGATGGCATTGAATCTATAAATTACCTTGGGCAGTTTGGCCATTTTCATGATATTGATTCTTCCTATCCATGAGCATGGAATGTTCTTCCATTTGTTTGTACCCTCTTTTATTTCGTTGAGCAGTGGTTTGTAGTTCTACCTGAAGAGGTCCTTCACATCCCTTGTAAGTTGGATTCCTAGGTATTTTATTCTCTTTCAAACAATTGTGAATGGGAGTTCACTCATGATTTGGCTCTCTGTTTGTCTGTTATTGGTGTATAAGAATGCTTGTGATTTTTGCACATTGATTTTGTATCCTGAGACTTTGCTGAAGTTGCTTATCAGCTTAAGGAGATTTTGGACTGAGACGATGGGGTTTTCTAGATATACAATCATGTCATCTGCAAACAGGGACAATTTGACCCCCTCTTTTCCTAATTGAATACCCTTTATTTTCTTCTCCTGCCTGATTTCCCTGGCCAGAACTTCCAACACTATATTGAATAGGAGTGGTGAGAGAGGGCATCCCCATCTTGTGCCAGTTTTCAAAGGGAATGCTTCCAGTTTTTGCCCATTCAGTATGATATTGGCTGTGGGTTTGTCATAGATAGCTCTTATTATTTTGAGACACATCCCATCAATACCTAATTTATTGAGAGTTTTTAGCATGAAGGGCTGTTGAATATTGTCCAAGGCCTTTTCTGCCTCTATTGAGATAATCGTGTGGTTTTTGTCATTGGTCCTGTTTATATGCTGGATTACGTTTATTGATTTGCATATGTTGAACCAGCCTTGCATCCCAGGGATGAAGCCCACTTGATCACGGTGGATAAGCTTTTTGATGTGCTGCTGGATTTGGTCTGCCAGATTTTATTGAGGATTTTTGTATCAATGTTCATCAAGGATATTGGTCTAAAATTCTCTTTTTTGTGTGTGTCTCTGCCAGGCTTTGGTATCAGGATGATTCTGGCCTCATAAAATGAGTTAGGGAGTATTCCCTCTTTTTCTATTGATTGGAATAGTTTTGGAAGGAATGGTACCAGCTCCTCCTTGTACCTCTGGTAGAATTCGGCTGTGAATCCCTCTGGTCCTGGACTTTTTTTGGTTGGTAAGCTGTTAATTATTACCTCAATTTCAGAGCCTGTTATTGGTCTATTCAGAGATTCAACTTCTTCCTGGTTTAGTCTTGGGAGGGTGTATGCATCGAGGAATTTATCCGTTTCTTCTAGATTTTCTAGTTTATTTGCGTAGAGGTGTTTATAGTATTCTCTGATGGTGGTTTGTATTTCTGTGGGATCGGTGGTGATATCCCCTTTATCATTTTTTATTGCATCTATTTGATTCTTCTCTCTTTTCTTCTTTATTATTCTTGCTAGTGGTCTATCAATTTTATTGATCTTTCCAAAAAAACCAGCTCCTGGATTCACTGATTTTTTAAAGAGATTTTTGTGTCTCTATCTCCTTCAGTTCTGCTCTGATCTTAGTTATTTCTTGCCTTCTGCTAGCTTTTGAATGTGTTTGCTCTTACTTCTCTAGTTCTTTTAATTTGTGATGTTAGGGTGTCAATTTTAGATCTTTCCTGCTTTCTCTTGTGGGCATTTAGTGCTATAAATTTCCCTCTACACACTGCTTTAAATGTGTCCCAGAGATTCTGGTATGTTGTGTCTTGTTCTCATTGGTTTCAAAGAACATCTTTATTTCTGCCTTCATTTCATTATGTACCCAGTAGTCATTCAGGAGCAGGTTGTTCAGTTTCCATGTAGTTGAGCAGTTTTCAGTGAGTTTCCTAATCCTGAGATCTAGTTTGATTGCACTGTGGTCCGAGAGACAGTTTGTTGTAATTTTTGTTCTTTTACATTTGCTGAGGAGTGCTTTACTTCCAACTATGTGGTCAGTTTTGGAGTAAGTGCAGTGTGGTGCTGAGAAGAATGTATATTCTGTTTATCTTAAACAAAAATGTGAGCCTTATTCCAATTACCAGAGTTACAAAAGGCTTCTATTGCACTTACATGAAAGTCTTTTTTTTTTTTTTTTTTGAGACACAGTCTCACTCTTTTTGCCCAGGCTGGAGTGCACTGGCATGATCTCGGCTCACTGCAACCTCCGCCTCCTGGGTTCAAGCAATTCTTCTGCCTCAGCCTTGTGAGTAGCTGGGATTACAGGCACCCACCACCACACCTGGCTAATTTTTTAATATTTTTTAGTAGAGATGGGGTTTCACCACATTGGGCCAGGCTGGTCTTGAACTCCCGACCTCAGGTGATCCACCTGCCTTGGCCTCCCAAAGTGCTGTGAGTACAGGCATAAGCCATTGCCCCCAGCCCACAAACAAGTCTTAAAATTAAAAATACTACTCCAAAGCTGGGCACCATGGCATGTACCTATAATCCCAGATACTTGGGAGGCTGTGGCAAGAGAATTGCTTGAGCCCAGGAATTCAAGACCAGCCTGAGCAACACAACAGCACCTCATCTCCAAAGAAAATACTACTCCAGGCACAAGACTTAGCACTCAAGAGCCATGCCAGCTTCCTCAGCTGAAATGTTAGGCCAACCATTGAGCTATTCTCGCCTCCTAGGGAAAAAGTTCAGTGATACTTGTTTCTCCCTGGCAGAGGATACCATCAAGAAAATTTTGAAAGCTAATACCTGATTTTGGAAATGCCACAGTCTTAAATGTGAATTTAATGAAAATACTATGTTATTTTGTTTGGCTTGTTGCTCCTGGACTTGATGAATAAGATCAGGGGCTTTCAGATTAATAAAATGGGTTTTACCTATCCCACCCTTTCCCAATTTCTGATGAGTAAAATCTAAAGGAAAATAGAAAAGAAAGGAAACAAAAGAGCAATCCGAATTAGAAGAAACCGGGAGTGAAGTTTCAAGAAAATTCTGCTACATTGACAGTAGAAGAGAATAAAATAAAGCAAAAATGGAACACAATCTGTCGGAAGAAAGTGGCCAGAATCCAAGGAAAAATTGACAGACAGCCTCGCCAGCCCAGCCCTGAGCTTCAGTGGTCAGAAGAAAGAGATGGCCATGGCATATCAACTGTGAGGTCAACTCTCAGTCTCCTAGGCAATCATAATTATAACTATAAATATATCATTAATAAAATATAAGAAAATCAAGTCTGTCAGGATATTAAAGGAATAATACGCCGTGATAAAATAGGATTCATTCCAGGAATAAATGCAATTGTGGCTCAATATTAGGAAATCTATAATTCATCACATTAATGGGTCAAAGGAGAAAGCCATCTGATTGCCTCAATAGATGTTTTTTTTAAAAGCAATTGATAAAATTTTAAGTATATGTCCTAGAAATAGAAAGATATACTTTAATTTGATATGGAATATCTATAACCAAATTAATCAGAAACACAATACTTAAATATAAGACACTAAGAATATTTTGATTAATATAAAGGAGACAAAAATGGCCAGCATCACAACTAATATTTTAGTATCCTTCTGGTAGTTTTAGACAGTTAAATGAGACCACTAGAAGTAAAAAACAAAAAAAAAAAAAAACATAATATTAAGAAACAGGAGAGACTTTATCCTTACTTGCATATAATTAAAAATATCTATCTGAAAAAAATTTAAGACAATCAACTGAAATACTAAAATAAGAGAGTTGAGTAATACAGCTATTTCAAAAATATAAATAAATAAATACTTCAAATGATAGATCTGCTATATGCCAGTTATAACTATTTTCTTCCCAACCCTTGGGTACATGTTGCTGAGTTCTAGCTGAGGTCTGACGCTGGGGCCCACCCAGTTGAGAAAATCCAAAGAAAAATGAGGGTAAAAGTAATTTGGACACATGAACAGAGCATTTCAGGAAACTTAAAGATACAAAAAGAGCACCAGCTCTCTAACTTATAATGCCCCAAACTACAATGGCATGGTTGAGATAGGTAAGAAACATTTAAAGGTGACCACTATTGTATGAACGAATGGTTACTTACAAATGGGAACAAGCAGCATTCCCTTCCCTTTTTTGTCAGAACATTCTAAAGTTTCGTAACAGATGGCATCTTTAGCATAGTGTCCCACATCCATGCATCAACCTACTGATTAGATCACAACCATATCTATACTTGAGATTAGAGAAGCCATGCCTAAGTCATGTTCTGGACCCCCAGTCACAAATAGGTCACCTCACTGCAAACCTTCATAATTCCTAGGATAGCCTCTTCTGATCTTTAGCAACGGTTGTCTTCCTGTCTTTCTAAACCCTGGAGTTTACTTTACTTACTTTTCAAGCGCTCGTCCTTCATCAATAAAATCAATCCATAAGCAAGGAGAACTTTGTTTTATTTCTTTTATTTGAGAATTAAAATACTGCTACCCACTCAGGGACTGCTCTATGCACTTATCCATTCATATGTTATCCAACAAGTGTCTATTCTGTGCCATTTATAGGCTAGGCACTGTTGCTGGTTCATTCATCCAACAAGTGTCTATTCTGTGCCAACTATAGGCTAGGCACAGTGGCTGGTTGCTAGTGGCAGAATGATGAATCAGTTGGATAGAGTAAGGAACCTCAAATACTTTTTAGCTTAGTGGGATAATCAAACAAGTGGAGAGGCAATTTTAATACAGACAGCAATTGTGTGCTAAGGGAAGCACTAGTTGCTAATATAATAGAAAGGAGGATCTTCTAACCCTTGTTGAGGAAGGAGTTGCAGACAGACCTGAAGGATGACCAAGAGTTAAAAGACAAAGTATAAGGTGACGATAGGGAGAGGAGAGCTTGGCTCATTTTACTCATTTCTTGCATACAAGATAGCCACACCCTCAGTTAATATTCTCATAATCAAGAGGAGACCTTCTAATAGTTGAGCCTTTTTAGCTGGTGCAGATACTGTGTCACATGCAGTGTTTTTTAGCTGTTTGGAGATCTCTGACAGCGCTTTAAATAATCCTCTTGGAACTACCAGAAGTTTCAATTACATATGATGAATTCTAGGCAGTGTTTTTAAGAGCTTCTTTATCCTCTGGGCCAAAGAGCCTTTCAAGGACAGTGCAAGCGATCCTTGTTGCTAGATGACAAACCCCATGGTTACCAAGGATGAGAAAACCATACGAAGAAAATATCGTTTTACTCTTCAGTAAATGTTTGAACTCTGCTGGGTCTGAGAGCAAAACTCCAAGGACAAAGAAATGTTATGAAGTAGGCTTTCCCCATCCAGGCTCATGACAAAGATTTCTTAGGCTCAAATCAGGGTCTGCTACCATGGTCAGCATTTGAAGTATGCAGCCTAGAAAAGAGCAGCTTTGTAGATTTGGACAGTCTTATTGTCTTTTGTCCAGTAGAATGTGAATGTTATGGAGCAAAAATTTTTGCTAATCCCCTGAGAATCAGTACTTCTACCCAATTTCAACTGATCCTCAGCTACTACAAATACTATTTTATTAATATATTACTGCTAGCCCCTTCAAACGTAATTTACATTTTAAATAAAGACATGTTTATTATCAGAAAGTAGTTACTATCTTGCCTCCCTATCCTTAAATATTTACATGCATTCTGCTACATCCTGAAAGAGAACAAATTCCAGCATCTCTCTTATTAATTACAGTAAAATTGGTTTCAAAGCTAATTTATATTAAACACATATATTGATTATGAAAACAAGACCTAATTGTTACTTCCAGGAATAAGCAACTTTTGTAAATTATAACAAAGAAAAACATAACAGTTTTTCCCCTAAAATCAGGAATAAACTTAGGATGTCTACTCTTACCATGCCTATTAACATGGTACAAGATGTTCTAACTGAAGAAGTAAAACTGTCTTTATCTCAAGACAACATAATTGTTTATGTAGAAAATCCCAATATGGGAAGAAGAGAGGAGAAAAAAGGAGAGGAGAGGAAGAGGGGAGGGGAGAGGAGGGAAAGGGAAGGGGAATACTACTAAGTAAATTTATCAAGTTCAATATTCAAAACCCAACTGCATTTGTATATACTAGCAAGAAATAATTAGAAATGGAAATTTTTTAATTTCCATTACAACAGCAGCAAAATGTGTGAAACACTTAAAACATCTGATAAAAGATATGCAAGACTTGCATGCTGAAAACTACAAAACATTGCTAAGAGAAACTAAAAAAGAGACGTAAATCAATAGAAAGATATACTGTGTTCATGGATCCGAAGACTTAATATTGAGATGTTAATTCTTTTCAAATTGATGTATAGATTCAATGCAATCCCAATCAAAATTCCAGGAGACATCCTTATAGAATTTGACAAGCCAATTATGTAATTCATAAGGAAGAGCAAATGGCCTAGAATAACCAAAACAAGCTTTTAAGAAGAACAAAGTTAAAGGGCTTACATCGCCTGACTTTAAAACTTAGTACAAAGCTACAATAGTCAGGACACTGTGGTGGGGCATCAGGATCAACAAATAGGTGAAACAGAATAAAGAGTCCAGTAATAAATCCACACGTACATCATCAGTTGATTTTTGACAAAGATACAAAGACAATCCAGTAAAGAAAGCACAGACTTTTCAACAAATGGTGCTGGAACAATTTGAAATCCATATTTAAAAAATCAACTTCAACTGGCTGTAGTTGCTCATGCCTGTAATCCCAGCATTTTGAAAGGCTGAGGTGGGAGGATCGCTTGAGCCCAGGAGTTTGAGACTAACCTGGGCAACAAAGCAAGCAAGACTCTACCCCTACAAAAATTTAAACAAAATAGCCAGGCTTGGTGACACGTGCCTGTAGTCCCAGCTACTTCGGAGGTTGAGACTGAGGATTGCTTGAGCCTGGGAGTTCAAGGCTGCAGGGAGCCGTCATTTTGCCACTGCACTCAGCCTGGGTGACATTGCAAGACTCTATTTCATTAAAAAAAAAAAATCTACGTCAATTCAAAACTCAAATCACATGCAAAAAAAAAACTTGAAATGGATATAAACGTAAAACCTGAAACTGTAAAATTTGTATGGGAAAATCTTTGGGTTGGGTGAAAATAACTATGATACAACATCATAAGCATGGTCCACTTAAGAAAGAATTAATAAATTGGGCTTCCTCAAAATTAAGGCCTTGGCTTCGAACGGCATTGTTAAGAGAATGCAAGGATATCCTGCAGACTGGGAGAAAATATTTGCAAATAACATGTCTGATAAAGAACTTGTTTCCAGAATATACAAAGGGCTGTCAAAACTCAATAATAAGAAATTAATAACAATAAATGGGCAAAAGATTTGAGCAAACACATCTCCAAAAAAGATAGACTGATGGTAAATAAACACATTAAAAGATGTTCAACATCAGCAGTCATTAAAGAAATGCAAATTAAAACCATGACAATATAGATACTACACACCTTTTAGAGGGACTAAAATTTAAAAGACTGACCATATCAACTTTTGGCAAGCCTGTGGAGGAATTGGAACTCTTGATAAATCACTGGTAGGAATATAAAATGGTATAACCACTTTGGAAGATATTTTGTCAATTTTTTAAAAAGTTAAACATACACCTACTATATGATCCAGCCGCTACATTCCTAGATATTTACCCAAGAAAATGAAAGTACATGTACACAAATGTCGATAGCAACATTATCTATAACATCCAAAGACCTCAAATCGTCGAAATGTCCATTAACAAGTAGATGGATAAACAAGTGATAAATCTATACAATGAAATTGATACAGGCCACAACATAGGTGAATTTCAAAATAATTATGCTGATTGAAATAAGCCAGACAAAAAAGAGTGCACATATAATTTCTTTTGTATAAAATTCTAGAAAATTCAAGCCAATCTATCATGACAGAAATCAGTGGCTGCTTCTCAATGTTAGGATGGGAGGAAAGAATTATAAAGGGGCAAAAGGAAAGTTTTAGAAGTGAAAGACATGTTTACTTGCAGTGATAGACATATCATTTGTGTGTATATGTATCAAAACCTATAAATTATACACTTTATGTACAGTTTATCATATTTAATTATACCTCAAAGAAGCTGTAATAGAAGAATATGCATAGACATACATATATCAAAGTGTTATTTTAGGGTTATAAAGTTAAGACTGGTTTTTATTTTATTCTATATGCTTCACTTTATTTTATAACTTCTAAAAATAAATACATTACATTTTTACTTGATATTACATTTAAAATCAGACAAATAACTTTCTGGTCTTTGTATGCTTTTTTGCATAAATTGTAAAAAGTTTAAGCATACAATTAAATAGTCTGATTTTTTTCACCATGTTGTTCTCATATATCTGACATATAACAGACTTTTGGTTATATTTTTTAATAAATCCATAATATTCCTCTGTATAACTGGACCACAATTTACCTAATCATTTTCTTTCATTGAATGTTTAAATTTCCCCCTCTTGCTGTTATCTTTAACTTTCTATTTTATTTATTTATTTATTTATTTATTTATTTATTTATTTATTTATTTATTGGAGACAGTCTCACTCTGTTGCCCAGGCTGGCCTGGTCTCGGCTCACTGCAACATCCACCTCCCAGGTTCAAGTGATTCTTCCTGCCTCAGCCTTCCAAGAAGGTGGGATTACAGGCACGTGCCACCACACCAGCTAATTTTTGTATTTTTAGTAGAGACGGGGTTTCACCATGTTGGCCAGGCTGGTCTCAAACTCCTGACCTCAGGTGATCCACCCACCTCGGCCTCCCAAAGTGCTGGGATTACAGGTGTGAGCCACCGCAACCGGCCTGTTATCCTAAACTTTCAAAACCGCTTTCATGCACATGGCTTACATATCTTTTAAAATACAGGTATATGTTACCCAATTGTTTTCCCAAATAGAGGCAACAGTTTATATTTCCATCAGCAATATATGAATGTGTTGGTTTTATCATAATCTTGTCAGTTTTGCGCTGATTTTTTTTGTTTGTTTCTCTTTGGATTTTTTTAGGGTGAGGAGTGTAGAATAGAAGTGTCCAGTAAGGCACAAAATGATACATTATTATTAACAAAGTTAAGCATTTCCCACGTATTTATTTTCAATATTTTGTCCTATGTAATGGTATTATCATTATCTCATTATCACAAGAAAATATTTATAGTCAATTATTTAAAAAGGAGATATAGGAAAGAATGGAAACCCAACTATATAAAATAAATGAGGAGGAGAATTATATATTTTACTAAAAAGGATTAGTGGTGACATCTTTAGGTAGGCAGAGGATAGCACACAAGTGTATAACCTGTCATGAATTTCCTAAATCCAGGAAACACTCTTCTGGGGATGGAATGGAGGGTAAAATCAAATGCTTCAGAGCTTTAAGTGGAGCGGACTTGAGGGCAATTGGCAAGCCAGGTAGCAAATGCACCAGGTAGCAAAAGTCATCCCTTATATCTAGCCAATTGTTACCATGCAATAACCTGCGACAAGATTTTCTGATTTGTTTTAAAGATGTCTGAATTCTTGGCTATAATTTGAAATCTCCCCCATTTTTAAAACAGTACATATTAAATAAAGACTTTGTATATCCAAACAAAGTACATCTCGAGGCTGTTTTGGACCTGCAGACTCCCAGTCTTACTTCTGGGTTGAGCCTCAGTCTGAATATCTTTTACTTGAGTTCTAACACTTTTCATGAGTATCCATCATCATGTGTATGAGTTGTTCCTAGACACAAAAGACTTTCCATGAAGGACATCTTGTTAGTCACGGTGTATTGAGCACATGTACTTATCTCTGGCTTATTCCTGAAGCTCTGCTAATGAGAATAAAGAAAATTAAAAGGTAAAACTCCATAAGGACTGAAAGAGCAATAGGGAAAACCATGCTAATAAAGATAACAGGAACAGAGACAACACAGATAGATTCAAGGTGTCAACAAATTTTTGGATGGTGGAAAATGGAGAATTAAAATTATTTTAAATTATTTTAAAGGTTGAGTCATAGCTTGGCTTTATCACAACCAATACTGGGCATGTAATAGATATTCCTCTGAAATGTGTGACTTTGTGTTGTGAATTTTTTTTCTTTTTAGTATTATTATTATTATTATTATTATTATTATTATTATTATACTTTAGGCTCTATGGTACATGTGCGCAACGTGCAGGTAAGTTACATATGTATACATGTGCCATGCTGGTGCGCTGCACCCACCAACTCGTCATCTAGCATTAGGTATATCTCCCAATGCTATCCCTCCCCCCTCCCCCCACCCCACAACAGTCCCCGAAGTGTGATGTTCCCCTTCCTGTGACCATGTGTTCTCATTGTTCAATTCCCACCTATGAGTGAGAATATGCGGTGTTTGGTTTTTTGTTCTTGCGATAGTTTACTGAGAATGATGATTTCCAATTTCATCCATGTCCCTACAAAGGACATGAACTCATCATTTTTTATGGCTGCATAGTATTCCATGGTGTATATGTGCCATCAGAGAAATGCAAATCAAAACCACAATGAGATACCATCTCACACCAGTTAGAATGGCAATCATTAAAAAGTCAGGAAACAACAGGTGCTGGAGAGGATGTGGAGAAATAGGAACACTTTTACACTGTTGGTGGGACTGTAAACTAGTTCAACCCTTGTGGAAGTCAGTGTGGCCATTCCTCAGGGATCTAGAACTAGAAATTCCATTTGACCCAGCCATCCCATTACTGGGTATATACCCAAAGGACTATAAATCATGCTGCTATAAAGACACATGCACACGTATGTTTATTGCAGCATTATTCACAATAGCAAAAACTTGGAACCAACCCAAATGTCCAACAATGATAGACTGGATTAAGAAAATGTGAATTTTTTTTTAATTATACTTTAAGTTTTAGGGTACATGTGCACAACGTGCAGGTTTCTTGCATATGTATACATGTGCCATGTTGGTGTGCTGCACCCATTAACTCGTCATTTAGCATTAGGTATATCTCCTAATGCTATCCCTCCCCCCTCCCCCCACCCCACAACAGGCCCCGGTGTGTGATGTTCCCCACCCTGTGTCCAAGTGTTCTCATTGTTCAATTCCCACCTATCAGTGAGAACATGCAGTGTTTGGTTTTTTGTCCTTGTGATAGTTTGCTGAGAATGATGGTTTCCAGCTTCATCCATGTCCCTACAAAGGACATGAACTCATCCTTTTTTATGGCTGCGTAGTATTCCATGGTGTATATGTGCCACATTATCTTAATCCAGAGTGTTGTGGTTTTTAAATATATGTAAATTTTATCATGTATACTTGAGTTTCACAACATGATGTTATAGGGTATATATATAGAGATAGTAAAATGGTTACTGTAGTGAAACAGATTAACATGTCTCTTATCTCACAGTTATTTATTTGTGATAAGAGCAACTAAAACCTACTTATTCAACAATAATACTTAATACAATATAATTTTATTAACTATTGTCCTCATGCTATACATTAGATCTCTAGACTTGTTGATCCTACATATCTTCTTCTTTCTATCCTTTGAACTACAGCTCCCCATTTTCTCCCACCCACCTACCCTCACCCACACCCCTGATAACCACTGTTTGATTCTCTGTCTCTGTATGTTTAACCTTTTCATTTTTAAGAGTCCACATAAAAGTAAAACCTTGCAATCTTTTTCTTTCTGTGCCTGGCTTGTTTCACTTAGCATAATGTCCTCCAGATCTATCCATGTCATGGCAAATGGCAAAATCTCCTTCTTATTTAAAGCTGAATATAAAATATTTTATTGTGTGTGTGTGTATATATACGTAAATATACTACATATTCTTTATCTATTCATCCATCTACAAACACAGGTTATTTCCATATCTTGGCTATTGTGAATAATACTACAATAAACATGGGGGTGGAGATATCTTTACAAGGTGGTGATTTCCTCTCCTTTGGATATATACTCAGAAGAGGGGTTGCTGGGTCATATGGTAGCTCTGTTTCTAATTTCTTTAGGAACTTCCATACTGTTTTCCATAAGGGCTGCACCAAGCTACCTTCCCACCAACAGTGTACCAGGGCTCCCTTTTCTCCACACCCTGGCCAACATTTGTTACTTCTTGACTTTTTTATGACAGCCATTCTAACGGATGTGAAGTGATATCTTATAGTGGTTTTAACTTGCATTTCCCCCCGATGGTTACTGATGTTGGGTACATTTTTATATACCTGTTGGCCATTTTTATGTCTTTTTTGGTGAAAAGTTTTTTCAGGTCCTTTAGCCATTTTTTTAAATTCAGTTATTTGTTTTTCTTCTATTGAGTTGTAAGAGTTCTTTATAAATTTTGGCTATTCAGCCCTTATCAGATCTGTATTTTGCAAATAATTTTTCCCAATCCATAGATTACCTTTTCATTTTCTGGATTGTTTCCTTTGCTGTGCACATGCTTTTTAGTTTGATGTAGTGTCATTTATTTATTTAGTGCTTTCGTAGCCTGAGCTTTTGGTGGCGTTGAGCCAAGGTCAATGTCAAAGAGCTTTCCCTTTATATTCTCTTCTTGGATTTTATGGTTTCACGGCTTACATTTATATTTTTTATCAATTTTGAGTTGATTTTTATGTATGGTGTAAAATAAGGGTCCAAATTCATTCTTTTACATGTGGAAATCCAGTTTTACCAGCATCATTTATTGAAGAGACTATCATTTCCCCATTGTGTCCTTTTGGTGCTCTTGTCAAAAATTAGTTGACCATATATATTTGGATTTATTTCTGGGGTCTCTATTCTATTTCACTGGTCTTTTTTATGCCAGTACCATACTGTTTTGATTACTATAGTTTTGTAATATAATTTTAAATCAGGAGGTATGATGCCTCAAACTTTGCTCTTCTATCTCAATATTTCTTTGGCTAATCAGGGCTCTTGTGGTTCCATATACATTTTAAAATTGTTTTTTCTATTTCTGTGAAGAATTCCATTGGAATTTTGACAGGAATTGCATTGACTCTATATATTACTTTGGGTAGTGTGAACATTTTAGCAATATTCTTCCAATCCATGAATACAGGATATTTTTCCATTTATTTTATCTTATTCAATGAAATGTGTGACTTTTAAATGCATAATCAACTATGTTTCTTTAATATTTAAGAAAATGATATATTTTCAAATATTTTAATGATTTCATTTGATATAATTTTCAAGATTTAAGAAACTAATATACATAGTTGTCCTGTTTTTGATTTGACAATATGTTTACTAAGAGACATGCCACGAACTTACAAAATTACCTCCACAATTTGCAAAGTATTAAAAAAAGACAATAAAATTTTCTACTAAGAAAGATTAGACTTAGGAAAATATATTTTAAGAATGTTTATAATAATAATAGCTATCATTTACTAACCAACTATTATGTGTGCCAGGCACTGTGCTAAATGCTTCATGATGCTACGTTTTCTTTAATGTAATTCTCATGTTCATCCCATGAAGTATTATCCCTAGTTTTTTGGGGTTTGTTTTTTTGTTTTGAGATGGAGTTTTGCTCTTGTTGCCCAGGCTGGAGTGCAATGGCATGATCTCGGCTCACTGCAACATCCGCCTCCCAGGTTCAAGCGATTCTTCTGCCTCAGCCTCCTGAGTTGCTGAGATTACAGACGCCTGCCACCACACCCGGCTAATCTGCCACCACACCCGGCTAATTTTTTGTATTTTTAGTAGAGACGGGGTTTCACCATGTTGGCCAGGCTGGTCTCGAACTCCTGACCTCAGGTGATCCACCCACCTCGGCCTACCAAAGTGCTGGGATTATAGGCGTGAGCCACTGTGCCCGGTCCATCCCTAGTTTTTAAAAATATTTAATTGACAAATAAAGATTGAATATATTCATGGTTTTGATAGATGTACACATTGTGTAATGATTACCACAACCAAATTAACACATCTATCACCACCCAAGCTGTACATTAGATCTCCAGAACATATTCATCTTCTAACTGAAAGTGTGTTTGTTGAGTCATATTTTTATTAAGCAAATTACT
Source organism: Pongo abelii (assembly GCF_028885655.2). Lineage (NCBI taxonomy): Eukaryota > Metazoa > Chordata > Mammalia > Primates > Hominidae > Pongo > Pongo abelii. Next base: position 91,823,424 of record NC_071998.2, on the reverse strand, counting down.
TTTTAAGCATTCACATATTTCTGGAGATTCTAATCTGAAACTACTGGCTGAATTCAACCCAGATAAAAGTCTTATTTGAACATTGCCCTACATTTTTGTATTTAAATACTAAGGGAACATTCTAATTAGCCACAAGCCACACTACCTCCCTGTGGTGTTACATAAAGTCCATTATACTCAATTACACTGCCTCAGTCCTATAAACATTTGAGTTGTTGAACTTTTATTTAAATCAAAACAAAAACAAACAACAAAAAAAACCACCATGAGGTTACAAGTGCAGTCAGTACAATCTTTCATGATTCAAAGGGAACTGAATTTAAAGTATGACTGGATATGCAAAGAGAACTGAAATTTGAGCCCTGTATAAACCGTTCAAAATTTATTCATTATAATCAATTAATATTTATAGTAGTGTATACTGGTCGGAAAGAATGGAGACCAAAAAAAATTCTTAACAGTATGGCCCCAGGTTTAAGATATAGTAAACACTAATTGTGGTTGTAATTCTATCTGTATCTGCTTAAGTCATCTATACTTACAGCTTCAGCATTTTTGTCTGGGAAACAGAGATAAGGCTTACCTTTGTCATAGTGGAATTAGGAAAGCTTAGTTTGGAAGAGGGAAAGTTCTTTGAAAAGGATACATAAATAGTCTTACTACATATTATAGTCCTAATACTAATGTATTTAGGAAAATCCAATCAGGTATTAAGACATTGCTCTAGAAAATTCATTTTTCTTTTCTTAATCAAAGTATAATTTTCAAAGAAAAATTACTTTTATCCCTAAATAATCTTTCCAGATCCCCCTGGCTTGTGAGGGGTCAGGTCTCAGCAGTTTTCAACATGAGCTCCTCTAAGGTAGGTGCTTGCTGTCCTCAGGGGCAGATTCCATCAAGAATTCTTAAAGAAAAATGCCTTTTTCAAATACATGTTAATGCCAGTAGAGCCAAAAACCAACCTAATAGAAAAATTTTAAAGGTAGGGAGGACTAAAAGAAGTTTTATACTTTGTAACCACCTGGCAACAATTTTCTTTTTTCCACTTTCATATTGCCATGGCAATAAACAGACTTATACAACAGTTAATAAATAGGTGAAAAATACCACCAGGCAGCTATTTACTTCATAGATTTATAGGGCCTTGGCCCATTGGATATGTTGGCAGCATGGAGCACTTCTTGCCAATGATTCTGCTTCAATAAATTCCAAGCAGTTCCAAAATATTGGCATTTGGGGATGCTAAAGCCACTTCCTGTCACAGCCATTTTTCATGCCTTTTCCTACAGCCTCAGATGAAGAGACTCTAGAAAAAGCAACTGGAAAATATATTTATCTTGCTCACAGGCTTTTAATGTACATGTAGAATTATTGGTCAAGCAATGGCAGAGACATCAACCTTCTCAACCCCATATTAAATTTTACTAAAGAAATTCACAAAAAATATAAAAACAGACATAGAAATCAAATTTTTTTGAACTTTTTTCAAATTAATTCAAATACAGAAATAGGCAGAGGCACTTAAAACCTTAGGGCTCAGCTTTTAAAAGCTGTCCTAGAGCAAGTAGAAGTGGAACTGAAATGACTGAATAGCAAGCTCTGTATGATTCAGTGGTAGGAGAGAGTATTTTGTCTCCGGAGAACGGGTATTTCAACCATTCTTTCAACTTACTACCATTTAAAGGGAGAATTCCAAGAAAGGAGTTTAATGTTAGCATATCTGGGATCATAATGAAATATGCTGGGGCTTTTCAGTGTACTAGGGAAAAGGAATTTGGATAAGAACATCCGTCATAATTTCGAAGAGACACCTCGTTAATTGCTCCATTCTGCAGCAAGAAATATTTTTAACCAATGAATTTATGAAATTAGCAGCTGAATTTCTGGCTACAGATTTTGTTCTCTTTTTTACTTGCAATAATACAGAATATGAGTTTATGAGTCACATTTACTCATTAATAGAGCAATGAATTTTCTCTTTAACTACAGATCAAGGCACTTTTAAAAGCCTACAGCAAAAGGAATCCTCACACTTAGAGAAATCACCAAGCAGAAGGCTGCCAGTCTCAGCTCCAATGTTCCTGGGCAGAGAGCTTTCCTGACAGTATTAAGCAACTATGCAAAGTTCATGGCATGCCTATCTAATCTAGTAAGACCCTGAAATTCACAAACAAACCCAATGCTGGGGACTGTGATACTCATATGTCAAAAATTTGGGGGCAACTAAAGAATGCAGACATTCTACTCCTAATTTGGGCTGGGAAAGCATCTTTTGTCACAGGGCCCTATACTTCCCTTTCAGCACCAGTTGGTTATAAAAATAGGCTGCCAGGGAATAGAATGTGGTCAATGGTGAAATGCAATAAAGCAGCCGGTGTGTTCCATTAGGCTTATGAGCTGTGAAGATCCCTCAGAGCCGATTTTGGGAGTAGCAGCATGCCAGGAGCAAACGTATACATTTCACCTAGATTATTAAATGTTTTTATCAACCAAATAGCTAATGAAAGAATGTTCTTTTTCATAGAAGAAATTCTACTAATAATGCAGAAGAAACAAGGGCACTGGAAAATCACCCATTTTGTAAACCCTAATGAATAAAGGATATGAATCTCAATGGGAGCTAAGACCAGTAAGTGACAACTGATGGTGAACTTTACAAAAGACAGTCAGCTAATACCACCTGAACCCACTAATCAACCTTAAAATACCATTTAAGTGGAAAAACCAGTCATTCTGTGCTTTACCACCTGTGAATTATTCTTGCTGGAGTAATTGAATTTAAATCTAGTTGAGCCTCTAGATCAAGATACTAAGTCTACAAGAAATACATAAAATTGAGTATGATGTTAAATAACCCTATGAGGATGTAATCAGCCAACTTCAAAATGAGAAAACCGTTACAGGAAAAATGTCCCAGTTTCTTTAAGAAATAAATGACATGCAAAAGTGGGGTGGGGGGTACTGTTAGAGATCAAAAAAGACTTCAGAACCTCAGAAAAATAGCAGCCAAATTCAACATCTGAACCTTATTTGGATACCAAATCAAACAAAACAATTGTAAAAAGGTATTTTTGAGACAAATGTGGGAATCTTAAAAAAAAATTTAATCAGATGGTATTGTGGAATCTTTGCTAATTTATAGTGGTGTTTTTAAATCCTTAGCTATTATAAACATACTACAATTGACCCTTGAACAACACAGAGGTTACGGGTACCAAATTCCATGCAGTTGAAAATTTGCATATAACTTTTAACTCACCAAAAACTTAACCACTAATAGCCTACTTTTGAACAGAGGCCTCATCAGTAACATATACAGTCAATTAGCACATATTTTGTATGTTACATGTGTTATATACTGTGTTCTTACCATAAAGTAAGCTACAGAAAAGAAAATGTTATTAAGAAAACCATAAGAAAGAGAAAATATATTTACTATTCACTAAGTGGAAATGGATTATCATAAAGGTCTTCATCCTCATCATATTCATATTGAGTAAGTTGGGGAGGAAGAGGAAGATGAGAGGTTGGTCTTACTGCTTCAGGGGTGGCAGAGGTGAAAGAGATGGAAAGGAAGGCAGGACAGGCAGGCACACACAGTGTAATTTTTAATGAAAAAAAATATGTAAGTGGATCCATGCAGTTCAAACCCATATTGTTCAAATGTCAATCGTAAAGCGTTTATGAGTAAAATGTTTCTTGGATTTGTTTTAAATATGCCACCAGACTATGAAGATATGGGGGGAGGGGATAGATGAAATAAGATTGGCAAAATTTAATAACTTTTGAAGTTGATTAACGGGTACATGAGGGTACATTTTACTATGCTACTATTGTGTGTATTTGAAATATTGCATAATAAAAAGACTAAAAAGAGAGAAAGAATTGCTATGGAAGGTTGTTCCCTTAGTTTAGTCCCCCACTAAAAGAACCCATGGACAGACAAAAAGTTTGCAGGGGGGAAAGCAGACAGAATGAGAGGAGAAAGAAGCAAACAAGAGGAAGAAAAGCATGAGAGCTGAGAAAGTAGCTGCAGGTCATTTTGGTCTCTCTAAAGAAGAAGACATGAATTCACTATTACGACTGATGCTGCCTTTTTTAAGGAAAAAAAATCTTACATCAGTCCTTGTTCTAATCACATGTTCTCACTCATCATCCTTAGTGAGAAATTATGAAATTATGTGAATGTAGATATTGAGTTTGAAAAGATAAACTATATATATATTGTTGATGCAGATTATTGTAAAAATATATTTTCCAGAGTGAGGTCTGTAAGCCTTTATTGTTTATTTTCATAGTAATTTTTTTCTATACATGGATTTAAATAATACTATTGTTTTTCCAATGGAAACGGGTAGGTTCAGGCACAGGGAAAGGGCAGGTATATTGAGAGCTGATTATGTTGATAAGGATATGAGACCCCTAGGATGGCAGAAATATAAGTAGGCATGATCTTCAAGTGGTTTAAAAGCAAATTAAACTGGGCTCAGCACAGCTCAACCTGGACAGGAATATTTCTACCTTTCTCTGATATGCCATGTTACTCAAACTAAAAACCCCTCAATGTGCAGATGCTGGATAATTGTAACTTGGCATAATTACCCTGGTGGGAGCCATTGGTCAAGATCACTTGCCTGTGGGATTTCTTTGAAAGGAGTAAATGTTTTCACTGTCAGCTGTTCCAAGAAAGAGTAGATCCTGGGGCCAAAAATGGGATCTAAAAAGACAGAGTCTAGAAAAACAGATAAATTCCTTTCTCTCTCTGAAAATTGAATCTGGCCTCCAAGTATCACCAGCCTTGAGGACATCATCTGTGACTCATCCTCATGGATGCAGGCCTATGGAGCTAAGAGGGTCCTCATCTAGAAATGGTTTTAAGTTACATGTTCTATATGCCCCTTCCAATGTCCTTGAATCTTCATTAGAGTTTTGTCAGTGTTGTGGCCAGCTTTTGGCCATTTCACTGGGACACTCAAGAAAGGGCTTGTGCCCATACTCATGCAAAGAAGCAAAAAAAAAAAAAAAAAAAAAAAAATTACCAGTCAGGAACTATACAGTGACCTAAAGCATAGTGAGCAGAGACCCAGGTACACATCAAAGCAGAAATCCAGGTCCAGGCCTGGTGGCTCATGCCTGTAATCCCAGCACTTGGGGAGGCCAAGACAGGCAGACCACTTGAGGTCAGGAGTTGAAGACCAGCCTGGCCAACATGATGAAACCCTGTCTCTACTAAAAATACAAAACTGGGTGGGCGGGGATCACCTGAGGTTAGGAGTTCGAGACCAGCCTGGCCAACATGGTGAAATCCCAACTCTACTAAAAATACAAAAATTAGCCAGGCATGGTGGCAAGTGCCTGTAATGCCACCTACTCGGGAGACTGAGGCATGAGAATCACTTGAACCCAGGAGGCGGACGTTGCAGTGAGCCAAGATAGCCCCATTGCACTCTAGCCCAGGGGATACAGCAAGAGTCTATCTCCAAAAAAAAAAAAAAAAAAAAAAATTGGCCAGGCAAGGTGGTGCATGCCACTAATCTCAGCTAGTCTGGAGGCTGAGGCACGACAATCGCTTGAACTGGGAAGCACAGGTTGCAATGAGCCAAGATCGCACCTCCAGCCTGGGCGACAGAGCGAGAGTCTGTCTCAAAAAAAAAAAAAAGAAAAGAAAAACTTCAAAGCTAAATGGCTCAACACCAGCACAGAGTTTTGTTTTTTTGTTTGTTTGTTTGTTTATTATACTTTAAGTTCTAGGGTACATGTGCACAACGTGCAGGTTTCTTGCATACGTATACATGTGCCATGTTGGTGTGCTGCACCCATTAACTCGTCATTTACATTAGGTATATCTCCTAATGCTATCCCCTCCCCGCTCCCCCCACACCACAACAGGCCCCGGGGTGTGATGTCCCCCTTCCTGTGTCCAAGTGTTCTCATTGTTCAATTCCCACCTATCAGTGAGAACATGTGGTGTTTGGTTTTTTGTCCTTGCAATAGTTTGCTGAGAATGATGGTTTCCAGCTTCATCCATGTCCCCACAAAGGACATGAACTCATCCTTTTTTATGGCTGCATAGTATTCCATGGTGTATAGGTACCACATTTTCTTAATCCAGTCTATCATTGATGGACATTTGGGTTGGTTCCAAGTCTTTGCTATTGTGAGTAGTGCTGCAATAAACATACATGTGCATGTGTCTTTATAGCAGCATGATTTATATTCCTTTGGGTATATACCCAGTAATGGGATGGTTGTTTCAAATGGTATTTCTATTTCTATATCCCTGAGGAATCACCACACTGTCTTCCACAATGGTTGAACTAGTTTACAGTCCCACCAACACTGTAAAAGTGTTCCTATTTCTCCACATCCTCTCCAGCACCTGTCGTTTCCTGACTTTTTAATGATCGCCATTCTAACTGGTGTGAGATGATATCTCATTGTGGTTTTGATTTGCAATTCTCTGATGGCCAGTGATGATGAGCATTTTTTCATGTGTCTGTTGGCTGCATAAATGTCTTCTTTTGAGAAGCATCTGTTCATAATCTTCGCCCAGTTTTTGATGGGGTTGTGTGTTTTTTTCTTGTAAATTTGTTTGAGTTCATTGTAGATTCTGGATATTAGCCCTTTGTCAGATGAGTAGATTGCAAAAATTTTCTCCCATTCTGAAGGTTGCCTGTTCACTCTGATGGTAGTTTCTTTTGCTGTGCAGAAGCTCTTTAGTTTAATTAGATCCCATTTGTAAATTTTGGCTTTTGTTGCCATTGCTTTTGATGTTTTAGTCATGAAGTCCTTGTCCATGCCTATGTCCTGAATGGTATTGTCTAGGTTTTCTTCTAGGGTTTTTAGGGTTTTAGGTCTAACATTTAAGTCTTTAATCCATCTTGAATTAATTTTTGTGTAAGGTGTAAAGAAGGGATCCAGTTTCAGCTTTCTGCATATGGCTAGCCAGTTTTCCCAGCACCATTTGTTAAATAGGGAATCCTTTCCTCATTTCTTGTTTTTGTCAGGTTTGTCAAAGATCAGATAGTTGTAGATGTGTGGTATTATTTCTGAGGGCTCTGTTCTGTTCCATTGGTCTATATCTCTGTTTTGGTACCAGTACCATGCTGTTTTGGTTACTGTAGCCTTGTAGTATAGTGTGAAGTCAGGTAGTGTGATGCCTCCAGCTTTGTTCTTTTGGCTTAGGATTGACTTGGCAATGTAGGCTTTTTTTTGGTTCCATATGAACTTTAAAGTAGTTTTTTCCAATTCTGTGAAGAAAGTCATTGGTAGCTTGATGGGGATGGCATTGAATCTATAAATTACCTTGGGCAGTATGGCCATTTTCATGATATTGATTCTTCCTATCCATGAGCATGGAATGTTCTTCCATTTGTTTGTATCCTCCTTTATTTTGTTGAGCAGTGGTTTGTAGTTCTCCTTGAAGAGGTCCTTCACATCCCTTGTAAGTTGGATTCCTAAGTATTTTATTCTCTTTGAAGCAATTGTGAGTGGGAGTTCACTCATGATTTGGCTCTCTGTTTGTCTGTTATTGGTGTATAGGAATGCTTGTGATTTTTGCACATTGATTTTGTATCCTGAGACTTTGCTGAAGTTGCTTATCAGCTTCAGGAGATTTTGGTCTGAGACGATGGGGTTTTCTAGATATACAATCATGTCATCTGCAAACAGGGACAATTTGACTTCCTCTTTTCCTAATTGAATACCCTTTATTTCTTTCTCCTGCCTGATTGCCCTGGCCAGAACTTCCAACACTATGTTGAATAGGAGTGGTGAGAGAGGGCATCCCTGTCTTGTGCCAGTTTTCAAAGGGAATGCTTCCAGTTTTTATCCATACAGTATGGTATTGGTTGTGTGTTTGTCATAAATAGCTCTTATTATTTTGAGATACATCCCATCAATACCTAATTTATTGAGAGTTTTTAGCATGAAGATTGTTGAATTTTGTCAAAGGCCTTTTCTGCATCTATTGAGATAATCATGCGGTTTTTGTCTTTGGTTCTGTTTATATGCTGCATTATGTTTATTGATTTGTGTATGTTGAACCAGCCTTGCATCCCAGGGATGAAGCCCACTTGATTATGGTGTATAAGCTTTTTGATGTGCTGCTGGATTCGGTTTGCCAGTATTTTATTGAGGATTTTTTGTATCGATGTTCATCAGGGATATTTGTCTAAAATTCTCTTTTTGTTTGTTGTGTCTCTGCCAGGCTTTGGTATCAGGATGATACTGGTCTCATAAAATGAGTTAGGGAGGATTCCCTCTTTTTCTATTAGTTGGAATAGTTTCAGAAGGAATGGTACCAGCTCCTCCTTGTACCTCTGGTAGAATTTGGCTGTGAATCTGTCTGGTCCTGGACTTTTTTTGGTTGGTAAGCTATTAATTATTGCTTCAATATCAGAGCCTGTTATTTGTCTATTCAGAGATTCAACTTCTTCCTGGTTTAGTCTTGGGAGGGTGTATGTGTCCAGGAATTTATCCATTTCTTCTAGATTTTCTAGTTTATTTGTGTAGAGGTGTTTATAGTATTCTCTGATGGTAGTTTGTATTTCTTTGGGATCAGTGGTGATATCCCCTTTATCATTTTTTATTGTGTCTATTTGATTCTTCTCTCTTTTCTTCTTTATTAGTTTTGCTAGTGGTCTACCAATTTTGTTGATCTTTTCAAAACCCAGCTCCTGGATTCACTGATTTTTTGAAGGGTTTTTGGTGTCTCTATCTCCTTCAGTTCTGCTGTGATCTTAGTTATTTCTTGCCTTCTGCTAGCTTTTGAATGTGTTTGCTCTTGCTTCTCTAGTTCTTTTAATTGTGATGTTAGGGTGTCAATTTTAGATCTTTCCTGCTTTCTCTTGTGGGCATTTAGTGCTATAAATTTCCCTCTACACACTGCTTTAAATGTGTCCCAGAGATTCTGGTATGTTGTGTCTTTGTTCTCGTTGGTTTCAAAGAACATCTTAATTTCTGCCTTCATTTCGTTATGTACCCAGTAGCCATTCAGGAGCAGGTTGTTCAGTTTCCATGTAGTTGAGAGGTTTTGAGTGAGTTTCTTAATCCTGAGTTCTAGTTTGATTGCACTGCGGTCTGAGGGACAGTTTGTTATAATTTCTGTTATTTTACATTTGCTGAGGAGTGCTTTACTTCCAACTATGTGGTCAATTTTGAAATAGGTGTGGTGTGGTGCTGAGAAGAATGTATATTATGTTGATTTTGGGTGGAGAGTTCTGTAGATGTCTGTTAGGTCTGCTTGGTGCAGAGCTGAATTCTATTCTTGGATATCCTTGTTAACTTTCTGTCTCGTTGATCTGTCTAACATCGACAGTGAGGCGTTAAAGTCTCCCATTATTATTGTGTGGGAGTCTAAGTCTCTTTGTAGGTCTCTGAGGACTCAGCACAGAGTTTTCAAAACAGGTAAGCATCTGGATTTCCAAAGAACCTGGTGAAGACCGTATTTATTTCAGGAAGCCAGAGTGGAAGCATGAAGACTTTGTGATGTAGAGTATTAATGCAAATGTGTTCTCACACACTAATGTGGCACATACTAGTTAAAATTATAAAAGGAAAATTTAATTTTAGTTTGGATTTTAAAAAATTAAAAAGCAGTGCATTCAATTGCAAAGAAAAACATGCTGCAGCTGAAGCTCTGACCAAAAAAAGCTCAGGAAGAAAATGAACCCGAAATTAACTTTGTTAGATTTATGTAGGCACACACGTGTGTGTGTTTGTGTGTGTGTCTACGTGAGTAACTGATACAGAATTGCATCAGTCTTCACTAGATCCACATCTCTTAATGTCAAAGAAATGGAAAAGGATTCTGTTAGATATTAAATTTTGTATCTGACCCCTGATTTTGCTGGTGGCCAAGTGCTCTGAATATGATGGTTTGATTCGATTTGGAGAACTATAGTGTTCATCAGTTGATGCCTTCAGGCTTCAGGACACATTAATTTATGATAAATACCAGAATTGACCTCTTCCAAAAAGATAATGGTGTGAACACAAGTGACCAACCTCCCCAGCAGATGTCAGTTAGAATGACGCCAGCCCAGACTTGACTCTACCTTCACTACTGAAACTATGTGACGGGATCTTCTTGAGCATCTGACTCTAGTTGGCCTCTGCATAACATTCCTTACTCCTATCTCTAAGACGTCACCTGAGAGTCACTTAACTGATAGAGTCTAAGATTGAATGTGAGTAGGTGGCACTGGACCTCCTCCCAGCACTTGATTCTCCTCCCACCTCCTCACCCATGTGTCCTAACCAGGTGGGAAATCCAGTTCTTGTGTCTAGTTCATTCCAATATCCCCCGTTCTTATCAAAACATGCTCAGCCAAGGATAAATTATCCTTTATCCTATCACCTTCTGATTAATCCCCACTATACTTTTCCCTTCCCACAAATATTTCTATCAAATGGCTATAGCCTTTTCTGGTTGTCTCTTAACAAGTCAAATCTTGGCAAAATCTCATCATATAAATTCATAGGCATCATCAGTTGAATAATTTACCAAAAATTCATTGTCCCCGTCTGTGTGCCCAATACCACATTAAGTCCTATACTACTCTTTCCAAAATATACCAACTTTAGGATTTTTTTAACTTACTAATTTTCCTTTTTTATTTCACCATCACATATATTGCATATTATTTCCCTGAAACTATTCTAAGTGCTGCTACAGAGATTAACTCATTTAATCCAATCAGCTAATATAGATTGACGGCTTATTATGTACTTAGGTATTAGACATTATTAAAGGAACAGAAAAATATAATTCCCTAAACTTCAAGACCTTGAAATGTAGTTGAGTAGATAAGACTTAAATACAAATAACCGTAATACATCAATCAGTGCCATATAAGTGGTTCAAACAGCAAGTTTTATAGGAGCTTAGAAGTGGCAGAAAGGTATAACTGACACATAGTAAATGTGCAGTCAATGTTTGATTGAATTAAATTGAATCAGGGCACTTAATATTGAAAATAAAGACAGGTGGAGTGACATGAAATTTAACAATCTGGAAATGTGCAGGAAAATTGCATGTTTCCCTGCATTATATGCATGTTTTCTTTTAAATAGATTTTTACTTAAGATAATATAAAAGCATATTAAAGGGACACATTTTCTTAAACAATATCACCACTACACATGGGAATTCCTGCAGGTGGTGTATCTGATCATATGCTAAAAATATTATCATAATTATAATTCATTCTGCTTTTTGATAGAACATCACTGTAATTGGTATATATTTTGTAGAGTTTGGCTTAATCTGAGCCTGCTGAAAAAATGTCATTTGATTAATGAAGTTTTTTCTCTAATGTTGAATTGGTTTTTCTGTTTATTTCAAATCCCCCAAAAAAGCAGACCATGACATTATTCTAAATGTTCACAATGAAAATTCAAAATGTCACATTTTGGGGGAAACGCTACACAGGCAGTACCATAGACATGAAGGAGTGGCGACAAGACTGTATCTCACTTCTTTACTGTGACATCGATTCATAAATGGAGATTAGCATGCCTAAAATATCACTAACGGTTTAGCTCACTAGTATGATTTTCATGGCAGAATCTCAGAACTGAAGTATTTGTTAAAATGGCAAGCCCATAAATTGAATCAAAATGTTCATACTAAAATAGAAGACACATAAATTAAGATTCCAGGTAGTAATACCAGTATCCCAACCTGAATGAGGTCTTAGAATTCCCATTTGTAGTCAGGAAGAAAAGAAAAGATCTTGCAGAACAAGAAAGCAAGGGCACCTTCTGAAAAAGAAACTAGTAAAGACAGGATGTAATTAACATATTAAAATAAAACATATTAAGTGACCTGGATAAAGGACAGGCTACCATAAAGAGTAGGCAGCATGGAGCAGGGAAAAGGACAGTCACGAAGCCAGGGCTCGTACCAGTGTCTCCCTCATTGATTAGATGAAGGGCCCTGGCCACTTGAGAAGAGATGAATAGGTCTGCATGATAGTGTCCATTAAGATCCTTACTACACTTCCTGCTGTGGACTGGCCCCTAAGGAGCCTCTGACTATTACTGAGTTTCCCCTGAAGTTGCTGCTTTGATCAAGCTATGAGGGTTGCTGTCTTGGTGAAAGTGTTCTCCTTGAAATAAATAAGTTGGCATACATTTCCTACATTTTCATCTTGAAATCTGGTTATCCTGTATTCAATCTTTCTGAGATGTAATCACTATGTAGTTGACATTATTGATCTGTGTACCCCCATACTGTGAGACCACTTTAATAACAATAATCACAACTAATATTTATAGCATTTTATCCCATGTGCCAGATACTACATTAACAATGTCTGCCCATCACTGGCAGTGAGAAAACATTTGTTAATGTATTTATTTGAGGTCCTAAGCACCGTACCTGGCATATGGTAGATGCTTAATAAATATTTGTTGAATAGGTGAGCAAGTAAACCTTAAAAACCCAAGAAATTCCTAGCCCTGCCCTTCCTATGGAAAAAAATGTTCTCAGCGAGAGAAAGAATCTGCCTTCCCTGGTGCCTTAATTAACAGCAGGTGGAATGACAAACACAGGCCCACTTTTCATGACAGTATCTCTACCTTGGCTTTCTTAACTTCAACCACTTCCTGTACCTCAGGTCTAAAATATGAATTAGAAGAGTCTAATTCTTACCCTCTTTATGTCTCAGACTAGAATATTCAACATCCCATGCCTGATAAATATTAATATATGTTGAATCGGAAGGGAGGTTTTTTTAAGCAACACAGAAGATTCAACACATGAAAGAAACTTGCAAAAGCCAAATATGAGTGTGAGTGCAGAGTCAAACTCCAGTTTCCAAGAAATATAATAAACACTAATCTGAGTTTGAAACCTTCTTTTGGCCAGAAAATTCCCACTGAAAAAAATGATAAAGGATTTCTCTACATTTAACTTTCCTTTTTTTATTTTTTCAAGGCTGTTTCTCAGTGTGAAAGATTTAGCTTTCTTTAGGTATCATTCTGAGATGAAGGAGAAAGGGAAAGGGATAGTTATAGAAAACCTGTTCCTAAAAAAGTCCAATATTCACACATTTATTCATTTAATAGGTATTTATTGCAAATCTATTACATGCGTGACACTTTGCAGGGCACTGGCTATGTAGTGATAACTAGGACCTTGCAGTCTGGTGGGAGAGACACATAGCAATCAGGACTGTGTGGTCCCTGTTTCTTACAGGAAGCTGCAAGACACAAAAAGGTCACCTACCTCAGCTGGATACTGTACCTATACTAGACTACATGCAGAGCGAAAGGGTTGCTCTGCAAATAAACATTTCAGCACGCTCTTTAGAGCAAGGGTGGCACTTGAAATATCTTCTCAGGCAATGCCAAAGCCAACACTGAAAATCTCCAAGTAGAAACCAAAGGCAGGTTGTGAAAACTCTCCTCTGTTTGTGCTAGTGTACTTAATGATATTATGATGTTTTTGACAATCTAAGAAAGATGTTCCCCCATGAAAACTTAGCCAACCAAGGCCTAAAATAACCTGATAGTTTCAGGAAACAAGATCATCTATACATTCCCTCAGCTCAATCCAAAAAAATTTATTGTGATAAAGCCTCATCAACTTATTTTCTTTCTAAATCCCTATATGAAACTACCTTTAATATGTTTTTAAATGCAGATATTCTTCATGCCAGAGGATGGCATGAATAAAAATACTGTAAATGCAGTTTTGTACACTTGTTTCTTCATGGGCATCATCAAGTATTTTACATAATAATGTCATAATACAGATTTCTTCCCACTGAAGAAGAAAGAGCTGAAATACAGGGTAAATAACAAATATTTCATTATTTGTGTTTCCCCATCAAACGCTACAGATTCCAATAGTTGAACCTGGAATAATGTACTAGTTTTCCTTTTTCTATTCAATTAGTCTAAGATTGCACATAGTAGATTCCCAATGCAGTTGATAAAATAATATCCTTTTAAAGGAACCGGTGATTTTAATGTTTCTAGTTAAATAATAAATAAGATTGCATTAATAGGCTACTAATGGGGTTGATAAAATGTGATCCCTTTAAAGAAACTGGTGACTTTAATGCTTCTGGCTAAATAATAAATATTACTAGTGCTATAGACTGAATATTTGTGTTCCCCTAAAATTCATATGTTGAAATCCTATCCCCCAATGTATTAGGAGGTGTAGCCCTTGGGAGGTGATTAGGTCATGGGAACAGAGACCCCATGAATGCAATTAGTGCTCTTATAGGAGAGGCCAAAGAGAGATCCTTTGTCTCATCTGCCACGTAAGGACACATCAAAAAGATGGCAGTCTATGAACCAAGAAATGGGTTCTCAATGCACACAGAATCTACCTATGCCTACGGCCTCCAAAACTGTAAGCAATAAATTTATCTTATTTATAAACCACCCAGTTTATGGTATTTTGTTATAGCAGCCCAAACAGACTAACAGCTAGCACTAATGTTTTAAGTATGACTGTGTGGCAAGGGAAAGAGAACGTGATCAAGGACTGAGCTAGTACAGAATGGGTGGCTTTCCATCTTCAATTAAAAAGCATTTGTTAGTATTACAAAAAAGAAATAGAAAGTTAACCGGGAAATAAATAAATATATAGATGTCAATGTTGTGCCAAGTGTAGCAAGAGTGCTAGGGAAACTGGAAAGCATTTAGCTCAAGAAAAAAAATTGTAGTTTATATAGAAAGTCATTTCTGTAAGAGTCAAATATTCCCATTTAAAAGTTATCATGTCTTACTGTATAGTTGCATGGAATTTTCTTATTGCCAAAGTAAATGCCAAAAACGTAGGGAAAAAAGATTAAGGAGAAAATAAATTACCAAGATTTCTACTTATGGCAATATGGTGGATAAGAGTCAATGAATAGCCCTCAAGCTTGAAATAATAACATATTGATAAAATTATGAAATGAGCAAATTCAATTCAATGCAAAACTGAACAAGAAAGAAAGTAAAGTATACATAGGGCCCAAAAATAAAGTGAAAGCAGGAACCCCAAGAGTAATCAAACACCAAAGTTAGCTTTTATCCTAAGGTTTCTGTTGAGCCCTAAGGACTTTAAGCTTGCACTTTGAGGCCATGAAGATCCCAACACAAAGGAGATAAAGCCCGTGATTTCCTCAAAATGAGTAAACCAGTTTTTTTTTAAACTACATATAAAAGCTAGGACTCCTCAGTCCAAGATGAGAAATGAATCTCACTGAACAAAAACAAACAGCAAAATCTTGCCTGTCTTTACCGTAACACTAGGTGGAGAGAAAAATATCCCTGAGAATTAGTAACAAGCTAGTTCTCACATAAGTTTGCAGCCCCAATTCACACCACCTGTGTGAGTCCTCAATCAAAATTCAATTCGAAGTTGCTCAAGGTTGGTAGTTCCACTAAGCAACTGGCAAAAGCCAATGCTAATCCTATCTAGAGGAATTCAACTTCAATCCAGAATTCAGAATTCCAAAGAAAATGAAGAGTCCACAATAAAAATATTACAAAACACACAAGGGAAAAAAAGGCACTATGAGCAAGAAACAAAAAATAGATCCCAGAAAAGGTCTCCAGAGACCACCGGTAATATAATTGTCAGGCACTGAAAATAAAATAATTATATCAACTAAGTTTTAAAGATAACAGGAGGACTTGAAAATGTGAGAAAGAAACAAGAGACCATAAGAAATTATTAAGCATACTGAGTTGAAACAAAATGGAGTTATAGAAGTGAATGTTAAAATAAATGAACTCGAAACCTCAATGGAGGAATAAAATAGCAAACAAGATGCAGCTATAAAGAGAACTAGTGGTCTACAAAATAGATATTAAAAATTATCCAAAATGAACTCAAGAAAAAAAAAGATGAAAATAATGAATAAAAGGTTAAGAGCCAGGGAGGATTGAGCTAGAGGTCTAATATAGGTTCAATCAGAGTTCCTTTTAAGACAGGCAGTATTTGAAAAAACAATGACTGATCTGAGAAGACTCTATTTCTCAGATCCAAGAACCCCAATATATCCAGTCTCCCAGCACTTCCAGAATAATACACTCCCAGACACATTGCTGTGAAGCTGCAGAACATGAGAAGGAAAAAATAAATTAAATGCAGACAGAAAGAAAGGGCAAAGCACCAACAAAGAAATGACAATTGATTGACAGCTGACTCTTCAATAACAATGGGATGCAGAAAATAGAGAAATATGGATAATTATTACAATGTACTAAGAGAAAATAACTGCCAATCTCAAATACAATAAGACAGTGGAACAATCTTTTCAAAACAAAGGAGTCCTACGTATAACAAAACTTGTGCTTTACCTTTAAAAAATGAAAATTATAAAAAATAACCTCTAAAGGATATACTTCATCAGAAGAAAGATGACTACAGGTAGTCTGAAGAAATGGTAAGAAAATACATTGGTAAATATGCAGGTAAACCCAAACAAATATTTACTACATAAAACCTAATTAAGAATATATTAAATTATAAAAATGTAATTTCAAATTAGTGGGGGAAATGAATCATTCAATCAATAGTATTAGGAAAACTGACCAGCCATTTTTTAAAATAGATGTCTATTACTCAAATGGATAAAGAAACTGTGGTATACATATTTCTGATGGAATACTATCCAGCTATAAAAAGGAATGAGTTAGTGGCATTCACAGCAACCTGGATGGAATTGGAGACTATTATTCTAAGTGAAGTAACTCAGGAACGGAAAACCAAATATCATACACTCTCACTTATAAGTGGAAGCTAAACTATGAGGATGCAAAGGCATAAAAATGATACAATGGACTTCAGCAACTTAGGGGAAAGGGTGAGGGATAAAAGACTACAAACTGGGTTCAGTGTAACTGCTCAGGTGATGGGTGCACCAAAATCTCACCAATCACCCCTAAAGAACTTACTCATGTAACCAAATACCACCTGTTCCCCAAAAACCTATGGAAATAAAAAAAAAAGTATTAAATAAATAAATCAATAAAATGGATGTCTGTTATGGCCTCAATCTTGTTCCTTGAAATATTCACAGGTCGAAGCCTTAACCCCCACTATGACTATATTTGGAGATAGGGCGTATGAAAAAATCATAAAGGTTAAATGAAGTCATAAGGGTAGGCCCGAATCCAATACAACTGATGTCTTTATAAAAGGAAGAAATATTAGAAACCTCTGTCTCTCTGAGCGAGCACAAAAGAAAGGCCATGTGAGGACACAGCAAGAAAGCAGCCCTCTATTAACCAAGAAGAGAGGCCTCACCAGAAGCCTGCCCCAACCGCACCTTGATCTTGGACTCCCAGTCTCTAGATATGAGAAAATAAATGTCTGTTGTTTAAACTGCCCAGCCTGTGGCACTTCATTATGTCGGCTAGCTGACAAATATAGTATCTTAAGTGTCCATTTTTAAAATTTCAGATGTATTAAAACTTAAATGTAAAATTAAAATGCTAAAAACTAATAAATATATGCAAAATTTTGAATATTTTGAATAGCAGAGATATTTCTAAGCATGAAAACAAAGAAATCAAAAAGAAAACACTGATTTAATATCAACTTTCAAATATATGGCAAAAATATAAGAAGGGCAAAATTTAAATGGCACACTTGGAAAAGATTTGTAATATAAATGAGCAAGAGATAATTTAAGAATTTTTACAAACAATGGGAAAAGGGAAATGACTCCAGTTTACAAACGGGCAAAGCATATGATCAGACAATTCACAAAACAGTGAAAACAATGGGTTAATAAACATGAAAAGCAAGCAACATTCTTATTAGTGAACGTCACACACATTATGACTACAAGCAATCAATTTTGCTTGTAAACAATTAAGATTAAATTGTATTGTCCCATAGTTTGAGAGGGTATGCAGGCACATTTGGCAATATATACTGTGTTCTTTGGCTTCATCCTTTCATCTTAACAAGAATTTAACCTAAGGAAAAAATTGGACAAGAATGCAGTAATATATATGAATGCATGTGTGGGTGTATGCACCCGCACACATGCACGCGTATCTATTTGGATGTTCATTATAGGGCTGTCTCAAATAAGTAAAGAAAGTAAATAGTTGAGACTTGTTTTTCAGTGCAAAACTAGTTAAATAAGTAAAAATAGAACCTACAATGGGATATTATCCAATCTTTATAAATTGTGATGATAGAGAAAGATACCAGCATTATATTAGTAAATGGCTATTATCTTGTAAGTAATGCAGGCTAAAAACTGTACATACAGTGTGATGTCACCATGTTTGAAAAAATATATATATAGATAATATATAAATTCATACTTGAGTAACTACGCAGAATATTGTTCTGTCATTGCAGCTGCATAATCAAAAAATACTCCTATGCAAAACTTAAAACTCTAAACCACATTCGTTGATGATGTAATTCTCCATAGTTTTATACATTTCAGAGCTCATTATGTTTGATGGCAATTAGGCTAAAAAATGCTCTAATTCTTCATATCACCATCATGTTCAAATTACACATATACTTGATGAATGCACATGTTACTAGTCCCAAAGGAAAATACTGATTTAATACTAATCAAAATTACTAACATGTGCATTCATCAAGTTTCAATGAAAAATGCTTTCTTAGCTTTATTTGTTCAGTTTTTCAGAAAAATAATTTTGATTTTAAACTTCTTTAACTTCTGCATTTAAATTATATTTAAGTTTTGATGGTTTCATTGCTTCTTTAACCAGTACACCTCGACAAATCCAGCATCCAAAAAGTAAAATTCACTGTCTGCCATCCAACCAAAGATTACCCTGCCTGAAAAAAGAAACCAGAAAAATAGAATGCATAGTGAGGAGAATGTATTACAACTGACACAAATGTTATTAGTGATAGACAAGAACATTGAAAGACTCATTGTTGTAATTTATATATTCAAATTAATTTGCAGACACAGAAAATATTTGAAAGATCCAAATTGCATTTCTAGATATTATAACTACAGTGCATAAAATGAAAATATGCTGATGGGATTAATGACAGAAAATAAATTGAAGAAGAAATGATTAGCAAACTTAAAGATGCAACAATATAAATAATAAAAAAAGAGAAAAGAGAATTTTTTTAAATAATATAGCATCAGGGAGCTGTGAGACAAATACAAGTGTAATAATATGTGTCTTCAGAGGCCCTAAAAAGGAGGGGGATTAAAAAGATGAAAGATTTTTGAAAATTTTACAGCTGAAATTTTCCTAAGTTTGGTGAAAATTGTCAACCCACAGATTCAAGAAACTCAATCAACTCCAAGGAAAATAAATGTGAACAAAATTATACCAAGGCATGTCATCATCAAATTGAAAAAGATAAATCTTAACAGTGCCTATTCAAAAGATCAGTGAATCCAGGAGTTGGTTTTTTGAAAGAAAAAAATGATAAGATATACCACTAGCTAGACTAATAAAGAAGAAAAGAGAGAAGATCCAAATAAAAACAATTAGAAATGGTGAAGGGTATGTTACCACTGACCCCACAGAAATAAAAATAACCAAATAACCATCAGAAACTACTATGAATGCCTCTATGCACACAAACTAGAAAACCTAGAAGAGATGGATAAATTCCTGGGCATATACACCTTCCTAAGACTGGAAGAAACTGATTCCCTGAACAGACCAATAACAAGCTCCAAAATTGAATCAGTAATAAATAGCCTATCAACCAGAAAAAGCCCAGGAACTGACGAAGTCACAGCTGAATTCTACCAGATGTACAAAGAAGAGCTGCTACCATTCCTACAGAAACTATTCCAAAAAACTGAGGAGGAGGGACTCCTCCCCAACTTATTCCATGAGGCCAGCTTCATCTTGATATCCAAACCTGGCAGAGACACAACAAGAACAGGAAACTTCAGGCAATGTCCTTGATGAACATCAATAAAAAATTATTAACAAAATACTGACAAACTGAATCCAGCAGCGTATCAATAGCTAATACACCACAATCAAGTAGGCTTCATCCCTAGGATGCAATGTTGGTTCAACATATGCAAATCAATATATATGATTCATCACATAAACAGAACCAAAAACAAAAACCACATGATTATCTCAATAAACCCAGAAAAGGCTTTCAATGAAATTCCACACCCCTTCATGTTAAAAACTTTCAATGAACTAGGTATTGAAGGAACATACTTCAATAAGAGCCATCTATTACAAACCCACAGCCAACATTGTACTGAATGGGCAAAAGCTGGAAGTAATTCTCCTTGAAAACTGGCACAAGACAAGGATGCACTCTCTCACTACTCCTATTCAACATAGTATTGGAAGTCCTAGCCAGAGCAATCAGGCAAGAGAAAGAAATGGCAACTAAATAGGAAGAGAGAAAGTCAAACTATCTATTTTCAGACAACATGATTCTATATCTAGAAAACCCCACAGTCTTGGCAAAGAAGCTTCTTAAGCTGATAAGCAACTTCAGTAAAGTTTCAGGATTAAAAAATTTAATACAAAAATCACTAGCATTCATATACACCAACAACTGCCATACAGAGAGCCAAATCAGAAAGGCAATCCCATTCACATTTGCTACAAAATGAATAAAATACCTAAGAATACAGCTAATTAGGGAGGTGAAAGAACTCTACAATGAGAATTATAAAACACTGCTGAAAGAAATCAGAGAAGGCAAAAAAAAAAATGGACAAACATCCATGCTCATGGCTAGGAAGAATGAATGTCATTAAAATGGCTATTCTCCCCAAAGCAATTTACAGATTCAATGCTATTTGTATCAAACTAACAGTGACATTCTTCACAGAGCAAAAAATAAAAAACTATTTTAAAATTAATATGGAACCAAGAAAGAGCCCAAATAGCAAAGGCAATCCTAAGCAAAAACAATGAAGCTGGAGATATCATGTTACCTGACTTCAAATTACACTACATGGCTACAGTAACAAAAACAAGCACACAGACCAATGGAAAGAATAGAGAGTCCAGAAATACGGCCACACACCTGGAACCATCTGATATTCAACAAAACTGACAAAAACGAAAGATGGGGAAAGGATTCTCTATTCAATAAATGATGATGGTATAACTGGCAAGTCATATGCAGAAGATTGAAGCTGGACCCCTTCCTTAACCATAAATAAAAATCAACTCAAGGTGGATTAAAGACTTAAATGTAAAACCCAAAACTATAAAAACCCTGGAAGACAACCTAGGCAATACCATTCTAGACATAGGAACGGGCAAAAGTTTCATGACAAAGACACCAAAAGCAATTGCAACAAAAGCAAAAATTGACAAGTGAAATCTAATTAAACTTAAGAGCTTCTGCACAGCAAAAGAAACTATCAACAGAGTAAACAGACAACTTACAGAACAGAATATTTTTACAAACTGTGCATCTAACAGATATAATATCCAGTATTTATATGGAACTTAAACAAATTTACAAAAGAAAAACAATCAACCAAATTAAAAAGTGGGCAAAGGACATGAACAGACACTTTTCAAAAGACATACATGGAGCCAACAAGCTTATGAAAAAATGCTCAATATCACTTGTCATTAGAGAAATGCAAATCAAAACCACAATGAGATACCATCTCACACCAGTCAGAATGGCTATTAATAAAAAGTCAAAAAACAATAGATGCTGGTGATGCTGTGGAGAAAAAGGAACATTTATAGACTGTTGGTAGGAGGTATAAATTAAGTATGGCAATTCCTCAAGAGCTAAAAGCAGAACTGCCATTTAACCCAGCAATCCCATTACTGGGTACACAGCCAGAGGAATATAAATCATTTTACTACAAAGCCACATGCATGCAAATGTTCATTGCAGCACTATTCACAATAGCAAAGATATGGAATTAACCTAAATGCTCATCAATAACAGACTGAATAAAGAAATTGTGGTTCATATACACCACGGAATACTATGCAGCCATAAAAAAGAATGAGAACATGTTTTTGTGGGAACACAGATGGAGCTGGAGGCTGTTATCCTCAGCAAAGTAACACAGGAACAGAATACCAAATACCACATGTTCTCACTTATAAGTGGAAGCTAAATGATGAAAATTTACAAACACAGAGAAGGAAACAACAGACACTGGGGTCTACTTGAGGGTGGAGGAAGGAAGAGAAAGAAGAGCAGAAAAGATAACTATTGGATGCTGGGTTTAATTCCTGGGTGATTAAATAATCTGTATAACAAACCCTTGTGACACGAGTTTACCCATGTAACAAACTTTCACATGTGCCCCCAAACCTAAAATAAAAGTTTCAAAAAAAGATTTAAAAACTTCAGATTTCTAGTGTTTTTACAAAAAAGAAGCCATTAAAAAGACCCACTATATGATATGTTCATTATGTTGATTGTAGCTATTGTTTCATTCTCTCTCTCTCTCTCTCTCTCTCTGTCTCTCTCTCTGTGTGTGTGTATGTGTGTGTGTGTGTGTGTGTGTTTACTTGAAATTGTATACTTAAAATAGTGCAGTTTATTGTATGGCAAGTATACCCCAAATAAAGCTCTTTTCTAAATCTTGTTAGATTATTTTGTTCTTTCAATAAAGCCCTTTCTGAAAGGGCAGGTTAAAGACATGATCATAGGTCTTCGTCTCTGTCTCAAATCTCAGAATCCCCTTTTTGTTCTGTTTTATATTGCCTTTGCTTCTGTGTATAATCTTAGACAATATAGTCTTCTCTGTGGCGTGGTATAATGAAAAGAATATTGGGTTAGAAGTTAGAAACAAATTTTTTTATTTTTAATTTTTGTGGGTATATAGTAGGTGTATATATTTATTGGATACATGAGATTTTTGGATATAGGCATGCAATGCATAATAATCACATCAGGGTAACCAGAGTATCCATTACCTCAAGCATTTACCCTTAGTGTTTCGAACAGCCCAATTACACTCTCAGTTATTTTTAAATGAATGATTAAATTTTTTTTACTATAGTCACCCTGTTGTGCTAGCAAATACTATGTCTTATTTATTCTGTTTTTGTACCCATTAACCATTCCCCCTTCCCCCCAACACCCCCACCCCTGACTACCCTTCCTATCCTCTGGTAGCAATCCTTCTACTCTCTATCTCCATGAGTTCAATTGTTTTAATTTCTAGCTCCCACAGATAAATGAGAACTTGTGATGTTTGTCCAAACCAAATTTCTATTTTGGCACTAAATAGCTGTGTAACCCTGAACGCTTTACTTAAACCTTCTTGGATTCACTGCTCTTATCCAAAAAATCAGGTTGGACTGGATGATCTCTTAAATTTCTTCAGCATCTGTGATTTCCTACAAATCAGATCAGGAGTACCACAGAAAGACTTCCCCTCAAAACTGATTCCAGAGCAACAGTAGGACTTGCATTGGACATGATTAAATCACCTACCATTCAAAAGGAAACAGGAGCAATGAAAACAGAAAGAATATTTGGCACTGAGTCCATAAGTTTCCACCTGCTGTACATTCAAAGGCAATCAGGAAAGGAAAAGTAGGGACCTGTAGATTGGATATCAAATCAGGGAAGTCATTAAGGCTGCAGTAACAAAGCAGGCAGCTCTGCCCTGTCATCCTGGGTAAGACACAGACAAATGTACACAGGGCTGGCACAATGAGGCCCATTTTAAATCACAGATCAGGGTTTTGGACTAAACGGCTTGTGAAGACCCTACTTCTTGCTCCAACACTCTCTGATTTGCATTTTTATTGTAGAATAAGGATTAAAATGGAGACAGATGAACATTTTTCACACCCAGTCCCAGTTTAATGTGAAATGTTTCTGCACAAAAATGTTTAATTGCTTTGCAGAAGTCACAAAGATGATTAAATGCTTCTTTCCTCTCCAAATGTGTATAACTATTAACTCTGCTTGTACAATATAGAAAACATGATGTTTTGGGATAATCTAGAATATGAACATGAACAATATTCTCTGAAATAGCTATCACTGGTATCTAACTCAGCAAATGCCTGGTGAATGGTGCTGCGCTCATTTCTTCTTTTGTCTTTGACCCTTAAACAAACAAAAAGATTGGAGCAATTATTTCAAAAAAAAAATGTTTCTGCAGAATGTTACCTAGATTTATGGGTGGGTGTGGCAGATACTCCCAAAAGCCATTCCTCTTTCACCTGCCTGCCTTCACTAAAGTTTAAATACAATCCCAGCCTATCCCTGAAGCTACAATTGGCGATATGACACAATTCTAGCCATTGGGACATAAACAGAAGTCAAATGGGGGTTTTTAGGAACTTTTGCTTTTTCTGATGAGGCATAGACAACCCCATCAGCCATCCCAACCCACCCCACCACACTTGCTTCCTGCACTGAACACAGGTGTGATTTCTGGGCTGACAGCAGCTATAGTACAACAATGAAATTACATATCAATATGCCAAGGACAGTAGAGGGAAAAGTTAGAAAAGGCTTAGGTCCCAAATGGCATAACTGAGTCAAAAAGATAAATAGGCAAATAAACACTTATTTGTTTAAGCCTCCATTTTCCAGGCTAACTAGTAGACTACCCATCTACTAGTTTTAGCAGAATACATTCCTCTTCGATACAGTAGGTTTAGGAAAAGGATTAATTGCCTTTTAGTTTGATAATGTGTCCATTACTTGCAAAACAAATAAAATTGATCCTTGATGTTTCTTAGTATAAGAAGACCATCATTATTTAACAGGGCTTGGATAAATAAGTCTTGGTTTTCATCAGTATTCCAAGAAGGAAATATTAGCATATATTGTCATCTCAGACAACATATAAATACATGACTTGTATGTATATCATGATCTAGTTTGTATCATGATCAAAGCCATAGTGATAAGTCTTTCCTACTACCAAAGACCATATATATTTAGCATTTGCCTGTTATCTACCTCAAAAGTCATAGTCATTTCATTCATTCATGTAATAAGTAGTTAAAATGCCTACTATGTGTCAGACACTGACATTTCACATATTCTCAATGGATTAGTACAGGAATTTGTCAACCTTTGTCATCCAATATGCTTTAAACTCTAAAACTTTACAATTTTATGCTACAAATAAAGTGAACTAGTTATGGTTTGTCATGTTATTTTAGCTATGCTAAAAGTTTAGATGAAGAAGAAGTGAACTTGCTCTACAAAAGGTCAGATAATAAAAATTTTAGCCTTTATACACCACGTTGCCATGACTCAGTTTTGTCATTTTAGCACAAAAACAGCCATAGACAATATGTAAATGAATTAATGGCACTGTGTTGCAATAAAACTTCATTTATTAACACTGAAATTTAAATTTTATATAATTAACAGGTGTCACAAAGTAGTCTTCTTTCTAATTTTTTTTCAAACATATAAAAATGTAAAAAAAATTCTCTTATCTCACAGGTCATACAAAAACAGGAAGTGAACCAGATTTGGCCTGCAAGCCATATTTAAATCAATCCTCTCACTTTTTCCCTAAATGCTTCAATCACCTGATTATGCCTTATAGAATAAGCAAGTGGGAACTTTTGAAACCTCACTAATATTTCATTGTGTAGCTCTTTCTAATAAAGTGTTCAACAGAATCTCTGAAATATACTGCTTTACAAATCACTGATACTAAATTTCTTAATTCCTGCTTTCATTTATACAGGGGAAATCAGCCTTGTTGCACAGCAATAGGCAGAATTACCATGAATGCATTATGATCTGAAATCACATTTGCACAGACAGCTGATAATCCCCATGGAAGCTGCCTCCACAGCACCAGGGAGTACCCATTTATTTCTGTGCTCAACCCTGTTATCTTCCCCCAGAGCTCACCCCATCACAGGCTGCTTTTCTCATGCCACGTAAGAACTCTGGCAGAGTAATAAAGGAAGGCATTCTTTGGTTAGCACATGATTTTAAGTGGCTTCCTTGAGTTTAGTCTGGCCACTAGAGAGATTTAGACAGTTTCATCATTCATATAGAAGTTAATGGGACATCAAGGTTTTTTAATAATAAAATAGCATCAGACAGGAAAAACATTGCTTTAGCATTCCTCAGGAAAAAAAAGACAAGGCAACATCATTTTTGGAGTATTAAAAAAATGGTGCTTCTTGTCATTCTGGGGCTCAGAAGCATAACCTCAAAGAATGACTCAGGCATTTTTTTTACTATTGTCATATTTATTAAGACCAGCTTCTGTGCACATTTGGCATCAGTAACTAATACAAATTGTCTTTTTATGACCAAGTATTTTCTGATTCCTTCATTTTACTGAGCAGAAACAGAAACCAGCGAATTATGAAAGAGCTTTGAGCAGCTTATCCCTCCCACTACCACTTTTGTCTCATTCATCTGACTAATTACCCTGGCACAACCCCTTTCAGGACTGGAGCTCTGCCCACATTTCTATTATTTTTGGCTGGAAATCAAAGTCACCTATTAAATGAAGGTGACTTTGATTTCCAGGATTAAAAAAGAGACTTGAGATATTCGCACTTCCACATTAACTGCAGCATTATTCACAATAGCCAAGATATGGGATCAACCTGTGTCCATCAGCAGACAAATAGATAAAGAAAACATGGTATATATACACAATGGAATTCTATTCCATCATAAAAAAAAATAATGAAATGTCATTTGCGATAGCATGGATGGAACTGGAGGACATTATGTTAAGTGAAATAAGACAAACATCGCATGTTCTCACTCATGTGAAAGCTAAAATAGTGGATCTCATGGAGGTAGAGAGTAGAATGGTGGTTACGAGAGGCTGGGAAGGGTAGGGGAGAAGGGAGGATAAGGAGAGATCGGTTACTGGGTACAAAAATACAGTTAGAAGGAATAAGATCTAGTGTTCAGTAGCACAATAGGGTGACTATATTTATTGTATATTTCTTATTGTATATTTCAAAATAGCTAGAAGATCTGAAATGTACCCAACACAAAGAAATGATAAATGTTTGAGGCAATAGATATCCCAATTACCCAGATTTAATTAGTACACATTGTATGCTCATATCAAAATATCACATTAGCCCAATAATATATACAACTATTTATATCCATAAAAATATTTATATCCATAAAAATTAAATAGAATAAGAAAGAAAGAGATTTGAGGATGGCTAGGCAGTGAATGACTTAGTGAGCACATCTACTAATAGCAAGGCACTATGCAAAGCTCTTCATATATTTAATATCACATATTACACCTTTAACTCTCAACAGTATCATTAGATGCTTTATCACTATTTTATACAAAAGAAAACTAAAGCTTCGAGAATTTTTAAAACTTAAGCAAATTCACATTGCTGGTAATAAGTAATATTCCTTCCATTGTACTATAATTTCTCTTGGATTCTAGTTCTTTCCAACTCTTCCCTAAGAATGAATTTATCTCCTATGTCTCCATATGAGCATGGGAGGAGCTCCCAAAACAGTCACCACTTGGCAGTGGATTCTCTGGCATCTGAATATTGATTTTGGATTACCTGGAACCTTTTCTTTTCAGGATGAGACTTGAGCATATTGTGTTTGAGCAGCCTAGCTGCTTGTTCCAGGCCAAGCCTCTATCACTGGATAGCTTCTCCAGCCCCTATTGCATACCTTGGTAAACAGATCCCGCTCCTTTCTTGACAGCCCAGTATTTCTGGATACCTATTATACCTAAACCATGTCTACTTAAGCCACATTATTGCATTGTAAATCTCTGAATGCATAGTTCTACCAGTGAGAAAGAAGAGAATTTTTCCCACCTTAAACAACAATAAAAAATAAATTGTATGGTATGGTTTGATGTAATTAAACGTGAGGTTTTCTACAAAACAGAGCATTCCAAGGAACTTTTATGATTTTTTTCAATAATACATCTTGAATGCCAGGTCCTGGAATGTATAGTCATGTACACAAAGAGACACATGGAGCTTTCCCTATGTATTTAAATTATCAGAACTACTCCCAAATCTAATGTACCCAAATCCAAAGTATGAATAAATCTGCTACTAGTATATTGTGTATCTGCCTCAACTGTAAGAGAGCCTTAGTTTATGTTGCACAATTACAGCATAGCAATCAGTACAGGCCTGAAGTTGTCTTTGATGTCTCTTCACCATGTCAATGGCACCTCATCCCTAGACATCCTATGACTGTCAGGTATCATGCAGACCTTCCCATGGGGATCCCCCTTGTATTAGTCCGTTTTCGTGCTGCTGATATAGACATACACGAGTCTGGGAAGAAAAAGAGATTCAACTGGACTCACAGTTCCACATGGCTGGGGAGGCCTCAGAATCATGATAGGAGGCAAAAGGCACTTCTTACATAGCAGCAGCAAGAGAAAATGAGGAAGAAGCAAAAGCAGAAACCCCTGATAAAACCATCAGATCTCATGAGACTTAATAACTACCATGAGAATAACATGGGAAAGGCCAGCTCCCATGATTCAATTACTTCCCCCTGGGTCCCTCCCACAACGTGTGCGAATTCTGGGAGATACAATTCAAATTGAGATTTGGATGGGGACACAGCCAAACCATATCACCCCTATACTCCAGAATTTTCTCATTCCCCGTTTTTGTCCCTATCATAATTATCTATTCAGAGTTGTTTTCTCAGTCACATTCTGCATTTTGAACCAAAAAAGAGATATCCATAAAATATTTTCAGTATAAGTGCCTTAGTATATCTCTCCTCAAGGGTAACAAACTATCAGTTTGTCTTCTAAGATTGGAATAGAGGTCTCTGGTCAGAACAAAGAGAGTCAAGGTAAAGGATTTCAGGTGACCATGGAGGCATAGAAGGAGAGGAACTTGGCAAATGGCCAGAGATGATGACAGGTACAGATGGCAGGCATCCAGCACCCAGGGATTCAGCTGGCAGCTAATTGACAGGATAAAATAACCAGGCAGGTGGGTAACAGCACAGGCTCAGCTACCTGAAGTTAGGTCAGGCATAGGGTCAAAAAATCAAGAATAGTAGTTTAAGGAATAAGGAATCAACAGAAACTGAATGATTATGCAAAGAGGCTGCATTACTGTAACATTTCCCTCTCCAGCTTTGGAATGGCCTCGTCCAGATGTGGTTAACCTCCAGAGTTCTGAGAATGATAGGATGTAACAAGTTCAAATGAGAAGACACCAAACAGCATCGAATGGACTTAGGTTAGTAAGATCATGGACCAAGCCTTGTGAAAAAACCTTGGTTATTACCTTCCTTCAGGAGAGTCCATATTTTTAGTATAGGCAGAAATGTAATGACTGAAGCTATTCTAAATGCAATGCTCAAGTCCGTTCTATAGCACAGAGATTAATCCCACATTACAGCAGAAAGTTGGACACGGAATTAAGAAGGATGCTCAAGAAAGGTTTCACAAAGAAGACAATACTTGAGCTTGATCATAGTGCATAAATAGAATATTGGTCATGGGAATAAGGACTTTCTAAAGTGGGATACAGCAAGAGCAGAGGCATGGAGGTTTGAAAGTACACATTGTACTTAAAGAATTTTGGATTCTCTACTACAATTAGCACATAGATAATGTGGTAAGAAGAAGCAAAAATTAAGCTAGATTTTATACACACACACATATACGCATGTACATATGTATATTTAAATAACTTCACAATCTGATTCCAATTTGTATACACACATACATATTTGTTACATTGGAATCAGATTGCAAAAGTCTTTGACTAAAACCCTTAGGGGATGGAATTTGGCCTTAAGGGAATTCACTCAGATTTTAATCAAGCAAAGGAACATAATCAGTTTTGCAAAATCGGTTTTAAAAATGCAAAAAAATGGATTGGAAGAAAGGGAGAACCACAGCACAGAGACCAGACTCATCAGAGGTCAGTTGCAACAACCCATAAAGGAGATGAGAGGCTAAGTAGAGCAGTGGCCAATGGGCTTGGAGAGGTAAGAGCATCTTTAGGAGCTTTGAGGGGTAGAATCAACACAACTTAGTGACCTGTTTTACACAGAGGAAGAGA
The DNA here is from genome assembly GCF_028885655.2 of Pongo abelii. Taxonomy (NCBI): domain Eukaryota; kingdom Metazoa; phylum Chordata; class Mammalia; order Primates; family Hominidae; genus Pongo; species Pongo abelii. The sequence continues at coordinate 91,793,472 of NC_071998.2, read as the reverse complement.
AACATTGAGGTTTCTAAATTATGGAAACTTAGGATAGATGTGATTGAAGTGCCAGGAATTAAGACAGACAGAGAAGACTTGGAAGATAATATGAATTGAATTTAAATTTGAAAAAAGAAAAACTCTGGAACAGAGTGAAGTAGTGCTAACGAATTAAGAATCCAGTATATCAGTGATATTTCAAGACTTGGGAATATATGAAATCACGCAGGGAAAATTTCTAGGAAAAGGGAAACAGAAAGAGAATCTGGGGAAGACTAAATTTGGCTATACACAATAAGATGGGTCATGACTACAACAACCGCACAGATATTGCAGTCAAATGGCTGTTACCTAACAGATTCTTGCTTTAGAAATAGGTGGGAGGCAATGCAAGATAGCCAAATAGAAGCTCCTAGTGAATGCTCCCCCTAGAAGGAACACCAAATTGAACAACTATCCACACAAGAAAGCACTTCGTAAGAATGAAAAATCAGGTGAGCAATCATGTACCTGGTTTTAACATCATATCAAGCGATATTGTTTGTCTGTGTCCCCACCCAAATCTCATCTTGAATAATAGCTCACATAATTTCCACGTGTTGTGGGAGAGACCCAGTAGGAGATAATTGAATCATGGAGGCGGTTTCCCCCATACTGTTCTCTTGGTAGTGAATAAGTCTCACAAGATATGTTAGTTTTATAAGGGGAAACCCCTTTTGCTTGGCTCTCATTCCCTCTTGCCTGCCACCATGAAGGACATGCCTTTCACCTTCCACCATGATTGTGAGACCTCCCCAGCTACATGGAACTGTGAGTCCATTAAACCTCTTTTTCTTTATAAATTACAAAGTCTCAGGTATGTCTTTATCAGCAGCATGAGAACAGACTAATACAGTAAATTGGTACCAGTAGGGTGGGGCGCTGCTGTAAAGATACCCAAAAATGTGGAAGCAACTTTGGAACTGGGTAACAGGAAGAGGCTGGAACAGTTTGGAGGGCTCAGAAGAAGACACAAAATTGTGGGAGAGTTTGGAACTTCCTAGAGACTTGTTGAATGACTTTGACTAAAATGCTGATAATGATATAGACAATGAAATCCAGGCTGAGATGGTGTCAGATGGAGATGAAGAACTTGTTGAGAACTGGAGTAAAGTTGACCCTTGTTATATTTTAGCAAACAGACTGGTGGCATTTTGCCCTTGCCCTAGAGATTTGTGAAACTTTGAACTTGAGAGAGATGATTTAGGGTATCAGGCAGGAGAATATTTTGGGGGACACAGAGTCTCACTCTGTTTCCCAGGCTGGAGTGCAGTGGCACAATCTTGGCTCACTGCAGCTGCTGCCTCCCAGGTTCAAGCAATTCTCCTGCCTCAGGCACCTGAGTAGTTGGAATTACAGGCACACGCCACAGTGCCCAGCTAATTTTTGTATTTTTTAGCAGAGACAGGGTTTCACCATGTTGGCTAGACTAGTAGTCTCAAACTCCTGACCTCAAGTGATCCACCCACCTTGGCCTCCCAAAGTGCTGGGATCATAGGCGTGATATGCCGCACCCAGCCTGGCAGAAGAAATTTCTAAGCAGCAAAGCATTCGAGAGGTGACTTGGGTGCTATTAAAAACATTGTTTTAACAGGGAAACAGAACATAAAAGTCCAGAAAATTTGCAGCCTGACAATGTGATAGAAAAATAAAAAACCATTTTCTGAGGAGAAATTCCAGCCTGTGGCAGAAATTTGCATAAGTAATGAGGAGCCAAATGTTAATTGCCAAGACAATGAGGAAAATGTCTCTAGGGCTGTCAAAGACTTTCACAGCAGCCCCTCCCATTACAGGTCCAGAGGCCTAGGAGGAAAAAATAGTTTCATGGGCTGGGCCTAGAACCCCCCTGCTGTGTACAGCCTAGGGACTTGGTGCCCTGCATCCCAGCCACTGTAGCCATGGCTAAAAGGGGCCACGGTGCTGCTTGGGCCATGGCTTTAGAGGGTGCAAGCCCCAAGCCTTGGCAGCTTCCACATGGTGTTGAGCCTGCAGGGGCACAGAAGAATTGAGGTTTGGGAACTTCCACCTAGATTCAAGAGGATGTAAAAAAAATGCCTGGATGTCCAGGAAGAAGTTTGCTGCAGGGGTGGGGCTGTCACGGAGAACCTCTGCTAGGGCAGTGGGGAAGGCAAGTGTAGGTTGGAGCTCCCACACAGTATCCCCACTGGGGCATTGCCTAGTGGAGCTGTGAGAAAAGGGCCACTGTCCTATAGACCCCAGAATGATAAATCCACCAAGAGCTTGCATGGTCCCCCTGGAAAAGCTGCAGACACTCAACACCAGCCTGTGAAAGCAGCTGGGAGAGAGTCTGTACCTTGCAAAGCCACAGGGACAGAGCTGCCCAAGATCATGGGAACCCACCTCTTGCATCAGCATGACCTGTATGTGAGACATGGAGTCAAAAGAGATCATTTTGGAGTTTTAGATTTGACTGCCCTGCTGGATTTCAGACTTGCATGGGGCATTTAACCCCTTTGTTTTGGCCCATTTCTTCTATTTAAAATGGGCATATTTATCCAATGCCTGTACCCCCATTGTATCTAGGAAGTAACTAACTTGCTTTTCATTTTACAGGCTCATAGGCAGAAGAGACTTGCCTTGTCTCAGATGAGACTTTGGACTGTGGACTTTTGTGTTAATGCTGAAATGAGTTAAGACTTTGGGGGACTGTTGGGAATGCATGATTGGTTTTGAAATGTGAGGACATGAGATTTGGGAGGGGCCAGGGTCAGAATGACATGGTTAGGATGTATCCCCACTCACATCCCATCTTGAATTCTAGCTCCCATAATTCCCACATGTAGTGGGAGGTTCCCAGTGGGAGCTAATTGAATCATGAGGTGATTTCCCCCATACTGTTCTCGTGGTAGTGAATAAGTCTCACAAGATCTAATGGTTTTATAAGGGGAAACCCCTTTTGCTTAGCACTCATTCCCTTTGCCTGTTGCCACGTAAGACATGCCTTTCACCTTCCGCCATGATTGTGAGGCCTCCCCAGCCATGTGGAACTGTGATTCCATTAGAGTTTTTCTTATTTCTAAATTACCCAGTCTTTGGTATATCTTTATCAGCAGCATGAAAATGGACTAATACATCAAGGAAAGAGGCACTGAAAAGAGTAGAAAAAGCAGTCTGGAAGTGTCCACACCACCTCCTCACTCAGCCTCTAGCAATGGCCTCAGAGAGAGAATCTGTGCACTTGGAGGAGGGGTTGCACAGTGATTGTGGGACCTTGCATTGGAACTCAATGCTGGCCTCTCACAGTGGAAAGCAACACAGCTGGAATCCATGGAGGGAACATTTAGACCAGCCATAGCCAGAAGGGAACTGTGCATTCAGGGGTCAGAACCTGATACCAAAACCAGACAAAGACACAGCAAAAAGAGAAAACTACAGGCCAATATCTCTGATGAACATTGATCCAAAAAATTTGCAACAAAGTACTAGCAAATGAAATTCAACAACATATTAAAAAGATCCTCATTGGCCAGGCATGGTGGCTCATGCCTATAATCCTAGCACTTTGGGAGGCTGAGGCAGGTGGATCACCTGAGGTCAGGAGTTAGAGGCCAGTCTGGCCAACATGGCAAAACCACGTCTCTACTAAAAATACAAAAATTAGCTGGGCATAGTGGTGGATGCTTGTAATCCCAGCTACTCAGGAGGCTGAGGCAGGAGAATCGCTTGAACCTGGGAGGCAGAGGTTGCAGTGAGCCAAAACCACACCACCGCACTCCAGCCTGAGTGACAGAGTGAAACCCTGTCCCAAAAAAAAAAAAAAATCCTTCATAATGACCAAGTGGGATTTATTCCAGTGATGCAAAGATGGTTCAAAACATGCAAATCAATCAGTGTGATACACATATCAATAGAATGAAAGACAAAAACCATATGATCATTTCAATTGGTGCTGAAAAAGCATGTGATAAAATTCAACATCCTTCATGAAAAAAACCCTCAACAAAATTGCTATAGAAAGAAAACACCTCAAAACAATAAAAGCCATATATGACAGATCCACAGTTAGTATCGTACTGAATCGGTGAAAACTGAAAGCCTTTCCTCTAAGATCTAGAATGTGACAAGGACACCCACTTTCACCACTGTTATTCAACATAGTCCTGGAATTCCTAACTAGACCAATCAGACAAGATAAAGAAATAAAGGGCATCCAAACAGGAAACGAAGAAGTCAAATTACCCTTGTTTGTAGATGTCATGATCTTATATTAGGAAAAACCTAAAGTCTCCACCAAGAAACTGTCAGAACTATAAACAAATTCAACGAAGTAGATGTTATGATCTTGTATTAGGAAAAACCTAAAGTCCCCACCAAGAAACTGTCAGAACTAATAAACAAATTCAATAAAGTTTCAGAATACAAAACCAACATACAAAAATCAGTAGCATTTCTATATGCCAACTGTGAACAATCTAACATAAAAATCAAGAAAGTACTCCCATTTACAATAGCTACACATAAAATCAAATACCTAGGAATAAACTTTACCAAAGAAGTGAAAGATGTCTACAATAAAAACTTTAAAACATTGATGTGAGAAATTGAAAAGAACACAAAGTGTTCATGGATTGGAACAACCAATATTGTTAAAATGTCCATACTACCCAAAGCCATCTATAGATTCAATGCAATTCCTATCAAAGTACTAATGATGCTGTCCACAGAAATAGAAAAAATAATGCTAAAATTTATATAGAACCACAAAACACCCGGAATAATCAAAGTCATCCCAAGCAAAAATAACAAAACTAGAGGAATCACACTACCTGACTTCAAATTATACTACAGAGCTATAATAACAAAAACAGCACGATAACAGCATAGAAACAGACACATAGACAAATGAAACAGAATAGATAACCCAGAAATAAATCCACACACCTACAGTGAACTCCTCTTTTACAAAGGTGCCAAGATCACACATTAGGGAAAGGACAGTCTCTTCCACAAATGGTGCTGGAAAAACTGCGAAAGAATGAAACTAAACCCCTATCTCTTGCCATACACAAAAATCAAATAAAAATAAAGACTTAAATCTAGGACCTCAAACTAGCAATCTAATAAAAGAAAACTTTGGGGAAACACTCCAGGACATTAGTCTAGGCAAAAATTTCTTGAATATTACCTCCAAAGCACAGGCAATCAAAGCAAAAATGGATAAATGGGATCACATCAAGTTAAAAAGCTTCTGCACAACCCTAAAACTTAAAGTATAGTAATTAAAAAAAAAAGCTTCTGCACAGCAAAGAAAATAATCAAAAAAGTGAAAAGACAACCCACAGAATGGGAGAAAATACTTCCAAACTATCCATCTGACAAGGGACTAACAACCAGGATACATAAAGAGCTCAAACAACTCAATAGGAAAAAATCTAATAATCCAATTAAAAAAATGGGCACAAGATCTGAATAAATATTTCACAAAAGAAAATGTACAACAGGCAAACAGGCATATGAAAAAGTGCTCACCATCATTGGTAATCAGAGAAATACAAATGAAAACTCCAATGAGATATTATCTCACCCCAGCTAAAATGGCTTGTATTCAAAAGACAGGTAATAACAAATGCTGAGAGGAGGTTCCAAGATAGCTGAATAGGAACAGCTCCAATCTGCAGCTCCCAGCATAAGTGACGCAGAAGATGGGTGATTTCTGCGTTTCTGCAACTGAGATACTGGGTTCATCTCACTGGGGCTTGTCAGACTGTGGTTGCAGCCCACGGAGCAAGGCAGGGCATCGCCTCACCCGGGAAGTGCAAGGGGTTGGGGAATTCCCTTTCCTAGCAAAGGGAAGCTGTGACAGACGGTATCTGAAAAATCAGGACACTCCCACCCTAATACTGCAATTTTCTAATGGCCTTAGCAAACGGCACACCAGGAGAGTATATCCCATGCCTGGCTCAGAGGGTCCCATGCCCACAGAGCCTTGCTCACTGCTAGCACAGCAGTCTGAGATCAAACTGCAAGGCAGCAGCGAGGCTGGGGGAGGGGCATCTGCCATTGCTGAGGCTTGAGTAGGTTAAAAAGCGGCCAGGAAGCTCAAACTGGGTGGAACCCACTGCAGCTCAAGGAGGCCTGCCTGCCTCTGTAGACTCCAGCTCTAGGGGCAGGGCATAGCTGAAGAATAGGCAGCAGAAACTTCTGCAGACTTAAATGTCCCTGTCTGAGAGCTTTGAAGAGAGTAGTGGTTCTCCCAGCACAGAGTTTGAGATCTAAGAATGGACAGACTGCCTCCTCAAGTGGGTCCCTGACCTCCGAGTAACCTAACTGGGAGACACCTCCCAATAGAGGCCGACTGACACCTCATACAGCCAGGTGCCCCTCTGACATGAAGCTTCCAAAGGAAGCATGAAACAACAACATTTGCCATTCTGCAATATTTGCTGTTCTGCAGCCTCCACTGGTGATACCCAGGCAAACAGGTCTAGCCAGAGTGGACCTCCAGCAAACTCCAACAGATCTGCAGCTGAGGGTCCTGACTGTTAGAAGGAAAACTAACAAATAGAAAGGATATCCACACCAAAACCCCATCTGTATGTCACCATCATCAAAGACCAAAAGTAGATAAAACCACAATGATGGGGAGAAACCAGAGCAGAAAAGCTAAAAATTCTAAAAATCAGAGCACCTCTCCTCCTCCAAAGGAATGCAGCTCCTTACCCACAATGGAACAAAGCTGGATGGAGAATGATTTTGACAAGTTGAGAGAAGGCTTCAGATGATCGGTAATAACAAACTTCTCCGAGGTAAAGGAGGATGTTTGAACCCATAACAAAGAAGCTAAAAACCTCGAAAAAAAGATTAGATGAATGGCTAACTAGAATAAACAGCATACAGAAGTCCTTAAATGACCTGATGGAGCTGAAAACCATGGCACGAGAACTATGTGATGCACGCACAAACTTCAGTAGCCGATTTGATCAAGTGGAAGAAAAGGTATCAGTGATTGAAGATCAAATGAATGAAATGAAGCGAGAAGAGAAGCTTAGAGAAAAAAGAGTAAAAAGAAACAAACAAAGCCTCCAAGAAATATGAAACTATGTGAAAAGACCAAATCTACATCTGATTGGTGTACCTGAAAGTGACAGGGAGAATGGAACCAAGTTGGAAAACACTCTTCAGGATATTATCCAGGAGAACTTCCCCAACCTAGCAAGGCAGGGCAACATTCAAATTCAGGAAATACAGAGAACACCACAAAGATACTCCTTGAGAAGAACAACTCTAAGACACATAATTGTCAGATTCACCAAAGTTGAAATGAAGGAAAAAATGTTAAGGGCAGCCAGAGAGAAAGGTTGGGTTACCCACAAAGGGAAGCCCATCAGACTAACACCGGGTCTCTCAGCAGAAACTCTACAAGCCAGAAGAGAGTGGGAGCCAATATTCAACATTCTTAAAGAATTTTCAACCCAGAATTTCATATCCAGCCAAACTAAGCTTCATAAGTGAAGGAGAAATAAAATCCTTTACAGACAAACAAATGCTGAGAGATTTTGTCACCACCAGGCCTGCCTTACAAGAGCTCCTGAAGGAAGAACTAAACATGGAAAGGAACAACTGGTACCAGCCACTGCAAAAGCATGCGAAATTGTACAGACCATCAATTCTAGGAAGAAACTGCATCAACTAACGAGCAAAATAAACAGCTAACATCATAATGACGGGATCAAATTCACACAAAACAGTATTAACCTTAAATGTAAATGGGCTAAATTCTCCAATTACAAGACACAAACTGGCAAATTGGATAAAGAGTCAAGACCCATCAGTGTGCTGTATTCAGGAGACCCATCTCATGTGCAGAGACACACATAGGCTCAAAATAAAGGGATGGAGGAAGATCTACCAAGCAAATGGAAAACAAAAAAAAAAGCAGAGGTTGCAATCCTAGTCTCTGTTAAAACAGACTTTAAATCAACAAAAATCAAAAGGGACAAAGAAGGCCACTACATAATGGTGAAGGGATCAATTCAACAAGAAGAGCTAACTATCCTAAATATATATGCACCCAATGCAGGAGCATCCAGATTCACGAAGCAAGTCCTTAGAAACCTACAAAGAGACTTAGACTCCCACACAATAATAATGGGAGACTTTAACACCCCACTGTCAACATTAGACAGATCAACGAGACAGAAAGTTAACAAGGATATCCAGGAATTGAACTCAGCTCTGCACCAAGCCGACCTAATAGACATCTACAGAACTCTCCATCCCAAATCAACAGAGTATACATTCTTCTCAGCACCACATAACACTTATTCCAAAATTGACAGCGTAGTTGGAAGTAAAGCACTCCTAAGCAAATTTAAAAGAAGAGAAATTATAACAAACTGTCTCTCAGACCACAGTAAAATCAAACTAGAACTCGGGATTAAGAAACTCACTCAAAACTGCTCAACTACATGGAAGCTGAACAACTTGCTACTGAATGACTATTGGGTGATGAATGATGGTGGAAACCATCATTCTCACCAAACTATCACAATGACAGAAAACCAAACACCGCACGTTCTCACTCATAGGTGGGAACTGAACAATGAGAACACTTGGACACAGGGCGGGGAACATCACCCACTGGGGCCTGTCATGGGATGAGGGGGCTGGGGGAGGGATAGCATTAGGAGAAATATCTAATGTAAATGATGAGTTCATGGGTGCAGCAAACCAACATGGCACATGTATACCTATGTAACAAACCTGCACATTGTGCACATGTACCCTAGAACTTAAAGTATAAAAAAAAACTTAAAAAATAAATTAAAAAATAACATATGCTAGTGAAGATGTAGAGAAAAGAGAAACCTATAGTTTTGTGGGACTGCAAATTAGCACAGCCGCTAGAGAGAACAGTTTGGAAGTTCCTCAAGAAACTAAAGTAGAGCTACCATATTATCCAGCAATCGCACTGTTAGGTATATACGCCAAAAGAGGAAATCAGTATATCAAAGATATAGCTGCACTTCCATGTTAATTACAGTATTGTTCACAATAGCCAAGATTTGGAAGCAACCTAAGGGTCCATCAGCAGATGAATGGACAAAGAAAATGTGGTACATATACACAATGGAATACTTTTCAGCCATAAAAAACAATGAGATACTGTACTTTGCAACAACATGCATGAAACTGGAGGACATTAAGTGAAATAAGCCAGGTGCAGAAAGACAAACTTCACATGTTCTCACTCATTTGTAGGAACTAAAATTAAAACAACTGAACTCAGGGAGATAGAGAGTACAGTGATGGTACTCCTTAAATATATATACCTACTATGTACCCATAATTTTTTTTTAATGTTAAGAAATAGATTCAGGAGAGAAGGACCAGTCACACTTAAAAGAATGTATTTAAAAGTAGAAAAATGTTTACATATCCAAGTCCAGCCACATTGACAGAGAGCTACTCTCTCTGTTCAAGACTTCTTGAAAGATCAAGAAAGCAGTAATGGTCCACAGGGTCTTTTCCAGTCTTTGGATTTGTAGTCCTGTAATGCTCTCTTCCTAGCAGCACTTGCTTGACTTGTAATTTACATCTTGCCTATAGAACCCTAGCCTTTCCATGGCCTGCCATGGCTGGCAATGTCACAATTATCATCTAAAATGCATTTGAATACATGGCAACCAAGTCTACCACGAAAATCATGCATCAGCTCCCATGTTTGTTGCAGCACAGTTCACAGTAGGCAACATCTGAAAGTTAAGTGTTCATTAATAGACGAATGGATACATACATGGTACATACAATGGAGTACTATTCAGCCACAAAAAATAATAATATCCTGTCATTTGCAACAAGATGGATGAAACGAGGTCATCATGTTAAGTGAAATAAAGACAAACCATATGTTCTCACTTATTTTCAGGATCTAAAAATCAAAACAATTGAACTCATGAAGACAGAGAGTAGAAGGATGGTTATTAGAGGCTGGGAAGGGAAGTTGGGGTATTGGGGAAGGTGGGGATGGTTAATGGGTACAGAAAAACAGAAAGAATGAATAAGACCTAGTATTTGATAGCACAACAGAGTATATTAGGCTATTCTTGCATTGCTATAAATAAATACCTGAGACTGAGTAATTTATAAGAAAACAGGTTTAACAGGCTCACAGTTCCACAGGCTGTATAGGAAGCATGGTGGTATCTGCTTCTGGGGAGGCTTCAGCGAGGTTTCACTCATAGCAGAAGGTACAGCTAGAGCAAGCATCTTACATGTCATGAACAGGAGAGAGGAGAGAGGGGCTACACTTTTAAACTACCAGATCTCATGAGAACTCACTCAGTATACAGTACCAAGGTGGGATGGTGCTAACCCATTCATGAAGGATCCACCCCCATGATCCAGTCACCTCCCATTAGGCCCCACCTCCAATATTGGGGATTACAGTTCTGCATGAGATTTGGCCAGGGACATAGATTCAAACCATAAGACAGGGTGATTATAGTTAATAATAATTTAATAATTATTTTATTATAGTCAATAATAATTTAATAATTATTTTATTATAGTCAATAATAATTTAATTGTACAATTGAAAGTAACTAAAAGAGTATAAATGGATTGTTTGTGATACAGAGGATAAATGCTTGAGAGGATGGACAACCCATTCTCCATGATGTGATTACAACACATTGCATGCCTGTATCAAAACATCTCATGAGAGATCACCATGGTGGACGGGAGGCAGGACTAGATTGCAGCTCCGGACAGAGCAGCGTGTGGAGGCTCGCATTGTGAACTGTAGCTCCAGATCGACTGCAAGAACAAACCAGCAATTCTGAGAAGATCCACAGGCCCTCTGAAGGAAGCAGACTGCTCCTGCAGGACCTGGGAGACACTTCAAATATTGTGAGTACCTCAACTGCGGAAGTGGGAAAAGAAGACTATCTTCTCCCAAACACACACCCCTGCTGGAGAAGCTGAAGGTCTGTTTGTGAGAGAAGTTTCTGACTTTACCTGGAGCTGAGTCAATTTAGAGAGCCAAGGGAAATTCAGGGGTAGAGAAAGCAGCAGAAAGGCCCTGGGTGCTCGCTGGGTCCCCAAGAAGCCCATTCCTGCCTGGCACCACAGGTATCCATCAGGAGGGTGGCTAGAGGAGCAGGGGGTAAAACTCCACGAGGAGAAGGAAATCTTTGAACTTTGTAACAATATGAATGGGGCGAGAACCTCCTGGCCAGAACTGGGGGGGAGTGGAAAGAATCCAGTGTGCAGACTCCACAGGTTGGGGAAGAACCAAGCCCTTTTCTTTCAGAGCTGGGAGGCAGGAAGCCCAGGGCAAGTTTTCAAGTCTGTCTCATCCTCCACCTGGAAACAGACTCCGGGCAGTTTGTGGGGCGGGGCATGATGGGAGTGAGACCGGCCCTTCAGTTTGCATGGGAGCTGGGTGACTACCTGTGACTACTGGCTTTCCCCTACTTCCCTAACAACCTGCATGACTCAGCAGAGGTAGCCTTAATCCTTATAGGTACACAACTCCAGTGACTTAGGAATCTCACCCCTATCCTCCACAGCAACCGCAGCAAGACCCACCCAAGGAGGGTCTGAGTTCAGACATGCCTAGCCCTGCCCCCACCTGATGGTCTTTCCCTATACACCCTGGTAATGGAAGACAAAGGGGATTTAATCTTGGGAGTTCTAGGTCCCCGCTCACCATCAGTCCCTCTCCACACTACCACAGCTGATGCTTTCTGGAAAGTGCCACTGCCTGGCAGGAGGCCAACCAGCATGAAACAGAGCATTAAACCACCAAAATTAAGGACCCTCATGGAGTCCATTGCACCACCCCTGTGCCGCCACCTCCACCGGACAGGAGCTGGTATCCACAGCTGAGAGACCCATAAATGGCTCACATCACAGGACTCTGTGCAAACAACCCCAGTAGCAGCCCAGAGCCAGGTACACTCACTGGGTGGCTAGACCCAGAAGAGAGACAACAATCACAGCAGTTTGGCTCACAGGAAGCCACATCCATAAGAAAAGGGGGAGAGTACTACATCAAAGGAATACCCCATGGGACAAAAGAATCTGAACAACAGCCGTCAGCCCTAGACCTTCTCTCTGACAGAGCCTACCCAAATGAGAAGGAACCAGAAAACCAACCATGGTAATACGACAAAACAAGGCTCTTTGACATCCCCAAAAAATCACTCTAGTTCACCAGCAATGGATCCAAACCAAGAAGAAATCTCTGATTTACCTAAAAAAGAATTCAGGAGATTAGTTATTAAGCTAATCAGGGAGGGACCAGAGAAAGCTAAAGCCCAAGGCAAGGAAATCCAAAAAATGATACAAGAAGTGAAGGGAGAAATATTCAAGGAAACAGATAGCTTTAAGAAAAAAACAATCAAATATTCTGGAAACTTTGGACACACTTTTAGAAATGCAAAGTACTCTGGAGAGTCTCAGCAATAGAATTGAACAAGTAGAAGAAAGAAATTCAGAGCTCAAAGACAAGGTCTTCAAATTAACTCAATCCAACAAAGACAAAGAAAAAAGAATAAGAAAATATAAACAAAGTCTCCAGGAAGTCTGGGATTATGTTAAATGACCAAACCAAAGAATAATCAGTGTTCCTGAGGAAGAAGAGAATTCTAAAAGCTTGGAAAACATATTTGGGGGAATAATCAAGGAATTCTTCCCTGGCCTTGCTAGAGACCTAGACATGCAAATACAAGAAGCACAAAGAACACCTGGGAAATTCATCAGAAAAAGATCTTCTCCTAGGCACACTGTCATCAGGTTATCCAAAGTTAAGACGAAGGAAAGAATCTTAAGAGCTCTGAGACAGAAGCACCAGGTAACCTATAAAGGAAAACCTATCAGATTAACAGCAGATTTCTCAGCAGAAACCCTACAAGCTAGAAGGGATTGGGGCCCTATCTTCAGCCTCCTCAAACAAAATTTATCAGCCAAGAATCTTGTATCCAGCAAAACTAAGCATTATATATGAAGTAAAGATACAGTCATTTTCAGACAGACAAATGCTGAGAGAATTCGCCATTACCAAACTACCACTACAAAAACTGCTAAAAGGAGCTCTAAATCTTGAAACAAATCCTGGAAACACATCAAAACAGAATCTCTTTAAAGCATAAATCACACAGGACCTATAAAACAAGAATACAAGTTAAAAAGAAAAAAAAAAAGTACACAGGCAACAAGAGCACAAAGAATGCAACAGTACCTCACATTCCAATACTAACATTGAATGTAAATGGCCTAAATGCTCCACTTAAAAATACAGAACTGCAGAATGGATAAGAACTCACCAACCATCTGCTGCTTTCAGGAGACTCACCAAACACATAAAGACTCACATAAACTTAAAGGGGTAGAAAAAGGCATCTCATGCAAATGGACACCAAAAGTGAGCAGAGGTAGCTATTCTTATATCAGACAAAACAAACCAAAGCAACAGCAGTTAAGAGACAAAAAGGGACATTATATAATGTTAAAAGTCCTTGTCCAATAGGAAAATATCACAATCCTAAACATATATACACCTAACACTGGAGCTCCCAAATTTATAAAACCATCACTAATAGACCTAAGAAATCAGATAGACAGCAACACAATAATAGTGGGGGACTTCAATACTCCACTGACAGCACTAGACAGGTCATCAAGACAGAAAGTCAACAAAGAAACAATGGATCTGAACTATATGTTGGAACAAATTGACTTAACAGGTATATACAGAACATTTCATCCAACAACCAAGAATACACATTCTATTCAACAGTGCATGGAACTTTCTCCAAGATAGACCATATGATAGGCCATAAAATGGGCATGAATAAATTCAAGAAAATTGAAATTATATCAAGTGCTCTCTTAGACCACAGTGGAATAAAACTGGAAATCAACTCCAAAAGGAACTTTGAAACCGTGCAAATACGTGGGAATTAAATAACTTGCTTCTGAATGAGCATTGGGTCAAAAATGCAATCAAGAAGGAAATTTAAAAATTCTTTGAGCTGAATGACAATAGTGCCACAACCTATCAAACCCTCTGGGATACAGCAAAGGCGATGCTAAGAGGAAAGTTTATAGCCCTAAACACCTACATGAAAAATACTGAAAGAGCACAAACTGACATTCTAAGGTCACACCTCAAGGAACTAGAGAAAAAAGAACAAACCAAACCCAAACCCAGCAGAAGAAAGGAAATAACCAAGATCAAAGCAGAGCTAAATGAAATTAGAACAAAAAAAAAAAAACACAAAAGCTAAATGAAACAAAAAGCTAGTTCTTTGAAAAGATAAATAAAATTAATAGACCAATAGCAAGATTAACCAAGAAAAGAGAGAAAATCCAAATAACCTTGCTAAGAAACAAAATAGGAACTATCACAACTGACACCACTGAAATACAAAAGATCATTCAAGGCTACTATGAACACCGTTACTCACGTAAACTAGAAAACCTAGAAGAGATGGATACCTCCCTGGAAAAATACAACCCTCCTAGCTTAAATCAGGAAGAATTAGCTACCCTGAACAGACCAATAACAAGCAGTGAGATTAAAATGTTAATTAAAAAATTACCAACAAAAAAAGTCCAGGACCAGACAGATTCATGGAAGAATTCTACCAGACATTCAAAGAATTGGTACCAATCTTTTTGACACTATTCCACAAGACAGAGACAGAAGGAACCCTCCCTAATTCATTCTATGAAGCCAGCATCACCCTAATACCAAAACCAGTAAAGGACATAACCAAAAAAGAAAACTACAGACCAATATCCTTAATGAACATAGATGCTAAAATCCTTATCAAAATACTAGCTAATCAAATCCAACAATGTATCAAAAATATAATCCACCATGATCAAGTGGGTTTCATACCAGGGATGCAGGGATGGTTTAACATACACAAGTCAGTAAATGTGATATACCACACAAACAGAATTAAAAACAAAAATCACATGATCATCTCAATAGATGCAGAAAAAGCATTCGACAAAATCCAGCATTGCTTTATGATTAAAACTCTCAGCAAAATCATCATACAAGGGACTTACCTTAATGTAATAAAAGCCATCTATGACAAACCCACAGCCAACATAATACTGAATGGGGAAAAGTTGGAAACATTCCCTCTGAGAACCGGAACAAGACAAGGATGCCCACTCTTGCCACTCCTCTTCAACATAGTACTGGAAGTCCTAGCCAAAGCAGCCAGACACGAGAAAGAAATAAAAAGGCATCCAAATCAGTAAAGGGAAGTCAAACTGTCACTGTTTGCTGATGATATGATTCTTTACCTTGAAAACCCTAAGGACTCCTCCAGAAAGCTCCTAGAACTTATACAAGAATTCAACAAAGTTTTCAGATACGAGATTAACATACACAAATCAGTAGCTCTTTTATACACCAAGAGCAACCAAGCAGAGCATCAAATCAAGAACTCAACCCCTTTTACAACAGCTGCAAAAAAAATAAAATACTTAGGAATTGACCTAACCAAGGAGTTGAAAGTCCTCTAAAGAAATCATAGATGACACAAACAAATGGAAACACATCCCATTCTCATGGATGGGTAGAATCAATATTGTGAAAATGACCATATTGCCAAAAGCAATCTACAAATTTAATGCAATCCCCATCAAAGTACCACCATCATTCCTCACAGAATTATAAAAAACAATTCTAAAATTCATATGGAACAAAAAAGAACCTGCATAACCAAAACAAGACTAAGCAAAATGAACAAATCTGGAGGCATCACACTACCTGATTTCAAACTATTCTATAAGGTCATAGTCACCAAAACAGTGCGGTGGTGGTGGTATAAAAATAAACACATAAGCCCAGTGGAACAGAATAGAGAAACCAGAAATAAGCTCAAATACTTACAGCCAACTGATCTTCAACAAAGCAAACAAGAACATAAAGTGGGGAAAGATACCCTTTTAAACAAATGGTGCTAGGATAATTGACTAGCCACATGTAGGAGAATGAAACTGAATCCTCATCTCTCAGCTTATACAAAAATCAACTCAAGAGGGATTAAAGACTTGAACCTAAGACCTGAAACTATAAAAATTCTAGAAGGTAACATTGGAAAAACCCTTCTAGACATTGGCATAGGCAAGGATTTCATGACCAAGAACCCAAAAGCAGATGCAATAAAAACAAAGATAAATAGCTGGGACCTAATTAAACTAAAGAGCTTTTGCACAGCAAAAGGAATAGTCAGCAGAGTAAACAGACAACCCACAGAGTGGGAGAAAGTCTTCACAATCTATACATCCTACAAAGGACTAATATCCACAATCTACAAAGAACACAAATCAGTAAGAAAAAAACAAAGAATCCCATCAAAAAGTGGGCTAAGGACATGAATACACAATTCTCAAAAGCAGATATATAAATGGCCAACAAACATGAAAAACTGCTCAACATCACTAATGATCAGGGAAATGCAAATCAAAACCACAATGTGATAACACCTTACTCCTGCAAGAATTGCCATAATCAAAAAAAATCAAAAAACAGTAGATATTGGCGTGGATGTGGTGAACAGGGAACACTTCTACACTGCTGGTGGGAATGTAAACTAGTACAGCCACTATGGAAAACAGTATAGAGATTCCTTAAAGAACTAAAAATAGAACTACCATTTGATCCAGCAATCCCACTACTGGGTATCTACCCAGAGGAAAAGAAGCCATATTTGAAAAGAATACTTGCACATGCATGTTTATAGCAGGAAAATTCACAACTGCAAAATCATGGAACCAACCCAAATGCCCATCAATCTACAAGCACGGTGGCTTACTCCTATAATCCCAGCACTTCGGGAGGCCAAGGCAGGCGGATCACAAGGTCAGGAGATCTAGACCATCCTGGCTAACACGGTGAAACCCCGTCTCTACTGAAAATACAAAAAATTAGCCAGGCGTGGTGGTGGACGCCTGTAGTCCCAGCTACTCAGGAGGCTGAGGCAGGAGAATGGCGTGAACCTGGAAGGGGGAGCTTGCAGTGAACCTAGATCACACTGCTGCACTCCAACCTGGGCAACAGAGTGAGACTCCGTCTCAAAAAAAAAAAGGAAACTGTGATATATATACAATGGAATACTATGCAGCCATAGAAAGGGATGAATTAACAGCATTTGCAGTGACCTGGATGAGATTGGAGACTATTGTCCTGAGAGAAGTAACTCAGGAATGGAAAATGAAACATCATATGTTCTCACTGATACGTGGGAGCTAAGCTGTGAGGACGCAAAGGCATGAATGATACAACGGACATTGAGGACTTGTGGGGAAGAGTGGGAGGAGGGCAAGGGATAAAAGACTATAAATATGGTGCAGTGGATACTGCTTGGGTGATGGGTGCACCAAAATCTCACAAATCACCACTAAATAACTTACTCATGTAACCAAATACCACCTGTACCCCAATAACTTATGGAAAAATAAAAAATAAATTTTAAAAAAATCTCATGTACCCCATAAATATATACACCTACTCTGTACCCACAAAAAATTAAAAATATTTTAAAAATTATGCATCAGTCCTGGAGCACATCTTCCTAGAAACATATTGGTTCTGTTGTGGCCAAATACCCCATGCATATTAGGTCTTCAGATTCATCCTTATTTCCAGCTACATATAGAAAATGATCTTTTCTATTACACTGATCAGAAACAAATTTCCAGTTATTATGTTTTCCAAAACCTCAGTATTCTCAACAGTAAAATAAGATAACAAATCTACCTTACAGGGTTGTTGCAGAGGTGGGTTCTGTTTATAGTGGATGTATTCTGTAAACTTTTAATTACTGCATAGTTGTTAGTTGTTATTAACTGTATCAGATTTCTGGAGTTTAATGTTTAGTTAATGATACATAGGACTAAATTGCAAAATGATTTTCATCTCATTTTCACTACAACTCATAAAAAATAGTAAATGATTAAGACATTAACCCAAAGAAATATATGATTTTTTTAACGTGTGCACTTTTATTCAACTGGTCCCAAGTCAGTGTACTGGTAAGCCCCTGGCTGCCCTCCACCCACTCCCAAGGACACCAAAAGTTTTCATGTATCTCAAGTTGGGGACCAAAAAAGGGGGAGCCATGAAGGCTGATCATTTAAAATAAAACAAAATAAAAAAAGTATTAAGGCAAAGATTTAAAAATTTTTGCTAGGCTGGGCGCAGTGGCTTACACTTATAATCCTAGCACTTTGGGAGGCCAAGGCGGGCGGATCACGAGGTCAGGAGATTGAGACCATCCTGGCTAACATGGTGAAACACTGTCTCTACTAAAAATACAAAAAAAAAAAAAATTAGCCAGGCATGGTGATGGATGCCTGTAGTCCCAGCTACTCGGGAGGCTGAGGCAGGAGAATGGTGTGAACCCAGGAGGCGGAGCTTGCAGTGAGCTGGGATTGGGCCACTGCACTCCAGCGTGGGCGACAGAACGAGACTCCGTCTCAAAAAAATAAAATTGCATTACGTAATTTACATGAAAGCAATGCTATCACCTCCCCTGTGTGGACTCGGGAGAGGACTGGGCCATTCTCCTTAGAGAGAAGTGGGGTGGCTTTTAGGAGGGCAAGGGGCTTCCTGTGACAATGCATCTCACGTTATTTGGAATTACTATTAAAAACAGAACAAGAGCAATGTACAATCAAAGTCCTCGGCCACATTGTAGAATTTTGGAGGATGCTCGCTCAAACAGACTGCTGTCACCTTCACCATTCCAGTTTTTAAATCTGAGTCAAGCCACAAAAAAAATAAATAAATAAATAAAAAATAAAGCCATGCCAATCTCATCTTGTTCTCTGCAGAAGTTAGGTTTTATCAAGAAAGGGTGTAACGCAACTAACAGTCTGCCTAGAAGCATTTGGAGGATGGAGGGGCTGACTGGTCATACCCCTGCTTGCTGGTCCACATCTGATCTGCTGGAAAGTGGACAGCGAGGCCAGGATAGAGCCGAACCACACAGACTATTTGAGCTCGGGAGGAGCAATAATCTTGATCTGCATTGTGCTGGGCCCCAGGGCAGTGATCTCTTTCTGCATCCTGTCAGGGTTGCCAGGGTACATGGTAGTACTATCAGACAGTACTGTGTTGGCATATAGGTCTTTGTGCATGTCCACGTCACATTTCATGATGGAGTCGAAGGTAGTTTTGTGAATGCCACAGGATTCCATGCCCAGGAGGAAGGCTGGAAGAGCACCTCGGGGCAGACGAAATGCTCGTTGCCGATGCTGATGACCTGGCAGTGGGGCAGTTCCTAGCTCTTCTCCAGGGAGGAGCTGGAGGCTGCCGTGGCCATCTCCTGCTCGAAGTCCAGGGCGAGGTAACACAGCTTCTTCTTGATGTCATGCGCAATCTCCTGCTCTGCCCTGGTGGTGAAGCTGTAGTGGCGCTGGGTGAGGATCTTCATGAGGTAGTCAGGTCCCAGCCAGCCAGGTCCAGATGCAGGATGGCATGGGGGAGGGCGTACCCCTTGTACATGGGCACAGTGTGGGTGACCCCATCCACGGAGTCCATCATGATGCCAGTGGTGCAGCCAGAGGCGTACAGGGACCACAAGGCCTGGATGACCACGTATATGGCTGTGGTGTTGAAGGTCGCAAACATGATCTAGGTCATCTTCTTGCAGTTGGCCTTGTGGTTCATGGGGGCCTCGGTCAGCTGCACGGGTGCTCCTCAGGAGCCACACCCAGTGCCAGATCTTCTCCATGTCGTCCCAGGTGGTGACGATGTGTGCTCGATGGGGTACTTCAGGGTCAGGATGCTTCTCTTCTCTGGGCCTCGTCGCCCCACGTAGAGGTCCTTCTCACCCATGCCCACCATCACACCCTGGTGCCTGGGGCGCCCCACGATGGAGGGGAAGATGGCCCAAGGGGACATTATCACCTGCAAAGCCGGCTTTGCACATGCCTGAGCCGTTGTCAATGACAAGTGGGGTGATATCATCATCCATGGTGAGCTGGCGGCGGGTGTGGACTGGGCGGCGGAGTGGCAAGGGCAGGGTTCTGTGCTTGCGGGGCAGACGTGGTATTGGCCAGAAATATATGATATTTTAACAGACAAAATTGGTATTCTGATGAGCTGGCTGAAAAAATATTCATAAAATTGTACACATTTAAGGTACCACCTACATAAATACAAACAGAAATTCTAACCCTTTCATTGTAAATAATGGAATAAAGTAAACTAGGCTGCTAGTGAGAATCTAAATGGATGTGTTTCTTCCAGTCGATAATATCGTGTGAATCAAAAAGGCATTAATTTCACTGTTATATATTTGGAATGATACTGTACAGGCATTGTTTTAGAAGAAATTTCTGTTCTGAAATGATCAAAGCTAGATGAAATGCTGAAGAGTGCTGTTGTTCAAGACACTAAGTTTGATAATCAGTTCACCTGGAGGGAAAACATTCTAGTTTTCACATCTTTGCAATATTTTACATCTATGCTCAAGAGAAGCCTGAGTGAAGGAAAAGATATGAACATTTAGCAGCAAAACCCTTAAACTCATGGTAGAATAATAATGAGACTAGTTGGTTCAGAAGAAAATCAGAAGAAAAATTTACAGTAAGGGTAAACAAAATGAATTCATATTTCACAAGAATATACATATTTTAAGAGGAATAATACAGTTTGTAATGAGAAAAATGTTAAAGGGAATACATGTTTGTAAGGTGGTAAAAATATGTTAACAATGAAGTCAGCTCTCTAGGTAACCTAAGCATTTGAGGACATCAGGGAATGCAATTCCTTAAAAGAAATTTTTGTTTAAGAAAGAGTTATCTATTAATGGAAGCTTTGTCTGAAAACATGGGGGCCAGGAATAGAGAAACAGAGAATGATTTTACTCTAGAAGAAAGCTGCAGATCTATGCACTGGTGATCTTTAACAAAGGATCTGTTTAGAAATGTAAATCTGTTTCCACTGCTCACAGGGCTTAATGTTTCCAGGGCTTTCCAGCCATTCTCTTCCACAGAGGTCCTGGCATATACCAAGTGGGATGGCCATTAACGAGGAAATGTGGGACCGGGATAATAATCAATC
The DNA here is from genome assembly GCF_028885655.2 of Pongo abelii. Taxonomy (NCBI): domain Eukaryota; kingdom Metazoa; phylum Chordata; class Mammalia; order Primates; family Hominidae; genus Pongo; species Pongo abelii. The sequence goes on along the minus strand of NC_071998.2, from coordinate 91,772,387 downwards.
CCAGCTGTCTTGTTATATGATCAAAGATAATTTTTAAAGCCCAAATGTTTTCCTTGATTTGGTGTTATGGCGATTGAGCTCATTTTTCAGTAGCTGAAAATGTATGACTATATATTTACCCCTAAACACTTAAAAGGAAAACAGAAAGCCATATTTTTCCAGAGAAGCAGACTTGGCTTGGCTAGACTATAGATCACATTAAGTGGGGGCCATCAGGCAAATGGGCCCAGATGTGGGACAACAAATTCTGTCAATGGATTTGCTCCATTAGACTTGGGTATAAACTACACCAAAATAATGGGATTTGTTTCCACATGAGAACAAAATTATGGAGCTACAAAAAAAAATTGTTTCTTCCCATTACAATCAACTACTAAAGGATTCTGCAAGTGAAATGCACTAAAATGAATTAGTTGTATAACTGTTACTCTTTCATTAAAATGATTTAATAGTTCTACAAATGTTATGGCATTAGCATTTTATGCAAAGCTATAAAACAGTAACAAGTAAAAAAAATTCAACTGCCTTTGAAAGTCAGCACTTTTGGACTATGTTTATGAGACTGCATGGTCACTTTGTGATATGAAATGGCAGCATCGCTAAGATAAATACCGCTTGCTGGCTAGTTTTATTTTGGGCAGGAGGCCATTAAAAGAATGAGGCAGCAGAATTCATCTTTCATTTGGATGGGCTTCAACACCCCATTTACACTGACTAACTCATCCTAAGATGTCTCTTAGGAGAAGAGAAGCTTTTTGGAGTATTTCCTTAAGAAATTATCTAATGGCATATTTTTTACAGTGTTTGAGAAGAAGGTTAAATATTTTTACAATGTTTACAATGTTTAACCTTCTCCTGTCAGGGCAATCTAAAAACATGTTTACAGGCAGGTAATAGACAGGTAATATGTCATGGCAAAGCCCTAAAAGATCCATGTACAACATGGAGATTATGGTTAATAATAACGTATGGTATTTAGGATTTTTCTAAATGTGTAAATTATAGAGGCTCTTGCCACAGAAGGGAAAAATGGGTAACTATGTGAGGGATGATGGATATGTTAATTCATTCCATTATAGTAATCATCTTACTACTATATATATACACTATATATAAATATATACAATATAATTTATAAATAAACACAATATACACAATAAAATTTATTTAATAAATAAATTCCTCACAGATGACTTTTCTAGAAAGACAAAGAGCACATTCATAGGTGCTGTTTCTGTTGACAACTCATCCCCAGTCCATCGGATCTCCAAATAAATATTAGATGTTTTCCATCCTCAATAGTGTGTGATAGGTAGGTGATACTTATATTTTTTGCTTATTGTTGCTTCCAAAACTGTTTATTTAAACAAAATGTTGATAAGAATTAATAACACACTTAGGCAGGACAGTAACCCACAAGGTTCCACAGTTTAAATTATTCATTGGACATTAGCCAATTGCTAGGGTTTAATGGTAACAATTGCCTAGTGATACATTTGGTATTCATATTAAAAGTGAACATTTGGATTGCCATGATTCTGATTGTAAATGCATAAAATGTAAATGGCTAATATGCTGTCGGCAGTCCTTCAGGAGCTGATGCTGCATAAGAAATTGGTTAGCCAAAAAAAAAGGTCAGGGGAGTATAAAATAAGTCTTTTTTTTTCTGTTATCAGCCTTATTTACACATGACCTAAGCTGCTTTTTGACTTATATGTTTAGCAGCATGCCACGCAGAGGAAATAGGATGAGGTTGTGGGAAACAATGAATTTGGCACATTAAGATCTGGGTTAAAATTCTGGCTTGACCTGAGGAAATTATATAGCTCATCTGAAACTAGGAGGCTGGACTGGAAGGTGTGAGTATCCTGTTATCACAGAATAATGCAAGGTCACTACCAGCTGACTCAGCAACTGTCAACAGCCATCAGAGGGTACAGAAAAGCTTCTGTGTGACCCCTCAACATCTATCTAATTGAACTGATGTGAAAGTCTTGTCACAGTGAATTAGAAATGGACCGTGTATGATCTAACTTCAATAATAAGCTAACTTCATTTATGTCTTAAATTTCTAAATGAGATGTTAGTCTTATCACTTTTTAAATTCTATATTCTAATTACAATTACTAGCTCCCACCAATACCTCTGTTTCTTTATTACTAAAATCTCCCCAACTTCAAAGGCAGGCAAACTGAGACAGGAAATGAAGATGTACTGAGTCAGTGTCAGAATGAGAAGAAGCATTCGTGAGGTTGGTCCTAACTATGGGGCCTTTGGCTATTACCAGATGCTTTCATGAGAAGTCCCATCATATGAATCTTTCCGATAGTTGTATGAAAACATTTAATTTTGCTGCCTATATCAGAAAAAAAGCAAGTATTGATTAAGCTTGTAGTCAATGTCTAAATGTCTATTGCAGACTTGGAGATTTAGAAGGTTGTATGTAGATGGCATAATCTCTGACCTCAAGAAGTTTACAGTCAGATTAGGAAGGTAAATATATAAATGAAAAGTCAGCAAAGTATACGCAATGATTCTCAAAATATAGTTTGTGAGAGTTACCCGGGAAGCTTGTTAAAGATGCAGATTCCCATGCTCTACACCTAGACCCATAGATTCTAAGACAGTAGATCTGGGTGGGTTCCGTAATCTGCATTTTTTTTTGTTTTTTTGTTTTTTGCTTTTTGTTTTTTTGAGACAGTCTCACACTGTCTCCTGGGCTGGAGTGCAATGGAGCGATCTTGGCTCACTGCAACCTCTGTTTCCCAAGTTCAAGCGATTCTTCTGCCTCAGCCTCCCAAGTACCTGGGATTACAGGCACCAGCCACCATGCCTGGCTAATTTTTTGTATTTTTAGAAAAGACGGGGTTTCACTATGTTGGCCAGGTGGTCTCCAACTGCTGACCTCATGATCTACCCATCTCAGCCTCCCAAAGTGCTGGGATTACAGATGAGAGCCACCGCGCCAGGCCAGTAATCTGCATTTTTAACAGTATCCATGTTGGTGATTCTAATGTACATGGTCAGAAGACCGCACATTCAGAAATGCCAGTGGATAATAGCTCAGGCTCTAGGATCTAATGGTCTGGGTTTACCCAGATCCACCACTTGCCAGCTGTGGGGCCTTTATTAAGCTATTAAAGTCCACTGGGTTTCAATGTTCTTATCTATAAAATAAAGATAATAATAGTACATGCATGTCTGGTGGTTATAACATTGGTACTCAGTAAGCACTTAGTGAAAACTGCTGTTTGTTGTTAGTAATGTTATTGAAACACTAGAAACTGACCAAGTGCTAATTGCCCTGACATTGCTCCTAGAATTTAATGAATAAAAAGAGAGTTCTGGGTGAGGGTAGGGAAAGCTTTAAGGAGGAAGAAGAGTTACGCTAAGCTTTAAAAAACAATGAAAAGTTTATATTATCAAAGAAAAGAAGAAACTGGGTGAAGGGGACATAACAAGCAAATTATCAAAGAAGCAGAGATTGAGCTCAATGCAAGAAATGCCACAAAAGCAGAGGGCTGAGTAGGGGAAAAGTGGGAAATAAGTGGCCAGAAGACCCAAGGCTCAACAAACCTGGCTCTCCCTTCCATTGTTTGAAACACCTGTTTTAAGAAGCCGCTACACTAGCTATAAAGCCCCACATTAAGAAACGGGATACAAAAAGAGTAAACTTATAGTGCTCTTCTTATGGCAAAAGTAATCCTTTCTTTACAAAATAATTAACCAGAACTTTAATTCATGGACTGGGTGAGCACACTTAAAACACATTTCGATTTACTAAAGATAAATAATTCAACACTTCAATAAAAAAGACTGTGAGCTTTTTTGAAAGCAAGGGATTATCTTACTCATTACAGGAATCCCAGACTCTAGCAGTGCTAGGAACATGATAATAGCTTTATAAACAAATGGTTACCCAGTTAAACAGTCATATATGTTGTTATGACATAGAATGAGATATCTGTGAAAAAAAGTTTCTTTCTTTTTGAGAACTGCCACATCCAGTTATTATTCATGTTGCCAGATAAAACTATTGCTTTGAAAATCTAGCCAGATTTTCATTTATACTGTATTAATGGTAATAAATTTAATTAAATATTGTACATGTCAATAATCAAACTGGATAATTCAACTGAAAACACACTGAACTCTAATTTGACTTATAGTTATCTGAGTAACTTCATTAAATTCATAATGTGATGGTTGATGAGAATAGCACAATGAACCGAGGCACTAAAAACCTATCTTGTTCCTCTTCTCTCCTCTCCTCTATTGATAGGGATGCTTATAAGTTAACTGACAGTTGCAACTTGATCTTCCAGGAAATAAGTACATCTCTGAACCTTCACAATAGCCATATCCCAAACTGGTTCCCATTGCCATGAATTTCTTTTCTGACTTAGCATATTTCAATTTCTCCTTCTTAACCTTGGAAAGTAGTATTAAAGGAACATATGGGATAGTTCACTCTTTTCCTTTGACTTGCCAAATGTTATCTTCAAAATTAAGTCATGACCATAAGGCATTCAAAACATAGGGGTCGGAAGTTCACGAGGCTATCCACGTCCCACAGACAGAGCAGCTGTGTTGATCACCTAGAAAGTACAAAGTAAATGTGGATCATGGGATTACACTGCTGAGGAATCAGAAACCTAGGCAAGGAGAAATGTCCACATTGGTCATTAAAATAATCATTACAGTAGAAAAGATTTGCCTTAAAAACCACCAGAAAATAGAGATTTATCTAAAGTGAACATTTTATATCACTGTGAAAATATTGCACTAATACAATTTGTGATCTTTGATGAACTAGAAATTGTGTCTTTGCTCCCACTGCCATTCACCTCCTATTTTTGTGAAACTGGGAATAAAATGACCAACTTAAGCTTCACTTTACAAATATGATTCTGGTTAATGTCCCAGGGGGAGCTATCAGCATGTCTCTTCCAATTGCCTCCTAGGGAACAAGAGAGAAATATTTGGCCTATTAAAAACAATGGATGCATTCACTTCTGTACTGGCCTGACAGGGACCCTGTGCTTCCATTTACAACTGCCAGATTCATTCAGCTCTTTGATTACCTTCTATCAGTGCATTCACAACCAATTCAAGCCAATAGTGGGAGATAATTAAATCCACGGAAACAGAAGCAGTTTTTATGGTCACACCTGCTTAATGCCCCTCAGTCTATTTTCACTCACATGTAATTAATAGTGTTCTCTGTCAGCAACTCAGACTTCCAGCAACACAGAGGATGGTAGTGAGAGCTCTGGGTATTGCCTTAGAATGAGCGGCCAGGTCTGAGTTTGTATTCCAGCTGACACACTTATTGCTCCAGCTGATACACTTAGTTGTGCGACCTTCAGCATATTTAATCTGCCTGAGCCTCAGTTTTCCTGTCTATAACAAAGGTAATAATACACACATCATGAGAACATTGATATAAAGAACCTAACACATGGCATGTACTCAACTAACATCAGTCCATTTACAAACATTGCTCAAAAATATGTTAGAATAACTATAACTTTGATTATATGGGACTTAAAGAATGGAAATGAAAACCAGGCAATAATGGGTTCAGAATTGTTGTTTTAGTTTTACACAAACTAATGTGTCCCATAAGTTCAAATGGTAATTAGTTGCAACAAACTGGTTTCCAGTATGTATAAATATGCCCTTATAAGGAAATATTGTATGATTCTATTTATATGAGGTATCTAAAATGGTCAAACTCATAAAAGCAGAAAGTAGAATGGTGGCTTTTGGGGGCTGGAAGAGGGGGAAAAAAGGAGGAGTTTTTGTTCAATGGGTATAGAGCTTCAGTCATGCAAGATGAATGTGTCCTAGAGTTATGCAGATGTACAGCACGGTGGCTATAGTTAACAATACTGTATTGTGCACCTAATTTTATTAAGAGGGTTCATCTCATGTTAAGTATTCTTACCATGAAAAAAAGGGGCATGGATATGTTTATTATCTTGATGGTAGTAATAGTTTCACGGGTGTATGCATAGGTACAAACTTATTAAATTGTATACATCAAATATGTGCAGCTTTCTGGATATCAGTTACACTTCAATAAAGCTGTGTTTTAAAAAAAAAAAGAAAAGAAAGAAACAGAAACACTTAGAAAGCCTTTCCACAGCAGCTGCTCTCTATCCCAATAACAAAGTACATCATGGTAACCAGAAAGCTCTGCAGTCAGCGCTTGCTGTTTATCTCACTATAAGGAGCCTACTCGCCTTACCCAATTTTTCCTTCAAGACTCAGCTTGGACATCTCCTTCTCCAGGAAACCCCCGCTCAAGTGCCCTCTCTCATGTGCTCTTAGTGCCCTGTTCACACCTTTACATTTTCTTTCTTGCAGTTTAACTTCCTCTCTAGAACCATGTCTTCTCCTTGTATCCCCAGCACCTACCAAGTGCAGTGTCTGGCACCAGCAGGTACCCAATAATAACTGTCAATTGACAGAATAGACACTGGCCTCAGAGTCAGGGAGATAGAATCAAATTACGACTCTACCACTTACCTGTTTGCCTTTCCTATTACTGTGACTCCATATGCCCACATTAGCCATGCTCTCTGGTGTCACAGAATAAACATAAAGATGAAGCAATACCACAAAAGGAGTTACATCTGCCTTTGTATTAACAGTCTCTGCCAGCTGCTTTTCAACATAGGTAGGGGCAGAGTAGTACCTTGAACTAGATACTTTTTCTTCAAAGAATCATTTGAGTGTTCTCTCTTTTGAAGAATGAGCATGGACTTTTTCTCTGGCAGAAGATTACAATAGGAATATTTGTGCCTTGCCAAGTCAGACCCAACACAATATCCACTGGCAAGTAGAGTCCATGTCTGCTGAAGAAAGTGGACCAATCTGCATATTGTATGTTGCAGGAGAGAAGGATCTGATCCCCCAAACCCTGTTCCCTCATGGGAGAACCATGAGGGTAGACCAGGGTGGCCCAGAAGAAAGCCCAGAGTAAAGAAAGGCAAGGCCTCTGGAATAAAATTAACTGTGGAAAGGTATAATCTAGGCTAGTGACCGGGACTCAACAGGCTTGAGACTTGGGAGTCAGGAGGCCTGGTAACAGCACAGTGCATACTGATACTAGAAGCCTCTTGGGGCTCAGCCATCCTAGCACAGTGTTGTTAGGAGATGTTTAAGTATGGACTATGGGAATAATGATCTCGAGCTCAACTTTGAGATTCCACAGCGGTCTGCACAGGAACTTGAACATTCAACATACTGCAAAGGGAAACATCTATGGGACCCAGTTTCAACAGCAGTGACATGAGCTAATATGAAGCAGTGATCAGGGTTCCCACCTCCCTCTAATTATGGTATTATTAATAGAAGGAGAAATAATCCTCCCCTAAATTTGGACAGAGTAAAGCTTTGGAGTTCTTGGGAATTTTTAAGTAGGGGAAAAGGTCTCAAGGCAACCACTGGATATCTTCCTACCAGGATACCTTGGGTTTTAAACAATGAATTTGACAATATTAAGGTGACAGGATCATATTTGTACTCCAAATGAATGAAGTAAATGGTATCGGTCATACTGATGCAACAGTAGGATCCACACAGCCCCACACAGGATCCACACAGAAAGAGCAAGCACTGACCTGTTGGAGAAGCCAGCACTGGTAAGAAACAGACATCAGGCTCTCAGCAGCATGGAACTGCCACCTCTGACCCCAAACATTTAGTTTATGATCTTCTTTTTTAGATTTCCAGATAAAGAAATCTTGTCGTGTCCCATTCCCAGTACCAATTTAAAAGGTAAAAGCAAAATTTTAGGTAAGAATAGTGTGTGACATCTTCAACCAAGAAACATCGAGGTATTTCAAACCATTATGCAAAGGGAATTAGATAGGAGAAGAGCGGGCTGTTCCCATGACTTCTCTCATGTGTTGGACAAAAGTACCTAAGAAATCAGCTCATGTTGCCATGCTGACCAAATATAGGAGCACTGCCATCACTAGCCCATTTTAAGAACAACCCTGCCACACCAGGAAAAGTAGCATTGCCCTTGTTGAAGTCTGATTGCCTCAAGAAATATGGAAGTAAATTCTGATTCTACTTCCCAGCCTTTACCCACTAGCATGCTAGATCTCTAGACTAATTGGTAAGTCAAAGTTTCCTGACAACCTAACCTTTTCCTTTTCTCTTTCTTCTTCCTATGTGCCTGAAATAAACAATAATCCACATTCCTTCCATCAGACTCATTTCAACTACCAACAGAGAAATTGATGTCACTCTGTAAGATGAGTAAATGGGAAAAAAAAAATCACTAAACATGTAAAGCAATAAAGCAAATCAAATAAGGGGAAACCTAAAGAACCGGGACAAATGTACCCCTCTGAAACAAGTTGGGGCTGCGTATGGTGGCTCACACCTGTAATCCCAGCACTTTGGGAGTCCAAGGTAGGAGGATTGCTTGAACCCGGAAGTTATCAGCCTGGGAAACATAGTGAGACCCCATCTCTCCAAAAAAATAAAAATTAGCTGGGTGTGGTGGCTCACACCTGTAGTCCCAGCTACTCAGGAGGCTGAGGTGGGAGAATCGCTTCGGACTGAGAGGTCAAGGCTGCAGTGAGCCGTGATCACACAACTAACTGCACTCCAGCCTGAATGCCAGCGTGAGGTCCTGTCTCAAAAAAAAAAAAGAAAAAGAAAAAGAAAAACTAGTGATCAGTAAAATGTAGTCTCCAAAGTTAACATATACATTAAAATTTAATAGAAGTTTCAAATTATCATTATATTACTTAACATAAAAATAATAATTTTCTAACCTTAATTCAAACTGCCAATGTACAACAAAAAGTGGCAAGTGGGGAAAGCAGTGAAAAAGTCAAGTTATACCAAATTTCTCATTTTCCAGTCAGAAGTGGGCTGAAGTCAGCTCCTACTGACTCAGAAGAGCCAATGTTGCTCTTCTCTTGCCAACTCCAAGTTCAGAGTTGTGTTGATAGCTTGAAATCTGCCTCAGAGGAAGCATTTACACCATGGAAATCAGCCAATGCTACAGATAAGGCTTTTGTTTATTTTCCAGAAAGCCACTACTCTCCTCCAGCATATAGTCAGTAGTTACGTGTGTGTGTGTGTGTGTGTGTGTGTGTGTGTGGTGGTGGTGGTGGTGATAAAATATGCCTAACGTAAAATTTGCATTTCAAGCATGCAATCCAATGGTATCAAGTACATTCACAATGTTGTGCAACCATCAGCATTATACATTTCCAGAACTTTTTCATCATCCCAAACAGAAACTCTGTACTCCCTATAACTCCTCTTCTTCCCCTCCACTCAATGCCTGGTAACCACTGTTCTTTCTGTCTCTGTGAATTTGCCTATTATCATACCTCTCATAAGTGGAATCATACATTATCTGTCCTTTTGCATCTGACTTCTCTTGGCGTCATGTTTTCAAGGTTCATCTGCATTGTAGCATGTATCAGAATTGTCTTCATTTTTAAGAATGAATAGTATTCCATTGTTTGTAAGGGCCACATTTTGTGTAGCCATTCATTCACTGATGGAAGTAGATGCTTTTTAATATTTGTTAATAAATAGAAAAATATGTTTAAATAATTTTACTACCTACATGAGTGAGCAAAGATCAGAACAAACTCTGAACTTCCTGCTGATAAGACCTTTGTATTCTCAGTTACTTAGAAAATAAAAGAAAATATTGTAACCCACTATCAGTGAAATGGTTCATACTCTTATCGCTGACATGGTCAAGGACTCCCAGCATGTTGTGCTGGAAGCCCTCATCAAGAGTCTTGGCACAGGAGTTAATAAATGAAGAAACGAAGATGGCCAAATAGGAACAGCTCCGGTCTACAGCTCCCAGCGCGAGCGACGCAGAAGACGGGTGATTTCTGCATTTCCATCTGAGGTACCATGTTCATCTCACTAGGGAGTGCCAGACAGTGGGCGCAGGTCAGTGGGTGAGTGCACCGTGCGCCAGCCGAAGCAGGGGCGAGGCATTGCCTCACTCGGGAAGCGCAAGGGGTCAGGCAGTTCCCTTTCCACGGGTGCCACTCCCACCCGAATACTGCGCTTTTCCGACGGGCTTAGGAAAGGGTGCCCCAGGAGAGTATAGCCCGCACCTGGCTCAGAGGGTCCTATGCCCACGGAGTCTCGCTGATTGCTAGCACAGCAGTCTGAGATCAAACAGCAAGTCGGCAGCGAGGCTCGGGGAGGGGCGCCCGCCATTGCCCAGGCTCCCTTAGGTAAACAAAGCAGCCTGGAAGCTTGAACTGGGTGGAGCCCACCACAGCTCAAGGAGGCCTGCCTGCCTCTGTAGGCTCCACCTCTGGGGGCAGGGCACAGACAAACAAAAAGACAGCAGTAACCTCTGCAGACTTAAATGTCCCTGTCTGACAGCTTTGAGGAGAGCAGTGGTTCTCCCAGCACGCAACTGGAGATCTGAGAACGGGCTGACTGCCTCCTCAAGTGGGTCCCTGACCCCTGACCCCCGAACAGCCTAACTGGGAGGCACCCCCCAGCAGGGGCAGACTGACACCTCACACGGCCGGCCAGGTACTCCAACAGACCTGCAGCTGAGGGTCCTGTCTGTTAGAAGGAAAACTAACAGAAAGGACATCCACACCAAAAACCCATCTGTACATCACCATCATCAAAGACCAAAAGTAGATAAAACCACAAAGATGGGGAAAAAACAGAGCAGAAAAACTGGAAACTCTAAAAAGCAGAGTACCTCTCCTCCTCCAAAGGAACGCAGTTCCTCACCAGCAATGGAACAAAGCTGGACGGAGAATGACTTTGACGAGCTGAGAGAAGAAGGCTTCAGACGATCAAATTACTCCGAGCTACAGGAGGATATTCAAACCAAAGGCAAAGAAGTTGAAAACTTTGAAAAAAATTTAGAAGAATGTATAACTAGAATAACCAATACAGAGAAGTGCTTAAAGGAGTTGATGGAGCTGAAAACCAAGGCTCGAGAACTACGTGAAGAATGCAGAAGCCTCAGGAGCCAATGCGATCAAATGGAAGAAAGGGTATCAGCCCTGGAAGATGAAATGAATGAAATGAAGTGAGAAGGGAAGTTTAGAGAAAAAAGAATAAAAAGAAACGAGCAAAGCCTCCAAGAAATGTGGGACTATGTGAAAAGACCAAATCTACGTCTGATTGGTGTACCTGAAAGTGACGGGGAGAATGGAACCAAGTTGGAAAACACTCTGCAGGATATTATCCAGGAGTACTTCCCCAATCTAGCAAGGCAGGCCAACATTCAGATTCAGGAAATACAGAGAACGCCACAAAGATACTCCTCGAGAAGAGCAACTCCAAGACACATAATTGTCAGATTCACCAAAGTTGAAATGAAGGAAAAAATGTTAAGGGCAGCCAGAGAGAAAGGTCGGGTTACCATCAAAGGGAAGCCCATCAGACTAACAGCGGATCTCTCGGCAGAAACCCTACAAGCCAGAAGAGAGTGGGGGCCAATATTCAACATTCTTAAAGAAAAGAATTTTCAACCCAGAATTTCGTATCCTGCCATACTAAGCTTCATAAGTGAAGGAGAAATAAAATACTTTACAGACAAGCAAATGCTGAGAGATTTTGTCACCACCAGGCCTGCCCTAAAAGAGCTCCTGAAGGAAGCACTAAACATGGAAAGGCACAACCGGTACCAGCCACTGCAAAATCATACCGAAATGTAAAGACCATCGAGACTAGGAAGAGACTGCATCAACTAATGAGCAAAATAACCAGCTAACATCATAATGACAGGATCAAATTTACACATAACAATATTAACCTTAAATGTAAATGGACTAAATGCTCCGATTAAAAGACACAGACTGGCAAATTGGATAAAGACTCAAGACCCATCAGTGTGCTGTATTCAGGAAACCCATCTCATGTGCAGAGACACACATAGGCTCAAAATAAAAGGATGGAGGAAGATCTACCAAGCAAATGGAAAACAAAAAAAGGCAGGGGTTGCAATCCTAGTCTCTGATAAAACAGACTTTAAACCAACAAAGATCAAAAGAGACGAAGACGGCCATTACATAATGGTAAAGGGATTAATTCAACAAGAAGAGCTAACTATCCTAAATATATATGCACCCAATACAGGAGCACCCAGATTCATAAAGCAAGTCCTGAGTGACCTACAAAGAGACTTAGACTCCCACACATTAATAATGGGAGACTTTAACACCCCACTGTCAACATTAGACAGATCAACGAGACAGAAAGTCAACAAGGATACCCAGGAATTGAACTCAGCTCTGCACCAAGTGGACCTAATAGACACCTACAGAACTCTCCACCCCAAATCAACAGAATATACATTTTTTTCAGCACCACACCACACCTATTCCAAAATTGACCACATACTTGGAAGTAAAGCTCTCCTCAATAAATGTAAAAGAACAGAAATTATAACAAACTATCTCTCAGATCACACTGCAATCAAGCTAGAACTCAGGATTAAGAATCTCACTCAAAACCGCTCAACTATGTGGAAACTGAACAACCTGCTCCTGAATGACTACTGGGTACATAACGAAACGAAGGCAGAAATAAAGATGTTCTTTGAAACCAACGAGAACCAAGACACAACATACCAGAATCTCTGGGATGCATTCAAAGCAGTGTGTAGAGGGAAATTTATAGCACTAAATGCCCACAAGAGAAAGCAGGAAAGATCCAAAATTGACACCCTAACATCACAATTAAAAGAACTAGAAAAGCAAGAGCAAACACATTCAAAAGCTAGCAGAAGGCAAGAAATAACTAAAATCAGAGCAGAACTGAAGGAAATAGAGACACAAAAAACCCTTCAAAAAATAAATGAATCCAGGAGCTGGTTTTTTGAAAGGATCAACAAAATTGATAGACCGCTAGCAAGATTAATAAAGAAAAAAAGAGAGAAGAATCAAATAGATGCAATAAAAAATGATAAAGGGGATATCACCACCGATCCCACAGAAATACAAACTACCATCAGAGAATATTACAAACACCTCTACGCAAATAAACTAGAAAATCTAGAAGAAATGGATAAATTCCTCAACACATACACCCTCCCAAGACTAAACCAGGAAGAAGTTGAATCTCTGAATAGACCAATAACAGGAGCTGAAATTGTGGCAATAATCAATAGCTTACCAACCAAAAAAAGTCCAGGACCAGAGGGATTCACAGCCGAATTCTACCAGAGGTACAAGGAGGAGCTGGTACCACTCCTTCTGAAACTATTCCAATCAATAGAAAAAGAGGGAATCCTCCCTAACTCATTTTATGAGGCCAGCATCATCCTGATACCAAAGCCTGGCAGAGACACAATAAAAAAAGAGAATTTTAGACCAATATCCTTGATGAACATTGATGCAAAAATCCTCAATAAAATACTGGCAAACAGAATCCAGCAGCACATCAAAAAGCTTATCCACCATGATCAAGTGGGCTTCATCCCTGGGATGCAAGGCTGGTTCAATATACGCAAATCAATAAATGTAATCCAGCATATAAACAGAACCAAAGACAAAAACCACATGATTATCTCAATAGATGCAGAAAAGGCCTTTGACAAAATTCAACAACCCTTCATGCTAAAATCTCTCAATAAATTAGGTATTGATGGGACGTATCTTAAAATAATCAGAGCTATTTATGACAAACCCACAGCCAATATCATACTGAATGGGCAAAAACTGGAAGCATTCCCTTTGAAAACTGGCACAAGACAGGGATGCCCTCTCTCACCACTTCTATTCAACATAGTGTTGGAATTTCTGGCCAGGGCAATTAGGCAAGAGAAGGAAATCAAGGGTATTCAATTAGGAAAAGAGGAAGTCAAATTGTCCCTGTTTGCAGATGACATGACAGTATATGTAGAAAACCCCATTGTCTCAGCCCAAAATCTCCTTAAGCTGATAAGCAACTTCAGCAAAGTCTCAGGATACAAAATCAATGTACAAAAATCACAAGCATTCTTATACATCAATAACAGACAAACAGAGAGCCAAATCATGAGTGAACTCCCATTCACAATTGCTTCAAAGAGAATAAAATACCTAGGAATCCAACTTACAAGGGATGTGAAGGACCTCTTCAAGGAGAACTACAAACCACTGCTCAAGGAAATAAAAGAGGATACAAACAAATGGAAGAACATTCCATGCTCATGGGTAGGAAGAATCAATATCATGAAAATGGCCATCCTTCCCAAGGTAATTTACAGATTCAATGCCTTCCCCATCAAGTTACCAATGACTTTCTTCACAGAATTGGAAAAAACCACTTTAAAGTTCATATGGAACCAAAAAAGAGCCCTCATCACCAAGTGACTTAGTCAAGTCACCAAGTGACTTAGTCACCAAGGACTTAGTCAATCCTAAGCCAAAAGAACAAAGCTGGAGGCATCACACTACCTGACTTCAAACTATACTACAAGGCTACAGGAACCAAAACAGCATGGTACTGGTACCAAAACAGAGATATAGATCAATGGAACAGAACAGAGCCGTCAGAAATAATGCCACATATCTACAACTATCTGATCTTTGACAAACCTGACAAAAACAAGAAATGGGGAAAGGATTCCCTATTTAATAAATGGTGCTGGGAAAACTGGCTAGCCATATGCAGAAAGCTGAAACTGGATCCCTTCCTTACACCTTACACAAAAATTAATTCAAGATGGATTAAAGACTTAAATGTTAGACCTAAAACCATAAAAACCCTAGAAGAAAACCTAGGCATTACCATTCAGGACATAGGCATGGGCAAGGACTTCATGTCTAAAACACCAAAAGCAATGGCAACAAAAGCCAAAATTGACAACTGGGATCTAATTAAACTAAAGAGCTTCTGCACAGCAAAGGAAACTACCATCAGAGTGAACAGGCAACCTACAAAATGGGAGAAAATTTTTGCAACCTACTCATCTGACAAAGGGCTAATATCCAGAATCTACAATGAACTCCAACAAATTTACAAGAAAAAAAAAACAACCCCATCAAAAAGTGGGCGAAGGACATGAACAGACACTTCTCAAAAGAAGACATTTATGCAGCCAAAAAACACATGAAAAAATGCTCACCATCACTGGCCATCAGAGAAATGCAAATCAAAACCACAATGAGATACCATCTCACACCAGTTAGAATGGCAATCATTAAAAAGTCAGGAAACTACAGGTGCTGGAGAGGATGTGGAGAAATAGGAACACTTTTACACTGTTGGTGGGACTGTAAACTAGTTCAACCCTTGTGGAAGTCAGTGTGGCAATTCCTCAGGGATCTAGAACTAGAAATTCCATTTGACCCAGCCATCCCATTACTGGGTATATACCCAAAGGACTATAAATCATGCTGCTATAAAGACACATGCACACGTATGTTTATTGCAGCATTATTCACAATAGCAAAGACTTGGAACCAACCCAAATGTCCAACAATGATAGACTGGATTAAGAAAATGTGGCACATATACACCATGGAATACTATGCAGCCATAAAAAATGATGAGTTCACGTCCTTTGTAGGGACATGGATGAAATTGGAAATCATCATTCTCATTGTAACTTATCTAGTCTACGTTGCAATTCTTTCTACTATGAGAACATAAAAAAAGAAATCATGCTCTCAGAGGTATGTTGATGAGAATAGAAGAGATTTTCAAGCCGTTTCTGCAAGCACAATGATATGGTTTGGCTCTGTATCTCCACCCAAATTTCATCTCAAATTGTCATCCCCACATGTTGAGGGTGGGAGGTGATTAGATTATGGAAGCCATTTCCCCCATGCTGTTCTCAAGATAGTGAATGAGTTATCATAAGAGCTGATGATTTTAAACTGTGGCACTTCCTCACTCTTTCGCTCTCTCTTCCGATATCATGTAAGATGTGCCTTGCTTCCCCTTCACCTTCCACCACGATTGTAAGTTTCCTGAGGTCTCCCCAGCCATGCAGAACTGGGAGTCATTTAAACCTCTTCTTTTTATAAATTACCCAGTCTTAGGTAGTTCTTTACAGCAGTGTGAAAACGGACTAATACATTCAGGCTATTTGTATTCATTTCACAATACCGAGGAAGAAAGACACTGTTTCTGATAAGGAAAAAGGCTTAGCTGGTCCAGTAACTTACCAGTCCAGTCAAAAGGCAAGAACCCAGTTTAAAAGACATGAAATAAAAGTTAATTCAACTAGGAAATGGATATGCAGTATCTAAAGGCTCAGACTACCAGATGGACTAAAAGTTGTGAACAGTAAGCAACTACCATGGTACTGCGTGATTTCCTTCTAGCCATGCAGCTGCTTGCTGTTCTTATAGCCATGGAGCTATGATTTCCTTATGTCCATGGAGTTGCCTGGTTTCCTCACGCCCACGGAGCTGCATGGATTCCTCATTGTCATGATGCTGCATGGTTCCTCGTGCACATGGTGCTGCTTGGTTTCCTTATGCCCATGGAGCTTCATGGTTTTCTCATGGACATAGAGCTGCATGGTTTCCACATCCCCATGGAGCTGCATAATTTCCTCATGCCTATGAAGCTGCATAGTTCTCTTATGGACACATAGCTGCATGGTTCCCTCATGCCCATGGTGCTGCATGGTGTCCTCATGCCCATGGAGCCACATGGTTTCCTCATGGTCATGGTGCCACATTGTTTCCTCATGGCTATGGAGCTGCATGGTTTCTTCATGCACATGTAGCTTCACGGTTCTCTTATGCCCACAGAGCTGCATAGTTTCCTCAGGCGCATGGAGCTACCCAGTTTCCTCATGCACATGGTGCCACGTGATTTTCTCAGGCTCAAGAGGCTGCATGGTTCCCCCATGCCCATATTGTTGCACGGTTTCCTCATGCCCTTGGAGCTCCGTATTACCTCATGCACATGAAGCTGCATGGCTCCTCATGGCCTGTAGCTGCATGATTCCCTTATGGCCATGGAGCTGCATGGTTCCTCATGCCCATGGAGCCTCATGGTTCCCTCATGGCCATCATACTGCATGGTTTCCTCATGGCCATCATGCTGCATGGCTTCTTCATGCCCATAGAGCTGCATGCTTCCTTTAAGGTCATGATCCAGCATCATTCCCTCATGCCTGTGGCCATGATGAGGTACAGGGAATTTTTGCCTCATGAATGTGCCTAGTTAAGGATAGGGGATAGAGAGAGGCATGTGTGTCCTGGAGGAATTCAGATAGACCTTACACTGCAAATATTTCCCTAACTTTGCTCTTCTGTCTTTCAAAGCAAACAAGCCAAAAAGATGGAGGGCATGGTTCTCAACATTGGCTACATATTAGAATCACCAGTGCTGCTCTTAAAAAGCACTATTCCCTGGCCCAGCCAAGACCAATTGCGGCAGAATCTATGGGGGCATAGCCAGGATTGAAAGCAAGTATCATAAAGACATAACTTTCAGTAAGGGACTGAAAACTTGCATGTCTGCATCAGATATGAAGGGGCTACTACCTCTTCTATAGCCTCTCTTGTGACTCTCATTCCAGGGAGTAAAAGGGGAGGAAACTAACAATACATGAAAAGACACATAAATGTTTCATAAACTAAGCATTGAAACGAGAAGCAATGTAATGCAGGCAACTCCAAGAACACCTCTTCAACCAACATTAAACCAGTGATTTAAATCTGCCATGGAAATTGGCTAAATCTTCCACTGGTTTCACTTCTTCCACTCAGTTGTTTCTGCTACTTTTGACTTTGTTTTCTCTCTTGAGGGGATCCCTGTGGATTGTGCCAAACAGGCTTATTCTAGTTGACTCACTGCTGTTCAGAAACTTTCTAAGATTATCCCACCTCAGTGGAATTATTCAGGGGGTTCCCAGTCCTTTCAGAGATAGCAAACCAACAAAATATTGGAATATATTATCAGGAGGCTGCTAAAACATTACAATTATTAATACATTGTCTTCCCACAAATGGGTCACAGGCACAAAAGCTTTGAATAGCCTGGGGCATTACTGAACTTGATTTCAGCTGGATGCCAATGCTGATGAGCAAATTTTTTTCACTTCTCAAAATAAATGTACAGCCCACTTTACTTAAAGAGTGAAAGATTAAAAATACCTCCTAGTTTGAGTACTGCATTCTCCTTGAGAATATAGAAAAGGAAAGTGAACTAGCAACTATTGAATACCATGTGAACTCCCTCTTGAAAAATAGAAGCTGCTATGGGAAGCTTTGGTGAAACCTGGGCCAGCTGTGTGGTGCTATTTACCATTGAGGTGTTACTAGATGAGGCATCTGTTATGGGTTGAATTGTACCCCCAAAAAATGTTGAAGTCTTGTCCCCTAGTATCTGTGAATATATTATATTCACAGCTGTGAATTATAGGCATGCGCCTATAATCCCAGCTACTCGAGGCTGAGGCAGGAGAATCGCTTGAACCCGGGAGGCAGAGGTTGCAGTGAGCCAAGATCGTGCCGTTGCACTTGTTTAGAAATATGTTCTTGAAGATGATCAAATTAAGGTGAGATCATTAGGGTGAGCCCTAATCTATTATGACTGGAGTTCTTATGAAAAGGAGACATTTGGACACAAAGACATTTACAAAGGGAAGACAATGTGAAGTCACAGGGTAAATATCTACATGCTGAGGAATGCCAGAAGCTACCAGAAGCTAGCGGAGAGGCCTGGAACAGATGCCTCCCTCACAGCCCTCAGAAGGAACCAACCCTGTTGACACCCTAATTTCAGACTTCTAGCCACTAGAAAAGTGAGACAACAAGTGTCTGATGCGTAAACCACCCAGTTTGTTGTACTTTGTTATGGCAGCCCTAGGAAAGTAATACAGCATCCAAAAAAAGTATTGGTTTAAAACCTAGTGAACAATTCAAAACCAAACCACAAATCTAGAGCCCTAGGTAAAGACAGACATTCAACGTATCATGCCAAAGAAGGCAGGTACCAGAAAGAGCTGACTAGAGAAAGATAGAATGCTAGGAGCTGGGGTGGGATCAGGGGAGGGACCAGTGGTAAAGAAATCTCAAAGAGAAAATAGGCTCACTTCATAAGTACAGATTTAGCACCTACTGTGGGCCAGGCAGTTTCCTAGGTGCTGGGGATACAAAGGTCAGTAACTCATACCCTGCCCCCAAGGAGTCATGTGTCATCTGCCCCATTAGACTGTTGTTGATATCATATGCCAAGATAGCAGCAAGCAGAGTAGTTTGAGGGCAAACAGGGATGGGAGATACTCACACAGCAATGTGGGTGCTTGGGGAAGGCTTCCTGGGTAATAGGATATCTAGACTCAATCTTGAAGAATGACATATTGGCAGGGTGGACAAAAAGAGGTCTATTTTCATAAAGAACCCAGGGGCCTCTCAGTACTGTGTTGAGGGTGTCTAGTAGGATGTGATTCTTTTTAAAAAGAGAAGAGGTGGCCAGGTGCGGTGGCTCACACCTGTAATCCCAGCACTTTGGGAGGAAAAGACGGGTGGATCACCTGAGGTCAGGAGTTGGAGACCACCCCGGCCAACATGGTGAAACCCCGTCTCTACTAAAAATACAAAAATTAGCTGGATGTGGAGGCATGTGCCTATAATCTCAGCTACTCAGGAGGCTGAGGCAGGAGAATCACTTGAACCTGGGAGGCAGAGGTTGCAGTGAGCCAAGATCACACCATTGCACTCCAGCCTGGGTGACACAGCAAAACTCCATCTCAAAAAAAAAAAGGAAGAGGCATAACTTCACACACACACACACACGCACACACATGCACACACACACACATTCTCTCTCACACACACACACAACTTGCACATAAACCACCACAGTTTTGGCACCTCCAGAGCTGGAGAGCATCCACAGAAATAATCAGCAGAAGCAACAGCCACCTTACAGAGCAGAGGGGACCGTGGCCAGTGGGAGTAACTGACCCCTGTATATGGGCACCTGAGATCAGGAGAAAGGGAATAAAACCATGCACACCACGTGGAAACTGGTCGTACTTCTTCGTCATACACGTGACATGCTCTGCACCACTGCTGCCTTTGAGAACTATCAGAAAAAACAGAGAGAGGACTTTGCGGGGGTTCATGAAAGCAAGCGGGAGCAGAGCCAGATGAATCAGAATAGAAACTTAAATAATGCGGATCTCATAGTGTTGTTGTAAGAAATCAAGCACAAATAGAGCAACTGGGATATACCACCCCCAGCTCCATCTATCAATGTTTGGTCCAACCTGCATTTGCATTTACTTTATCATCTTGTGTTAATTTGTCATCATTATCACTTACCCATATTCATTTCTTGAAAGCAACCTATTTCGGGAATGATGGCTTCATACCACAAATGAGGCTGCTTTAATGACTCCAGTGAGTGGCAATCTAATAGGATCACTGCGGCTGCGAGCCTAAGCACAGACAAGCTCGACAGCAGCCTCCTTTGTGCAGCAGCGCTCTGTAATTGGGTCTAATGGAGGAGCTGGAGGTTTTCTCTTTCTGCCTTCCTGGTGATATTAACGTCTTCATGAGGTTAATGAAACTGCTAACCCCGGGCCAACGTGAATCGCTTCCTGTATAATATAAAAACTTTCTATTTGGAGTCTTACGTAAGCACTAGGGATTACTATTGTTGTGATAGCTGTGTCTGTTATTGTGTATAACAGGTTTTTCCTTCTTTTCTATTCCCAGAGCCAGAATCAGAGAGTACCAAGGACCTGATCGAATTCAGATTCCTGACAGTGGTGGAGGATCCCAGAGGCAGTTGGTTAAGGAGATCCTCCTGGTTGGGTCAGCTCCTTTATGGTCTCTACTGCCCCCTGCTGGCCTAGGGAAGGAGGAGCGGCTCTCCAGCACCCCTTGGGAGATGGAAAGTACCAGAAGACAAAATATGAAGAATTATTCTTTATTATCACTGACTATACGCTTTTCTGTTTAATACTTACAAATTCCTATAGGGTAGGTCTTACTACTGTCATTTTATGTATGAAGAAACCTATCCTCTAGTGGTAAGCCAGCTTACCTAGAGTTGCTAGGGTGTGGGAGTGTCAGATCCAGGACAAGGTACAAGTCGGTCTGGTTTGCCACTGTTGTTTGAAGACATGGTTCAGTGAAAAATGCATGTACTTTAACACCAGAGCAACTTGGGTTTTCACTTTAATTCCCTAATGTAAGAGCTATACAATGATAAAACAAGTTACTTAAAAGAGCTAAGCTCCGTTTCATCTACAAAACATGAATTATCATATCTACCTTGAAGGACTGTTGTGGGGGTCAATAACAAGGTAGGCAAAGCACAGGGCCTAGAATACAGTGGCTGCACAGTAGATGGAGGGTGGTATTGGGGGCCAGAGACAGAGGGTGGACAAGGGTAGGCTTTCCTGTGGATCTAGTGGCTCAGTGGTTGCTTCATTCAGGTCCCCAGGAGATTTTAACTCAAAGTCTGGGCTCAAAAAATATACTAGAATGCTCAGTTAATGATGCCAGCACATCTGAATAGCTCTTTACCACTTATAAACCAATTTTGTATATATTTTATTTGATCTTCACAAATATGGACCTGTAGATGCATAAATATGCTACAGTTAGCTGAGGAAACACACAATATGTCCAGTATTATACTAAGCACATAAAATAATGGCTGGATTTCATCTTCATAACAACCCTATAAGTATTATTATTTTCTCCATTGTCTAGATGAGGAAACTGAGCCTCAGAAAGATTAAGGAAATTTCCCAGAGTCACACTGTATTAAGTTGCAGAGCTAAGACTTGAACACTGGCCCATATGACTATAGAAATCATTTCTCTCAACCTTTGGGCTACACTGCCTTTTTCTGAAGAAGGCAGACAAGAATTACATTTTCACTATATAGACAAAGATACTCTGACTCGTGTAATAGTGATATGGTTTGGCTCTGTGTCCCCACCCAAATCTCATCTTGTAGCTCCCATAATTCCCACATGTTGTGGGAAGGACCCAGTGGGAGATGATTGAATCACGGGGGTAGGTCTTTTCCATGCTGTTCTCATGAGAGTGAGTGGGTCTCACAAGTTCTGATGGTTTTTAAAACGGGAGTTTCTCTGCACAAGCTCTCTTTTTCCCTGCTGCCATCCATGTAAGATGTGACTTGCTCCTCCTTCTGCCATGATTGTGAGGCCTCCGCAGCCATGTGGAACTGGAAGTCCAATAAACCTCTTTCTTTTGTAAATTGCCCAGTCTCAGGTATGTCTTTATCAGGAGCATGAAAACAGACTAATACAATAAATTGATACCAGTAGAGTGGGGCATTGCTGAAAAGATACCCAAAAATGTGGAAGCAACCTTGAAACTAAGTAACAGGCAGAGGTTGGAACAGTTTGGAGGGCTCAGAAGAAGATGAAAATGTGAGAAAGTTTGGAACTCCCTAGAGACTTGTTGAATGGCTTTTACCAAAATGCTGATAATGATATGGACAATGAAATTTAGGCTGAGATGGTGTCAAATGGAGATGAGGAACTTATTGGGAACTGAAGCAAAGGTGACTCTTGTTATTTTTTAGCAAAAAGACTGGCAGCATTTTGCCCCT
Organism: Pongo abelii; assembly: GCF_028885655.2. NCBI lineage: Eukaryota > Metazoa > Chordata > Mammalia > Primates > Hominidae > Pongo > Pongo abelii. Next base: position 91,749,854 of record NC_071998.2, on the reverse strand, counting down.
GCCCTAGAGATTTATGGAGCTTTGAACTTGAGAGAGATGATTTAGGGTATATGGTGGAAGAAATTTCTAAGCAACAAAGCATTCAAGAGGAAAGTTGGATGCTGTTAAAGGTATTCAGTTTCAAAAGGGAAACAGAGCATAAAAGTTTGGAAAATTTGCAGCCTGACAATGCAATAGAAAAGAAAATCCCATTTTCTGAGGAAAAATTCAAGCGAGCTGCAGAAATTTGCATAAGTAATGAGGAGCCAAATGTTAATCACCAAGACAATGGGGAAACTATCTCCAACTGTCAGAGACCTTTGCAGCAGCCCCTCCCACCACAGGCCCAGAGGTCTAGGAGGAAAAAGTGGTTTCGGGGGCCGGGCCCAGGGTCCCCATGCTGTGTGCAGCCTAGGCACTTGGTGCCCTGTGTCCCAGCCTCCCCAGCCACGGCTGAAATGGGCCAACATAGAGCTCAGGCTGTGGCTTCAGGAGGTGGAAGCCCCAAGCCTTGGCAGCTTCCACATGGTGTTGAGCCTGCAGGTGCACAGAAATCAAGCATTGAGGTTTAGGAACCCTCACCTAGATTACAGAGGATATATGGAAATGCCTGGATGCCCAGGCAGAAGTTTGCTGCAGGGGTGGGGCCCTCATGGAGAACCTCTGCTAGGGCAGTATGGAAGGGAAATGTGGGGTTGGAGCCCCCACAAAGGGTCCCTACTGGGACACCACCTAGTGGAGCTGTGAGAAGAGGACCACCATCCTCCAGACCCCAGAATGGTAGATCCACCAACATTTTGCACTGTGCACCTGGAAGAGACTCAGACAAACAATGCCAGCCCATAAAAGCAGCCAGGAGGGAGGCCGTACCCTGCAAAGCACAGGGGCAGAGCTCCCCAAGACCATGGGAACCCACCTCTTGCATCAGAGAGACCTGGATGTGAGACATGGAATCAAAGGTGATCACTTTGAGCTTTAAGATTTGACTGCTTTACTGGATTTCAGACTTGCCTGGGGCCTTTAGCCCCTTTGTTTTGGCCAATTTCTCCCATTTGGAGTGGCTGTATTTACCCAATGCCTGTATCCCCATTGTATCTAGGAAGGAACTAACTTGCTTTTGATTTTACAGGGTCATAGGTGGAAGGGACTTGCCTTGTCTCAGATGAGACTTTGGGCTGTGGACTTTTGAGTTAATGCTGAAATGGGTTGAGACTTTGGGGGACTGTTGGGAAGGCACAATTGGTTTTGAAATGTGCAGATATGAGATTTTAGAGGGGCCTGGGGCAGAATAATATGGTTTAGCTCTGTGTCCCCACCCAAATCTCATCTTATAGCTTCCATAATTCCCACATGTTGTGGGAAGGAACCCAGTGAGAGACAATTGAATCATGAGGGCAGGTCTCTCCTGTACTGTCCTCTTGATAGTGAATGGGTCACATGAGACCTGACGGTTTTAAAAAACAGGAGTTTTTCTGCACAAGCTCTTGTTTTGCTGCGCCATCTATATAAGATGTGACTTGCTCCTCATTGCCTTCCACCATGATTGTGAGGCCTCTCCAGCCATGTGAAACTGTAAGTCCAATAAAACTATTTCTTTTGTAAATTCCCCAGTCTCAGGTATGTCTTTATCAGCAGCATGAAAATGGACTAATGCAAGTAGGCAACTTGTTCAAGAACTCACATGGTGTATTTGGCAAGTAAATGCAGGAGGATTTAAAGTCTTAAAACTGGAATAAATTTTTATTAGCATAAATCTAAAATAATGTTGGCACAAAAAGGTTCCAGGTGACAGCTGGAGAAGAATTTTGTGAAACTCATCATTGTTCAAAAGCATTAGTGTGCAAAGATAAATTAATAATAATGGGAAAGACCAATTATTCATTGAATCTAGAATGAAGTGAGGAGAAAAATATTATTTCTTTGCAAATCTGGCCCAGTACTTTCACTATAAATTAAAATCAGTAATAAATCACAAATAAATTGGATAGACATCTGCAGCAGAAATTAAATTACCAAATAAAAACTATACATTTGGGGAGTTTTATGCACATGGAAAGCTTTAAGAGAGATGGCTTTCTTTGTGGATTGTTTAATGGAGTCATTTCTTATTTAAAACGTTTTAAAGAATAAATGTAATGCCTTTTGAATAGTGAGAGTTTTCTAAGAACTAGACTATAAGGAAGGTGTCTCCAGCACTTTCTCCAGGCTTTGTTGATCTCACAGTATCAAATACATAAGGACACAGTGACACACAAATGTAATGCCTAAATATAAATTTAATACATTGCAGTTACAAGTCCAACTTGCGACTTTGGCTTACGACAAATCACAGTTTAGTTATATTTATGAAAATCATGAAATCAGAATGGAAAGGAAGACCTTTATAAATATGAACTTTCTTATCTTTAAAGATAGCTTAGGTTTCTATATATCTAAGATTGGCTTTGTATTTAAAATGAATAGTGAAGGGGGTCGCTTCCAAGATGGCCAAATAGGAATAGCTCCAGTCTGCAGCTCCTAGTGAGATCAACACAGAAGATGGGTGATTTCTGCATTTCCAACTGAGGTACTGGTTTATCTCACTGGGACTGGTTGGACAGGGGGTGCAGCCCATGGAGGGCAAGCTGAAGCAGGTCACAGCATTGCCTCACCCAGGAAGCACAAGGGGTCAAGGGATTTCCCTTTCCCACCCAAGGGAACTGAGACAGATTGTACCTGGAGAAACGGTACACTCCTGACCAAATACTGCACTTTTCCCATGGTCTCAGCAACCAGCCGACCAGGAGATACCCTCCCATGCCTGGCTCGGTGGGTCCCATGCCCACAGAGGCTTGCTCGCTGCTAGTGCAGCAGTCTGAGATTAACTTGCAATGGTGCAGCTTGACGAGGGGAGGGGCATCCGCCATTGTGAGGCTTGAGTAGCTCACAGTGTAAACAAAGCAGCTGGGAAGCTTGAATTGGGTGGAGCCCACCACAGCTTAGCAAGGACTACCGCCTCTCTAGATTCCACCTCTAGGGACAGGGCATATCTGAACAAAAGGCAGCAAACAGCTTCTGCAGACTTAAACGTCCAGTGGTTCCCTCAGGACGGCGTTCAAGCTCTGAGAATGGACAAACTGCTTCCTCAAGTGTGTCTCTGACCCCCGTGTAGCCCGACTGGGAGACACCTCCCAGTAGGGGCTGACAGACACCTCAAACAAGCGGGTGTCCCTCTGGGATGAAGCTTCCCAAGAAAGGATCAAGCAGCAGTATTTGCTGTTCTGCAGCCTCTCCTGGAGATACCCAAGAACACATGGTCAGACTGGACCTCCAGCAAACTCCAACAGACCTGCAGCTGAGGGACCTGACTGTTAGAAGGAAAACTAACAAACAGAAAAGAATAGCATCAACATCAACAAAAAGGACATCCACCCCAAAACCCCACTGTAGGTCACCAACATCAAAGACCAAAGGTAGATAAAACCACAAAGATGGGGAGAAACCAGAGCAGAAAAGCTGAAAATTCCAAAAACCAGAGCGTGTCTTCTCCTCCAAAGGATCGCAGCTCCTTGCCAGCAAGGGAACAAAACTGGATGGAGAATGAGTTTGACGAGTTGACAGAAGTAGGCTTCAGAAAGTCGGTAATAACAAACTTCTCCAAGCTAAAGGAGCATGTTCTAACCCATCGCAAGGAAGCTAAAAACCTTGAAAAAAGGTTAGATGAATGCCTAACTAGAATAAATAGTGTAGAGAAGACTTTAAATGACCTGACGGAGCTGAAAACCACAGCATGAGAATTTGGTGACGCATCCACAAGCTTCAATAGCCAATTCAATCAAGTAGAAGAAAGGATATCAGTGATTGAAGATCAAATTAAGGAAACAAAGTGAGAAGACAAGATTAGAGAAAAAAGAGTAGAAAGAAATGAACAAAGCCTCCAAGAAATACAGGACTATGTGAAAAGACCAAATCAACGTTTGATTGGTGTACCGGAAACTGACAGGGAGAATGGAACCAAGTTAGAAAGCACTCTTCAGGGTATTATTCAGGAGAACTTCCCCAACCTAGCAAGGCAGGCCAACATTCAAATTCAGGAAATACAGAGAACACCACAAAGATACTCCTTGAGAAGAGCAACCCCAAGACACATAATTGTCAGATTCACCAAAGTTGAAATGAAGGAAAAAATGTTAAGGGCAGCCAGAGAGAAAGGTCAGGTTACCCACAAAGGGAAGCCCATCAGACTAATAGCAGATCTCTCGGCAGAAACTCTACAAGCCAGAAGAGACTGATAGAAGCCAATAGTCAACATTCTTAAAGAAAAGAATTTTCAACCCAGAATTTCATATTCAGCCAAACTAAGCTTCATAAGTGAAGGAGAAATAAAATCCTTTACAGACAAGCAAATGCTTGTCACCACCAGGCCTGCCTTACAAGAGCTCCTGAAGGAAGAACTAAACATGGAAAGGAACAACTGGTACCGGCCACTGCAAAAACATGCCTAATTGTAAAGACCATCAACACTATGAAGAAACTGCATCAATTAATGGGCAGAATAACCAGCTAACATCATAATGACTGGATCAAATTCAAACATAACAATATCAACCTTAAATGTAAATGGGCTAAATGCCCCAATTAAAAGACACATACTGGCAAATTAGTTAAAGAGTCAAGACCCATTCATGTGCTGTATTCAGGAGACCCATCTCATGTGCAAAGACACACATAGGCTCAAAATAAAGGGATGGAGGAAGATCTACCAAGCAAATGGAAAGCAAAAAAAAGCAGAGCTTCCAATCCTAGTATCTGATAAAACAGACTTTAAACCAACAAAGATCAAAAGAGACAAAGAAGGCCACTACATAATGGTAAAGGGATCAATTCAACAAGAAGAGCTAACTATCCTAAATATATATGCACCCAATACAGGATCACCCAGATTCATAAAACAAGTCCTTAGAGATCTACAAAGAGACTTAGGCTCCCACACAATAATAATGGGAGATTTTAACACCCCACTGTCAATATTAGACAGGTCAACGAGACAGAAAATTAACAAGGATATCCAGGACTTGAACTCAGCTCTGCACCAAGCAGACCTAATAGACATCTTCAGAACTCTCCACCCCAAATCAACAGAATATACATTTTTCTCAGCACCATATCACACTTATTCTAAAATTGACCGCATAATTGGAAGTAAAACACTCCTCAGCAAATGTAAAAGAACAGAAGTCACAACAAACTGTCTCTCAGACCACAGGGCAATCAAATTAGAACTCAGGATGAAGAAACTCACTCAAAACCGTTCAACTATATGGAAACTGAACAGCTTGCTCCTGAATGACTACTGGGTAAATAATGAAATTAAGGCAGAAATGCAGATGTTCTTTGAAACCAATGAGAACAAAGACACAATGTACCAGAATCTGTGGGACACATTTAAAGCACTGTGTAGAGGGAAATTTATAGCACTAAATGCCCACAAGAAAAAGCAGGAAAGATTTCAAATCCACACCCTAACATCACAATTAAGAGAAGCAAGAGCAAAAGATTCAAAAGCTAGCAGAAGGCAAGAAATAACTATGATCAGAGCAGAATTGAAGGAGAGACACAAAAAGCCCTTCAAAAAATCAATGAATCCAGGAGCTGGTTTTTTGAAAAGATCACCACTAGTGAGACTAATAAAGAAGAAAAGAGAGAAGAATCAAACAGACAAAATAAAAAAATGATAAAGGGGATATCCCACCAATCCCACAGAAACAAAAACTACCATCAGAAAATACTATAAACATCTCTATGCAAATAAATTAGAAAATCTAGAAGATATGAATAAATTCCTGGACATATACACCCTCCCAAGACTAAACCAGGAAGAAGTTGAATCTCTGAATAGACCAATAACAGGTTCTGAAATTGAGGCAATAATTAATAGCCTACCAACCAAAAAAACTCCAGGACCAGATGCATTCACAGCCGAATTCTTCCAGAGGTACAAAGAGGAGCTGGTACCATTCCTTCTGAAACTATTCCAATCAATAGAAAAAGAGGGAATCCTCCCTAACTCATTTTCTGAGGCCAGCATCATCCTGATACCAAAGCCTGTCAGGGACACAACAAGAAAAGAGAATTTTAGACCTATATCCCTGATGAATATCAATGCAAAAATCCTTAGTAAAATACTGGCAAACCAAATCCAGCAGCACATCAAAAGTTTATCCACCACAATCAAGTTGGCTTCATCCCTGGGATCCAAGGTTGGTTCAACATATGCAAATCAATAAACATAATCTATCACATAAACAGAACCAATGACAAAAAACACATGATTACCTTAATACATGCAGAAAAGACCTTTGACAAAATTCAACACCCCTTCATACTAAAAACTCTCAATAAACTAGGTATTGCTGGAATGTATCTCAAAATAATAAGAGCTATTTATGAAAAACCCACAGCCAATATCATATTGAATGGGCAAAAACTGGAAGCATTCCCTTTGAAAAACAGCACAAGACAAGGATGCCCTCTCTCACCACTCCTATTCAACATGGTGTTGGAAGTTCCGGCTAGGGGAATCAGACAAGAGAAAGAAATAAAGAATATTCAATTAGGAAAAGAGGAAGTCAAATTGTCTCTGTTTGCAGAAGACGTGATTGTATATTTAGAAAACCCCACTGTCTTAGCCCAAAATCTCCTTAACCTAATAAGCAACTTCAGCAAAGTCTCAGGATACAAAATCAATGTGCAAAACTCACAAGCATTCCTATACACAAATAGTAGACAAACAGAGAGCCAAATCATGGGTGAACTCCTATTCACAATTACTGCAAAGAGAATAAAATACCTAGGAATACAACTTAAAAGGGATGTGAAGGACCTCCTCAAGGAGAACTACAAACCACTGCTCAACGAAATAAAAGAGGACACAAACAAGTGGAAGAACATTCCATGCTCATGAACAGGAAGAATCAATATTGTGAAAATGGCCATACTGCCCAAGGTAATTTATAGATTCAAGGCTATCCTCATCAAGCTACCATTGACTTTCTTCACAGAATTGGAAAAAACTACTTTAAAGTTTATATGGAACCGAAAAAGAGCCTACATAGCCAAGACAATCCTAAGTAAAAAGAACAAAGCTGGAGGCATCACATTACTTGACTCCAAAGTATATTACAAGGCTACAGTAACCAAAACAGCATGGTACTGGTACCAAAACAGAGATATAGACCAATGGAACAGAACAGAGGCCTCAGAAATAACACCGCACATCTACAAACATCTGATCTTTGACAAACCTGACAAAAACAAGAAATGGGGAAAGGATTCTCTGTTTAATAAATGGTGCTGGGAAAACTGGCTAACCATATGTAGAAAGCTGAAACTGGATCCCTTCATTACACCATATACAAAAATTAACTCAAGTTGGATTAAATACTTAAATGTAAGACCTAACACCACAAAAACCCCAGAAGAAAACCTAGGCAATACCATTCAGGACATAGGCATGGGCAAAGATTTCATGACTAAAACACCACAAGCAATGGCAACAAAAGCCAAAATTGACAAATGGGATCTAATTAAACTAAAGAGCTTCTGCACAGCAAAAAAATCCTATCATCAGAGTGAACAGGCAACCTACAGAATGGGAGAAAATTTTTGCAATCTACCCATCTGACAAAGGGCTAATATCCAGAATCTACAAAGAACTTAAACAAATTTACAAGAAAAAAACAACCCCATCAAAAAGTGGGCAAAGGATATGAACAGACACTTCTCAAAAGAAGACATTTATGCAGCCAGCAAACTGATGAAAAAATGTTCATCATCACTGGTCATCAGAGAAATGCAAATCAAAACCACAATGAGATGTCATCTCATGCCAGTTAGAATGGTGATCATTAAAAAGTCAGGAAACAACAGATGCTGGAGAGGATGTGGAGAAATAGCAACACTTTACACTGTTGGTGGCAGTGTAAATTAGTTCAACCATTGTAGAAGACAGTGTGGCAATTCCCCAAGGATCTAGAACTAGAAATACCATTTGACCCAGCCATCCCATTACTGGGCATATACCCAAAGGATTATAAATCATGCTACTAAAAAGACACATGCACACGTATGTTTATTGTGGCAGTACTCACAATACCAAAGACTTGGAACCAGCCCAGATGTACATCAATGATAAACGGGATTAAGAAAATGTGGCACATATACGACATGGAATACTATGCAGCCATAAAAAATGATGGGTTCATGTCCTTTGCAGGGACATGGATGAAGCTGAAAACCATCATTTTAAGCAAACTATCACAAGGACAGAAAACCAAATACCACATGTTCTCACTCACAGGTGGGAGTTGAACAATGAGAACACGTGGACACAGCACAGGGAACATCACACACTGGGCCTGTCAGGGGGTGGGGTCTGGGGGAGGGACAGCATTAGAGAAATACCTAATATAAATGACGAGTTGATGGGTGCAGCAAACCAACATGGCACATGTATACCTATGTAACAAACCTGCATGTTGTGCACATGTACCCTAGAACTTAAAGTATAATTAAAAAATAAAATAAAATGAATAGTGAAAATAATATAAATACTATACAAATAAAATAACATTGTGTTTCTTAAAAGTTGTATCTAAAGGGAAATATTTTCAAAATTATTGGACATCTTGCTATTTAAAACAACCCTATAATTTGTCCTTTCCCTCTATAAAGTAAAAAGATAATTTACTGTTCCTTCGTTCTTATGGTTTTATTTTTATTTTAAATTTATATTTTTTCCTTTTATTGCAAATATTCGTATTTCTTCAATCTAGACTTTCAAGACAAAAAAGTGACATTAAAGTGTTTGCCTTAAACACAGACTCACCTGCTTTGCAAGAAGAGTTTTCCCTTTCTGTGACCACAGCATGAACAAAGACACACCTGGCCATTCAGCAGTACTGGGCAGGGGAGTTGTCTGTATCTCATAAACCACTATTGGTAACCACAACATAACAATAAGACAGAGGGATGATAAGTGTCCGGGAAGGAGGGAGGTCTCCCATCTATTATGAGATGCTTTAATGTGGAGGAAAGGGAGAGTCACCTTGATAATAGATATCTCTAAATCTCAGCCTCTCCACTCCAAGCCTGTGCCATCTACTGACCAATCAAGAGACATAATACCCTGCACACCACACTCCCTTTTCTCCTTATTTCTGCTATCTCCTTCCCACTCCTGCTGACGGCATGATGTGTGTAAGACTCTCCTCTGTCTGCAACAGTGAATCCTTTGGCAAAGAAGCCAACATAGCTATTTTTATAGTTGTCTCTTGAGGTAAATAGAAACTGGGAATTGAGAGCGTCTTCTTTCAGAAAAGCCAAGAGCAGATCCATATAGTCTCCATACCTTCGTTTGGACCGTGACCCCTGAAGCAGACCAATGAGCCCAGGGTGTCCATGTGTGAGAGCAAAGCCTTTTCTCTCTCCCAAACGGGATGCTTTAGGTACTCAGCCAGTACAGGAGCGATCCATCAAGCCAGAGGAAATGTTCAGCCTCCGTCTCGGTCACATAGGAGGATAACACTGACATTTCAGTGTATACTTTTGTCTGGTTGAACAAACCCCTTTCTTCTAGAAAATAAGGCTAGGTAAGATGTTTGTATTTATTTATTTATTTATTTATTTACTTACTTACTTACTTTTGAGACGGATGTAGCTCTGTCGCCCAGGCTGGAGTGCAGTGGCACGATCTCAGCTCACTGCAAGCTCCGTCTCCCCGGTTCACACCATTCTCCTGCCTCAGCCTCCCGAGTAGCTGGGACTACAGGCGCCCGCCACCACGCCTGGATAATTGTGTTTTTGTATTTTTAGTAGAGACGGGGTTTCATCGTGTTAGGCAGGATGGTCTCAATCTCCTGACCTCATGATCCGCCCGCCTCGGCCTCCCAAAGTGCTGGAATTACAGGCGTGAGCCACCGCGTCCGGCAAGATGTTTTTATTTTTAGAAATCCTTAAGGGATAAAATCCATCCAGGCAGCCTAGAGAGGGTAATCCATAAATCAGACATCAGAGCTAAGATTTCATTGCACAGTAACTGTGAGTGGGGAGAGAAGCTTGGCAAGGATTCACTTGTCCACTACATGGTCTCAGACTAGAATATCACTGGAGCTGAGACTGGCTTCCAGGCAGACCTAATAAAGGTTGCCTTCTGCCTCTGCAGACAAGAAGTCCAACAGGAAGTAAGATACATGTTTCTATAGCACCTTCCTGATCTGCAGTTTTTAAAATAAAGTGAGGGCTCTTTTTTCCTAATTGTATACCATTGTATAAATGTTGGTCTTTATTATTATATGGAATAAATGCAATAAAATTGAGAAGGAAAATGTGCCAAAAGTTTATTGCATGCTATGAAGATTGGACCTGGATTCATAAGGCCTGGGCTCTCCCGCTGCTGTATACAACCAAGTCCTCAGCTGACTCACATGGGCTCTCAGTTTCCCTGTAAACCAGGGTGATTGGAAGGGGGGCAAACTGGCAGCTCCTGGGCTGAATGTTCAATGCTTCTCAAAAAGTTGAATTTAATCACCTTTAAATGGGACACCTGCTCTCCAGATGGCCAGGGTCCTGTCACCTTTTTGTCTCATATCCGGTTTTCCTTCACACATTTACGACACCAGCCTAGCCCTGAAAGCATTTGAGCTTGAACTTAGAGAATCTCAAGGACCTTTCCCAGTCTTTAAAAAAAAAAAAAAAAATCCACGATGTTTCGACACAGGACATCAACCACTAATGCTCCCTCTTTCCCTCGCTACTTGGATGTCTCAGCTGGAGCTGCATTTTGAAAATGAAGAAAGAGATAAAGGCAGCCTAGCAGGAGGAAGGAAAGGCATTTGTTAAGATATGACACTGGGCAGCGCCACCCCACATTCCAGAACCGCAAGCAGTTGGGCCTGACTAGAGAGAAGGGTATAGGAAGTGAGGTAAGGGGAATAGAAAAACTGAGGCAAATACTGAAAGGAATTGTGATTTAACTGGAAGTCCTGAACTCTGTCCTGAAAGCCGGAGAGAGATGGGAGAGCAGGGAGGGCATTGAGGGCTTTTAACCTGTTTAATTTCTGTTTTAAAGCCATCATTTTGAAGGCTACATGGAGGATAGGCAAATATCTTCCCCACCAGCAAAAAGTACTTTCCCCAGCTGTAAAATGATGGGCGTAGATCAAAGATTCACAGTACTGTTGCATGTAAGAATTGCATGAGAAGCTTGTAACAGTGCTGATAACCTAGCCTTACACCAAGAGATTTTTATTTAATTGAGTGGGGAGTGTGGGGGGCAGAAGGGGTGGGTAGGGGTACTTATTAAAGTGTGAGACCCTTAAGGATGCTTCTTGCTCTGAAATTCTATTAACTGTGTCAAGGGAGGTCCCCATCATTCAAATTGAAGAATGATGAGGAGCCATTTCCTTTGCATCTTCAAACCCCAAAATCTGAAGCAAGGTTTAGAAAGATGTCCCAACAGTTTACATCACTCTTCTTTAAATTGCTGTTTTTCTTGGTCATAACCAATTACTCCCTGAAAAAGCATAGAATTATTTCATAGTATGATTTCCAACTTCTATTTTAGAATTTCACACTGTCAAATCATTTTGATGTGAAAAAATACCAGCACCTCCCAAATAAATGGAAAACAATTATAAAATAAGCAAAACCTATTCACAACGAATAAAGGATTGTTTAAAATCAGTAAATGAGCATATATATCAATTCTTAGTCTGTGTAACATTTTCCAGAATGAGTCATTCCAGGCTTGTGGGCGAATAGGCTCCCTGCTCATTTTCTGCTTCTATCTTCTCCTAGTCAGAACCTGAGGATGTTTACTTGCTTGCTTTTTTTTTTTTTTTTTTTTGCTAATATTTATTGGGTAATTCGCATGGGCCAGGCATTGTGCCAAGGGCTTTACAAACAAGTATCTATCACCATTGTATTAATAAGGAAACTGAAGGGAGAACAAATAACTCAAGGACACAGAGCTAGTAAGAAGCAATGCTGGAATTTGAATCTGCAATTATGTGCCCTAAGTCCATGGGCTTCATTCACCACAACCCCACACTGTTTCACCCCTCCTCCACAGCTCTCTAATTTTATCTTGTCTCCTACCCTGACCTGCGGAGCCAGATTCCACTCTGAGTTCACTGAAGGTATATGCAGAGGTAGATTAAGGGTACACACACCCCTGAGACCATTTGGTCCCCGCTGTTGGGTGTAAGTTTGCTGTCAATAGGGCGCCCTCTGCTGTTTAAACAATGTAGATGTGTGTTAAAGATAGAGGACCATGAAGATTTACTTCTTAGGAGGAAACCAATTTTTTTAGATACATTTTTTTATTGCATCTTCACAACAACCCTGAAAAATAGGACTTATATTAATTTCACAAATGAGCATCTGCAGATCAGGGAGCTAGATTTAAATCCACATCTATTTGATCTTAAAGTCCAGGTCTTTTTTTATTATTATTATACTTTAAGCTCTGGGGTACACGTGCAGAACGTGAAGGTTTGTTACATAGGTATACATGTGCCATGGTGGTTTGCTGCACCCATCAACCCATCATCTACATTAGGTATTTCTCTTAATGCTATCCCTCCCCTAGCCCCCCACCCCCGACAGGCCCTGGTGTGTGATGTTCCCCTCCCTGTGTCCATGTGTTTTCATTGTTCAACTCCCACCTGTGAGTGAGAACATGCAGTGTTTGGTTTTCTGTTCCTGTGTTAGTTTGCTGAGAATGACAGAGGAAACCAATTCTTGAGATAAATGCATCCATTATAAACAAACAACTGTACCTCCCCATCATAAAGAAAACACTCCTGCTCCACAGATCAATCCAAAAAGGGCTCCAATCCAAAAAAGCCAGAGACATCAGTCTCATCTTTCAACATTGATTATATCCATATTCAAGCCATGGAGTCATTATAGTGGTCTTGAAATTAGTCTCTGCCCCTCCTGTTGGATGCTATGTTCCTATGTTTGCACTGTTCACCCTGAACTGATGCTTTAACCTTTATAACCATTGAAAGTGTGATTAGGAGAAGAGGGAATGCCTCCCACCTTAGGCATCATAATAATTCTGAGCTTGCTGCTAAGAGTGCACAGCACAGGATGCTTTTTTTCTTTACCCAGAAATTATAAAACATTTAGGGACTCCTGGGGCACATTAATCATAAAATATTCAGCAACATCTGTGGCATATTATTTACTGACATACTAGACCCAGAAAATATGGTGCCTGTATCACATCACGTGAACGGTTACACTGAGACTGGAGGTGCTATTTTATGGTCCTTTGCTTCCAGGCTACCTCTCTCTCTCACGTGGTCTTTCTCCCCAGCACCTTACAGGCATGTAGCTACCAGTACAAGCTTAAGAATAGGTTTGTGCTCAGAGTCTCCTGGAGCAAAGTAATTTCTAACAAAGGCAGTCTAGTCATGCTGGGATGGGGTTATATCCATCTCCTTAGGAACTGCACAGGTGAGTTACAGGGGCAAGAGAAGAACAGGCAAGGTCACAGCTGAGGTGGGAATTGTCTGGAGGATTGTGAGACCAACTCCTCCCTCACTGGATCCTATGCATGCAATCAACACACACACGTGTGCACACACATGCGCACACACACACACACACAGAAGCTTCCAGCTGCTTTGCCCCAGAAACTGACAGAATTCCTAGAAAAGATAGCAGACCAAAAATCAAGACACATGAGTTATGTTAGGTGGTCAGTCAATAAATAAACAATCAACACCTTCTCTGTGCTAGGCTGTGTGCCAAGCTCAGCCACCATATGATTCTAGTGCCCTGTGATCCTCTGTGTTCTTATATGGAGTGGGCTTCAGGGTGAAGGAGACAAGAAAGTCACTCGGAGAGCTGCTGGGAACTACACACCCTCCTGGCACTGAATTCTGGCAAACAACTGCCCTCTGCAGCCCAGGCTCATCCCACTCCCAATTGCATGCTTATTTTGAAAAAGTCCCTCACTGGATATGGCTCCTCACCTTCAAGAACCATGAGCTTAGATCCTTTTTAAGTAAAGTGGCCACATACCTGGTTTATCCAGAACAGTCCCAATTTATGCCTGATATCCTGGCTATTTTATTAATAACACTCACTTTCACTCTCCAAAGTGCCTCAGGTTGAGATATAAATTATATAATCATCCAATATGAGAATCTTTCCAGATATGGTGTGACATTAACACACCCTCACAAAGATGCCAGGGCATCAGAATCTTCCCTCTTCCCCCAAAGAAATCGTACCAACTATTTTGAGATTCCCAACTGGGATGTCTCATAAATGTCTCAGCCTTCATGTGGCAGCTTCCATTCTTCCTCCACTCCTGCTCTGTTTCCCCCAGAGTCTCCAGGAAAAGCTGCAGGAATGAAGAACCCTTGCCACAGTCTCTGCCTCTCCCACCACTGAGGGTTTCGCCTATGGAGGCCTCCACTGAGGCCTGGCATAACAGCACCTTCACTGCCCCCAGTTCCGCATATTGAAGGGGGAGAGTCTCACATACCTCATGTGCCACACTCAGCCAGGAGGCCTAGGAAGCAAAGCTCACTCAGGCCTCCAGTGACCCCTGGGGGTCTTCCTTGCATAACATCTAGTCTCACTGCTCATTTCTCATTTTACAGAGACCATAAAATCATGAACCTTTCAGCCAGACCTAAATTGCTGGTGTGCTTTTGTTTTTGCTTTTTACATTGAGCCAATGTTTTAGAATTAGATTTTACATGAAATCAATGATGTACTGAAGAACCACTCGCAAGAGCTAAGGGTTACATTTTCAAGAATTTTGTGAGTGGCTGTTATACATAGCTGCTATTAAAACTTAAGTTATATAAACATACATCTAAATGAATTCTATTAAAACAAAGGCAACAATTAGGTTGTGGTGATGATTGTGCAACTTGGTAAACACACTAAAATTTTTAGAATGCAAAGGGTGAATTTTATGGTATACAAATTATATCTCAATAAAGCTTGGTTTGATTGTTTGTTCATTTGTTTGTTTGAGACAGGTTGTCACTCAGGCTGGAGTGCAGTGGCACAATCATAGCTCACTGCAACCTCGACCTCTCAGGCTCAAGAGATCCTCCCACCTCAGCCTCCAGAGTAGCTGGGACTACAGGTGCTGGGATAACAGGCATGAGCCACCACGCCCAGCCTAAAGCTATTAAACAATAAAATTTTGTAAAGGTAATAAATATTCAAAATTTATCACTTGCTAATTATTTTATTACAATTTACTGCGGCCTATGTTCTTGCAGTAATTTATACCTATTGTATCTGTAGAGTGAAAATGCTATCTAATGGAATGCCATTGCATGTCTCTTACAATTCCACGTAACATCCTTTGGTGGCTTGAACTAAGCCATAATGAGGGTATTGACACCACAGAAATAGGCAAACATTACAAATAAGGGCTTGGTTCATTGTTTGTTGATTGTCTAGACTTAAAAAAGTAATGGAGAAAATGCTAATAATGCAGATTAAACTTAAAACTGTGTTATGCCTGTAGTCTTTACATTGTGAATAGCACAAAAAATTGACAAAATATTCTTCCAGTATCTGAAAACTATTATCCAGTTCAGAAAAGAAGTCACTCATCTCCCTGATAAACAAGTATAGTTATAATATGAATGTTGGTTGATACTTTCATGAACCATAACAAAACAACAAAAGTGAAACAACGAAGATATGTTAGAACTTCACTAATAATCAAGCTTTTATTCATAGTCTGGTTATGTGACCCTATTGTTGGTGGTAGAACTATAAAACCCGATAATGGATTTAGTAAGAAATAGCCAGTCACACAGTATTTTAAATTTTATGAGTATTTGCAAATTGTATGCTACAATGCATTCTTTATATCAGTAAAATTTATAATACATATTGCATATATGCATACACACACATACACACATTTTGTTATTGAACACTTCCCAGCACACCATGGTCTAAAGTCCTCATTTCAAAGCTTCCCTTGAAAAATGGAATCTCATATTATTGCCTATCTGCCCACCTAGTAGCTGAAGTTGAGGATCACCTTGTCTTTAACCTCATTAAATAGATAAGATGCCTTATCCCCCTTTAGATAGGCATGCAGTCTCTAGTTCATGCACAGTGCCCACCACTGCCTACTGTTTTGCACTCTGCTTCTCATGTTTTTATTATCTTCCTGACTCTTGTAGGTTTCTGAGCTTAAACCCCTTCTCACAGGCTCTCTCTTTGACATTCAGACACAGTCTTTAAAACGCTGATCAGAGCATTGAAAACTGAAACAGACACAATACCGACCTCCTATGGTAGACTGATTCATGGTCCCACAGATGTCCACATCCTAAACCCCAGAACTTATAACCTTACATGGTTCAATGGATTTTGCAACTGTGATTAAGCTAAGGACCTTAAAATGGAGAGTATCCTTGATTATCCAGGTGGGTTTGGCGTAATCACAAGGGTCCTCCTCGGAGGGAAGTAAGAGGATCAGAGTCAGAAGAGGGAGGTGGAGAGACAGAAGGAGTGGCTGGAGTGATGTGCTTTGAAGATGGAGAAGGCACCATCATCCAAGGAACATAGTTGGCTCCCAGAAATAGTGGAGTGCAAAGAAACGCTCTCCACTTGAGCCTCCAGAAGGAAGGCGGCCTTCCTGATTCTTTGATTTTTAGCCCTCTGACTAAAAATTTCAGACTTCTGACTTCCAGAATTGTAAGATAATAAATGTGTGTTGTTTTAAGCCACAAAGTCTGTGGTAATTTGTTACAGCAGCCATAGGAAATTACTGTACTTTCCATTCCCTTCCCTAACACATATTCTCCCTCTGCCCAAACTCTCTTCTCTCTAACCAGCCATGTCTCCACCTGGTGTTTTGTAACCAGGCTCCGCAGACCAAGAACCGCGTTTTTGCTTAAAATATTGACTTCAATTCTATGACGGGGGATCAAGTGAGAACAGGCAGGGAATCCACATTTTGCAATGGGCTCCCATCCCTCCATCTTATTGTTACCTCTGGTACTGCTCAACATTCTCTTTGTTCCCCCTCAGAGTGAAAGGGGTAGTAGTGTAACCATAGCAGCCTGTGGTTAAATAAACCCAGACTTCCTTCCAACCTGTCAGTACCTCGACCTGCCTCTGACTATCCCACTTCTGACTCTTTTTGCCCCCCGTCCCCGCAATTTTCATTCTCTGCCTCTCCTCCTACTTTGACTGTCTAGGCCAACTGACTCACCCATCTGATCTTTTGGCTCTGGATCTTCTGGCTTGGTTTTTTCTAAACTCCATCTAGCATGCTCCTTCCTGCTGTGATGTTTCCACAAACTGGTAACTCAGAAGTAAAACTTTCCTTGGTCCAAGCCTGGAACACCTCCCCGTTTCAAGGAAACTGACCTTAATCCCTGGCACCTTCTCAGCTCAGCTAGAAAGAATTCAAGGACTTACGGATCATGAAAATTAAGTGTTCTTGGAATATATCCTCTTTATTCACAGAAGTATTTGAGAACTCAAATTCATATCATATTCTCCTGTAACAATATTTTAAATCACAGTGGACCAGCTCAGTCCATTAAACACATCACTTACATCCCTTGCCTGTAATATACATAAGCTATAGAATTCCCCTGCCTTCAGAGTCACAGAGTAAAGAGGAAGAGATTGTTGAGCTCCAGGTCAGATGCGAGCAAAATTCTGAAGTGAGTTTGTAGCAGGACAAGCCGCAGACAAAACTGCTCAGACACAGAGTTAAAGAAGGAAGTGGTTTATTCAGCCAGGAGCATTGGCAAGACTCCTGTCTCAAGAGCTGAGCTCCCCAAGTGAGCAATTCCTGTCCCTTAAAAGGGCTCACAACTCTAAGGGGGTCCGCTTGAGAGGGTCACAATCGATTGAGCAAGCAGGGGGTACGTGACTGGGGGCTGCAGGCACCGGTAATTAGATCAAAACAGAACAGGACATGGATTTTCACAGTGCTTTTCTATACAATGTCTGTAATCTATAGATAACATAACCAATTAGGTCAGGGGTCGATCTTTAACTACCAGGCCCAGGGTGTGGCACTGGGCTGTCTGCTTGTGGATTTCATTTCCACCTTTTAGTTTTTACTTCTTCTTTCTTTGGAGGCAGAAATTGGGCATAAGACAATATGAGGGGTGGTCTCCTCCCTTAAGTTAAGTTGTATGGTTTCTCTTAGTCTCCTTTCTCTATTTGCCTTCATACTTAACTAAATCAAAAACTCCCCATCACCCCAAACACCAGTTGAACTGTAGACTGCACTGACCAATTTGGTAGCCACCATTCACACGTGGCACTTGAATTGTAGCTACAATTGAGATGTCAGTGTAAAATACCAGATTTCAAAGACTTAATACAAAAAAGAACATAAAATATCTCATTAGTACTTTGAACATTAATTAGATGTCTAAATGATAATATTCTAGATACATTGAGTTAAAGTATATTGCTCAAATTAACTTCACCTGTTTTTATTTGTTATTGTGGCTGCTTGAAAATTTAAACTGGTATCTGTGGCTCACATTGTATTTTTTCTTTCTTTCTTTTTTTTTTTTTTTTTTTTTTGAGACAGAGTCTCACTCTGTTGCCCACGCTGGAGTGCAGTGGCATGATCTTGGCTCACTGCAACCTCCACCTCCCGGATTCAAGCGATTGTCCTGCCTCAGCCTCCCGAGTAGCTGGGACTACAGGCGCATGTCACCATACCTGGCTAATTTTTGTATTTTTAATAGAGACAGGGTTTCGCCATGTTAGCCAGGCTGGTCTGGAACTCCTGATCTCATATGATCCACCCACCTCGGCCTCCCAGAGTGCTGGGATTACAAGCCTGAGCCTGTAATCTACTGGAGAGTATTGCTCTAGACCCTTCTATTCAACTTGAGCATCACCTGGGAGCTGTTAAATGCAGAATTTCAGGTCCCATCCCAGGCCTCCCAAATTAATTCTGCAATTTGACAAGATCCCCAAATGATGCATACGTACATTAGAATTTGAAAAGCACAGTTCTGGGATCAGAAAACTTTTTCTTTCAAGGGACAGAGAATACACATTTTAGGCCTTGAGGGTCATATGGTCTAGGTCACAACTACTGAACCCTGTCATTGTAATATACACAAATGAATGGGTGTGATCATGTTCCAGTTAAACTTCATTTACAAAAATAGGCCCCATACTTTTCCCATCCCTGGGCTAGACCAGTGGTTTCTTGAACTTTAGCATTCACTACCATCACCTGGGGAGCTTATTTAAAACACTGCTTGCTGGACCCCACCTTCAGAGCTTCTGTCTGACTCACTGGGTTTGGGGAAGGATCTGGGAGTCTACATTTGGGCAAGTCTCCAGATGACACTTATGCCTCTGGACCCGGGGCACACTTTGAGAACTATTACTCTAGCATAATAGTTTTTTACTCTGGCTGTACCCTAGAATCATCTAGCAGTCCTTTTAAAAACAGCGATGCCTAGATCTCACCCCAAACCAATCAAGCCACAATCTCTAACGGTGGTCCTCAGTGGCACTGGCATGTTATAAAAGCTCCCCCAGGTGAATTTAGTGTGCAGCCAGGCACCTGCCCATTACAAAATTACCAACTACTCCCTAAATGAGCTGTGAAGGTGTTAGGAAAACAGAAACATTAATCAATAAGTTACAGTTATCTGTGAAAGACCTATTGCGACTTAACACACCAAAGACATAAGTATTTTACAAAGAGATTTCTTCTTACCATTCTCAAATTGATGGAATGGACAGTATGACTAAGCACAGTTTTTAAACTTTCAGATTGCTTGGGGATATACTTTTAAGTGAGCAGAGAGAAATGTGGGCTATCATGATTTTCTTACCTGCACTATTTCTGTTTTCGATTTCACAAATAATCAACAACAGCAAATACTATGGTCTAGTTCTGACCTTGCTGATAAACTAGCTGTGTGACCTTGGATAAGTCACTTAGGCCTGTGCTTCCTTAACTATAAAATGAGGGGGCTGACTCTGTCCCTTCCAGCTCTAAGTGTCTTTGCTTTATGATACATATTTTGTGAATCATGACTTTTCAAAAAACATTTTGAGTATTTTTTTCTCTTTTGCGGAAGCAGTGGGAATTGTGTCAATAGGATCAAGGCAAGAGCGAAGGTAATTGCTTATGTAGCGATACCCTGTATGTGAATTTTGTTTATGTGGCATCTCACCACTGTGCAGCTTGCCAGCTTTATGGACCACTCTGTGAAATCAGAATCATGGCCAAGGCCAACATCAGGTACATGAGACTTCAGCTACTGTGCCAAGGTCTCAGCTACCTTGGAGAGCGACATTGCAGGTTCCGGAAGAGGGAGTAAATAATCTTTTTTTTTTTTTTTTTTTGGAGATGGAGTCTTGCTCTGTTGCCCAGGCTGGAGTGCAGTGGCACAATCTTGGTTCACTGCAACCCCCACCCCCCTGGTTCAAGCAATTCCCCTGCCCCAGCCTCCCAAGTAGCTGGGATTACAGGCACAGGCCACCAGGCCCGGCTAATTTTTTTCATATCTTTAGTAAAGACGGGGTTTCACCATGTTGGCCAGACTGGTCTCAAACTCCTGACCTCAGGCAATCCACCCACCTCGACCCCCAAAGTGCTGGGATTACAGGCATGAGCCACCATGCCCGGCCAATAATCTTAACCATGTACATACATATAAAAACAGACTCTTGGGAAAGAGGTTTTATCCATGAACTAAAGAAAAATAGACCCAAGAGAAGTCAACAGAGATGCCCCAGCATTGGTATGGAATTTGGCCAAGCAGGAAATGGCAACTGCTACGTATAGTTGAGGAGGCAATAGGGCCACCATGAGAACCAGAGGAAAATAGCTTAGAGGGAAAAAGGGTAAGTAGACATAATTGGCTTCCTGTATCTATGTTTTAGGCCTGACTTGAAAATAGTCCAAACGTCCTTCGACAAAACAGTAAATTTACAGTAATAAGATCAGTTCTGATTCTTTGAGAACCCCTAAAGCACAAAGGGGCCTCTATTTTACTAGACAGACAGACTGGACTCTAGGAGTCATAATTTCTACATAAGGTTTTAAGGAAGGCAGTTTTTTCTTTTTTTTTTTTTTTTTTTTGAGACAGAGTCTCGCTCTGTCGCCCAGCCTGGAGTGCAGTGGCACAATCTCGGCTCACTGCAAGCTCTGCCTCCTGGGTTCACGCCATTCTCCTGCCTCAGCCTCCCGAGTAGCTGGGACTACAGGCACCCGCCACCACACCCAGCTAATTTCTTGTATTTTTTAGTAGAGACGGGGTTTCACCGTGTTAGCCAGTATGGTCTCGATCTCCTGACCTCATGGTCCGCCCGTCTCAGCCTCCCAAAGTGCTGGGATTACAGGCGTGAGCCACCGTGCCTGGCCAAAGGAAGGCAGTTTTTTCATCTTCACTATTATTCTTTCTACTGAATAGTCTTTTTCTTATACTGCCATGGGACTAGTTATCCAGTTTTTTTTATTTTTTACTACTCTAAATAATCTCAATTTAACAAGAAATTAATAAAATTGATTTTGTGAAAAAGCAAGTAGCATGATTGGCAGCAGTCTACAAATTCTATCTTTTATCAATAATGGATGTCAATCAGTGTAGGGTGAGCCAACCTCTTTCTTTCCTTGAGGTCCTGCCCAGATTCATAAAATAGAAGCTTCCACCAACACATCCACTCTCCTGAGAAACTTCCATTAGCAATTCTACCCTCTTGGTCTTCTGGAAGAGAAGAGGAACCACTTATCTGATTGTTGAGACTGGGGCCAAAAATGCACAACTCATACATAATCTCTGGCTGAGTCTAGAGAACCAAAATGAGACTCTAAAAACTGAAGAGTTATAGAACTGGGCTGAATATTATTAAGCATTCCTGTTACTCAGCAGGAAGGAAATTTGAAAAGGATATAAATGTGACAATTATTGAAGAAAACAGTAGCAGTCCATGTTTATACTACAATAAAGTGTATATTTGTATTTGCATTTCTTTTTAATCTGAAATGCGATAATCTGTTACACATTAGTCTCCCACTTGCTTTTTTCCCTTAATAATGTGTCATTGGAATCCCCCCAGGTCAATAAATGTAAATCTGATTCATTCTTTTAAATATGGGTGCAACAATTTGTATTGAGGATTATTCTAATTCATCTACTCCCCTATCAATGTTCATTCGCGTTGTTTTCAGTTTTTTTTCTTCTTGCCACTATAAAACAACAAATAGGCATTGTTTCTCATCCATCCTTAAATACTTGTGTTTTTTCTCATAACATAGATTCCCAAAAGGGATTACAAGGTCAAACAACATGATATATTTTAAACCTTGTCAGATGTTGCCAGATGCCTTCCCAAAAGGTTGTAGCAATTCACATTTCAACCAGCAGTGTATAACTACCCATTTTCCCTTTTCACTAATAGTGTTTCTAAAGATTCCCATTTTTACCATACTAATGCCTTAATTTTTATTTACCTGAGTACTACTGAAATAAAGCATCTTTTCATGAGTTTACTGGCTACTTGCATTCTTCTTTTTGTGACTTTTTGGTGTATACACTTTGCCCATTTTTTTCTATTAGGTTATCTGCCTTATTCATATCCATTTATTAGAAGTCGTCATTTATTAAGAGTTGTTAAATTTTGCCCCTCATAGGTGTTGAAATATTGTTTTCTTTTTGTCTTCAATCTCTTGCTTTCGTTTATGTTATATTTAACCTTACATATTTTTAAGCTTTTTGAAGTTAATATGTCTATCTCCTATTGAAGCACAGTTTCTTATCTTGCTTAGGAAGTTTTCCCCACCCAAAGTTGTGAAAATATGCTCCTAAATTTTATTATTTTATCTTTCTACATTGAAATCTTTATCAGAAACATTTTTATTGAGGTAAAATTCACAGACACAGAAATGCATAGCTCTTAAGGGTAAAATTCAGTGAGCTTGGACAAATGTGTACATCCAGATAACCAAAACCTGTTGAGCTAGAAGACAATTCCATCATTCCAGAGAACTTTCGTATGCCCTCTTGTAGTCAATTTGCAGCCATCATTGGCAACTACTGCTCTGATTTCTGTCACATATATTAATTTTCCCTGTTATTGAACTTCATATCAATGAAATCACACAGTGGGAACTCTTTTTGTGTCTCACTTCTTTCAATCAATATATGTTTTTGAGGGTTTTTTCCCATATTGTTGCCAACCTGTATTCCATTGTATCAATATACAAGGGTTTGCCTACTCAGTCTCCTGTTAATGGCCATTTGTGTTGTTTCCAGTTTGGGGCTCTTACGAAAAAAGCTTCCATGAACATTCATATACACATCTTTGTGTGAACAGACTGGATATAGGTTTTCATGTCTCCCTGGGGAAATACCTAGGAGTGGATTTGCAAAGTCTTAGGGTAGGCAAACATTTAGAAAGTGCCAAAACTTTTTCCAAAATGCCTGCACCATTTGTTATGTCTGCAAGCAAAATATGAGAGCTCCTGCTGCCTCACATCCTCACCAACATTGGGTGCTGTCTTTTAAATTTCAGCCATTTTAGTGGATTTGAAGTGGCTTCTTATGGTGACTTAAATTTATACTTATTTAATACTGTAATTAATCATGTTTTGCCCCTTTTCATGTCCTTAGTGCCACTTAAATGGGGTTGTCTTTTATTGTTGAGTTGTAGGAGTTCTTTATATGTAAATATATGTTCTTTATATTTATGTCATATATATGTATTGTGATATATGATATATTCCTTCCATCACTGGCTTGTCTTTTCATTTTGTTAACAATGTCTTTTTATGAGAAGATATTTAAGTTTTGATAAAGCCAAATTTGTATATTTTTTTCATTTACGGTTAGTGCTTTTCTTAAGAAATCTTTGTGTATACCAAGTTTACTAACATAATGTTTCCTTCTAGACAATTTATAATTTTACCTTTTAAACATAGGTCAATCATTTATCTTCAATTAAGTTTTGTTTATAGAGTTAGGTAAGTGTTAAAGTTCATTTTTTTTCCCATGTTTATTCAGTTATTCCAGCACCAGTTGCTCGAAAAAGAAATCCTTTCCCCATTGAATACACGTGTTGCTTTTTTCAAAACTCAATTAATTGTGGCCAAGTGTAGTGGCTCACACCTGTAATCCCAACTCTTTGGGGGGCCAAGGCAGGAGGATTTCTTGAGTCCAGGAGTTCAAGACCAGCCTGGGCAATACAGTGAGACGCCATCTCTAAAAATTTTTTTAATCAATTGATGGTATATGTGGGTCTACATCTAGATGTCCTATGCTGCTTCATTCATTAATCTATTTGTCTACTTGTTCTTATGCCAATACTACAGGCTTAATTATCATGGCTTTATAGTACATCTGTAAATCAGACTTTTTTTTTCATTATTCTAGGTCCTTTGCCTTAAATGTGAATTTCAGAATCAACAGGCCAATTTCTAGCTCCCTCAAAAAAAAAAGGGCTCTGAAATTTTTATTGGGGTTACATTCACTCTATAAATAAATTCTGGAAAAATTGACATTTAATAATATTGAGTCTTCCAATATATGAAGTGGGTGTATTTCTTCATTTATTTAGGTCCTCTCTAATTTTTCTCAGCAATGCTTTATAATTTTCAGTACATAGGTTTTACACAACTTCTGTTAAATTTATTTTTATTTATATCATATTTTAGGCTATTACAAATAGAATTGCTTATAAAACTTATTTGTGTCTAGTATGAAATGCAATTTTGTATATTGATCTTTATGTTACCTTGCTAAGTTCAATTATCAGCTTTAACAGTTGCTTTGTGGATGTCTATATGCCTAGTCACGTTGTCTACAAATGAAGATTATTTTACTTCTTTTTTCTTATCTTTTTTGCCTTTTTTTCTTTTACTTGACCTTCTGCACTGGCTAGGGGCTAGGATTTCAGGAAAATATAGAATAAAACTAAAAAGGGTGAAAGTTATTAGGTATAAACATATTTCAGAATGTTAGATATTGCTGATTAATCAACATTTTATCTTATCTTTTCTTTTTTTTTTTGAGATGGAGTCTTGCTCTGTCGCCCAGGCTGGAGTGCAATGGCATGGTCTCGGCTCACTGCAACCTCTGCCTCCCGGGTTCAAGCAATTCTCCTGCCTCAGCCTCCCAAGTAGCTGGGACTTCAGGAACATGCCACCACACATGGCTAATTTTTGTATTTTTAGTAGGGACGAGGTTTCACTATGTTGGCCAGGCTGGTCTCGAACTCCTGACCTCATCATCCACCCACCTCAGCTTCCCAAAGTGCTGGGTACAGGCATGAGCCACCACCCCCAGCTATTTTATCTTTTCTAATGTCCCTCTTTATCTCTGTACCTAGTAACAGAGCTACAAAGTATGTGAAACAGATAGAAACAAAGGGTGAAATAGTTAAATGCTCAATGTGATAAAGACCATCTATTTTAAAAATACAGTTAACTAAATGATGAAATAATATTTGAAAAAAGGTAAGGTCTTCCAGTTACATTCATCATGTCTGAATGTGCAAATTGTGAAAAGTGTTTTTCAATGTGATTTTAGTTGACAGATTCTAGGTTTATTTTCACAGACCTGTAATTCGCAAATGAAGAAATTAAAATTGTGAATAACCTACTTTAAAAAGTTAAACCTGTCAGTAATCAAGAAATGTAGATTAAAATGGTAATGAGAAAATTCCAAATTCTAGTTAAGATGCTTCTTCTGCAGGCTTCAGTAGATCCCTATACTTCCTCTAGTATAGAGATAACCACTGTAAATTGAAATTGTCTGTATATTGTCTTATCTCCCTCTAGAGGAAATCTTTGTAAGGGCAGGGTTAGTTCAATAAGAACACAAAGATAAAAAATAATTAGAATGCCTAGAATTGTCAAAGACAAAAGGAATTAGGCACTCTTATATACACTGCTGGTGGAGGCATAAATTGGTAATGCCTTTCTCCAGAGCAATTTGGCACAGTATCAAGCTCCTTAAAATATGCATAAACTTTGACCTAGCAATTTAATTTCAAGGAATTTATTCTAAGGAAATAACTCATGTGTCCAAAGATTTCTACATAAAAATAAGTACAAGATATAGGTAATCTAAGTGTCCAAAACTGGGAAATAAGTAAAATAAATTGTGATATTTATAATGGAATTATATAATAGAATTTTATGCAGCTATTAAAATTTGGTTCATAAATGCTTTACCATTCTTTACAGATATGTTTATAATACAGTAAGTGAAAAATAAGTATAAAATACCAAATATCATTTGAATACGTTTTTTCAAAAAAAAAAAAACATAGCTATAGCTGGGGGTAGTGGCACACACCTGTAGTCCCAGCTATTCAGGAGGCTGAGGTGAGAGGATCACTTGAGCCCAGAAGTTCAAGAACAACCTGAGCAACATAGCAACATAATGAGACCCTGTCTTTAATTTTAAAGAAAAAAAAAAGTAGCTCTAGACAAAGTAAAAAAAAATCACAGAGATCCATCAAAATGCTCTATTCTTAAGAGCAGTTTGCCTTATACCCATTCATTCTTTTATCCTCTATAAAACTGGGGATTGGGATTATAGGTAATGTTATTTTACTTATCTGTATTTCCTTTTTTCTCTACCATTAGTGAATATTGCTTGTGGCACTAGGAAAAAAAAAACCACAATTTTAAAAGAAAAAATGGGGGCCTTCCAACCCAGTATGTATTTTGGTCATATGTTTCCACCCAATCAGCTTCAAAACAGCTGTCTTTCAGTTAATTGCTGCTTCTCTTCCTCGCCCTCTTTTCCCTGGTACAGATATCATGTGGATTCATGGTAGGTTTACAATTGCTCATCCTCTCCTCAGCACATCTATTCTTTTGATCACAGCTCTAGAAGGTGTGTGTCACATGGGTAACAATAGAGAAGTGATGAAGTAGCTCATCAATGTCACCACAGAGTCAAACAGAAAATAAAAGACTAAGCTGAGAACAAGGATCATTTGTGGCAGGTATATCCAGGATTTCAGCTTTCATGTAGAGAAGAAATCAAGGGAAATTTGTAATTTCATTTATTGTCCATGTGTGAGAACAAAGAGAACTTGTCTCCTTCCCAACTCCCTCTCACTCCATAAAATTTGTGCCATTATTTTATATGTTTGCTTTACTTATGCAGATAATAAAAGGTACATGTTTCTTGCTCTGTTTTCCTCATTATATAAAATTACATAATGTCATTAATGTAATTTTAGCCCTAACAACTGACCACATTTGACCATTGCCTGAAACCACAAGCTTCTTTTAAACCTTGAGCCAAAAAGCACAATTTATTAGGATCTGATAGTCCCTTCTAAAGTCAGTTATTCTGTTGGGAAAGGAATTGTTTGCACCAAGCTCCCATTCATTCTTTTGTCCTCTGCAGGACTATAGGACATTGAAACTAGAAAAGGTCTTAGATAATAATAGCTATCACTTAAAGTGCTCATTAAATAACAGGCACTATTCTAACAGCCATGCATACACATTAATACATTTAATTCTTACAACTCTAAGGTAGGTTTTACTACTCATTACAAAGATCAAGGAACTGACGTACAGACAAGCTAGGTTAAATTGTTTAATGTGACACAAGAAGTATCCCAGGATTGGAACAGAGGTTATATGGCACTGAAGTCCCCTCAGTTTCCATGCTCTACTGCCTCTCTGTCATCATCTGTATATCTGGTCCTCTTAGAGAACACCAAGTACCATTCCCATTGTAGAAAAATCAGAAAGCAGATTGCAAAAGTAATACATCATTCATGCATATGTCTTTTCTTTTTATTTATGGTGTTTATTTATGATTTTAATTCTTTATGTGCCAAATTGTCCTCCATTTTCTTATGGCTTCTGCTTGTTGTGCCATCCTTAGATTTTCACACTTCCAGATGATATAAATGTAGATAAGTATAGATATAAATTTAGATATAGACACCTACATTTAGGCCAGTTCTTCTATATTTATTTACTTGTTCTATAGCCAATTTACTTCAGGTCTTTTTAAACATTTATATCTCCAATTCAGGTGGAATTTATTTTAGGTAAAACTTTTTCCCAAACAGTTTCCTCTGCTGTCTAGCATGACTTACGATATATTTCTTTCTTCCTTCCCACTTATTTTAAGTGTGATCTTTATCACATGGTTCTATTGAGGACTCCACCTTCAATTTCATTAATAGGTCCATCATTAGTCCATTAACACACATTTTTCCATATTCTGATTTGTAATATATTGTAATATGTTACCGGACAAAACCCTTCTAAATTACTATTCTTTTAGAAAGTGTTTCATTTGATATAATTTCTCTTTCAAAAATGTGGTGTGCCTTCCCATTCATCTTAGTACTGGGAGTCCTAGTCAGAGCAATCAGGTAAGAGAAAGAAATAAAAGGCACCCAAATAGAAAGAGAGGAAGTCAAACTATCTCTGTTTAGAGACCATGTGATTTATACCTAGAAAACCCCATAGTCTCTGCCCAAAACTACTTCATCTGATAAACACCTTCAGCAAAGTTTCAGGATACAATATCGATGTACAAAAATCAGTAGCATTTTTATACACCAACATTCAAGCTGAGTGCCAAATCAAGAATGCAATCCCATTCGCAATAGCCACAAAAAGATTTTGTGGCAAGAGCCACAAAAATATCTAGGAATACAACTAACCAGGAAGGTGAAAGATCTCTACAACAAGAATTAAAAACATTGCTCAAAGAAATCAGAGATGACACAAACAACTGGAAAAACTCATGGATAGGAAAAATCAATTTACTATACTCCAAGGCTGCAGTAACCAAAACAGCATGATGCTGGTACAAAGACGGACATATAAACCAATGGAACAGAACAGAGATCCAAGAAATAATGCTGCACACATACCACCATCTGATTTTCAACAAAGTCAATGAAAACAAGCAACAGAGAAAGGATTCCCTATTCAATAAATGGTGCTGGGATAACTGGCTACCCACATGCAGAAGACTGAAACTGCACTCCTTCTTTACACCATATACAAAACTCAACTCGATGGATTAAAGACTAAACTGTAAAACCTAAAACTATAAAAACTCCAAAAGATAACCTAGGAAATACCATTCTGGACATAGGCCCTGGCAAAGATTTTATGACGAAGACACCAGAAGCAACTGCAACAAAAACAAAATTGACAAATGAGACTTAAACTAAAGAGCTTCTGCACGGCAAAAGAAATTATCAACAGAATAAACAGACAACCTACAGAAATATTTGTGAACTATGCATCTGACAAAGGTCTAACATCCAGAATTTCTAAGAAACTTAAACAAATTTACAAGCAAAAAATAACCCCATTAAAAAGTAAGCAAAGGACATGAACAGACACTTTACAAAAGAAGATATACATGTGGCCAACGATCATATGAAAAAATGCTCAGCATCACTAATCATTACAAAAATGCAAATCAAAACCACAGTGAGATACTATCTCACACCATCAGAATGGCTGTTATTTTTTAAAAGTCAAAAATAATAGATGCTGGTGAGGTTGCAGAGAAAAGGGAACACTTAAACACTGCTGATGAGAATGTAAATTAGGTCAGCCATTGTGGAAAGCAGTGTGGAGATTTCTCAAAGAACTTAAAACAGAATTATGATTTGACCCAGCAATCCCATTATTGGGTATATACCCAAAGGAACATAAATTGTTGTACCATTAAGACACATGCACCCGCACATTCATTGCAACACAATTCACAATAGCAAAGACATGGAATCA
The DNA here is from genome assembly GCF_028885655.2 of Pongo abelii. Lineage (NCBI taxonomy): Eukaryota > Metazoa > Chordata > Mammalia > Primates > Hominidae > Pongo > Pongo abelii. The sequence goes on along the minus strand of NC_071998.2, from coordinate 91,720,093 downwards.
ACCTAAATGCCCATCAGTAGTAGACTGTGCCAGGCACAGTGGCTCATGCCTATAACCCCAGCACTTTGGGAGGCCAAGGCAGCAGGATCACTTGAGCCCAGGAGTTTGAGACCAGCATAGACAACTTGCCCAGTTTATGAATTCTGGCCAATTTCTGCCTGAATCACACTTACCAACCTACAGTTGAAGTGTAGGTTTCCATCCTGGCTTCTAGCAGTCAGCTCCACAATTCTGAGGAGAAGAGTTCTTTCCCCTATGTCTGGGTCTCTGACATACTGAACCAAACCAATGAATTAAAAATCACATCCCCCATCACACACTACAACAAACATCTATCATCCCATCTCCTCCCCTAACCATAATGCTTTACCTGTTGGATACTACAATAGTGGTGCTGGTGGAGAACAGCTACCATGTCTTGAACACTGCTACATTCTGAATCTTGGCATCACCCCAAAATTCATGTTGGAATCTAATAACGTATAGTATTAAGAAGTGGGACTTTCGGGAAAGCAATTAAGTCATGAGGGCAGTGCCCTTATAAAAAAGGTTAAAGGGAGCTGCCTTGCCCCTTCCACCACGTGAGGACACCAAAGTCACCATTTTTAAAGCAGAGCAAACCTTGACCAGACAGTGAGGCTACTGGTAACTCGATCTTGGACTTCCCAGCCTCTAAAACAATAAGAAATTTCTGTTGTTTAATAAATGACCCAGTCTGTGGTATTTTGTTACAGCAGCCCAAATAGACTGAGACAAACACCTACTATAGGCTAATTTTATATAGGACACTTTCTACTTCAAATCCATATAATAACTCTGTAAGAGAGATAATATTATATACATATTAGAGATGAAGAAACTGAAGCTCAGAAAGAATAAGTCACTTTCCCAAAGTTTCTCATTTATTAAGCAGAAGAAATAAGATTCTAACCCAGATCCATCTGTTCATTTGTTCCTCTGTAACAGGCAACATGCCCCCTGCCAGCACCCATCTCCTTCTTCCGACTCTGTTGTTTTCCAGTAACCTTTGGTATAAACAATTATAAAAAGATAGGGGAGTAGATAGTTTTGTCATCTTAAAAAATCATTGTGCAGAAGAAATATGAGACCCTGGGTCCCTAAGATGGCACATACGGCAAGGAAGAGGAATCAGAGTACGCTGTGTTTTTGGTTTTTTTTTTTCAAATACCTATTTCATATGGTAAAGCATGGGTGTGCCAGAAAAGGAAATGAGGAGGTGTTTCTAAATCCCCCTTCTGTCAGTTAGTTTTTTTTTCTTTGATCTTCTTAGGTGGTATAATAGTTTTAAGATTTTGTTTTGCGCCTCCGTACGCATAGTCATGCAAACTTGGGGAAGGCTATGTCAGACGTTGCTAACCTAATACAACTTTAAACATTGCAACATTCTATAATTAGGCCCAATGAGAGCCAGTGACATATACAATGCACTCTGACTTTACCATCCTTCCTCTACACCACACATGAACCTATTCCACACAGATTATGGAAACTAACCTGGGAATTCACAGATGTCAAATGGGAAAAGTTGGCTACAATCACTCGGCCACAATTTTTAAAATACCCCTTGCATTCATTTGAGGTTAATTAAGAGGATGAGTTTTGTCATAAGGCCAAATACCTCCTCTAACTAGAAGAAATAATCATTCAGAGCATGTCATTAAAGGCAACAGCAAAGACTTAATGTCACTCCACTCTTTTTATATTTGCTGGTTGTAATTGTCTTTACGTGGGCTTTTTATAATGCTTGGATCAAATAATTTAAAGAAAAATAAAATAACTAGTATCCATGTTCAGCATCCCTGTTCAAGTGTAAATGTGTTTCTAAGATATTTTTCCTAGAAAAAAAATACTAACTCTATAAAAGAATGCTAAAATAGCAGAATATAATCTGTGTTGTAAATTAGCAGTTTATACTAGTAAATGATGAAAATTATTCATTAAAGAGCTAGAAACAATTGAAAAAAATACATTTTACTTCTTCCAAGTGTAACCTGGGAAAGAAGATGCTCTTAAAAATGTTTGACTTGGTTCTTCAATAACTGAAGTGCACTGTTTAGTTCTAGGGGTCATAAAATCTGTCATTATTGCTGCTGTTATTAGGAATCTTGCATTTGCAACTACAAGTTACTAAAAATATTGAAGGAAATAGTACAGGGTTACAACAGATGCTCAGAGCTGAAATCCTATGCCCAGAAACTGCTGTTGCTTTTGAAATTACCCTTGTCGCTGAGTCAGTTGTTCATGTGCATGTCTGCCAAGGCACAATGATCATTTTGAGCCAAATTTGGAAGGTGTTGTCTTCATACTCCGAAGTGAAGAGAGAATCTCTCTAAAAATATCTTTCTTCCTTATTCACACAGGCACCATATTATTCTGAGAAGGAATGCATCACTACCAACAATAGGGTGTGTACGTATTTTTGTTTATTTCTTGTACCATTCCTTTTTCCAAAAAAAAAGATTTGTGTTTACACCATATTTTTGGATGGAGCACCTAAATGCATCTGATATGTGAATCACAGTATTCAACAGATGTTGAAGGAATTAATGATTCAGCAAAGCAACTCAGGCTCTCTTTCCCAGGAATTATATTGCAAAATTCTCAATGCCTGAAGCAATTGGCTTATTTTCAAGTACCAGTACGTTTTTTGTATAATTCCTATTTATTTTCATAATGCTCATCCTTATTTAGATATTTGATGGTAGTTTATGGAAGCACAACTTTGCCAACACAGCTCTGTCCTGCTCACAAAGACCTTCTCCTGTACATATCTCCCTAGGATCCTTCTCACTAACTTTGCTCAAACCTTGCCCTCCACCTCAGATGACCTCCTTATCATTTTGCAACAATCCACATCATTTAAGTCCCAGCTCGAAATTTGTCTCTTGTGAGAATCTTTCCCCAGGACCTGCCGACCCTTTCCATCTGTTTTCACCCCTCAGCACATATACACTAGGCCTGTGCTAGACACCCTAGTATTTCTAATCTCCTTTCTTTATAGTTGTTTTCAAACTGCTTATGGTGCACATATATTTTATATCTCCTTAATTATGAATGTCTTCAGGAATGCACCTGTTCTATGTTTTGGACACACTCCCACTTCCCCATAGGGTCAATTTTCCTATGTTGTATATAGTAAAAACTCGGTGAAGGCATCACCATTCAGAGAACACACTTCACAATTTTTCAGCCAAAGCTCAAGGCAGTTTTTTCTTCTTAGCCATCTTTGGGCAATTTATACAAGCCTCTGAGTCTCTATCTTTTATATCTGGCACTTCATTATTACACATTTTTCACTTTGGCAATATATGCCAAATGCCGATCTTCTATAAGGCTGTCCTAACAGGACCTAGCAAGTAAGCAAGTAATTTTGTGTCAAAGTGTGTCTCTGTCTGTGTGTGTGTGTGTGTGTGTGTGTGTGTTTTCTTTCTATGCCCAGAGCTTCTTTCCACTTGTCCAAAAATAGACTCTTCAAGGAAAAGATGTAGCTTCATAAAATCATCTTTACTCTAGGAGCAAAATAGACCTCCTTTGATCTTTATTATTATACAGGGTAGAAAATCAACCTCTGTCCTGCTCCAAGTTCTCAAATGATAATATTAAAAGAACTTGGTAAGAGCTTCGTAAGGTAAAGTGCTCAGATTTTTTTTTCTAATGTCTGAGAAGCCACGAGAGTGTTGTAAGTAGAGTGGGGCTTTCTGAAAGATCACCCGGGCTGCAGGGGGGAGAACAGATGGTAGGAGAAGATGAGGATTTCAGAAGGAGGCCATAGAGTAGTCCACATGAGGACGGCTTGGACAATCATGCCTTAAAATATAATAGCTTGATATGTTTTTTAAAAAATAGAATATATGCTCAATGTAAAAAGTTTAAATAATACAGGAAACATTCACTCCTGCTTCCTGGCAAAGCACTACTTGGGTGGGAATCTCCAAGCTTCGGTGGCACCATGGGCCTTCTTACACTTCTGTGTGTACTGATCCTTCTGGCTGGAATCACCTTCCAGATTCATCCAAACTCCCTTCTCTCCCTGGTAAATTCATACACATCCTACAATCAGTCCAAGTTCCTTCAAAGCTGTCCCTGTATGTCTTCCTCTTGCCCTCTATCTTTCCCTAACCAGACAGAACCACTGTCTCCTCCACCTCCTATAGAGCTTCACTCACGCCTCTGAAAGCACTCCTCCTATTATTTGCTGTCTATGAGTCTCTCTCTTCCACTGAATTGTAAGTTCTAGGAGGGTAGGGGCCAAATTTTATTTATCTTTACATCATGAGCATAAATGCTAGGGCACAGTTTGCAGCCTAACCTCACAGCAGGAGAAGATATAGCATCTCTGTTATTATATGCAGAGGTAGCATAATATGGTAGTTTAACTCTGGAGCCAGATTTCCTGGGCTCCAACCTGGCTCTGCCTTTACCAGTTGTGACTTTGGACAAGTTAATTAACCTCTCCATGCTTCAGTTTTCTCATCTGTAAAATGGAGGTAATAATAGTACCCATCTCATTGTGTGATATTATGACAATTTAATAAGGTAGGATTTTTAAAGACCTTGGGAGAGTACCTGGCGCTAAATAAATGTTTTAAAATATTTAAAAAGTAACTATGATTCAGACTACATCTACATCACACCATTCAAAGGAGAACAGACAGCTCACATTGAAACTCGAGTCTGCTTTTTCCTTCCAATAGTTTTTACCAGGTATTTGTCCATTTGGTGCATAAGGACAGCTAATATAGTTCCCTGTGCTAAAAACAAATTTGGTAAGTGGAATTGATTTTAAAGACCACTGAGTTTAAGCTTCTCATTTAATCGGTAAGAAAACCAAGATGAAGTGGTTTTCTGAGGGTACAGGGCTCATACAAGACAGTGTTTCTCTTGCCAACCCAGTGTTCTTTCTACACATTCTCAGGCAATCCCAGAAAGCGTGAGCATTGTTAAAATTATTTGGAAGAGAAAGTCAGCAAAACTTGTGCGAGCACAGGGCCGAGACTGATTAAGCAGCTGTTCTTATGCAAAACAGACCTCATTATTTTTTAACCAAAGTTGGATTCCACTCCTTCTTGTGAACTATTGTGCCCTTCTCCTTGGATAAAAATTACCATGAGTTTTAGAAAACGCCTCAAATTGCTTAATGAGTGGCGGGAAGAATTACAGAATGTAAAATTGCCTTTGTGTCATCTGGGGAGAATTTCTTCAATGCTGTGCTTCCAATGGGAAAGGACAGATGATTGTTCATATTACAGCAAACACGGGGATACCATGGAACAGAATGCAAAATGTGCATGCCTTTTGTTTTGCATTAAAAGTGACACTGCAAAGAAATTTCTCACTTTTGAGGAGGATGCTTCAGGCAATACCTCCATCCTCTGGAGATCAAGTTCACACCTCCTGCCCCTAAGGGTACTTCAATAGGACATTTTAAGATTCAGTGAAACAGTACAATAAGATATTTACTGAGGATATGCACAAAATGCCTGAAAATATGTAAGCACTTAAGTCTGCCTGAAGACCTATGGGAGGCTTCCCAGGTGTTGGTGCCTCCCTAAATAACTGTAATTAGGCCATTATACTTTAAACATACAGAATTACTAACATTTTTTACTTAATCTAGTTAAAGCCACATTTTACCCAGAATTTGTTTATTTCTTTAACTAACATTTTTATAGCACCTGCTATTCAACAGGCAATGTTCTCAACAAGCACCTCTTTAAGCACTACTCACAAGTGTTCTTTAAATTGGCTGCTAGCATTATAAATAACTGCTTTCAAGCAAGGAAATTATTTCTGATGCAAATATTTTGTTCTGGTTATATCCAAAATCTACTTCTCCGTACCATTACCAAATTCTATGGCTATCAGATCAACATACTTAGGCCATAAAGATGTGTCAAAAGGAAGAATGCAAGCTCATGCACTCAAAAAATATGTACTGAAAATCCACTGTGTCCTAGAGCTTTTGCTTCACATTGGGGTTACAAAGGCAAATAAAACACTGTTCTTCATCTCCAGGAGGAGACAGTTGTAGTGGATGACCGTTGCTTCAGCAACCTTGTTTTCCCTCCTCTTCTTCTGTTAACATAACCTCTTTGGGGCTGTAAGTCATGTGGCCTCAACTTTACCCCCAAAGTGCTCTTCTGTCTCTACACAGTGGTTGGTTTCAGAGATGAGCATGTGACCCAAGTAAGGTGAATCAGAGATCTGATTTAGGGAACTGAAATACACACAGGGCAAGAAGCTTTATGTCCCTTTTACAATCCCAGGCACTGAAGACCATCCATGCATGTAAACTTGGCGCAGCTGGTAACCACTTTGTGAGGAGAGAGCCTGTCTACCAAGGAAGGAAAACAGGAAATGGGAAAGGCTGTACTAATTTACATTATCACCAACAGTGTGTAAGTGTTCCCTTTTCCCCACATTCTCACCAATGCTCGTTGTCTTTTGTCTTTTTTTAATAATATCCATTTAACTAGAATGAGGTGATTTCTCTTGGATTTGATTTGCATTTCCCTAATGATTAGTAGTGTTGAGCATTTTTTAATATACCTGTTGGCCATTTGTATGTCTTCTCTTAAGAACTGTATATTAAGGTCTTTTGCTTATTTTTTTTCATTTTTAATTTTTAATTTTGTGGGTACATTGTAGGTATGATACAGGATCAAAAAAGAGATTAGTTAGGCATTTAGTGAGCAAAAAAGAAATTATTTAGGCAGTTAGTAAGGGTAAGACAGTCCTCAGTAAGGCTTCCCTTGTAACAAAAAAGCAGCCCCAAATCCATTCTTTTCTGACAGCCTGTAAAATCGAGCCGCAGACATAAATAAGCAAGCTGGAAGCTTGCATAGGTAAATACTGGCAGCTGTGCCAATAGGAAAAGGCTACCTAGGGGGCATGCATGTTCAACATAGAGGTTTCCTCTTCCCTTTTCTTTGCGGCCACGTGTGCAGTAAAAAGGCTGCACTGGCCAGGTAGAAACCTTCTGCATAATAAAAGATTAGGGTGGGGTGGCCAGCTTCTTCCTGAACTATGCAAACAGCACACCTGGTCTAACCAATCTCTTGGGACCTATGTAAATCAGACACCGCCCCGTCAAGCCAGTCTATAAAACCCCACGCATTTCACCACACAAACGGAAGATCGACTTGGGAGCCACTCTCTCTCTGCAAGAGAGCTAGTCTCTTTTCTCTTTCTTTCTCCTATTAAACCTCTGATCTTTAACTCACTTCTTGCGTGTCCCCGTCCTCAATTTCCCTGGCATAAGATGATGAACCTCGGGTATTTACCCCAGACAATGATGCCACTTCAGGTATATATGTTTATCTGGTACATGGGATATTTTGATATAGGCATACAATGTGTAATAATCACATCAGGGTAAATTAGGTATAAATCACCTCAACCATTTATCCTTTGTATTATAAACCATCCAATTATACTCTTTTAGTTATCTTTAAAGGTACAATTAAATTATTATTAACTATAGTCACCCTATTGGGCTATCAAATACTAGATCTTATTGATTCTTTCCATTTTTTTGTACCCATTAACCATCCCACATCCCGCCTACCTCCCCACACACACACTCTACCCTTCCTAACCTCTGGTAACCACAATTCTACTCCATGAGTTCCAGTGTTTTCATTTTTGGCTCCCACAAATAAGTGAGAACATGTGAAGTTTGTCTTTCTGTGCCTGGCTTATTTCACTTAATATAATGTCCTCCAGTTGCATCCATGTTGTTGCCAATCACAGGATCTCATTCTTTTTTATGAATAGTACTTCGTTGTGTATGTGTACCACATTGTCTTTATCCAGTCATCTGTTGATGGGCACTTGGGTTGTTTCCAAATCTTGGCTATTGTGAATAGTGCTGCAATAAACATGAGAGTGCAGATATCTCTCCAAAATACTAATTTCCTTTCTTTTGAGGTATATAGCTAGCAGTGGGATTGCTGGATTATCTGATAGATCAATTTTTAGTTTTTTGAGGAACCTCAAAACTGTCCTCCATAGTAATTGTACTAATTTACATTACCACCAACAGTGTAAGAGGGTTCCCTTTTTTCCACATCCTTGCCAGCATTTGTTATTGCCTGTCTTTAGGATAAATGTCATTTTAACTGGGGTGAGAAGATGTCTCATGGTAATTTTGATTTGCATCTCTCTGTTGATCAATGATGTTGATCACCTTTTCATATAACTGTTTGCCATTTGTATATGCCCATTTTTTAATTGAATTATTTGGGTTCTTTGTTTTTTTCTTTTTTAGGGGTGGTGGTGGGGTTTTTTGCTATTGAGCTGTTTGAGCTCCTTATACTATTTATTAACCCCTTATCAGATGTATAGTTTGTAAGTATTTTCTCCAATTTTGTAGACTGTCTCTTTACTTGTTGTTTCCTTTGCTGTGCACCAGCTTTTTAGTTTGATGTAATCCCATTTGTCTATTTTTGCTCTGGTTGCCTGTGCTGTTGAGGTCTTATCCAAAAACGCATTGCCTAGTTCAGTGTGAGGAGGCATTTTCCTAATGTTTTCTAACAGTAGTTTTATAGTTTGGGGTCTTACATCTAAGTCTTTGTTTCATTTTGAGTTGATTTTTGTATATGGTGAAAGGGAGGGGTCCAGTGTTACTCTTCTGCAGGTGGATATCCAATTTTCCCAGTGCCATTTATTAAAGAGACTGGGTGTTCTTGACACTGTGACAGGATCCTTGGGGTGTTGCTTCACCAGCCAGAAACCTTTGTGGCTGGTGACACCTTTGCTCAAATTTTGCTCAGGCCCACTAGGCTTGTTCCACCCACTCGGCCTGGCAAGTGCACCTGGCTCACGCTACCAGCCCAGATCCCACACCTGCCAAGGGTAACCCAGGCACAGAGTGGTAACGGGTGCATGAGTGAGTGAGCACAGGGTCCAGCCACTGCACACAGCCAGGCATGCCAGCTGTGGTGGGGCAGGCAGCTCCAGGCGCCAGCACGGATGCCAGCTCCCTGTGAGGCTGCGGCCGGACCAGGTGTATGGCAAGCAGCTTCCACAGCTGGCACCAGGGAATGCAGTGGCACCTGGAAGCTTAGAGATGCCAGGAATTGTACAGTCCCAAATGGGGTGTCACGGCTCTGGCTTGGGGAGCTCCTAGGCTTGAGATCCCCAAAGTGCCACAGCTCTTCTCTCCTTCTCTCCTCTCCTTCACATTGCCCACAATGTAGTGAGAAAGGGGCACGTTTTAGCCTTGTTTGTATTATAGTTCTTTCAGCCCCACCATTCAGTGGTCCCCAAGCTCTTATCCTGTGTCAAGGAAGAATGAGGTATGTAGACAAGTGGAGAGAGAACAAGGTGAAGAGGTGCTTTACTGAGCAACAGAACAGTTCAGAGGAGACCCTCAGTGTGTGGCTCCTCTCCGCAGGCAGGTCATCCCATCATCTGCTCAGCTCTCAGCAGAGAGGAGACCCACAGTGGGTAGCTCCTCTCCTCACACAGGTCATCCCTACATCTGCTCAGCTCTCAGCAGAGAGAAGACCCACAGTGGGTAGCTCCTCTCCTCAGGGAGGTCGACCCCACGTCTGCTCAGCTCTTAGCAGAGCAGAGACCCACAGTGGGTAGCTCCTCCCTGCAGACAGCTCATCCCAATATCTGCCCAAATCTGGCTGAATCTAGGGTTTTGGGGGGCTTCAGAGGGGAGGAAGTACATGCTGATTGGTCCAGAGGAAGCCATGGGTAGGCCCAGAAAAAGCACCACAAGTTCTCACTCTTGTCCATGGAACTGGCAGCCTGGCCCCCAGGCTTCAAGCCATCCCAGGCCTGAAGATAGGGCTGCACTGGGGACCCACTTCTTTCCACTCAGGAGCCTGTCTGCCTCCTGCCACCATCAGCCTGCCATCCATGAAACCCAGGCTGTTCATGCTGAGGGGTGCCTGCAGGCCCATGCCAAGCTGCCCTCAGCCCCACCTTGGCCTCCCTCCTGTGCTTGTTGGCACCTGAAGTCTGGAGGGAGCCAGGGCAACAGGGCGTTGGTGTGTCAGCACTTCCCTGAGCACACGCACACTTGGCTGGGTGGCAACAGCACCCAGGCTCGGCCTCAACATTGCTCCAAAATCAGAGTGGGCACCAAGAGCAAGGTCTCCTGGCAGCAGGAGCAAGTATTTCCAACCTGCAGGAGCAAAGAGGATTCCTGAGCCCCCAAGAGTGCAGGAATGCCTACTCAGACAGGGATGGGGCTTCTGCCTGTTCCCAGCTCCTGTTGGATCCACACAGCACACAGCCCCAGTCACACCTCCCCTGCCACAGCTGGCATCTTTGCAGCAGCTGCTCCAGACTGGCCGCTGCTGCCATCAATACCTTTGTCAAAAATTGGTTGTCTGTAAATGTGTGGATATATTTCTGGACTCTGTATTCCATTCAATTGGTCTATGTGTCTGTTTTTATGCCAGTACCATGTTGTTTGTGTTACCATAGCTTTGCATTGGATTTTTAAGTCAGGTAATGTGATGCCTCCAGCTTTGTTTTTGTTTGTTGTTGTTGTTGTTGTTTGCTAGAAATTGCTTTTATTTTACTATTTATGGCCTTCTGTGGTTCTTTATGAATTTTAGTATTTTTTTTCAATTTCTTTAGAGAATGTCATCGGTATTTTGATAGGGATTGCATGAATCTGTAGACTGCTTTGGGTAGTATGGATATTTTAACAATGTTAATTCTCCCAATCCATGAATATGAAATATCTTTTCATTTATTTATGTCCTCTTTCATTTCTTTCACCAAAGATTTATAGTTCCAGTGTAGAGATTTTTCATTCCCTTGGCTAAATATTTATTCCTAAGTATGTTTTTCGTAGCTATTGCAAATGAAATTGTTTTCTGGATTTTCTTTTCAGACACTTCACTATTAGTATATAGAAATGCTACTGATTTTTGTACATTGATTTTGTATTCTCCAACTTTACTGAATTTATTAGTTCTAACAGTTTTTTGGTGGAAACTTTAGGGTTTTCTATATATAGGATTGTGTCTTCTGCAAACAGGGACAATTTGACTTTCTTCTTTCCAATTTGAATGTCTGTTATTTCTTTGTCTTGTTTAATTGCTCTGGCTGGGACTTTTGGTACTATGTGTTTTTACCAGGAAGGGATGTTGAACTTTGTTAAATGCTTTTTCTGCATCTATTAAAATGATCATATGGTCTTTGTCCTTGTTTCTGTTATCGTGATGTATCACATTTATTGATTTGAATGTAAATTGGTATGACCATTATAGAAAACAGTAGGGAGATTCCTCAAAAAATCAAAAATGGAACTATCATATGATTCAGGAATCCCACTACTAAGTGAATATCCAAAGGATATAAAATCAGTATGTTGAAGAGATATCTGCACTCTCATGTTTATTGCAGCACTATACACAATAGCCAAGACATAGAATCGACCTAACAGTCCAACAACAGATTAATGAATGAAGAAAGTATGACGTATATACATGATGGAATACACCCATAAAAAAGAATGCAATCCTGTCATTTGTGACAACATGGATGAACTTGGAGGTCATGACATTAAGTGAAATAAGCCAGGCACAGAAAGACAAATATTACATGTTCTCACTCATATGCAGAATCTAAAAAAGTTGATCTCATAGAAGTAGTGAATAGAAGAGTTGTTACCAGAGACTGGGGATGGTGGGGGAAGGTGGGAATAGGAAGAAGATAGCTAATAGGTACAAAGTTACAATTAGAAAGGAAGAATACATCCTGGTATCCTATTGCATGGTAAGGTGACTAGAGTCAACAATAAAGTATCGTATATCTCAAAATAGCTAGAAGAATTATGTTACAACCACAAAGAAATGATAAATATTTGAAGTAATGAATATACTAATTGCTCTTAATCATTACACAATATATACACATATTGAAACATCACACCCATAAATCTATAAAATTAGTATATCAATTAAAAATAAAAAGAAATGGAAAGGGGAGATAGTAATTTGATGGCACCGTCTGAATCCCTCGGTTTATTCTTGAAGATAGCTCCTCTCTGCCTTTTACTAAACCAATTCTCCTTCTAGTTTAGGACAGTTTGAGTTGTTTCCTGTTGTTAATAGAGCCATTGGTTTCCACAGTGATATTTTCTAAAAATATGATAGTTCTACAATCAGAAAACATGAATAGTAATTCAAAGGGCAGCCCATAAGTCACTATGTAAAAACTGCCATTTCAACTCAATTCATTGAAAGCTTGATGCTCCTGATGATGGACTGATGGTGGCAGACAGAGTGGAAGCAATTGTTATCAGTTACATCCATCCCTATCTTGAGCTTTGAGTTCCTAGTCTCCCTCCATTGACCATACCCTGCGTTGCTCTCATTAGAGTTTCACTGGAAGGTCTGGACTCCTGTCTCTGAGCCTCCTTCCAGTGACAGAATGACAAGTCTGCTTCCTCCTGTGGACTTGGGGCTTATCCCCAAAACCTTTCTGGACTCATTTCCTCAACTCCACCCCATGCTGAGCCCTCCAGCTCCCTCAGCCCAGCTTCCTCGTGCTAACCAAGTGTTACAGATTACTAAAGTCCCTGGATCCCACTGCTACTCCCCACTCTGAGTTTGCCCCTCAAAGCCAGGGACAGATACCGGGCCCTGTCTCATTCTAGCGCCAAACTAATTCCTGAAAATAGTACATTTTTCCCCCCTCCCCTCCACAAACTCACCCCCCCCAAAAAAAACCACATGTGAATCAAAATTAAAATAATGTTAATTATAAAATAAATATTATAAGAACACTTAAAATTTCAAAATAAGAGGCTTAATTCTCCCTATTAAAAATACAAAAAGATCAGTTAAATAGGAGGAATCAATTTAAGAAATTTATTGTGCAGCATGGTAACTATAGTTAATAATATATTTTATGCTTGAAAAATGCTAAGAGAATGAATTAAAGTGTTCTCACCAAAAAATAATAATAACTGTGGGGTAATAATACATATGTTAACTAGCAAGATTTAGTCATTCCACAATGTATATATATTTCAGTACAACATGCTGTACATGGTGAATGCATACGATTTTATCTGTCAATTTTTTTTATTTAAAATAAATAAGGAGGGTCAGGCGCAGTGGCTCAAGCCTGTAATCCCAGCATTTTGGGAGGCCGAGGCGGATGGATCACAAGGTCAGGAGTTCGAGAACAGCCTGGCCAACATGGTGAAACCCCGTCTTTATTAAAAAATACAAAAAATGAGCCAGGCGTGGTACCGCATGCCTGTAATCCCAGCCACTTGGGAGGCTGAGGCAGGAGAATAGCTTGAACCTGGAAGGTGGAGGTTGCAGGGAGCCAAGATCACACCACTACACTCCAGCCTGGGCAACAAGAGCGAAACTCCATCTCAAAAAAATAATAATAAAAAAATAAATAAATAAGGAAAGAGATTTCCCTCCTCTCCTTTTTCTTACAGCATTTTCTTTAGAAACCTTAAAATTGTAAGCATATTCTCCTCTCTTTGAAATGTATATAAATCTTTGCCAAAATTAGATGGGTCTTTTGTCAGCTTTACGACCCAGAAAGTCTTCCTCAAAGCCTTGGGAACCATTTCTTTGAAATGCAAACATCAAGGGAGATAGCGCCCCTATCTCCCAGTTTCTGTGAAAGGGTAGGAGCCTAACTTAGGCAGGCACAATCCTCCAAGTTGCAAAACTACCTCCTGTCATAAAGATATGAGAGGTTTGTTTTTCCTCTGGATAAAGCCAATTAGCTAACATAGATGGTCACCTCAATTACCAGGTAAAGTTAGAACAAATGATGTGTGACAAATAGTGCTGTCAAGTCTTCTTACCTGAGGACTAGTTATTATTTATCTTGAGAACACATCTGAAATAGGTTGTATCTGCTTGGCTATAGAAAGGGGTGTGATTTCTTTCCATCTTTGCAATCTCTTGAGGGATTGCCTGTGATGCACATCACATTTGGGTTTAATGCTTATTCAGTAATAAAACTGTTGTCTTTCTCTTCTTTTGTGGAAAAGATTTCTTGAGCTGGAAGATTTTGTTTTTAATTATATTTGCCGAACAGTGTTTGGGCATAAAGAAATCCCACAAAATTCTGGGTCTAAATAAGAATACACGGACCCAGGGAGGGGAACATCATATACCAGGGCCTGTCGGGCGATGGGGGGCAAGGGAAGGAAGAGCATTAGGACAAATACCCTAATGCATGCAGGCCTTAAAACCTAGATGATGGGTTGATGGGTGCAGCAAACCACCATGGCACATGTATACCTGTGTAACAAACCTGCATGTTTTGCACATATATCCCAGAACTTAAAGTATAATAATAAAAAAAAATCTGGGTCTACACATGATGACCACTGAGATGCTTTCCTCCAATTTTTAGATACTATCCTTCCCTTAAGAAAATTTTTTGCTCCAGTTTTGCAAGTGCCGTAGTAAACACATCCTTAGTCTGCCTATTGAATAATCGAGCCCCGATTCTTTCCCATTACCTTGCAAGAAAGCTCACCTGGCCTCTCGTAAAATCTGATAAGGCACTAACAACTAAGCTAGTTGCAGAGATGAATCACCCATGGGTTCACCTTCAAAAACTCACACATGCAGTCTAGTCAAAAAAAAAACAAAACCAGCATGGCCTCTTTTGGGGAAATGATTCCTGCTTTCTTGCCTTTTTCCTTTTGACAAATGTGGTGTGTTGCTAGAAGCCATTTTCATAAATGTTTCATTCTCCCTCCTCCAGGCACAGTATTGCCAGAGCATGAATTATGACCAGCTTGGCCAACGAGCATCTTTCTAGGAGCACATCCTTTCTAATTTGCTGTCACGGTAGTGCCTCCAGTGGCACAGACTGGGTGGAAAGAGCTCAGTGTCAGAAAATACCAGCAGCTTCTGCATCTGCTGATCAATCCATTGCTTGAGAGCTTACCAGGCATTTTATTTATAATCTTTTCTCAAAGTCAGGATGAACACAGTTTTCTTTCCTTCCTGGTTGGTAGAAAACATAGGAAATCCTGCTGCAACTGACTTCTCCCACTTACACTTCCCTTTTCAAGCTCTATTTCCCTTATGCCACATTCAAAGAAAAATTATTGTTCATCCTTTTTGAAAATGGCATACAACTTCCCTGGCTACTGAGTGATAATATTCATAATTGTTGCCTATCAGGAGAATTCATTTGTGGGTATTTCCTATTGCAGCTGTAACCACAGCACTGGAGGGGACAAGCGAGGAAAAAGAACATGATGTAGCCCCAAACGCACGCCCTCTGACAGCCTCATTCATCTCACCCGGCATCCCTCTCCCTTACACCTTCCTACTTTGTACCATAAAACCGTCCACAGAAGACACTTAAATTATTGAAAAGTCTTCACAAAATATTTCCATAGTACTTAGAAGAGTAGAAATTTCTGAAGTGGAAAAATTGATCCATCTTTTAAAGGAAACCCTCATTATGAAGTGAAGCAAAATGCATTAACCCTGAGACTATGCACTTTGGAGGATTCTGCTCTCCTCTGATATGGTTGGGCTGTGTCTCCACCAAATTCTCATCTTGAATTGTAGCTCCCATAATTCCCACATGTTGTGGGAGGGACCTGGTAGGAGATAATTTAATTATAGGGGTGGGTCTTTCCCATGCTATTCTCATGATAGTGAATAAATCTCATGAGATCTGATGGTTTTATAAAGGGGAGTTTCCCTACACAAGTTCTCTTCTCTTGTCTGCCACCATGTGAGATGTGCCTTTCACATTCCGCCATGATTGTGAGGCCTCCCCAGCCACATGGTACTGTAAGTCTATTAAACCTCTTTTGTAAATTACCCGGTCTTGGGTATGCCTTTATCAGCAGCATGAAAATGGACTAATACATCCTCCTTGGGACCCTAGCTCAGCTCAGGCATGGTTCCTTTACCCACCCAGCCACTCAGCTCAAAACCTTTCTCTTCCTAACTTCCCTCCATCCCATCACCAAAACTGTCACATTTTACCTCCTAAATATGTATTAAATGTGGCCTCTCATCCCTAACCCCACTGTCAATGCCTTGATTCAAATGATTGTTCTTTCTTTACAACAGTAGTTCTGTCATCATTCTCAAAGCAGCATTCCCAGATCAGTAATGTGGGCATCCCTTGAGAACATTTTAGAAAAGCAAATTCTCAGGCCCCACCCCAAACCTACTAGATCAGAAATTCTGGAGTAGCCCCAGCAATCTGTATTTTAAAGCTCTCTGGGATGTTCTGTGTGTAGTAGTTGGAGGACTTCTACTTTATTACAATAGTGCTCTAATGAATCTCCCTGCTTACTGTCTTGCCTCTTTCCCCTTGCATCTTTGCTGAATGAGATTCCTAAATTCAAATATTGCTTATGTCAATTCTCCAGCCTAAAATCCTTTAGTGCTTCCCTCAAGCCCTCTAGATAAGATACTGACTTCCTCAAACAGTATGTAAGGCCTTCCCAAATCAATAACTTTCCTCCCCTTCTGGTGTTGTCTCACCCCCTCCAAGTACCCTATGATTCAGCTATACCAGACAGCCCTCCTGAATGCGCTTCTCAAAGTGCATGCTGTCACCTCGGCTGTGGAAGACATGGAGAGGACAGGGAAGGTTTCACAGAGGCAGAGTTCTTTGTCTGAGTCCAAAAATAAAGGATATGGAAGCCAAGCCAGATAGGTCCTGATGGGTACAGAGGTCATTGAGGCTCTACTGTGCCCATAGGCACATGTTGTAAGGTTCAGTGACATCTAAGTTCTAGAATTTAGCATCTAGCAGAGGCCTATGTCAGCAGATACTCCACTGTGTGGGGCAGGAGGCCTGGCATCAATGGCTCAATTCAGTCTATGGCTTTCATCCACAACATTTGTCAGTGATCCCCATGTGACAGTAAGAAATAAAGATAAAAAATATATTTTGGTAGACCTATTAAGTGACTAGGAACCGCTATGAACCAAAATATGCAGTTACTTTTCAGGTGATTTATTAAGTAGTAATCAAGGCTGAGAAACAGGAAGTAACATTAATAGTTTGTCAACAGGAGACAGTGCTGGTTACATGACCTTGGGTAAATGAATAACCTCTCTGTGCTTCAGTTTTCTCATTTGTAAAATGGGGTTTGTAATAGTACTTACCTTGTAGAAGTGCGGTGACTAGGAAATGAGATTTTGAAAGAAGGGTACTTAGCAAAGCTTGACACATAGTAAGCACTCAACAAATGTAATCACTATAATTACCAACATTGTAATCCTTCATATTCTAAGAGCCTGTCAATGCCACACAGTATGCATTTGGGGAGAAGGCAACAAATGGGACAGAACACATCCTGGAAATCATAAAAGCATAACAAGATTCAAGCTGCTCATATTAAGTCTTTGCATTTGTCCCACTTCTATTCATTCCAAATAGGTCTGCTGGAGGTACTCGTTGATGACATTACCCAAGTCCAAAAGAATTTGTTTCAGGAATTTGAGAAGATGATAGGAAAGAACTTTCTCCAAGCTTTGTACAACTTACCCAAGAATCTCAGCTATAGAGATGGAGACAGAGATGAGAATATTATCTGGTAAGATTCAGCTCAAAAAATAAAACTTCATATATAAAGTTATCTTGATTGCTTGGTTTCCTTTTGACCAACAAAAATATCACTGAGTTTTGATAATTTCCACACCTTGTTGGTTGAGTTGTAACTACCTGACAAAACTGGAGGAATTACAAGAGAAAAAAGATACTATTCTCATTTCTACAGTCTGTCTTTAAGTTCTTCTAATGCTTGACACAGGTGCCTAGGTGTTGATAAGCTGGTTACAGCATAATCAAAATCAAAGAAAATTATGCCTATACTTTTCTGACAGTTTATCTTCAGAACAAATCCTAGTGGCAGTTAGTCACAGTGAGAATTTAAGTTTTCTCCCAAGCTTTCTAAGTTTACACCATTCACTTTAGAATGTATGTTTCATTTTGGAATCTATGATTTTTGTGACTGAGAGACCTAGGTAGTAGAAACTGAACAGAGGCCACTAATACATATAAGTGGGGCTATTAACAAGAGAACTCATGACTGTTTTTAGTGAGAATTACAGGAGCTATTAATATAATGAAAGGAGTGACCTGGACGTAACTCTACCCTTGTCATCTCAGTAACTGCTTAGGAGTCTTTTGTAATTTGCAAATGTTTATCATGAATTTCCATCTAGCCCCAATTGGGTCAAATAACACATTTGGCATCTCAGTAGAATTTACGTTGCCATAAACAAAATTTTACTTGGTTATAGCTGAAGGGTCCTGGTTTTGAATGAAGGGGTTTCTTTTTTTTTTTTTTTTTTCTTTTTTTGAGATGGAGTCTTGCTCTCTTGCCCATGCTGGAGTGCAGTGGTGCGATCTCGGCTCACTGCAAGCTCCGCCTCCTGAGTTCACACCATTCTCCTGCCTCAGCCTCCCGAGTAGCTGGGACTGCAGGCGCCCGCTACCACGCCTAGCTAATTTTTTTGTATTTTTAGTAGAGACGGGGTTTCACCATGTTAGCCAGGGTGATCTCGATCTCCTGACCTCGTGATCCACCCGCCTCAGCTTCCCAAAGTGCTGGGATTACAGGTGTGAGCCACTGCACCCAGCCTGAATGAAGGGGTTTCTAACATACTTGCACACCTTCTCTACCTCCATGGTAATAACATTTAAGAATGCCAAATCTGTTCTCGATGCCATGTTAAATACTTTTATCGATTCTCTCTTTTACTCTTTTTAAATAGATTTTATTGTGTATCTTTGAGGTTTACATGATGTTATAGGATACATGTAGATAGTAAAATGGTTACTGTATTCATCTGTTTTCATGCTGCTGATAAAGACATACCCAAGACTAAGAAGAAAATGAGATTTAATTGGACTTACAGTTCCACATGGCTAGGGAGACCTCAGAATCATGGCAGGAGGCGAATGGGACTTCTTACATGGGGGCAGCAAGAAAAAAATGAGAAAGAAGCAAAAGCAGAAACCCCTGATAAACCCATCAGATCTCGTGAGACTTATTCATTATCACCACAATAGCATGGGAAAGACTGGCCCCCATGATTCAATTACCTCCCCCATGGGTCCCTTCCACAACACATGGGAATTCTGGGAGATACAATTCAAGTTGAGATTTGGGTGGGGGCACAGCCAAACCATATCATTCCACCCCTGGCCCCTCCAAATCTCATGTCCTCACATTTCAAAACCAATCATGCCTTCCCAACAGTCCTCCAAAGTCTTAACTCATTTCAGCACTAACTCAAAAGTCTACAGTCCAAAGTCTCATCTGAGACAAGGCAAGTCCCTTCCACCTATGAGCCTACAAAATCAAAAGTAAGCTAGTTACTTCTTAGATACAGTGAAAATTGGGTAAATACAGCCTTTCCAAATGGGGGAAACTGGCCAAAATAAAGGGGTTACAGGGCCCATGCAAGTCCAAAATCCAGCAGGGCAGTCAAATTTTAAAGCTCCAAAATGATCTCCTTTGACTCCAGGTCTCACATCTAGGTGACACTGATGCAAGAGGTGGATTCCCATAGTCTTGTGCAGGTCTACCCCTGTGACCTTGCAGGGTACAGCCTCCCTCTCAGCTGCTTTCACGGGCTAGTATTGAGTGTCTGTGGCTTTTCCAGGCACCTGGTGCAAGCTGTTGGTAGATCTACCATTCTAGGGTCTGGAGGATGGTGGTCCTCCTCTCACGGCTCCACTAGGCAGTGCCCCAGTAGGGACTCTGTGTAAGGGCTCCAACCCCACATTTCCCTTCCGCATTGCCCTAGCAGAGGTTCTCCATGAGGGCCCTGCCCTTGCAGCAAACTTCTGCCTGGACATCCAGGCATTTTCATACATCTTCTGAAATCTAGGTGGAGATTCCCAAACCTCAATTCTTGACTTCTGTGTACCCACAGGCTCAACACCACATGGAAGCTGCCACTGTTTGGAGCTTCCACCCTCTGAAGCCACAGCCCAAGCTCTACGTTGGCCCCTTTCAGCCACAGCTGGAGTGGCTGGGATGCAGGGCACCAAGTCCCTAGGCTGTACACAGCATGGAGACCCTGGGCACAGCCCACAGAACCACTTTTTCCTCCTGGGCCTCTCGGTCTGTGATGGGATGGGCTGCTGTGAAGGTCTCTGTCATGGCCTGGAGACATTTTCCCACATGGTCTTGGGGATTAACATTAGGCTCCTTGCTACTTATGCAAATTTCTGCAGCTAGCTTGAATTTCTCCTCAAAAAAATGGGTTTTTCTTTTCTACTGCATCATCAGGCTGCAAATGTTCTGAACTTTTATGCTTTGTTTCTCTTTTAAAATTGAATGCTTTTAACAGCACCCAAGTCACCTTTTGAATGCTTTACTGCTTAGAAATTTCTTCTACCAGATACCCTAAAACATCTCTCTCAAGTTCAAAGTTCCACAAATCTCTAGGGGAGGGGCAAAACACCACCAGTCTCTCTACTAAAACATAACTAGAGTCAGTTTTGCTCCAGTTCCCAACAAGTTCCTCATTCACAACTGAGACCACCTCAGCCTGGACCTTATTTTTCGTATTACTATCAGCAATTTTGTCAAAGCCACTCAACAAGTCTCTAGGAGGTTCCAAACTTTTCCACATTTTCCTGTCTTCTTCTGAGCCCTCCAAACTGTTCCAACCGCTGTATGTTACCCAGTTCCAAAGTTGCGTCCATATTTTCAGGTGTCTTTTCAGCAATGCCCCACTCTACTGGTACCAATTTACTTTATTAGTCCATTTTCACGCTGCTGATAAAGACATACCTGAAACTGGGAACAAAAAAAGATTTAATTGGACTTACAGTTCCACATGGCTGGGGAGGCCTCAGAATCATGGTGGGAGGAAAAAGGCAGTTCTTGCATGGGGGCAGCAAGAGAAAAAAGGAAGAAGCAAGTGCAGAAACCCCTGAAAAACCCATCAGATCTCATAAGACTTATTCACTATCACCACAATAACATGGGAAAGGCCAGCTCCCATGATTCAATTACCTCCCCCTAGGTCCTTCCCACAGCATGTGGGAATTCTGGAAGATACAATTCAAATTGAGATTTGGGTGGGGACACAGCCAAACCATATCAGTTGCTATAGTGAAATCAATTAACATATCTATCGGCAAGCCTAAAAGGAGGCTATATTAACATTATAGATAAGGAAAGTGATGTTTAGAGAGTTTTAACCTACCCAAGGTCCAACAGCTGGTCAGTGTGGGACAACAATAGTCAGACCAGGCAGTCTGCCTCATGGAGCCCGTGCTTTGAATCACAGGGCTTTGCCACTGCCATATTATCTCTGAAAGTCTGGGTTTCTGAGAAGTTCCTTGAATATCACAGTTAGCTGATCATCTGTCTCTCATTTTTTTAGTTGCTAATAAAAAGTCAGAATCAAACTGAGGGAAAAGTCCAGTTAGCACATGGAGGATGGCTCAGCTCAGGTTAGTCAGAGACAGACCTATACCTCTGCTCCTTTCCTTAACTGCCATGTGAACATGGGTCAGCAATCTTACCTCTCAGAGCCCCAGTTTCCTTATCTAGAAAACAGTACAATAATATCTGCTTAGGGTCATTGTCAGGAAAAAAATCAGATTAATTAATATATGTTGTCTTGTCAGTAGACTGATGGTGCTGTGTTTGATGAAAAGACACCAGCCTTAAATAGTAAGGATAAGAATGTTCATAAAAGATGTTCTGTGTTGTGCCTGCACACCCACACTGGATAGCCATGTAAAATGTGCAACTGTGAGTTGTGGCCAAAGTTTGAAAATCACTGCTCTAATCCTTCCTCCCTCCCAACCCTTATATCTGAGATCTTTGGGGTCCCTTTCCACAATTTGCTGTTCCTCTCACAGAGAGAAATAGAATCACCTTTTCCTCAGTATCTGAACTTCCTAGCACAGCCATTAGTTCAGGGTATAGAGTGAATGTTTGTGTCCCTCCAAAAACTCATAGGTTGAACTCCTAACCCTCAATGTGATGGTATTAGGAGGTGGGGCCTTCAGGAAGTAATGAGGTCATGAGGCAGAATTAGGATTAGTGCCCATATAAAAGGAACCCCAGAAAGCTCTCTTGCCCATTCTGTCATGTCAGGACACAGAAAGAACATGAGTGTCTAAAAACCAGAAAGTAAGCCCTCACTCAACACCGAATCTAGGACTTCCCAGCCTCCAAGAACACAAGAAATAAATTTCTATTGTTTGTAAGCCACCCAGTCTAAGATAGTTTGTTATAGCAGTATGAACTAAGACAAGAATATATTCATCACAATAAATTAAAAGTCTTCGTTATGGGCCCTTTCTGGTTTGAGAAAAAGAAGCAGTAATTTTTTAACTTCAAAGTGTCCTAAACGAAGTGGCAGAAATTTAAAGTCAGATTCTCAAATGCTGTCCACAGGCATCTCTGAACATAGAAGAAATCCCAACACAGTTAGCAAACCATGTGGTTTGCTAACAACTCCGAGTATCCAAAAAAATTTCCTAAATGAGTGTGGCTGATGATTGGGACCAATTTCCTTGTCTTGTGTCTTTGTTTGCCTTCCTCGGTGTATATCCCATTCTCCTAAACCCTTTTCACTTATTCCTGTACTTCCTCAAATCCTTCTATTCTTCCTTCTAGCCAAATAATGAATTGGGATGCAAAATGCTAATTTATCATTATTCATTGTGTATTTTAATGACAGTTACACAAAACCAACATCCTTTAGTCAATTTGAATTAGCCCAACTCTTCAGTAATTGAGTGGTCGTCAAAACAGTAGTTTTGGTAACAATTGTTTCCACTCTCTGTCTGCCATTAATCCATCATCAGTGGCATTAAGCTGGCATTGAATTTCCCAAGTTCAAGTAGCGCATCTACATGTAGTGACTTATGGGGCTGTCCTTTGATTTGCTAATCATGCAGACTGACAGTAGAACTGCCATACATTCAGAAAGCCTCTTCATGGAAGCAAATGGATCTATTAACAACCTGAAACACTGATGCAGTCATTCAGAGCCAATAGCGCTATTATGTACACAAAACAAGATGAATGGTACAGCATATGAAGCCAAGCAGAAACCGTTCCAATACATGGTGAAAAAGATACCTGATTTACTGCAAATGCAAGGGACAATTGTCATTCTATGATATATAGTTACTTTTCTTCACTCATGTTAGCTGAGGTTTTTTTTTTTTTTTACTTTTACAGTAATAATTATTACGGACAGATTCATTTGGGATAAGAAATGATCTTTCAGAAAAACACTGGGGGATTGCAGCAGAGCCCGAGGTATGGGAGCAGATGTGCGTTATAAAGCAATATGCAGCATAATGAGAAAAGCATTCTTCCCTATCCTATTAATTGTTGGCACCACCTAATAATCAAGAACTGCTGACCCCTCCCACCCTCCAGCTCACAGATATTTGTGTATTGTAATGCATGATGGCCCAAACACAAGCTCAACTCTGTAATGTTAAGAGCCAGCATTTCAGTAACGCTAATCTAAACTCTACCTGTTCTCTCTGCATTGCCTATAACACAATTTGTCAATAATATATAAGTACCTTCTAATTGGTGAATGGTTGGGTAAATGACATAATGCAATTGACTACTGTGCAGAAATTTTAACTGATAATTATGAAGCTGAATTTAAAATATGGAAAATGCTACAGATATGAGGTTAAATAATAAAAGCAGAATGCAAAAGTGTCAGAATACTAAGATTATAGTTATATAGAAATACAGTTGGATATAGAGAAGAGAAGAAAAAGGCAAGCTGCTGTATTGATGAGGAGGATGACAAGCAATTTCTTTTGTCTTTTGCAAATATCCTTTAATGTTCCTAGGTTATTCTTATAATAAAAGTTATTTTTAAGATTAAGCCCACCTCTTATGAAAAAGTTACCCCTTACCATAAAATCCACACAATAAAACCTGCATGTGATAAATGCTGAAACATTTTTTTTTCAGGTTCAAAAATAGTGCTGGAATCTGCCAAGGAATTGGCTCACATTATTCAATGTCAGGCACATTTACACTCATATGTATTAGTAATCCCTTTGGTTGACTTTTCCTTGCTGTTGTCATGGCAACCGTTTCTACTGCCATTAGTACCTCTAGGGCCCAGCCTTGTTCACATATTTTTAGGCTGTTTCTCTTCTAACATAGCAATTAATACTAATGGCATATCTGTATCTGAAGCCCTGGTGGCGGTGATCCATTGTTTCCCTTGGAACTGCTGAGTGTTTGGTTTGCTTCCTTTCTGCTTTGCAGGTACTTCTGTTTCTTTTTGGAAGTTCTTTTCATTAAATATTACAAGCCTCTTTACAGTTTCTAATTATCAGGTTGATGCAAAAGTAATTGCGGTTTTTGCCATTGAAAGTAATGGCAAGCCGGGTGTAGTGGGTCCTGCCTGTAATTCAAGCACTTTGGGAGGCGGAGGCAGGCAGATCACCTGAGGTCAGGAGTTCAAGACCAGACTGGCCAACATGGTGAAACCCCATCTCTACTAAAAATATAAAAAATTAGCTGGGTGTGATGGCGCACGCCTGTAGTCCTAGATACTCAAGAGGCTGAGCACGAGAATCGCTTGAACCTGGGAGGTGGAGGTTGCAATGAGCCGAGATCATGTCACTGCACTCCAGCCTGGGTGACAGAGCAAGACTCTGTCTCCAAAAAAAAAAAAAAAAAAAAAAAGAAAGTAATGGTAATGGCAAAAACCACAATTACTTTTGCACCAACCTAATACATACTATTTGCATTATTGAAAGTTTTTTTATACATACTTTGTTTCCCTATCAAATGACCTTCTCTCCATTATCAATAAAATGGCACATTTTCATAAAGCTAACTTTAGATCACTACCACAGAAGAGAAGCAAAATACTTCAGGAAAAAAGCAAAACTTTGGAGTGGTTCTAGACTAATAATCACATGATTATATAGTCTGAATTGGCATACCTCCATTCACAAGAAGTTCACAAAAGCAGAAGATATCCCCTTGCATTTTCTGACAAATGGAGTCATCTAATAGTCCTTTCTAATGAAGATATTGCCACTAATGGCTGCCTTTTTCACTTGTCAAATTAATTTTTTAATAGTAATTAGTGCCCAGTACAGTCAGGTTGCTATGAGATGGGCTTATTCTTACACTGCTGAATACAGAATCAGTGTCCATCAACCTTTAGTTAAGCAATGCTCCCTATAAAAGCTTTATCAATGTTTACTCCCTTCGGCTCTGCAATTCTTGCGGGAATCTTTTCTAAGGAAAAAGTCTAAAATGTAGAAAAAATTATGTATATTATTGACTGTCAAGTAATTTATAATTTTTAAAAATGAGAGCCATCTAAACATCTAACAACAGAAAAAAATACATGATACACCCACGAGGTAAAATAATATGCAAATAACACATCTATAATGGCATAGCAAGTACAAATGATATAATGATAATAATTGTAAAATGTTAATTTAAAGAAACAGATGTGGTTATTATGTGATTATAACTGTGCAAAAAGAATAAATTAAGCCACAAGCTCCAGAAGAACAGGAACTGTTTGTCTTATCTACCTTGTAAGAGAGAAAAAAATAATTTTCTCCTCTACCCTTTCTGAGTTATTAGTTAGAATGGACCCATGTAACAAAAACAGGTTAACAAGAGGGGGTAAAAACCGTTTATTAACATGTATATTTCATATATACATGGGAAATACCCAGGAGATGGGTAATTCTCCAAGAAGTGGCTTTGAATTCCAACTCATAGGGTATATTTAACAGAAAACAGTAAATTTTTAGAGAAAGGCCAAGACAAAGTAAAAGAACTTTGAGTCTCTAGGGGTGGCAAATTTGGAGAAGGCAAATAAATGGCAGATAAAGGCTAGTTAGTAAAGTTTGTTCTATAGATTCCTCTGACCATCTCCAGGATGTTAAAAATCAAAAGTTGTCTTCAGTGACTAAACTTTGTCCTTCCTGGTAGACAGGGGAAGACAACTTTGTCTTTATAAGTCTATGTACTGCTTCTAGGAAAATAGGGAGAAAGCAGAGAGTTTTTCTCATACCTGCTTATCCTCTATTGCCTTCAGCTCAAAATAATCCTCATGCCAGTGTGGCACATTTTGGGATGGCATATTCTGATCTCTTATAACCTTGTAACTATATAATCTACCAAAATATCTACACATTTTTGTTGTATCAAATGAAATGAATGGATGGATAGATAAATATGTGTAGCAAAAAGAATGTAAGGTAATACATCAAATTTTTTAAATAGTTATTTTCAGAGATGATAATTTTGATGTTTTCTAAATTGTTGTTTACTTATGTTTCCCATCTTACTAACTTTTAAAGACTTTTTGGAGGAATTAAATTAATCCTAAGCTTCTTCCTCTCCTGTGGAGACAATACATATCTACACCCTCTATAGAACCCTTCAAATAATCGAGGTCAGTTCCAGTGATCAAACAGATTCCATATGGCACGCATTCTCAATCCCAGTTCCATACAGGGCTTTATCTACTTCATTCTGTAGAACCAAATGCTTTTAAAGTACATGGAAAAGCCACATAAACTCTAGAATTCTGTATACATGTAAGAATTCTGTACAATATAATTAAGTTTATTATTTTATAAATTGTCTTCTCAATATATGAATCAGATCTCTTCCACCTTCAAAAATCTTCCTGCCTAACAAATAAAATTCAACTCCTCAGTCTCATCCAAGGCCTTCCAAAACCTTGTTCCAAAGATTATCTCCAATTTCCTGTCCCATCATCGTATTACCCAAAGCCTCATCAGATTACTTTCCATTTACTCTGTATACCATGCAATGCCTTGCCTTCCTACCCAAGCTCACACTGTACCCTTTGCTTGAAAGACTGTTTTTCCCTTCCCCCTTGACAAAATCCTTCAACACCAGCTCAAATACCACCTTCTCAAGGCCATGAAGATATGGTCAGTGATGAAAATCAGTCTGTAGAATGCTTAAAATTAAAGTGCTTTTCCATTTCCAAATACTTAGGAATTTAATGTCTGCTATCAAATCAATCGAAAATGAAAGTGTCTCCTATTCATTAGCCTTCTAATTAGAATCTACTATGAGCAAGTCTCATTAATGATAGACAGCCTTTTTACCTGGCAGAGGTTCACTCAACTCCATTGTGACAGAGGTGTGTGCATGTGCACATGCTCGCATGCATGCATGTGTAACATGGGGGTTTAGGTTCAGAGTGAATGTAGCCATCACTCTGCTGCAGCATGTGTGCATGTGTAGGGGATGAGGAAGAGCATTTCATACTAACTAGAATTTTCTGGGATTGTGGAACCATTTCCTAACTTTTTTTTAAGAACTCCAAAATTGAAGGTTGCAGTAAGAGAGAAGAGAGTAGTAATTTTATAGTCTGATAGATGGGCCAAGAATAGCAGGTAAAGGAAAAAAAATTAATTTCAAAGGACATTAGTTTCCATCTTTTAAAGCATACTTGGAAAATCCACAAAAAAATGACATTTTTAAATGTTTCCCTTTTATAATGGCTGCCTGATATTAGCCTTTACCCTGTCAATGAGCACACAAGGGAGATAAAACCACCAACCCAGAAAAATACCAACTGTCAGAAGAGACTGACACATGGCAACCCCAGTTAATTCAGACACAGAAACGCCTTCACTGAAGCACCATGCTCTTGTCTCTCCTCCTGTGGGTGACACCTCAATGCTGCCAAACCATTTTCTCTTGCCATGCAATTGTCTTTCTGCAGTGTTTCAGAATATCTAGAATATTTTCATTATTATATGTGTTCAAATTTTCATACCCATCAATAAAAGCCATAACACCCCCTCTCCATTTGTACAAAAATTCACTCCAACCAATTCTTTTCCAATAAAAGCAGTGTGCACATTTGCTCATTCTGTATTTCCCTAATTCCCTCAATAAGCTGCAAGAGAATTATACCTACAGTTCATCTCCCAATGCCTTTTCTCACTGATTCATTGGAGGACTGCTAGTTCATGCTATTTCAAGGGTCCGGGTAATGGATTGATGCTCATTGGTTTTACTCCATCTCTCTGGAAGATTGAACAAAGAGAAATGTGGTTAAATCACATCCGAATCTGGATATTAGCCCCTTGTCAGATGGGTAGATTGTAAAAATTTTCTCCCATTCTGTAGGTTGCCTGTTCACTCTGAGGGTAGTTTCTTTTGCTGCGCAGACGCTCTTTAGTTTAATTAGATCCCAGTTGTCAATTTTGGCTTTTGTTGCCATTGCTTTTGGTGTTTTAGTCATGAAGACCTGGCCCATGCCTACGGCCTGAATGGTATTGCCTAGGTTTTCTTCTGGGGTTTTTATGGTTTTAGGTCTAACATTTAAGTCTTTAATCCATCTTGAATTAATTTTTGTATAAGGTGTAAGGAAGGGATCCAGTTTCAGCTTTCTACTTATGGCTAGCCAGTTTTCCCAGCACCATTTATTAAATATGGAATCCTTTCCCCATTTCTTGTTTTTGTCAAGTTTGTCAAAGATCAGATGGTTGTAGATGCGTGGTATTATTTCCGAGGGCTCTGTTCTGTTCCATTGATCTATATCTCTGTTTTGGTACCAGTACCATGCTGTTTTGGTTACGATAGCCTTGTAGTATAGTTTGAAGTCAGGTAGCGTGATGCCTCCAGCTTTGTTCTTTTGGCTTAGGATTGTCTTGGCAATGCAGGCTCTTTTTTGGTTCCATATGAACTTTAAAGTAGTTTTTTCCAATTCTGTGAAGAAAGTCATTGGTAGCTTGATGGGGATGGCATTGAATCTATAAATTACCTTGGGCAGTATGGCCATTTTCACAATATTGATTCTTCCTATCCATGAGCATGGAACGTTCTTCCATTTTTTTGCATCCTTCTTTATTTTGCTGAGCAGTGGTTTGTAGTTCTCCTTGAGGAGGTCCTTCACATCCCTTGTAAGTTGGATTCCTAGGTATTTTATTCTCTTTGAAGCAATTGTGAATGGGAGTTCACTCATGATTTGGCTGTTTGTCTGTTATTGGTGTATAGGAATTCTTGTGATTTTTGCACATTGATTTTGTATCCTGAGACTTTGCTGAAGTTGCTTATCAGCTTAAGGAGATTTGGGGCTGAGACCATGGGGTTTTCTAAATATACAATCATGTCATCTGCAAACAGGGACAATTTGACTTCCTCTTTTCCTAATTGAATATCCTTTATTTCTTTCTCTTGGCTGATTGCCCTGGCCAGAACTTCCAACACTATGTTGAATAGGAGTTGTGAGAGAGGGCATCCCTGTCTTGTGCCAGTTTTCAAAGGGAATGCTTCCAGTTTTTGCCCATTCAGTATGATATTGGCTGTGGGTTTGCCATAAATAGCTCTTATTATTTTGAGATACGTCCCATCAATACCTAGTTTATTGAGAGTTTTTAGCATGAAGTGCTGTTGAATTTTGTCAAAGGCCTTTTCTGCATCTATTGAGATAATCATGTGGTTTTTGTCTTTGGTTCTGTTTATATGATGGATTATGTTTATTGATTTGTGTATATTGAACCAGCCTTGCATCCCAGGGATGAATCCTACTTGATCGTGATGGATAAGCTTTTTGACGTGCTTCTGGATTTGGTTTGCCAGTATTTTATTGAGGATTTTTGCATCGATGTTCTTCAGGGATATTGGTCTAAAATTCTCTTTTTTTGTTGTTGTGTCTCTGCCAGGATTTGGTATCAGGATGATGCTGGCCTCATAAAATGAGTTAGGGAGGATTCCCTCTTTTTCTATTGATTGGAATAGTTTCAGAAGGAATAGTATCAGCTCCTCTTTGTACCTTGGTTATAATTTGGCTGTGAATCTGTCTGGTCCTGGACTTTTTTTGGTTGGTAGGCTAATAATTATTGCCTAAATTTCAGAACCTGTTATTGGTCTATTCAGGGATTCAACTTCTTCCTGGTTTAGTCTTGGGAGGGTGTATGTGTCCAGGAATTTATCCATTTCTTCTAGATTTTCTAGTTTATTTGCATAGAGGTGTTTATAGTATTCTCTGATGGTGGTTTGTATTTCTTTGGGATCGGTGGTGATATCCCCTTTCTCCTTTTTTATTGCATCTATTTGATTCTTCTCTCTTTTCTTCTTTATTAGTCTTGCTAGTGGTCTATCAATGTTGTTGATCTTTTCAAAAAACCGGCTCCTGGATTCACTGCTTTTTTGAAGGGTTTTTTGCATCTCTATCTCCTTCAGTTCTGCTCTGATCTTAGTTATTTCTTGCGTTCTGCTAGCTTTTGAATGTGTTTGCTCTAGCTTGTGTAGTTCTTTTAATTGTGATGTTAGGGTGTCAATTTTAGATCTCTCCTGCTTTCTCTTGTGGGCATTTAGTGCTATAAATTTCCCTCTACACACGATTTGCAAGAAAAAAAATCAAACAACCCCATTAAAAAGTGGGCAAAGGATATGAACAGACACTTCTCAAAAGAAGACATTTATGCAGCCAACAGACATATGAAAAAATGCTCATCATCACTGGCCATCAGAGAAATGCAAATCAAAACCACAATGAGATACCATCTCACACCAGTTAGAATGGCGATCATTAAAAAGTCAGGAAACAACAGGTGCTGGAAAGGATGTGGAGAAATAGGAACACTTTTACACTGTTGGTGGGACTGTAAACTAGTTCAACCATTGTGGAAGACAGTGTGGCAATACCTCAAGGATCTAGAACTAGAAACACCATTTGACCCAGCCATCCCATTACTGAGCATATACCCAAAGGATTATATATCATGCTGCTATAAAGACACATGCACATGTATGTTTATTGTGGCACTATTCACAATAGCAAAGACTTGGAACCAACCCAAATGTCCAACAATGATAGACTGGATTAAGAAAACGTGTCACCTATACACCATGGAATACTATGCAGTCATAAAAAAGGATGAGTTCATGTCCTTTGTAGGGACATGGATGAAGCCGGAAACCATCATTCTCAGCAAACTATCGCAAGGACAGAAAACCAGACACCGCATGTTCTCACTCATAGGTGGGAATTGAACAATGAGAACACATGGACACAGGGTGGGGAACATCACACACTGGGGCCTGCGAGGGGTGAAGGGGAGAGGGGAGGGATAGCATTAGGAGATATACCTAATGTAAATGACGAGTTAATGGGTGCAGCACACCAACATGGCACATGTATACAAATGTAACAAACCTGCACGTTGTGCACATGTACCCTAGAACTTAAAGTAAAATTTAAAAAAATAAAATCACATCTGAGAGGAAATTCTGAGACAGAGAAAAACCTTCTTGAGTGTATAAATCAAATATTACTATGGTTTCTATAAAGGTTATAGAACACCAGTCATCATAGTTCTTTACAAAAGAGTTAACTCTATTTTTAAAGCCCCAACTTCGTTGGAAGAAGTGACCTTGAATGAAAGACCTCTTGATCCTTTTCCTTCACAATAATATTGTGGTTGACAATATTAAAGCAGCAGAACTGGCTAACTGCTTACCCAATATCCATTCTTCCTTCATCCTAGCTAACAAGGTCTTCCCATGCTACTAGAGAAGGCCATGAAACCTGGCCAATAAGATGGAAGTGAGGCGACTGGGAGGAGCTTCTGAGAATACTTTTTAAAAAAGAACCAGACTCAGCTGGCATGCTCCTTTTACCCTCTGCCGTTTGCTCTTTGTCTTTGCCCATTATTCTGACTGAAAGGCAAACTCAAAGCCTAGAAATATAGCCACTGTCTTGTGACTGTAAGGAAGCCACACACTAAACAGCAGAGGAGGAAGACAGAAGGCACCTTGAGTCAGTGCTCCAGCCGTGAATGGCCTCTTCTAGACTTATTGTTACAGGAGAAAATTAAACCCTTTCCTTGTTTAAACTACTTTAATTGGGGTTTTCATTATTTACAGCCAAACTCAAAGCTAACTGACACAGTTACATTCTGCCGTCCCTCCCATTACAACAAATGTGGTGTCCCAACTTCTACTGAATGCTAGTTATTCCACTTGGAATCTGGATTTCCTCCTCCTTACCTTCCCAAGAAATTCCCTTCTCTCTCCTACACCTTCAGTTTCTCCCTCTGTACTTCACCATTACCATTAGCACATATTCTTTAGTGACTACTGTCTTGAAAGAAAGAAACCAAGACAGAGAGAGGGAGAGGGGAAGTGAGGGAAGGAGAAAGGAAAGGAGAAAGGGAGGGACAGAGGGAGTGAGGAAGGAAGGTAGAAAGGAAGGGAGGGAGGGAGGGAGGGATGTCTTGATCCTATATCTCCTTCTAGCTACCACTTCATTTCTTGAAGTTTTCCTGAAGTTGCTATTCCACCTCCTCAATTCCCATTCTCACCTTGAGCCACTTCTCAGCCTCCATTTAGACCACTCAAATGAGACCACTTCTGCCAAGTCACTCAAGATCTCCTTATGGCCAAATCCAAGCTCCCTTGTCAGCTTTTGCTTGACCTTCCAGAAGCACTGGCCATCAGCAGCAGATCACTCCCTGGTTCTTAAAACTGGCTACCTTTGGCTTCTGTGGCACCATGTACTCCTGGTTTTCTTCCTCTCTCACTGGCCCCTCTTTCTCCTTTGCTGGATGCTTCTCTGTTCAGCCTTCTAGGAACTCTCCAGGAATCAGTCTTGGGTCTTGTCATAGACAAAATAATGTCCCCTAGAGTTGTTCACGTCCTGATCCCCAGAACATGTAAATATTTTATTTTACATGGCAAAAGGGACTTTGTGGGTATAATTAAGGAGATGGGGAAATAACCCTGGATTATCCAGGTGGACCCAATGAAATCACAATCATCTTTACAAGGGAAAGAGGGAAACAGGAGAGTCAGAGTCACAAAAAAGATGTGACAATGGAAACAGAGGTGAGAATGATGTACTTTAAATATGGAGGAAGGGGCCACAAGCCAATGAATGCAGGTAGCCTCAAAAAGTGAGAAGAAGGATACTGGCTTAGTGTGTCTAGATGAAGCCCAGCCCTGCCAACATCTTGATTTCCGCCCAGTAAAACACCTTTGGGACTTCTGACATCCAGAGCTATAAAATAATACATTTGTGTTGTCTTAAGCTACTAAATTTGTTACAGCAGCATTAGGATAGTACTACAGGTCCCAATTCCTTCTTTTTTTTCTTTTTTCTTTTTTTTTTTTTTTTTTTTTGAGACAAAGTCTCACTCTGTTGCCCAAGATGGAGTGCAGTGGTGTGATCTCAGCTCACCGCAACCTCCACCTCCCAGGCTCAAGTGATTCTTCTGCCTCAGCCTCCCAAGTAGCTGGGAATAAAGGCATGCGCCACCATGCCCAGCTAATTTTTGTATTTTTAGTAGAGACAGGGTTTCACCATGTTGGCCAGGCTGGTCTCAAACTCCTGACCTCATGGGATCCACCCACCTCAGCCTCCCAAAGTGCTGGGATTACAGGTGTCAGCCACCACGCCCGGCCTCCAATTCCTTCTTTATCTATACATTCTTCCTAAGGGACCTCAGGATGTTCTATAGCTTTTTTAAAAAACTGTATTCTAAGACTACCAAATCGATCTCAGTAATTCTGACCTGTCCCCCAGGATTCCAGATTCATATATCCAAATTACTACTTATGAGCCAAAAAAAAAAAAGTAACAACCCCTTTACAAAATGCAGATGTACCTGAATCTATTTTTGTTTGAATGTGTTGCCTTTTGAGTTCGTCTACATCTTCCTGTACTCCTCATGTGTGATAAGGCAGCATCTGATGAAAATGAGGGTCCAGAGCAGACCACCATCCACTTCATTCATTCATTCTTTCATCCAAACATGGTTATTGACCCAACCTAGAATGTACCAGTTCCCGTCCCAGTCCCAAAAATGGATAAGGCATGTTCCATCTTGTGTGTTGAATAAATATCCTAAACTCCACACAGCCAAATGGGAACCCCTGATTTCACCACCTCATCCCACACACCAGCACCTCCTCACAAAAAAAAAAAAAAAAAAAAAACACTTTGCTTCTTCCCCAGCCTTCTCCATCTCTAGAAACTGCACTATCAGCCAACCAGGTGCTCCTATCAAAAACCTAAGAACTTACTTGCATTCATTCCTTTTTTCCTCAGTCCACACATCCAGCCTATGAGCAAATCCTTTCAATTCTACCTTCAGAACACACCCCAAGTGCATTTGCATCTCTCCATCTCCATTGTTTCCTCTGCAGTCCAAGCTACCACCATTTCTCACATGGAATATTGCAACCAACTTTAAGAATCTATTTCCCACACAGCAGCTAGAAGTACATTTTTAAAAATGCAAATTAGGCCATGTCATGCCCCTACTTAAAACCCATCAATGGCTTCCCATTGCACTTAGAATGAAAGTCAACCTCCTTATGCCAGCTTTCAGAGACTTTCCTGCATCCTCCCAACTCTCTATCCTTGTCTTGTACCTGGCTTGCCTTGCACCAGCTACACTGGCCTTTAAACATGTCAATCTCTATTTTGTATCCGGACATTTCCACTAACTTTTCTCTCCACCTAAATTGCTCTTCCCCTGATTTTCTTTCTCAACCTTTAGGTCTCATTTCAAATGTCACCATCTTAGGGAGGCTTTCGTGACCACTCTATATAAAATAGCTATCCAATTATTCCCCAAACTATCTCCCTTAATTCATTGTATAATATATATTCTTATTTGATATTTTTCCTAGTAGTTTATTCTGCTTCCCCCTAGAAGAATGTAAAAGTCATGACAGCAGGGGTCTTGTCTTCTTTACTGCTATATGCCCAGGTTTTTTTTTTAATTTCCTGGCACATAGTAGGTAGTCAACAAGTATTTGCTGTATGAGCAAAATTTTTGCCCGGGACCTGTCATTACAGTTAGGAGCCACCTTCATCTAGTCATTATTACCAGAAGTCTTCACTGTCACTATATGTAACAAGTGCCACTATATTTTATTTCCCTGCTTGCTTTTTCTGTCACCTCTACTGGATGTGAAGTTCTTGAAAATAGAGATTGTAATACTAGTGCAGGGAGTGACTGGTACATTTCAGGTGGTCAGTCACCATACCATAGTTGAATGAATAAATGAATGAATCAATCAATCAATTAATGACTCCATGAGTCAATGAATAAATGATGAATGAGTAAAAGGGAACAGTCTCTTGCTTTGTCACTGTATCCTCACTGTAACCTCAGATGCTACCCCACTACACACGAGGACACATAAAGATACAAACTAAGTTAACTGGTAGCAAATTCAGACAAAAACAGGCTTTGTTAAGTCTGCATTCTCTAAGGGGGCTGCTTATATGACTCTACTTTTCCACTCTGGCCAGTCCAATAGTCAGGGCAGGGCCACCTGTAGTAGATATCAATGTAGAATAACACCCTAAGGATTTTCTGCTTAGGAACACTATAAAAAGTATAAAAAGATTTGTGGGGAATTCTTAAACCTTCATTTTGTAATGAGAATGAGATACAGTTCACTAAATATACTAATATACTAAAAGTCATAAAATTTTAGAATGGATTCTGATAACAGTCTCCTTTCACTATGGAACTAATAATAAAATAATTGCATTAGCATATGTATAGCTAACATTATGGAGAATTTACTAGGTTCCAAAACTTTGCTAAGAGCTTTACATGAGGTGTGTTATATCATTATTCTTATTTTAAAGATAACATAACTGAGTTTTAAAAAGACAAGTTCACATAGGTGTTACTTGGCGGATCCAGGATATAAACCTGTTGATCTGACTCTTG
Organism: Pongo abelii; assembly: GCF_028885655.2. Lineage (NCBI taxonomy): Eukaryota > Metazoa > Chordata > Mammalia > Primates > Hominidae > Pongo > Pongo abelii. Next base: position 91,684,378 of record NC_071998.2, on the reverse strand, counting down.
AGCCCACAAGCTTAACGAGTGCACTTGCCTGAATTAACCAGCAGGGCCAGGGACTGGCCAGACTTTTTCAAGTGGTTCTCTCTGGACCATCTCCTGAATGGTTTAGTATATGTGGTGCCCATCCCAGCTGGCCTGTTCCCTGCTGGGATGTCTAGATGTCTTATGTTTATTCCAGGGCTCTTATTATGAGGACTTGAGTCTCTGCTTATTCAAAGAGTTGATTTTGTCATATCCTCAATCCCTACACATCTGGCTTTGCTTCCCTCTAATGGGTCCTGGGTAATGCTGCTTGAGGTAGAGCTCCCTGTCTCTCCACACTGGGCTCTCTTGGCCCCAGTTTATCCGCTGCTGTGTAGCTGAGCTCTGGCAGCAGGATAAGCTTATTTCAAAGACCCTGCGATATGAAGAGTACATATCCACTTTCAATGGAAAGTTAAAATGACTCCTTCATTGGAGAGAAATATAGAGGGAAGAGCATTTCATTTGAAACACCTCTATTAATCCAACATAAAATGTTTAATTACTTCACACCCAATTTTGTGTAGGTTATTCTAGAATCCTATAATAGGATATGGGTCTTTTTAATCACATTTGGTAGATTCTTAATTGAAACCCTACGGTAAACTAAATCATCGGGTACTTTCGTTTCTTAATCATTTCAACCCTGTAGCTCAGAACAAGAGCATAGTCATACTTTTTCCCTCAGATAATACTCCCCTGGAACAGACAGTAATACATTTTTTTGCTTTGGCATTTGACCATTTACCACAATGGAGGCGAGGATGACAGTGATAAAAGACTGAGATGTGCAGTTCTGCTAGCTTTTTTTCCTACAAAAAAATTAAAAAGCACATGTCCTCTATGTCATGTGCCTTTGCTTTGGGTTCACACTACTACTGGGATATTCAAAAGAACCACAGAGAATTATTGCTGAACTGGAAAGGGAAATTCACCTAGATAAGTCATAGCTATCAGTCATATTTTTAAACAGATATAAGCATATTTTTAAATGACAAATAAAAAGGCATATGAATAAGGAATATGCTGAAAAGCTAGAAAAACACATCTACTTTCAAACCACTACAACCTCTTGCCTCACTAAATGCAGAAGGGTAAACTTCTAAAGAGAGGCCATGTCACTTTAAGAAAATTGAGGCCCTAGGCATACTAGAAACACAGCCAATCACAATTATCAAAAATAATTCATGTCTATGTTGCTTAGTGAACAAGACATTGCTTATACCCAAAAAGAAATATTAGGGCTTGGTGGTGTGGCAGCTTCTCACAGCTGTCAGAAGCCCATTCCTTATCAGTCCAGGAGGAGTGTAATTAAAGACAATAGCCAAAGCAGCTGTATTGTAGACACAAGTCATTTGTCTTCCCCCTCCCCCACCCCTTCTGTTCACATAGTTAATCTGAACATAGCATCAGCTCCATCGGCAAGGCCTCTTCAAAAGGCAGAATAATAGAAAACATCTATCTGTCTCCCACTGTGGATTATGAAGGTTAAAGAAATACTTGGTCTTATCTTGCTATTACATTATATAAAATGCCAATAATTTAGGTCAAGTAGTTCAAAAGCTCCTGAGAATAAGGCAGGTTTTGAAGCACGCAAAAAAATAATCTTTAGGAACAGAGAGAATCTAGGGAAAAATGGCTTATGCTCAGTGGTGTTCTAGAAAATGTTTAACAACAGGCTCTCCAGAGGTAGAGCCCTGATTGGTAACATTTTTCCAATTTCTGTGGCATAAATACCCCCACCGTGGCTGATTGCAAGCTACCCACGTGGTATCACTGAACACAGAGACTCTGAACAGCAGATTAGGTGAGAAGAGATGCACAGTAAGATGCCATTATAGAGTATTTCCACTACACAGAAACAAGAGATGGAAATAATCTCAAGGACATGGTAGTGGAATGTGGTAAAAACAACCAGGAAGTAGTGAATTTTGAATATTTATTACTTTTGTTTGTAATATAATTTATTGAAATGTTACGTAATTCAGTTTTTAATAATGGCTATGTTCAATTACCACCTTGCAGAATTCCTGAAAACAATCATATCTCACAAGCCCGTGCAAACTGGCTGCAGCCCACCACTCTCTATACTCTGGCTGCCCTGTTACTAGAATAAATAGCCCTCTAGTTATAACAGGTGAAAAAAATGCATAACAACAATATTCATTTTTATCAACAGTGGAACTCAATCACTTCTTTAATAATTTTCCCAAAACCTATATTTGCAGAATGATCTCCCTGAAGCTAGAAAGAGAGTAATTTAGGAATATCTTTATGCATTGTTACTAAAACAATGAAAACACAGGCTTTTTACATAATTGGTTGTGTTGCAAACGTAATGTATTTTGCAATCCTTTCTTCTTCATGTGCATGCAACTAGATGCCAATAGGAAATTTTGTCTGAAGCACTGAGATAATAAATTCCAAGTGAGGCACAAGGCTACGCCACAAACTGGCAAAACGGGTGACTTTAAAAAACAGTTTTACATCTGGGAAGATGGAGTTGACATATTTTTTCCTATCTCTCCCACTAAGCACAACTAAAAACCCTGGAAATTATATCTAAAACAACCAAAAGATTCTGGAGAGAAGAAGACAGACCAGCTAGGGAATAACATGGGCGAGTCCTCTTGCTTTCCTTTTTGCTGCATACATCCCAGACTAGCAGCTGGAGGAGCTGGCAACCCAGAAACACCGATGAGTGCAGACTAAAAAGGCCCCCAACACCCTGCATTTCTATCCAAAGGACCTTATGATGATGCAACTGTTCTGTATCTTGACTGGATTGATGTCCATTTCCTAGCTGTGATATTGCTCTATAGTTTTGCAAGAGGTTACCACTGGAGGGAAACTGGGTAAAGGGTAGAAGGGATATATCTCTACCATTTCTTACAACTGCATGTGAATCTACAACCAACTCCAAATAAAAAGTTTAATTTAAAAACAACTGTGGGCGGGGGTCGCTTCCAAGATGGCTGAATAGGAACAGCTCCAGTCTACAGCTCCCAAAGGGATCAAAACAGAACAGGCGATTTCTGTATTTCCAACTGAGGTAAATGGTTCATCTCATTGGGACGAGTTGGACAGTGGGTGCAGCCCATAGACGGCAAGCCGAAGCAGGGTAGGGCGTCGCCTCACCTGTGAAGTGCAAGGGGTCAGGGGATTTCCCTTTCCTAGCCAAGGGACGCCATGAGTGACTGTACCTGGAGAAACAGTACACTGCTGCTCAAACACCGCACTTTTCCCACAGTCTTTGCAACCGGCAGACCACGGGATTCCTTCCCATGCCTGGTTCAGCAGGTCCCACACCCACGGAGCCTTGCTCGCTGCTAGCGCAGCAGTCTGAGATTGACCTGGGATGCTGGAGCTTGGCAGGGGGAGGGGTGTCTGCCATTGCTGAGGCTTGACTAGGCGGCTCTATGCTCACAGTGTAAACAAAGCAGCAGGGAAGCTCGAACTGGGTGGAGCCCACCACAGCTCAGCAAGGCCTACTGCCTCTCTAGATTCCACCTCTAGGGGCAGGGCATATCTGAACAAAAGGTAGCAGAGAGCTTCTGCAGACTTAAACGTCCCTGCCTGACAGCTCTGAAGAGACCAGTGGTCCTTCCAGCACGGTGTTCGAGCTCCGATAATGGACAGACTGCCTCCTCAAGTGCTTCCCTGACCCCCGTGTAGCCTGACTGGGAGACACCTCCCAGTAGGGGCCAACAGACATCTCATACAAGTGGGTACCCCTCTGGAACAAAGCTTCCAGAGGAAGGATCAGGCAGCAATATTGGCTGTTCTGCAGCCTCCTCTAGTGATACCCAGGCAAACAGGGTCTGGAGTGGACCTCCAGCAAACTCCAACAGACCTGCAGCTGAGGGGCCTGTCTGTTAGAAGGAAGACTAACAAACAGAAAGGAATAGCATCAACATCAACAAAAAGGACATCCACACCAAAACCCCATCCATAGGTCACCAACATCAAAGACCAAAGGTAGATAAAACCACAAAGATGGGGAGAAACTAGAGCAGAAAGGCTGAAAATTCCAAAAACCACAACGCCTCTTCTCTTCCAAAGGAACACAACTCATTGCCAGCAAGGGAACAAAATTGGATGAGGAATGAGTTTGACAAGTTGACAGAAGTAGGCTTCAGAAGGTCAGTAATAACAAACTTCTCCAAACTAAAGAAGCATGTTCTAACCCATAGCATGGAAGCTAAAAACCTTGAAAAAAGGTTAGATGAATGGCTAACTAGAATAACCCATGTAGAGAAAAGCTTAAATGACCTGATGCAGCTAAAAATCATAGTACAAGAACTTTGTGAAGCACGTACAAGCTTCAATAGCTGATTTGATCAAGCGGAAGAAAGGATGTCAGTGATTGAAGATCAAGTTAATGAAATAAAGTGAAAAGACAAGATTAGAGAAAAAAAAGTGAAAATAAATGAACAAAGCCTCCAAGAAACATGGGACTATGTGAAAAGACCAAATCTACATTTGATTGGTGTACCTGAAAGTGATGAGGAGACTGGAACCAAGTTAGAAAATACTTTTCAGGATATTATCCAGGAGAACTTCCCCAACCTAGCAAGGCAGGTCAACATTCAAATTCAGGAAATACAGAGAACACCACAAAGATACTCCTCGAGAAGAGCAACCCCAAGACACATAACTGTCAGATTCACCAAGGTTGAAATGAAGGAAAAAATGTTAAGGGCAGCCAGAGAGAAAGGTTGGGCTACCCACAAAGGGAAGCCCATCAGACTAATAGCAGATCTCTCAGCAGAAACCCTACAAGCCAGAAGACAGTGGGGGCCAATAGTCAACGTTCTTAAGGAAAAGAATTTTCAACACAGAATTTCATATCCAGCCACACTAAGCTTCATAAGTGAAGGAGAAATAAAATCCTTTACTAAAAAGCAAAAGCTGACAGATTTTGTCACCACCAGGCCTGCCTTACAAGAGCTCCTGAAGGAAGCACTAAACATGGAAAGGAACAACCAGTACCAGCCACTGCAAAAACATGCAAATTGTAAAGACCATCGACACTGTGAAGAAACTGCATCAATTAACGGGCGAAATAACCAGCTAGAATCATAATGACAGGATCAAATTGACACATAACAATATTAAACTTAAATGTAAATGAGTTAAATGCCCCAGTTAAAAGACACAGACTGGCAAATTAGACAGAGTCAAGACCCATGGGTGTGCTGTATTTAGGAGACCCATCTCACGTGCAAAGACACACATAGGCTCAAAATAAAGGGATGGAGGAACATCTACCAAAAATGAAAAGCCAAAAAAAGCAGGGGTTGCAATCCTGGTCTCTGATAAAACAGACTTTAAACCAACAAAGATCAAAAGAGACAAAGAAGGGTATTACATAATGGTAAAGGCATCAATGCAACAAGAAGAGCTAACTATTCTTTTTTTTTTTTTTTTTTACTTTTTTTTATTTTATTATTATTACACTTTAAGTTTTAGGGTACATGTGCAAAACGTGCAGGTTAGTTACATATGTATACATGTGCCATGCCGGTGTGCTGCACCCATTAACTCGTCATTTAGCATTAGGTATATCTCCTAATGCTAAATATATATGCACCCAATACAGGAGTAGAGACCTACAAAGAGACTTAGACTCCCACACAATAATAATGGGAGACTTTAACACCCCACTGTCAGTATTAGATCAACAAGACAGAAAATTAACAAGGATATCCAGGACTTGAACTCAGCTCTGGACCAAGCAGACCTAATAGACATCTATAGAACTCTCCACCCCAAATTAACAGAATATACATTCTTCTCAGCACCACATAGCACTTATTCCAAAATTGACCACATAATTGGAAGTAAAACACTCCTCAGCAAATGTAAAAGAACAGAAATCACAACAAACTGTCTCTCATACCACAGTGCAATCAAATTAGAACTCAGGATTAAGAAACTCACTCAAAACCGCATAACTACATGGAAACTGAACAACCTGCTCCTGAATGACTACTGGGTAAATAACAAAATGAAGGCAGAAATAAAGATGTCCTTTGAAACCAATGAGAACAAAGACAGCCTACCAGAATCTCTGGGACACATTTAAAGCAGTATGCAGAGGGAAATTTATAGCACTAAATGCCCACAAGAGAAAGCAGGAGAGATCTAAAATTGACACCCTAACATCACAATTAAAAGAACTACACAAGCTAGAGCAAACACATTCAAAAGCTAGCAGAACGCAAGAAATAACTAAGATCAGAGCAGAACTGAAGGAGATAGAGATACAAAAAACCCTTCAAAAAAGCAGTGAATCCAGGAGCTGGTTTTTTGAGAAGATCAACAACATTGATAGACCACTAGCAAGACTAATAAAGAAGAAAAGAGAGAAGAATCAAATAGATGCAATAAAAAATGAGAAAGGGGATATCACCACCGATCCCAAAGAAATACAAACCACCATCAGAGAATACTACAAACACCTCTATGCAAATAAACTAGAAAATCTAGAAGAAATGGATAAATTCCTGGACACATACACCCTCCCAAGACTAAACCAGGAAGAAGTTGAATCCCTGAATAGACCAATAACAGGTTCTGAAATTAAGGCAATAATTATTAGCCTACCAACCAAAAAAAGTCCAGGACCAGACAGATTCACAGCCGAATTATAACCGAGGTACAAAGAGGAGCTGATACCATTCCTTCTGAAACTATTCCAATCAATAGAAAAAGAGGGAATCCTCCCTAACTCATTTTATGAGGCCAGCATCAGCCTGATACCAAAGCCTGGCAGAGACACAACAAAAAAAGAGAATTTTAGGCCAATAGTTCAAGATCAGCCTGGCCAACATGGTGAAACCCCATCTGTACTAAAAATACAAAATTAGCCAGGCATGGTGGCATGCACCTGTAACCACAGGTACTAGGGAGGCTGAGACAGAATTGCTTGAACCCAGGAGGCAGAGGTTGCAGTGCCACCTGAGACAAGATCGCATCACTGCACTCCAGCCTGGGCAACAGAGTGAGACAAGAAAGAATGAAAGAAAAGAAAGAGAGAGAGAGACAGACAACTGTGCATGTTTCCTAGAAAGAAAGAAAGACAACTGTACATGTTTCCTAGAAAGAAAGAAGGAAAGAAAGAAAGAAAGAAAGAAAGAAAGAAAGAAAGAAAGAAAGAAAGAAAGAAAGAAAGAAAGAAAGAAAGAAAGAAAGAGAAAGAGAGACAACTGTGCATGTTTCCTACTCCCTCAGCTACATCAGGATATGAAAGGGTTAGAAGTCACAGATTAGGAGATTTGGGAGAAAGCTGTTGGAATATAACAAGAGGCCTAACTCCTCTCCCAAGATGGTAAACTAGAGGATGTCTTCCCCATCCCCACAAATCAAAATAGACGGGCTTTAAGAAGACCACTTGGAAAGTTTGCTATTTGGCCTTTAGAGATGGGGACACATAGACTAACTTACACCTGAAAAATCTAGAATAAAAACAAGGTATTATCATACTATAGTAATTTTCTACTACCCCTTGTATTTGAGTACAAAATTCAAAAGTATGTTAAGATGCTTTTAAAAAAAGTGGTGTAGAAAATTGTACTTTATTGTATCAGTGACAAGATCTTATATGCAGAAAGCATTCAAAAATATTTCCAGAAGCTAAACACAGCGGCTCACACCTGTAGTCCCAGTACTTTGGGAAGCCAAAGTAGAAGGATCACTTGAGGCCAGGAGTTTGAGACCAGCCTGGGCAACAAAGTAAGACTCCATCTCTACAAAATAAAAAATAAAAAAATTAGCCAGGCATAGTGGCATGTGACTATAGTCCCAGCTACTCAGAAGGATGAGGCAGGAGGATTGCTCGAGCCCAGGAGTTGTAGGCTGCAGCGAGGTATGATCATGCCACTGCACTCCAGCCTGGGTGACACAGTGAGACTCTCTTTAAAAAAAATTATATATACTTTTTGAAAGAACAAACCACTCTGGCCCTTTTTAAAACCTCTTATTTGAAAGTTAACTGTATAAAAATGGCATCTCCATCATTTACTCATTTAATATTAATTAATATGCCAATGGACCTATCGTAGTCTTCACCTATAAGGAGCCTTTGAGTTCTATTTACCTGTATTGGATACATCAAACAGTCAACATCTAAGTCATAATAATAATAGCTAACACTTATTAAGCAACCATTGGGTGCCAAGAATTTGACATACATTACTTCACTTAATCCTTCAACAATCCTACAAAGGAGATGCTGTTATTATCCACATTTTATAGACGAGAAAAGCTGAGGCTTGTAGAGAGTTTGATAACCTTTCTGAGTCCACTCTGCTGGTAAACTGTAGAGCCAGAATTAAAAATTATCTCTTCTGATTCCAGAACTCAAACTCTTATCCTTATCATAGTCACACATAAATTTCAAAGCACGCAGGCTCAGGCATGAAGCAAAGGTAACAACATAAAGCCAATAAGGAGAGGAACCAGACTGAGATCCAGAGTTCCTTATTCACTTGGACATAAAATAAGGGCTGGGAGTAAGGAACCTGCTGCGGAAACTGGCCTCAAGGAAGACACATCCAAGGTCTGGACTGAAGCAAGTTTTTATTCCAAGGTTCACAAAATAGGGAGTCCCAGGTTGCTTCTTTCCGTGGCCCCATCTGAACAGGCTCAGGAGCTGGAACAGTCCTGACCTTTAGGAGTTCAGATGTAGGGAGCTGAGGGAGACAGAGTGAAACTCTGTCTCTGAACAACAAAAAAAAATGAAAACAAAAGACAAGTTCAGAGGAAGACATGCTGTGTTGAAAGCATGAGAAGCTAAGGTGAAAGGGTTGAGGGTATGAGCTTCTGAATGGTACTTTTAAGTTGTTAAGTAAATAGATGATCAGTGCCAAAAAAAAAAAAAAATCAAGGATATTTCTGAACACTTACTAGCAAATGCAACTTCTTGTAAATAAAAGGTCTTTGCAAAAATGCAGACTAAATGGGATGTTGTAAAATTCTTATACCTAAATAGAATATGTTATACAACCTTGAAAATCTCATTTTAACTGTTTTTGCAAGAGTTTGCCATCTATAAAAGTTCTACTCAGAACAATTAAGAGAAAAGACTGTACACATTCTTTAATAATGCTCTTGAGTATTATGGAAAAAATGTGACATAATTATCAAACTATCAGATTATTGCCTGAGGCTGATTAATCTCAGAACACCAGACAAGACGTTAAGGAAGCCATGGCCAAGTGTCAATTGTTGTGAAAGCTATTCAGGGTCATTGTGTTTCATGGCTTCCACCTGACCCCTCCCCTCAGCAAGACAGGGAGATGAAGCAAGACAGAGGGAGGAAATAGCCCTACTGATAGCAGAGGAATGACATTGCCTTTATATATAAAGAAAACATATTATTAGGTCATGGCTGACATTAAATAGGTAATTTACTCAAATGGCATTACCATTTCATTCTCTGTAATTTGATGTAGTTGTTTTTTAAATAGCACCCTGAACAGATACATGTTTCCTATTTACACTGAAAAACACAGCAAGTTCCCTTTCCACCAGTATGGCTCTTCTGAAGGATGAGGAATGAGAAGGTGAAGGCATTGGGAAACCACCCAGACCCCCGGCCTTAACCGCACTCTGCTTCCATCTGCCCTCTTTGCCTCTGTGAGCCCATTTTGCCCAACGTCAGAGCTTTTACTGCTTTCCTTTCTATTTTAGAGTTACTATCACCTGGACTCTTTCTCATGGAACCTTTCCCTGTCTCCCTGGTCCTCACCTTTCCCTTCAATGTGATATCTCAAAGTATGTACAAGGTGCATTTTTTTAGGGTGTTGCTGTTCATCACTATGAGAAAACAGGAGTTCACCAAAGTAACAAATACATATAAACTACTAACTGGTAAGACTCCCTGGCTGGGCGCGGTCGTTCACGCCTATAATCCTAGCACTCTGGGAGGCCAAGGTGGGTGGATCACAAGGTCAGGTGTTCGAGACCAGCCTAACCAACATAGTGAAACCCCCATCTCTACTAAAAATACAAAAATTGGGCATGGTAGTGCACGCCTGTAGTATCAGCTACTCAGGAGGCTGAGGCAGGAGAATCGCTTGAACCCAGGAGGCGGAGGTTGCAGTGAGCCAAGATCGTGCCACTGCACTCCAGCCTGGACGACAGAGCAAGACTCTGTCTCAAAAAAAAAAAAAAAAGACTCCCATGAGGTCCCCTAGTAATTGTACTTTTGGTAGAGCACAGTTCTTGGTATAGAGAAGACTCAATATATGTTTGCAGAAAGAAAAAAAATGCACTACCATTTAGTAGATTATTGTACGCATGTATCTCTAAAAAGTAAGACTCAAACTACCTAAAAAAAAGAGAGGGAAAAGGTGGGGAGGAGGCTCTTTGCATATTTATATGAAATGATCTGCAAGATACGTTATGAGAAAACCAAATGTAGAACAGACAGAGTTTGTGTACAGAAGGGAGAAACATACACTTAAATGTAGTTACTTGTATATATTTAAAATACTCCTAGAAAGATATGCTAGAAGCGGTCAACACAGATTGTCTCCATGGAAGAGAACTGGGTGGCTGGGGGATCCATGGCAAAAAGATTTCTCCCTATAGTCCCTTTTATATCTTTTGAAGTTTTATTCTTTTCTCTCTCAGCCCCTTTACCTGTGAATGTAGTCACTACTCAATAGATTAAAATGGCAGATTTTAACGTAAGGAATCTAAAGAGAAAATGAGTGGCTAGGGTTCTGGGACCTCTAGTGAAGTTTCCAGAGCTGGAGCTCCATATAAGTTCTTTAACAGAGCCTTTCATAAAAATAAAATTCACTGCATAACTTAGAGTTGCCACATTTTCAAAGGAGTGGATATGTGACCTAGATTAATCCCTGTGTTTTTTCATAATACTGATATTTTAAATGTAACAAGAATTACTAGCAACGTTTTCAGAGAAGACTCTCTTCCAGTTTACTAAGGCCTGAAATTCTTTATTTCCAAGAACAGGCGAATTTTTATTTCCTATTTTCACCTACTTAATATTACCTAGCTACCAAAAATCTTGGGATTCTTCCATTTTTAAGGGCAATATTCAATTAAAATTTGGCTTCCCCTTTTATTGTCAAGAATTTGATTAAAGTATCTGTAAGTATAGTGATGTTAATGTGAATCTAATAATTTGTCTTTTCTAAAAGTTTATCAGAGATATCATCAAAAGATTCCAAGTCATCAGTCTAGTATCATTCAGGATCAATACCATCACCATTAATGACACAAAGGCATTGTTCTGGGAAGAAAACTACATCTGAAGATTGATAAATGGATTTCAAACAAAGAAGAGCAGAAAATAATCCATACAAGATGAAATAAAATTTTAAAGGCAGGCAAAACCAAATGTAATATTCTGAAGCAAAATGCACCTTATGTCTTTTTTAATTTGAAAGAGAAACATCTGTAGAAAGATGCCATATACATCTAGTGATATTAATATCTTCACAATTTATCTGACATTTTAACTATATACCTTTAGGAAAGAACCAAAATCTATAAACCCCAATCTTTTTAATTCTAGGTAAAGAATGATAAGATATTTGACCAGAATTATAAACATGGTATTAGAAAAAAAATACATGGAGGCTATTTTTTCTCAAAGTACATCATTAAAATTCAATGCTATGAACACACACTTAACATGCACACTGTTATGTCTGTATATAAAATAAAGGCACAGGCCAGAAAATAAAAAAGGTAACTTTACATAAGGAGATTATAGGTGATGCTTTGGTTTATATATTAATATCTTATTATTATAATAATATTTTAAAACAATTACAAATCAATGCTGCTGTTAGCATCCTAATTTACATACAGATGTTAATGTCCTATATTTTTTCATTTTAATAAACATTTAAGCATAATTCATGCACTTTTCAGAAAACATATCTCATAAGGGACTAAAAATGAAAACAAAAGCTTCCATGGTACTACAAAAATTCTAAATTCCTTGAGCTGTTTGTTTATGCGTATTTCTATGACTAGGAAAAAAAATGGAGTTCTGCTTCTAGCAATGGATGATGCATACTTTTAGAATAACCCTCCTGTGGAGAACGACTATAAGCTGTTTTAAAATATATACTTGAAATATATGTTGGCCTCAAAGAACTACGAAGACAGTGAGAAGTTGTGGGGCCAAGATCTAGAAGGTAAGAGAAACCAAGAGAGGTAATTCCAGAATTTACAGCATGTTTCCCCTCAAGGCAAATTGCCAATTCTGAAAATGAAAATAACAAATGGGAGGCAAGAAAGTGAGCACAATTTTCTTCATTTTCACAGGACTCAGAGAACATTTGAGTTCAAGGCTTCCCAAAGAGAAGGGTCTCCGGCAAATACCCTACACTTTCAGTAAAGTTCTGAAAGGTTGCCCCCAAAGAATAAGGGTGAACTAGAAACAAACTAACCCACCCAAGGACGGAAGCCCAGATTTGAGTCCTCTCAATTTCTGAAAGAATTAAGCTGACCTGTCTAGACGAGCTCTAGAAAGAGCTAAAGGAAATCTTCCCTGGGGAAAGAAAACAATGCCCAGAACCTCAATTTTTCTCTAAAATTCTTTATGAAAATATCTGGCACTCAATCAGAAAAAGGTTGGGGGGAGGAGCAGGTAAAAAGATAAGATTTATGTAAAAATCAAGAAAAAACACAATAGAAACAAACTCACAAGAGATTTAAATATTGAAATATCGAAGACAGACAAACTATTATGATGTTCAATCAATTAAATGAGAGGATAGAGAATTTCAGCAGAGAACTGGAAAGCAGAAAATAAATGAAAATTCTAGAAAGTCTAGAAGTGAAAAATAAACATTGTAAATTGACAGCACAATAGATAGATTTAACAGATTGCATACAACTAAAGGAATAATTAGTGAAGTAGAACATCAGAAGAAAATATACAGGCTGAAGCATGGAAAATCAAAATGATGAAAAAATACAGCAAAGAACATAAAAAACACAGGAGATATGATGAAATGGTCCAAGAAGAAGAGGGGAGAGTAAAGCAGAAGCAAAATTTGAAGACATAATGGCAAAAGTTTTCCCAAAAATATGATAAAACTGCTAAGTGCTACAAACTCCAAGATGAATAAATATAAAGAAAATGGTGCCAAGCACATCATGGTCAAACTGCTGAAAAACAAAGACAAAAGGAAAACCTTAAAATCAGCCAGAAGAAAAGCAATACATTACATGTAAAACAATAAAACCATCGGCCGGGCGCAGGGGCTCATGCCTGTAATCCCAGCACTTTGGGAGGCTGAGGCGGGCAGATCACGAGGTCAGGAGATCGAGACCATGCTGGCTAACACGGTGAAACCCCATCTCTACTAAAAATACAAAAAATTAGCTGAGCGTAATGGCAGGTGCCTGTAGTCCCAGCTACTCGGGAGACTCAGGCAGGAGAATGGCGTGAATCCGGGAGGCTGAGCTTGCAGTGAGCCAAGATTGGGCCACTGTACTCCAGCCTGGGCGACAGAGCGAGACTCCGTCTCCAGAAAAAAATAAATAAATAAATAAATAAATAAATAAATAAACAAATAAATAAATAAATAAAACCATCAACCGATTTCCCAACAGTGGTGGAGGAAGGCAGGGGAGGCAGGGAGGAGAAGATGATAAAATAGTGTCTTCAATTTGCTAAAAGAAAATAATTCTGAATACAGAATTCTATAACCACCAAAAATTCATTTGAAATTTAAGGTAAAATACACTTAATGCAAAAACTACAAAAATTTGTAATCAGCACAAATACACTAGTGGACATATAAAAAGGGAAAGGAAAATAATCCCAGAAAGCAGCCTTGAGATATAGGACAGAATACAGAATGATGGGAAGGGTAAAGTATGTCAGTTTATCAGGTGAATGTTAACTACAAAATAATAGTAATAATGTCACATGGAGTTTAAAACATGTCATTATATGGAATCAACCTAAATGCCCATCAACTGTTGCCTGGATATAAAAAATGTGGTACATATACACACATGGAATACTATGCAGCCATAAAAAAGAATGAGGTCATGTCCTTTCCAGCAACATAGATGGAGCTGGAGGCCATTATCCTAAGTGAACTAACACAGGAACTGAAAACCAGTTACTACATGTACTCACATATCAAATACATATGGACACAAAAACGGGAAGAATAGACACCGAGGCCTGCTTCTGGGTATAGGGTAGGAAGAGGGAGAGGACTGAAAAACTACCTATCAGGTACTATGATTATTACCTGGATGATGAAATAATCTGTACACCAACCCCCTATGATATACAACTTACCTACATAATAAACCTGTACATGTACCCCTGAACTTAAAATAAAAATTAAAAAAATATATCATTAAAATCCTTGACATTAATAATATATGAGGCAGGCAGGGGCTGCTCTACCATCTCTGCTTTATCCAAAACTAAAAAAAGTAACAATACATAAAATACTTCTGTAAATCAAAAATGAATGTTAATATATCAAGTTTAATCCCTAAAAGAGTAGTAAAAGAAGAGAGGAAATGGAATAAAAACTGATTAATCAAAAAGAAGGCAAGAAAGGGAGAAAAAAGAGGATAGACTAGCATGACAAGTATGTATTAAAATGGTAGGTTTAAACTCGAATATATAAACAATACATTGAATGTGAATAAATCAAATGTATAATTAAAAGAAAACATTGTCAGACTGGATTAAAAATAAATAACTCAATTATGTAAAAGATACACCATAAGTAAATGATGTTGAGAGTGAAAGGATAGAAAAACTACATATACCAGGCAAACACTAACCAAAAGAAAGCTGGTGAATCCTCAGTAATATAAGGCAAAGCAGACTTTAAGGCAAGAAGCATTACTGAAAAAAAGAGGGACATTTAATGGGATAAAAAATTTAAAGGGAATATATAATAATATCTAAATTTGTTTGAATCTAAGAATGTTACCTAAAAATATATAAAGCAAGACTCTGGCAGAAATAAAAGAAAGAGAGAAATCCGCACCATGATTGGTGATTTTAATACATCCTTTTCAGTAATTGACAGAAAATGCAAATAAAACATCAGTAAGGCTACAGATTTGAATGAGAATAACAAACTACCTAATGGACAGATATAGAACAGTGTGCCCAACTAGTGTCAAATATACTTCTTTTCAAATACCACCGAATATTTACTAAATTGTGCAAAATCTGAGCCAAAAATCGTTTCAACAAATTTCCAAAGATTTAAATAATACAGATTATGTCTTAATTAACCACATAAAATTAAGCTAATAACACCAAAAAGGCAGAGTGGCTCATGCCTATAATCCCAACATTTTTGGAGGCCAAGGCAGGAGGATCACTTGAGCCCAGGAGTCTGAAAGCAGCCTGGGAAGCATGAAGAAACCTTGTTGCTATGAAAAATTTAAAAAATTAGCCTGGCATAGTGGCACATGTCTGTGGTCCCAGCTACTCGGGAGGCTGAGGCAGGAGGATCACTTGAGCCCAGGAGGTGGAGGCTGCAGTGAGCTGTGTTTGTGCCACTGCACTCCAGCCTGGGCAACAGAGTGAGCCCCTGTCTCAAAAATAAAAATAAAATAAAAAAAAAATAAAAAGATAACTTTAAAATCCTCCTATGTGTAGAAATTAATACCCTTCTAGATAGCCCATGGGTCAAAGAAGATGATGAAACTAAGAGATATCTGAAGTGGCCATAATTTTTTTTAAAAAAACTACATATCCATATTTGCAGAAGAAGAACTAAAGCCACATTTAGAAGAACAATTTATGGCCTTAAATGTACATATTAGAAAAATTAGGAAGGCTAAAAGTTAGTGATCTCTGCACCCTAATCTTAAGAAGTTGGAAACAGAAAAGGAAGTCAAATTAATCCCAAAGTAGAAGCATGGAAATATTAAAGATAACATTAGAAATTAAATAAAAACTCATATGAGAAGATGAACAAAGCAAAAAGTTGTTTCTCTGAAACCCCTAGTAATAAAATTAACAGGCCGGGCGAGGTGGCTCAAGCCTCTAATCCCAGCACTTTGGGAGGATGAGGTGGGTGGATCACGAGGTCAGGAGTTGAAGACCAGCCTGGCCAAGATGATGAAACCCGGTCTCTACTAAAAATACAAAAAAATTATCTGGCCATGGTAGCAGGCACCTGTAATCCCGGCCACTTGGGAGGCTGAGGGAGAGAATTGCTTGAACCCAGGAGGTGGAGGTTACAGTGACCCGAGATTGCACCACTGCACTCCAGCCAGGGCAACAGAGCAAGACTCCGTCTCAATAAATAAATAAATAATAAATAAATTAAATTAAATTAAATTAACAAATACCTATAAAGACCAAACAAAAAGAAAAAAACAGGAATAAAAAAAGAACATCAACTATGGCTCCTAGAAACATTCAAATATAATGAGGATATTATTAACAACTTTATGCCAATAACTTTGAAATGATAAATGAAATGGACTAATTCCTGGAAAAACATAACTTAGGAAAAGTATGGGCAAGACAGAAAATCCGAATAGTCTTATATCTAATAGATATTAAAGATAGCCTAATTTTTAATAGCAATATGTTATAAACATTTCCTTATGTCATTAAATGTAGTTCTTCAGTGATAAAGGACATTTATTATAGTAGTAAGATTGAGGTTTCATTTAAGTTTTGCTCATTCTTAACTATGTGACATCTGATAAATTACATAACCTCTTTATGCCACAATTTTTTAAATACTGACCTCAAAAATGAGATAGCACATCATATATTTAGTATATTGCCTTGTTTGTAGTAAATGTTTGATAAGGATAGCTATGAGTACATTTAATGACTTCATGGTAGCCTATTTTCTCCTCTTATAAATGCTACAAGAAAATCCTTATTTATACACCTTTACACATATCCTTATTTCTTCAGGATAAAATCCCAGTAATAAAACTGATGGCTCAAAAGAGATTCATAATACATAGGGCCCAATTTTGCTTCAGAAAAGCTGAATCAGCTTATACTTCCACAAACAGAATGAAAATGCTCATTTTCCTACACCCATACCCAACTAGATATTATCTTTTTTTGACAATTTATTGGAATAATGTGGCAGATTCAAATTTTATTTATTTTTTCACTCATTTATTATTTAGTAAGTATGGCATTTATTAGATCTATTGGTATCTGTAGTGGTCCCTTCGTAAATTGCCTTTTTATATCTTTTGCCAGAAGAGATGAAAGTAAATCTGGTGCAAATCACAAGGCCCAGTGGTCAAGAAGTCCCAAAGCAACTCCCATCTGAAGATTTTTTAGCCAGTCTTCCCTTTCTGGGGACCCAAAAATTGTTTGCACATGGTCCTTCTTCTCCCATCCATTTTTCTCCTAAGATACTTTTAACTTTGAATATTGATTTATAAGAGCTCTTTATAGGGCCTCAAGCAACCCTCCTGCCTGGCCTCCCAAAGTGCTGGGCTCTTCATAGGGCTGTTGGTTGTTTTAAATCCACTTATGCTGGTGTTCATTTACTTTCATTCTTATTTAATAATAAAAATATGAAGTCCAGATGAGATTGGGCATGCTCGCAATCTATACATCTGATGAAGGACTAATATCCAGAATCTACAACAAACTCAAATAAATCAGCAAGAAAAAGCAAACAATCCCATCAAAAAGTGGGCTAAGGACATGAATTGACAATTCTCAGAAGAAGATATATAAATGGCCAACAAACATATGAAAAAATGCTTAACATCACTAATGATCAGGGAAATGCAAATCAAGACCACAATGTGATAACACCTTACTCCTGCAAGAATGGCCATAATCAAAAAATCAAAATTAACAGATGTTGGTATGGATGTGGTGAAAAGGGAACTCTTTTATATTGTCGGTGAGAATGTAAACTAGTACAGCCACTATGGGAAACAATGCAGAAATTCCTTAAAGAACTAGAAGTAGATCTTTCATTTGATCCAGCAATCCCACTCCTAGGTATCTACCCAGAGGAAAGGAAGTCATTATACAAAAAAAGATACTTTCACATACATGTTTATAACAGCACAGTTTTGCAATTGCAAAAATATGGAACCAGCCCAAATGTCCATCAATCAATGAGTGAATTTTTTTTAAATGTGGGGTATGTGTGTATATATATATATATATATACATATACATATATATACACATATATATACACACACATATACATATACACATACACATATGTAATGGAATACTACTCAGCCATAAAAAGCAATGAAATAATGGCATTTGCAGCAGCCTGGATGGAACTGGAGACTACTATTTTAAGTGAAGTAACTCAGGAATAGAAAACCAAACATGTTTTCACTCATAAGTGGAAGCTAAGCTATGAGGATGCAAGGGTGTAAGAATAATATAATGGGCTCTGGGGACTCAGGGTCAAGAGTTGAGGGGTGAGGAATAAAAGACTACACATTGGGTACAGTGTAGCTGCTCAGGTGATAGGTACACCAAAATCTCATAAATCACCACTAATAAAGAACTTATTCGTATAACCAAACGCCACCTGTTCCCCAAAAACCTATTAAAATAAAAATAAAGTATGAAGGCCTTGGATTTATCTGTGGTTGAAGTTTTGATCACATGCTATAGGTTCTTTATTTATTTGTCTTTTTTTGTAGAGATGGGGTCTTGCTATGTTATGCAGGCTGGTCTTGAACCCCTGGCCTCAAGCAACCCTCCTCCCTGGCTTCCCAAAGTGCTGGGGTTACAGGTATGAGCCACTGTGACCAGCTGTTTAAGGGTTTTTGTAGGGAGTTTTCTCATTATCATTATTTTCTAAATTTTTGCATCTGCAATATTTTTTCATCATATCTGAATTTAGTGCATAAATATGTGTATATAAGAAAAAAATCAGGACAACACAATTACTAACTCATCTATAGGGTTTTGATTATTATAGAATATTAAACAAAGCACATAAAAACCATACTAAAAGGATATTTTGGACTAGAATAGGGTTTTTGTCTGTTTGTTTTTTCAATAAAAAAGTTAAAGAAAAATATGGGAACAGGGAGAGTATATAAGTTCTAAAGGGCAAAAATTATACATATTTACTTTTAAAAGTTATATGCAGTTGAAATTATACTGTATGTATTATCAAATAATGTTCATTTTTATTTTATCAAAAATTTCAACATACCAGATGTAATCTATAATGCTTAGGCTTAGAAAATGAGACAATTCCAATGCCAGGCCATGGACAGACACCAGCTGCAGCTGGGTCTTTACAGATCTCAAGTGAAAAACATGTCATCACAACAAACTTCCCTGGGGTCAGTTTTATTGGGATTAGAAATTTCTTCTCCTATTAACAATGTATGTAGCATTGTTTATATTGTAGCGTTGACATTTCAGAAATTGTTGATATTTCCAAAAGAGCCATCTGATAAGATATTTTGAAATTATTTGAACTGAGGATAACCCGTGGCTTCTTGTGAAATTAAGCTCTTGTTGAATGCCTAGAGAGCGAGGATGAAGTGGAAGCCGAGAACAGACCTGTAGGAAGTAGGAATGCAAAATTGAATGAATTGATGCTGAGGCACTGACAGAACCAAGATCTTCACTAAAATTTTTACATTGCACCTTTTCAGATGAAAGCTACATGTAAAATCTGTGCTATGTAAAAGAAAAATTGTAATTACAAAATTAATAGTTAATACTCTCTCTCATGAGTAGGTATATAATCATGTCAGAGGGATCCAATTGTGCCTCATCCGATAAGATACAGTAAAATGGGCTATAAGAGTTAGAAAAAGCAAAGTAACAAAACAGGCAAAATTTTTGTATAAGGTGTAAGGAAGGGATCCAGTTTCAGCTTTCTACATATGACTAGCCAGTTTTCCCAGCACCATTTATTAAATAGGGAATCCTTTCCCCATTGCTTGTTTTTCTCAGGTTTGTCAAAGAACAGTTAGTTGTAGATATGTGGCGTTATTTCTGAGGGCTCTGTTCTGTTCCATTGATCTATATCTCTGTTTTGGCACCAGTACCATGCTGTTTTGGTTACTGTAGCCTTGTAGTATAGTTTGAAATCAGGTAGCGTGATGCCTCCAGCTTTGTTCTTTTGGCTTAGGATTGACTTGGCGATGCGGGCTCTTTTTGGTTCCATATGAAGTTTAAAGTAGTTTTTTCCAATTCTGTGAAGAAAGTCATTGGTAGCTTGATGGGGATGGCATTGAATCTATAAATTACCTTGGGCAGTATGGCCATTTTCATGATATTGATTCTTCCTACCCATAAGCATGGAATGTTCTTCCATTTGTTTGTATCCTCTTTTATTTCCTTGAGCAGTGGTTTGTAGTTCTCCTTGAAGAGGTCCTTCATGTCCCTTGTAAGTTGGATTCCTAGGTACTTTATTCTCTTTGAAGCAATTGTGAATGGGAGTTCGCTCATGATTTGGCTCTCTGTTTGTCTGTTATTGGTGTATAAGAATGCTTGTGATTTTTGTACATTGATTTTGTATCCTGAGACTTTGCTGAAGTTGCTTATCAGCTTAAGGAGATTTTGGGCTGAGACAATGGGGTTTTCTAGATACACAGTCATGTCATCTGCAAACAGGGACAATTTGACTTCCTCTTTTCCTGATTGAATACCCTTTATTTCCTTCTCCTGCCTAATTGCCCTGGCCAGAACTTCCAACACTATGTTGAATAGGAGTGGTGAGAGAGGGCATCTCTGTCTTGTGCCAGTTTTCAAAGGGAATGCTTCCAGTTTTTGCCCATTCAGTATGATATTGGCTGTGGGTTTGTCATAGATAGCTCTTATTATTTTGAGATACGTCCCATCAATACCTAATTTATTGAGAATTTTTAGCATGAAGGGTTGTTGAATTTTGTCAAAGGCCTTTTCTGCATCTATTGAGATAGATGGATTAAAGACTTAAATGTTAGACCTAAAACCATAAAATCCCTAGAAGAAAACCTAGGCATTACCATTCAGGACATAGGCATGGGCAAGGACTTCATGTCTAAAACACCAAAAGCAATGGCAACAAAAGCCAAAATTGACAAATGGGATCTAATTAAACTCAAGAGCTTCTGCACAGCAAAAGAAACTACCATCAGAGTGAACAGGCAACCTACAAAATGGGAGAAAATTTTTGCAACCTACTCATCTGACAAAGGGCTAATATCCAGAATCTACAATGAACTCAAACAAATTTACAAGAAAAAAACAAACAACCCCATCAAAAAGTGGGCAAAGGACATGAACAGACACTTCTCAAAAGAAGACATTTATGCAGCCAAAAAACACACGAAAAAATGCTCATCATCACTGGCCATCAGAGAAATGCAAATCAAAACCACAATGAGATACCATCTCACACCAGTTAGAATGGCAATCATTAAAAAGTCAGGAAACAACAGGTGCTGGAGAGGATGTGGAGAAATAGGAACACTTTTATACTGTTGGTGGGACTGTAAACTAGTTCAACCATTGTGGAAGTCAGTGTGGCAATTCCTCAGGGATCTAGAACTAGAAATACCATTTGACCCAGCCATCCCATTACTGGGTATATACCCAAAGGACTATAAATCATGCTGCTATAAAGACACATGCACACGTATGTTTACTGCGGCACTATTCACAATAGCAAAGACTTGGAACCAACCCAAATGTCCAACAATGATAGACTGGATTAAGAAAATGTGGCACATATACACCATGGAATACTATGCAGCCATAAAAAATGATGAGTTCATGTCCTTTGTAGGGACATGGATGAAATTGGAAATCATCATTCTCAGCAAACTATCTCAAGGACAAAAAACCAAACACTGTATGTTCTCACTCATAGGTGGGAATTGAACAATGAGAACACATGGACACAGGAATGGGAACATCACACTCTGGGGACTGTTGTGGGGTGGGGGGAGGGGGGAGGGACAGCATTAGAAGATATACCTAATGCTAAATGACGAGTTAATGGGTACAGCACACCAGCATGGCACATGTATACATATGTAACAAACCTGCACTTTGTACACATGTACCCTAAAACTTAAAGTATAATAATAAAATAAAATAAAATAAAAAACAGGCAAAATATGCAAGTGCAAGAGGGATATTGATTTTAGCTTCCTTTTTGGCACAAGTGACCCTGTCCCCTTTAAAGCATAACTGTAAGAACCTGAGGCACTGGGTTTTTTAGATGCCACAGGCATAGAGGATTCCTTGATCTCACTATTTCCCAAATTGACTTAACAATGGCCTGAGAAACACTTTTTGGAATATATTTTGTAAAAGAGTATTGACCTGTATACAATATATTGCCAAGTAGCGTAACACTATGTATAAGATATTAACAATTAGGTCATTATGTATTTTATATAGACCTTATATATAAAATATAAATATATGTAAAATATATTTATATATTTTATCATTATATATACATATACCGTCAATCCTTATTCGTGGATTCCATATTGGTGAAATTCCTATTTGCTACAGTTTACTTGTAACCCCAAAATAACACTCAAGACACTTTCCCAATCATTCTTGGACATATGCAGAGCAGCAAAAAATCTGAGACCCCCATACTCATGTTCAGAGCTGAGGTCAAAGGTCAAACGAGGCAATATTCCGCCTTCTTGTTTCAGCTCTCATATTGTAAACCCATGTCCTATCCTTTTCACATTTTATTTAGTGCCACGTTTTTCTGCATTTTGTTTGTGATGTCACTGTTTAAAATGGCCCCCAAGCATAACACTGAGTTGCTATCTAGTGCTCTGAAGGAGAAGGCTATGATTTGCCTTACAGAGAAAATGTGTGTTAGATAAGCTTCCATCGGGCCTGAGCTATGGTGCTATTGGCCATGAGTTCAATGTTAATAAATCAAAATGATATTAAACAGTGTCTTTATACAGGACACACATAAAACAAGGTTATATATTGACTGATTGACAAAAATGTTGTGACCAGAAGTTCACAGGAGCCGAACCTTGTATTTCTTCTAGTAGTAATGGCTCAGTATTCACTAATTCCGTGTTTGTAGCAACTTTATAAACTATTACCACTGTGAATAATAAGAATGGATGATATACACAAATGAGTCAAAAAAACTTTAGGAACTTTAATTTCTTAACTTTAATTTCTTAGCCTGAATAAGAGCCACCTCTGGAAGACATTCATTTTTTCAGTCAATAAATATGTATTGAGTTCTTACTCTGTGCTGGGTATAACACTCTAACCCAAGCTTGTCCTACCCACAGCCCATGGGCTGCATGTGGCCCAGGACGGCTTTGAATGTGGTCCAACACAAATTCATAAACTGCCTTAAAACATTATGAGATTTTTGCTGGATTCCTGGCAAGATGGACAAATAGAAACAACTCTGGTCTGCAGCTCCCTGTGAAATTGGCACAGAAGGCAGGTGATTTCTGCATTTCCAACTGAGGTACACAGTTCATCTCATTGGGAATGGTTGGACAGTGGGTACAGCCCAGGAGGGCACCGAACCAGGGTGGGGCATTGCCTCACCCAGGAAGTGCTAGGGGTCGGGAAACTCCCTCTCCTAGCCAAGAGAAGCCATTAGGGGCTGTACCGTGCGCTTTGGCCCAGATATTGCGCTTTTCCCATGGTCTTTGCAACACATAGACCAGGAGATTCCCTCCAGTGCCTAGACCACCAGGGGCCTGGGTTTCAAGCACAAAACTGGGCAGCCGTTTGGGCAGACACTGAGCTAGCTGCAGGAGGTTTTTTTCATACCCCAGTGGTGCCTGGAACACCAGCGAGACAGAACCGTTCACTCCCCTGGAAAGGGGGCTGAAGCCAGAGAGCCAAGTGGTGTGGCTCAGTGGGTCCCACTCCCACGGAGCCCAGCAAGCCAAGTTCCACTGGCTTGAAATTCTCGCTACCAGCACAGCGGTCTGAGCTTGACCTGGAATGCTCGAGCTTGGTGGGGGGAGGGACATCTGCCATTGCCGAGGCTTGAGTAGGGTTTTACCCTCACAATGTAAACAAAGCCACCAGGAAGTTCGAACTGGGAGGAGCCTACCGCAGCTCAGCAAGGCAGCTGCAGCCAGACTGCCTCTCTAGACTCCCTCCTCTCTGGGAAAGGCATCTCTGAAAAAAAAGGCACCAGCTCAGTCAGGGACTTATAGATAAAACCCCCATCTCCCTGGGACAGAGCACCTGGGGGAAGGGGCAGCTTTGGGCCCAGCTTCAGCAGACTTAAACCGCCCAGCCTGATGGCTCTGAAGAGAGCAGCAGATCTCCCTGCACAGCGTTCAAGCTCTAATAAGGGATAATCTGCCCTCTCAAGTGGGTCCCTGACCCCCGTGTGTCCTGACTGGAAGATACCTCCCAGTAAAGGCCGACAGACACCTAATACAGGAGAGCTCTGGCTGGCATCTGCAGGTGCCCCTCTGGGACAAAGCTTCCAGAGGAAGGAACAGGCAGCAATCTTTGCTGTTCTGCAGCCTCTGCCAGTGATACCCAGGCAAACAGGGTCTGGAGTGGACCTTCAGTAAACTCCAGCAGACCTGCAGCAGAGGGGCCTATTAGAAGGAAAACTAACAAATAGAAAGGAATAGTAGCAACATCAACAAAAAGGATGTCCACTCAGAGACCACTTCTGAAGGTCACCGACTTCAAAGACCAAAGGTAGATAAATCCACAAAGATAGGGAGAAACCAGTGCAAAAAGACTGAAAAATCCGAAAATTAGAACGCCTCTTCTCCTCCAAAGGAACACAACTCCTCGCCAGCAAGAGAACAAAACTGGACAGAGAATGAGTTTGAAAATTGACAGCAGGCTTCAGAAGGTGGGTAATAACAAACTCCTCCAAGCTAAAGGAGCATGTTCTAACCCAATGCAAGGAAGCTAAAAACCTTGAAAAAAGGTTAGACAAATTGCTAACTGCCATTTTAGAGAAGAACATAAATGACCTGATGGAGCTGAAAAACACAGCACGAGAACTTCATGAAGCATACACATGTATCAATAGCTGAATCAATCAAGCAGAAGAAAGGATATCAGAGACTGAAGATCAACTCAATGAAATAAAGTGAGAAGACAAGATTAGAGAAAAAAAGAGTAAAAATAAATGAACAAAGCCTCCAAGAAATGTGGGACCATGTGAAAAGACCAAATCTACCTTTGATTGGTGTACCTAAAAGTGACACAGGGAACAGAACCAAGTTGGAAAACACTCTTCAGGATATTATCCAGGAGAACTTCAGCACCTAGCAAGACAGACCAACATTCAAATTCAGGAAATACAAAGAACACCACAAAGATACTCCTGGAGAAGAGCAACCCCAAGACACATAATCGCCATATTCACCAAGGTTGAAATGAAGGAAAAAATGTTAAAGGCAGCCAGAGAAAGGTCGGGCTACCCACAAAGGGAAGCCCATCAGACTAACAGCAGATCTTTTGGCAGAAACCCTACAAGCCAGAAAAGAGTGGGGGCCAATAGTCAACATTCTTAAAGAAAATAATTCTCAACCCAGAATTTTATATCCAGCCAAACTAAGCTTCATAAGCAAAGGAGAAATAAAATCCTTTACAGACAAGGAAATGCTGAGAGATTTTGTCACCACCAGCCACCAGACCTGCTTTACAAGAGCTCCTAAAGGAAGTACTAAACATGGAAAGGAACAACTGGTACCAGCCACTGCAAAAACATGCCAAAGTGTAAAGATCGTCAATGATATGAAGAAACTGTCTCAACTAATGAGCAAAATAACCAGCTAGCATCATAATGGCAGGATCAAATTCACACATAACAATATTAACCTTAAATGTAAATGGGCTAAACGC
This sequence comes from Pongo abelii, assembly GCF_028885655.2. Classification (NCBI taxonomy): domain Eukaryota; kingdom Metazoa; phylum Chordata; class Mammalia; order Primates; family Hominidae; genus Pongo; species Pongo abelii. The sequence goes on along the minus strand of NC_071998.2, from coordinate 91,658,553 downwards.
CCCAATTAAAATGCCCCCAGGCTGGAAAATTGGATAAAGGGTCAAGACCCATTGGTGTGCTGTATTCAGGAGACCCATCTCATGTGCAAAGACACACATAGGCTCAAAATAAAGGGATGGAGGAATATTTACCAAGCAAATGGAAAGCAAAAAAAAAGCAGGGGTTGCAATCCTAGTCTCTGATAAAATGGACTTTAAACCAACAAAGATCAAAAGAGACAAAGAAGGGCATTACATAATGGTAAAAGGATCAATGCAACAAGAAGAGCTAACTATCCTAAATATATATGCACCCAATACAGGAGCACCCAGATTCATAAAGTGAGTTTTTAGAGACACACAAAGAGACTTAGACTCCCACACAATAATAGTTGGAGACTTTAACACCCCACTGTCAATATTAGATCAATGAGAAAGAAAATTAACAAGGATATCCAGGACTTGAACTCAGCTCTGGACCAAGCAGACCTAATAGACATCTACAGAACTCTCCACCCCAACATTCCATGCTCATGGATAGGAAGAATCGATATTGTGAAAATGGCCATATTGCCCAAAGTAATTTATATATTCAATGCTATCCCCATCAAGCTACCATTGACTTTCTTTACAGAATTGGAAGAAACTGCTTTAAATTCCACATGGAACCAAAAAGAGCCCGCATAGCCAAGACGATACTAAGCAAAAAGAACAAAGCTGGAGGCATCACACAACCTGACTTCAAACTATACTACAAAGCTACAGTAACCAAAACAGCATGGTACTGCTACCAAAACAGACATATAGACCAATGGAACAGAACAGAGGCCTCAGAAATAATGCCACACATCTACAACCAACTGATCTTTGACAAACCTGACAAAAACAAGCAACAGGGGAAAGATTCCCTATTTAATAGAAAACTGACTAGCCATATGCAGAAAGCTGAAACTGGATCCCTTCCTTACACTTTATAAAAAAATTAACTCAAGATGGATTAACGACTTAAACCTAAGATCTAAAACCATAAAAACCCTAGAAGAAAACCTAGGCAGTACCATTCAGGACAAGGCATGGGCAAAGACTTCATGACTAAAACACCAAAAGCAATGGCAACAAAAGCCAAAATTGACAAATGGGATCTAATTAAACTAAACAGCTTCTGCACAGCAAAAGAAACTATCATCAGAGTGAACAAGCAACCTACACAATGGGACAAAATTTTTGCAATCCATCCATCTGACAAAGGGCTAACATTCAGAATCTACAAAGAACTTAAACAAATTTACAAGAAAAAACAAACAACCCCATCAAAAAGTGGGTAAAGGATATGAACAGATACTTCTCAAAAGAAGACATTTATGCAGCCAACAAACATATGAAAAAAAGCTCATCATCACTGGTCATTAGAGAAATGCAAATCAAAACCACAATGAGATAACATCTCATGCCAGTTAGAATGGTGATCATTAAAAAGTCAGGAAACAACAGATGCTAGAGAGGATGTGGAGAAATAGGAACACTTTTACACTGTTGGTGGAAGTGTAAATTAGTTCAACCATTGTAGAAGACAGTGTGACGATTCCTCAAGGATCTAGAACTAGAAATACCATTTGACCCAGGAATTCTATTACTGAGTATATGCCCAGAGGATTATAAATCATTCTACTATAAAGACACATGCACACGTATGTTTATTGCAGTATTATTTACAATAGCAAAGTCATAGAACCAACCCAAATGCCCATCAATGATAGACTGAATAAAGAAAATGTGGCACATATACACCATAGAAAACTACGCAGCCATAAAAAATGATGAGTTCATGTCCTTTGCAGAGACATGGATGATGCTGGAAACCATCATTCTCAGCAAACAAACACAAGAACAGAAAAACAAACACCACATGTTCTCACTCATAAGTGGGAGTTGAACAATGAGAACACATTGACACAGGGAGGAGAATATCACACATGGGGGCCTGTCACGGGGCTGGGGGTCTAGGGGAGGGATAGCATTAGGAGAAATACCTAATGTACATGATGGGTTGATGGGTGCAGCAAACCACCATGGCACGTGTATACCTACGTAGCAAACCTGCATGTTCTGCACATGTACCCCAGAACTTAAAGTGTAATAAAAAAAGTTAAAAAAAAATTATGAGATTTTTTTCGCAATTTTTTTTAGCTCATCAGCTATTGTTACTGTTCATGTATTTTATTGTGGCCCAAGACAATTCTTCTTCCTCCAATGTGGCCTGGGGAAGCCAAAAGATTGGATACCTCTGCTTAATCATTTTAGCAAATATATACACTGTCCTGACTTTCTGAAAGACTGTCGTCTAGCCAGCAGGGCCACCATTTCCATATATTATATAATGCAACACCTGAGTGGAGAGCACAGACTTAGCCAAATAATCCCATTGGTGAATGAATGATTGCAAGCTTGATAAATGCTTGGAAAGAGAAGAACATGGTTCTCTAAGAAGTCAGCCTGCTTAGATGGAAGATGGGAGGTGGGCTGGATAATCCAATGAGAAGATTGAGTGAAAGGAGCATGACATTCCATAGAAACTGAGAGAAGACCATCAGGCCCAAAGCAAAAGGAAAGAAAAATAATCCAAACTAAAGCTGGAGAGACAGCAGGGGGTAAACTTATAATCCAAGCTTTATAAGCCAAGCTAAGAAATTTCGGTTTTATTCCAAGCACAATGAGAAACCACTAATAAGGGTTGATTAGATTATTTACCTTATACAATCACTCTAGCTACGGCATTACTGGAAGGCAGAGGAGGTGGTCAGAATCAATGTGGGGAGAACAGCTAAACTATCACAACCTCCCTCAAGTGTCTCTTAAGTAAAAATATAGCCTAACAAATACATAAACATAAATGTACAGAGCAGAGCTGACCTTACACAGAGGGAAGAATGATGAGAAAAATCAGCATGGCCATAATCAAGAGTTTTATAGCCTTTGTTCTAAAAATTATAAACCGTGGGAATACTGTGATGACTTCTTTTTATAAATATATATCTGAATTTACTTTCAAATGCATACTTAACCTTCTTTACTGTGGTTTCCCTTGTTTTCAAAAGTTTTATTTGAGTCTCCCTTCAAATGTCATTATTCCCCCATTTTCACAAAATCTGCTTTATGAAAGCAAACCACTTTTTGAATGTATAAATATTCTTATGAATACAATGATTTCCCTCATCTGTGAATCCCAAAGCAATTTCTCTGGAAAGGATGGAGGTGGCAGGGAATTTTTAGTTATAACCATGAATTAAAGGTAATCTATATAACTCACAATTTAAGACATCTAGATTTTGCTGTGGATGCTCCCTTTTTTCCTGTATCAGACATATTAATAAATGGTAAAAGTTGTATTTCAGAGGAGGAAGTGAGGAAAGACAGGGAAAGGAGCATTGAACAGAAGAAGGAAAAAGAAGAACACTCCTTCCCACGTGACCTTGTTTGGATCCTGATTTGGCCTTGTTTGGATCCTGAATTGTAAACAGACCTTCTTAAGACAAGCAGGGAAATTTGAATATGGACTGGTGGAATTGTATGATCTTGAGACATTTTGTTGGGTGTTATAATGCCAGGGTAGTATGTAAAAATATATTTAAGGCCAAGTATGGTGGCTCACACCTGTAATCCCAGCACTTTGGGAGGTCAAGGAAAGAGGATCACTTGAAGCCAGGAGTTCAAGACCAGCCTGGGAAACACAGCAAAAATAAAATAAAATAGTTAGCTGGGTGTGGTTGTGTGCCTGTAGTTCTAGCTACTTGGGAGGCTGAGGAAGAAGGATCACTTGAGTCCAGGAGGTCAAGACTGCAGAGAACCATGAACATGCCACTGTACTCCAGCCTGCATGATAGAGTGAGACCCTGTCTCTATGAAAAAAAGAGAAAAAAATTATTCAAAAGTTTTAAATAGAGATGCAGATTCAAGCATTATGTGTAAACTAACATGATATCTAGGATTTGCTTTCTAATACTCCAGAAAAGGGATAAGATAAATAAAAGGTGATTGGCAAAATGCTAGTAATTATTGAGGATGAGTAGTAGTACACAGTGATTCATTATACAGTCATATGTCACTTAACAACTGGGATACATTCTAAGAAATTCATTGTTGGGTGATTTTGTGGTCATGTGAATATCATAAAGCAAACATAACACAAATCTAGATGTATAGCCTATGGTACACCTAGGCTATATGGTATAGTCTATTGCTCCTAGGCTACAAACCTGTACAGCATGTTACTGTACAGAATACTGTGGCAATTGTAACATGATGGTATTTGTATATCTAAAAATATCTAAACAGAAAAGTACAGTAAGAATACAGAATTAGGCCAGGTGCGGTGGTTCATGCCTGTAATCCTAGCACTTTGGGAGGCCAAGGCAGTCAGATGGCCTGAGCTCAGGTTCAAGACCAGCCTGGGCAACATGGTGAAACCCCATCTCTACTAAAATACAAAAAAAATTAACTGGGCATGGCGACATGCGCCTGTAGTCCCAGCTACTCAGGAAGCTGAGGTAGGAGAATTACTTGAACCTGGGAGGCAAATGTTGCAGTGAGTCAAGATTACGCCATCGCACTCCATCCTGGGTGACAGAGCGAGACTCCATCTCCATAAAAAAAAAAAAAAAAAAGAATACAGAATTATACTCTTATAGGACCACCGTTAAATATATAGTTCATCATTGACCAAAATATCATTATGCGATTATGCAATACATGGCTGTGCTTGTTCTTTAGTTTTATATGTGCTTAAAAACTGAGGTAAAAGGAGGCAGAAGCCAAATTGCAGTGGGCTGAAGAGTGACAGGAAAAATACTTTTATGTTTTGCTATCTCAACTTCTTCAATGCATCTTTATGAAATGCTAAGCTTTGTTCTGACTGGGATTTGGGAAATTAAGACAGTGAATTGTGTTCACGGTTGGGAGGGTGATCTGGTTTGGCTGTGTCCCCACCCAAATCTCATCTTGAATATAGCTCTCATAATTCCCAGGTGTTGTAGGAGGAACTTGGTGGGAGATAATTGAATCATGGGGGTGGTTTCCCCCATACTGTTCTTGCAGGAGTGAATAAGTCTCACAAGATCTGATGTTTTTATAAGGAGTTTCCCCTTACACTTGGCTCTTTCTCTCTCTTGCCTGCCACCATGTAAGACATGCCTTTCACCTTCGGTCATGATTGTGAGGCCTCCCCAGCCATATGGAACTGTGAGTCCATTAAATCTCTTTTTCTTTATAAATTACCTAATCTCAGGTATGTCTTTATCAGCAGTGTGAAAACAGACTAATAGAGAGAAGATATTGGTGCAGCCTCATTTTTAGGGAGACAGTGGTCTAGGAACCCCAGGAGGTGGCCAATAGCACAGGACACAGCAGTTGCTGGTAGAACATTGAGCACCAGCCAGGAGTCCTGCCATGCTGAAAGTGGAGACAAAGGTGGTAAGATGGATTTGTGGAACTTGTTACAATTCCTTTAAAGTCCCAGATATGACTAGGGGAAGTGAACGTGGTCAATGAAGCACTTACAGTGTTCTGAAAACTGAGTGCACAGACTCAAGAAGCAGGCTTGAAAGGGGAAGGCATGCCCTGGGGCTGGACAAACCAGGAGCCAAGAAATTAGATACACACACACAGATAAAAGCTAACACGTACAAAGCACTCATCTTGAGTCACGCGCTGTTCTAAACTCTTTACATATATTCATTTATTCCTCTGTGAGTAGATATTATTCTATTTGACAAGTACAGAAACTGAGGAACAAAGAGATTCTGTAGCTTGCTTAATTTGGCAAATTCTAACCCAAGTATTCTGACTTCAAACTCCTGCTTTTCACCTGTATTCTATACTATTCTTTACCCCAAACACACACACACCCTTAGGAATAACAACCAGATAGACACTCAGTAATATGTTTGTGGGTGAATATTTTTTTCTTTATGTTTGTCCATTTTTTAGGTTTTGTGAGTTAAACATATTATTTACATCTTCATTTTTAAATCCATAAATATATGTTTTAAATGAGGCCTTTCCTTGTTATAAATTCTCAAAATATTAATGTGAGATTTTGCCTCAATTAAATGAAAGTAAAAGTCCTTTCTGGAAGCATTTTTGATTTATGCTCATGAAAGGATGTTCCCTAAGAATAGGAAAGTACTATGAGATAGAAAATGTGACTATGAACATGGAAGAGCCCCAGGAAAATGCTCCTGTGTGGTCAGAGACCTCTTGACACTACAACAGAGAGATGGGATTAACACAGTGTGGTGAATTGCAAAAATGGCCAAAAATATTTCCACCCTAGTATCTATGCTCCCTTGCAATGAGACTTTGCAGGAAGGGAAGGACCCCAGAAAGGGAAATAAAAGCCATCCAAAATACTTGCTACATCTCTGTTTTACTTTGAACCAGCACTGATCCAGGTAGATAATCACATGTTAGAAGGGCAGATTTGCTGTGGGAAACAAAAGATTAAGAAACATCATACAGAGAACTGCAAAGCTCCTAGTGTGACCACTAAGGATCATTGTCCACTCATTTCCTCTCTTTCCAATAAGACATTCTTCGGATTCAAATGTCAGGGAAGTCAATTTCATCTTCATACTATTTTCCCACTGTTCATATTGCCAGGGAGAACTGAGCATGGCCACTGGATAAAGGTAACATTTTTATTTCTTCTTTAGTGTCATTCCCTGTGAGGATGTTTCTGAACCATGCAAATTTTAAATGCTATGTGTTTAACAATATGTGGGGAAGCACATAGGGGTTTTTTAAGTTATAAATAAACTACGGAAAGTAAGTGTATGCAGTACTGTTGAAACAGAATAGCCCTTATGAATTACATTATTCAGAGCCCCTCTATCCTCCATCACTCCTATGGTCGCACCATAGTCATCTCCTGAAGCAACAGTCACTGAGTTAGACCATAGCTTCCTAATCTTCTACCTCATCAGAACTTCCAGTCCATTGGCCCATCCACCTTTCCCAGCCGTCGGCCCATCCTGGCTTCCTGCTCACCCTATGCAATTCACATGCCGAGAACTATCATTTCCATATTTCAGTTTCTCACATTTCCCTGGCTAAACTCTAGTGCTGGATATGTCCAATCACCCACCTGCCTCATACACATACCTGAGCTTCTGGTCATATTTGAGAAAAATCCCCAAAGGCTTCTCTAGTCAGCTTGCTCTGCACTATCACTACTGCAATGGCTAATTTTAGGTGTCAAATACACCTCGAAAGCTGGTAAAGCATTATTTCTGGGTGTGTCTGTGAAGGTGTTTCCAGAGGAGACTGGCATGTGCATCTGTGAACTGAGTGGGGTTAGATCCACCCTCAATGTGAGTAGGCACCATCCAATCGACTGAGCGCCCAGATACAACAAAAAGACAGAGGAAAGGCAGATTCACTTTTTCTCTGGGACATCCTTTTTCTCCTGCCTTTGGACATCAGATCTCCAGGTCCTCTGGCCTTGGGCCTCCAGAACCTGTACCAGTGTTCGTCCTACCACCACTACCACCGCCACCATGTTCTCAGGCCTTCAGCTTCATACCAAGTCATACCACCATCAGCTTACTTGGTTCTGAGGCTTTCAGACTTGGACTGAGCCATGCTACCAACATTCCTGGGTTTCCAGCTTGCAGGCAGCCTACTGTGGGACTTTCCAGCCTCCATAATCATGTGAGCCAATTCCCCTAATAAATTTCCTATCAGATATCTATATATCTATACAGCCAGCCTCTGTATCCACCAGTTATGAATCTGTGGATTCAACCAACTGCAGACCAAAAATATAGTATTCAGATTGAAAATATAGTATTTGCAGGATGCAGAACCCATGGATAGAAAGGGTTGACTTTTTGTATCTATAGGTTCAGCCAGGCCAAGTGCGGGACTTGAACATCCATGGATTTCGGTATCCATGGGGCAGGGGGGGCGGGGGAGGAGGGGGTCCTGAAACTAATTCCCTGCAGATACCAAAGGACAACTGTATATTTATATTGATATAGATATGAATATATAGATATATATCCTATTAGTTCTGAGTCTCTGAAGAACCCTGATCATATAACTACTTAAACCTAAAACATTTTTCTACTTTCTTCAAACATCTAATCTCCCCTTTAACCTCCTCACTCCCAGCAGATAATCTCACCTCTTACTTACTACAGAGAAAAAACACTATCAAATGAAAACTCCATCAACTTTCCTTTCCTCCTTCCCTCCTGTATGATTAAGAGTACTCTCCTGTCTAAAAACTATCCCTCTCACCCATGTTCTGAATCCCATTCCCCCATCATCTTAGGGTCTTCTAGCTAGTAAATAACAGCCCACCCTCATTCCAACCTCACTTCCCGTCTCTCTGCTCTACTGACTCCTTCAGGTCAGCATTTGAGCAGATACAAGGCTTTCTTTAAAGTGATAGTTAATTGTATGTGTCAACTTGACTGAGCTAAAGGATGCCGAAATAGCTGGTTAAATATTACTTCTGGATGTGTCTGTGAGGGTGTTTTGGAAGAGACTGGCATTTGAACTGGTAAAGAAGATCACCCTCCCCAATTTTGGTAGGCATTATCCAGTCCATAGAGAGCCTAAAGAGAATAAAAAGGCAGGTGAATTTGCTCTCTCACTGCTTGAACTGAGACATCCATTTTCTCCAGTCCTCAGACATCGGTGCTCCTGATTCTTATGGTCCTCAGACATCAGCGCCTGATTCTCAGGCCTTAGAACTCAGACCAAAACTTACACCATTGGCCCCCTGGTTATCAGACCTTCAAACTCTTACTGGGCTTTAATATCATTGGCTCATCTGGTTCTCAGGGCTTTGGGCTTGAAATGGAACTTACATCAGCAGCTTTCCTGGGCCTCCAGCTTGCCAATGACAGATATTGGGATTTCTCAGCCTTCATAATCACAAGAGCCAAAGCCTCATAATAAATCTTTTTCTTTGTATCTATCTATATCTATATATCTAGGAGAACGCTAATACATCTTCCATCATATATATATGTAACACCCAATCAAGTAGAACATATAATATATGTAGCATCCAATCAAACAAGCGTCCAAATCAAGTAGCCCACCCCCATCCTTTGATCCTTAATAAAAGCCAATGGGATATAGATATAGATATAGGTATAGATATAGATATAGATATAGATATAGATACAATCTCCACTTATGCCCCATCTACCCTCTTCTCTTTTCCCTCCTTCGCAGTTAAACGTCTCCAGAGAGTTACATACCTTAACAATCTCTATTCATCACCATCCACTCTTTCAAATCTGGAGTCTACTCTTACCAGTCCTGTATAACAGCTGTCACTAAGATCAACAATGATCACCATGTCAAAATCCAGTTGGAATGGAAAACTAGAAAAATTTCCTCAAGGAGCTTAAATTGATCACCTTGTCATGATTGCCCATCTTCCCTTAGCAAAAACTGTAAATACAGAAATTATAGAAACTGTCAGCTTATCACAAAAACTCTAATGAAAAATAGCTTGCAGTCACATTTATGGAGTAACAACAAAAATTTAGCAAAGCTAAGTACTAAAAGTAGAAGAAAATTTCATAATACATACAGCTTGCTAAAGAAAGCCACAGATTTGTACTTGTTTTAATTTTTCTTTAATAACTTTCACATGGTAAAAATGCCTGCTTGTTCAATAACTAAAACAAAAGGTATACAAGGAAAACAATCATCCAAATCAAGTAGCCTTCCCCCATCCTCTGATCCTTAATAAAAACCAGTGGAATACTCTTCCATATCTTCCTCCCAGTCACAAAAACATATACAAGCATGTGAATACATACATAGGGGTTTGGCTTGTTTGCTGGTTAGCTATTTGGTCAGTGTGGTTGGGTGGTTGGTTGGTTGGTTTTCTTCAATATACTTTATTTTCTAGAATAGTTTTAGGTACAGAGAGAAATTGAGCAGAAAGTACACAGAGTGCTCATATGCTCTCTTCCTCCCACCCCAACATCGCTTCCCCAACTATCAGCATCCAGCACCAGAGCAGTCCATTTGTTATCATCAATGAACCTACACTGACACATCATTATCACCTAATGTCCATAGTTTATATTAGGGCTCACTCTTGGTATTATACATTCTATGGGTTTTGACATACATAATATCATATCCACAGTTACAGTATGGTACAGAATCATTTCATGACCCTAAAAATCCTCTGTGCTCTGCTTCTTCATCCCCCCCTGCCTCCTAAATGCTGGCAATCACTGATCTTTTTACTGTCTCTATAGTTTTCCTTTCCAAAATGTCATACAGTTGGAATTATACAGTATGTAGCCTTTTCAGATTGGCTTCTTTAATAAGCCTTTAAGATTCTTCCATGTCTTTTCATATGATTAGGAGGACTCTCCTGTCTAAAAATAATGGAATAAACAATGGAATAATATTCCATTGTCTGGATGTATCACAGTTTGTCAGTTCACCTAGGAAGGACATCTTGATTACTTCCAAGCTTTGACAAATACGGATAAGGATGCTATATACAACCATCTGCTGGTTTTGTGTGAACCTAGGTTTTCAACTCATTTGGAAATACCAAGGAATGCAACTGCTGTCATGTATGATAACAGTATCCCAGCTGTCTTCCAAAGTGGCTGTACCATTTTGCATTTCCACCAGCTATGAACGAGAGTTCCTGTTGTCCCATGTAAGTTTGTTTTTATAGAAATAAAATAATTCTACAGACATTACTCTATATATTCCTTTTTTTTCTTAACATAAATCATGGATCTCCCATAAACCACTGATAAAGACTACATTCTTTTGTCTTAATAATTTTGTGCATATATATTTTACATATATGTATACTTTTATACATCTGTATAATTTTATATATATGTATGATTTTATATATATATATATAAGATAGCATACATATTTTCAAATTCTGGCTCCTTCATTTTACTGTGAGTAAATTAAAATCTCAATGCCTTCATTTTCTCATCTCTACAATAAAGATAATTTGGTGAAGGTTTATTGAGTTAAGATATATAATGTGTTTATAATTATACCAGATATACTAAACACTAATGTTATTATTGTAGGAAAAAGATTATTAAAGACATTGAAATGAGCCAAAGAAATTACTAAGTGTCTGTCTAGCACACCCTTCCAGGTTATATTAACCTTTCATCATCTTTGAGCTATTTTACAACTCTGTAAGTTGTAGAAAATAGAAGACAATGTAAATTATTTCTGTCCATAAAAATGCAAATTAATTTTCTCTAGAATATCATTGATTTTTCCCTCATAGATAGATCTGTTTTACATCTATTTGTAAATTCATTCCAGTATTCTTTATTTTCCTATATAATGTGTGGTTCTTTTAATTTCCCTTTGAACCAACTGTAACATTTTAACTGCCTCCTTCATTAATTAATGAGTTAAATAAACTCTTTATACATGTTCATTTTATATCTGTATGAAAGTCATGATTTTATATATTTTGTAATTGCCCTTCATATTATAGTGTTTTTTTTTCAAGGAATGGTTGTGAATCAAAATGTTATACCCACTTTTCTATATGTACAAAAGCAAAGATACTCTCATAAAGGCAAGTGTGCAGAAAATGTGTGAAATATATAACACAAATACCTTCATTGTTAAAAGTGCTTGAAGAAATCAGCATGCTGAAGCATAAATCAACATTAAGAACTCTGCAACAACCAAGAACTGGAGTTAAACACTAAAATCCCATAAATATGTATCATGTAAATAATTATAGGTATAGGTTACAAATAAAAAGAAAAAAGGTTCTGAAATAACATATAATATTTTTAAAATACATTTAACTACAATAATATGTCTCTAAAACCCTTCCATGCCCAATCCTTTGGTAGATAGGAAATCTGATTGCATAATTACTTTGGACTATAAGAAAGAGATTCCCCTACATGCCTGAAAAACTTTCTACAAAAAAGGCATCATTAAGGGGAGGATAGACAGCCTGCCTGCTTTGTTCTCACAAATATTCATGAGCACAGAATTTTCCTTCTGGCAGCTTCTTTCTGTAGACCTTGCCGGGGAACAGACCCTCTTGTTGAGCCATAGCAATCATCTGCCTAAACTAAGGGGACCTAACAGGGTCCAGCTAATCTCTTATCTGTGTATGCTCAAAGATAATTGGCTTGATTCTGATTTGCCTGTTTTTATAAGAACACTAAGAAATGGTAAGGAATATCCACTACCTCCTCAAAATGTTTGGCAGGAAGAGGTTCTGAATAAAGTGGATTTAAAGTGGATTATGTAAAATTTGCAAAATGAATTAAGCTGATTCTGACTCAGCAATGTCTGAGCACTTACAAATTCATAAATAAGCACACCATCCATGACAAGAATATTTTTTGAATGAAAGGTAAATAGCTATAGAAGTACAGGGCCTTTGATCAGTATCTTGACAAATGAAGTACTGTAGTCCCCCCTTATCTGCAGGGGATACATTCCAAGACCCCCTGTGGATGCCTGAAATCGTGAATAGTACTGAACCCTATATACACTATCTTTTTTCCTATACATACAATAAAGTTTAATTCACAAATTATGCACTGTAAGAGATTAAAAACAATAATATAGTAGAACAATTATAACAATATACTGTAACAGGCCAGGCACGGTGGCTCACGCCTGTAATCCAGCATTTTGGGAGGCCAAGGTAGATGGATTACTTGAGGCAAGGAGTTCGAGACCAGCATGGCCAACATGGCAAAACCCCATCCGTACTAAAAATACAAAAATTAGCCAGGTGTGATGGTGCACACCTGTAATTCTAGTAACTCGGAGGCTGAGGCACAAGAAATCGCTTGAATCCAGGAGGTGGAGGTTGCAGTAAGCCGAGATTGTGCCACTACACTCCAGCTTGGGTAACAAAGCAAGATTCTGTCTCAAAATAAATATATATATATATGTGTGTGTGTGTGTGTGTGTGTGTGTGTGTGTGTACATACTGTAATAAAAGTTATGTGAATATGGCCTCTCTCTAAATATCTTATTGTACTATACTCACCCTTCTTGTGTTGATGTGAAATGATAAAATGCCTACATGATGAAATGAAGTAAGGAAGCAGGACAGCGTGAGATTTCATCATGCTACTAGCACAGTGCTCAACTTAAAACTTATGAATTGTTTGTTTCTGGAATTTTCCATTTAATATTTTTGTACTGTGGTTGACCACAGGTAACTGAAACTGCAGAAGGCAAAACTACAGATAAGGTGGGAATACTGTAATTAGTATAACAGTGACTTACTAGTCCCGCTGTGGGAAAGTATGCTAAGAAACTACAAGGAATTCACATCATATAGGCCCATTTTTTCCCACTTAAAAGAGAAAAAGATATAGCACACTTGAATACTTAATTCCTGAAATGAATTTAGAAATATAATTCTCATTTATATTTCCATTTGTAAGAAACCTTAAGAATCTATATCATTCTACCCAGAACATTTGCTTCCCAGAAGGAAATCAAGTCTTTCCCCAAAAGGGTCAAATCACTATTTTTCATGAAAAGTCAGTTAAATGCTAACCAGATATTAAGGCTTCTAAAAAGTTTATATCCATCTAGACCAGAAGTTCCCAAACTTTGTCTTTAAAGGGTCAGATAGTATTTTTGGCTTTGCAGACCATATGGTCTCTGTCATAATGTTAAATGCATTTGAACCAGAGCAACTCCATCTTGAATAGGGGCTGGGTAAAATGAGGCTGGGACTCGCTGGGCTGCATTCCCAGGAAGTTAGGTATTCCTAGCCTCTAGATGCTTATGGTTAAGGGAGCAAATTGGTAACATCTACTAAACAGACCTAGACTCAGGAATGTCCTGATATCCCAGTATCTTGAGAACAGAAGCATTTGTAATTTTGCTTTAAAGATAATAATATCATTTGCTGCAAAATATAGTAATTAAGAAAATTAATCCTTTATCACAAACTGTATTAGTCCATTTTCACATTGCTGATAAAGACATGCCTCAGACTGAGCAATTTATAAAAGAAAGAGGTTTAATGGACTTACAGTTCCACATGGCTGGGGAGGCCTCACAATCATGGCGGAAGGCAAGGAGGAGAAGTCACATCTTATGTGGATGGTAGCAAGCAAAAAGAGAGCTTGTGCAGAGAAACTCCCGTTTTCAAAACCATCAGATTTCATGAGACCCATTCACTATCACAAGAACAGCATGGGAAAGATCTGCCCCATGATTCAATTACCTCACCAGGTCCCTCCCACAACATGTGGGAATTCAAGATGAGATTTCGGTGGGGACACAGACAAACCATATCACAAACCCTTGTAGTAGAATGCCTCTCCCCATAATATAAACAAGAGGTGTACCTAGCTGGGTGCATCCCTCCTCTTGCTTTCGGGAATGCCCTGCTCTGCCTGTGGAGTAGCCATTCTTTATTCCTTTACTTTTTTAATGAACTTGCTTTCACTTTACTCTATGGACTCGCCTGGAATTCTTTCCTGCATGAGATCCAAGATTCCTCTCTTGGGGTCTGGATCAGGACCCCTTTCTGGTAACAATAACTATTCATAGTTGTGCAAAAGACTTAAGATATGCCAACAAATGGGCATGGCTGTGTGCCGATTAAACTTCATTCACAAAAGCAGGTAGAGAGAGAAATTTAGCCCTAGGGCCATTGTTTGCTGACCTCTTTCTCTAGGCCTTTCTTTTAGAACTCACAGTTCATGCAAAACAAAATGTGAGACGAAGAGCAGTGAATATTATATTCCCTATGTGTCCCTATTTTCAGAGCACAGGGTTCTTGTGCTTTCCCTAAAACTGTTCCTTAAATCATGCAGTAGCCTCTCAAGCAAGCAGAAGAGAAACTGTCTTGCTTGATAGTATTCCATACAGTTCCTCTGCATCAGTGAAGAAGATGCAGAGGATGTTTTCAGAGAAGTCTTCTGTATTAAGTGACTCAATCACACTCACTTCAAAGAGATCTCCCCACTCAAAGGCATTTTAACCTGAAGTGCCACTTCTTTCTCAAAGGATATCAAGTACCAGAGTATCTTAGCCTGCCGTCTTGTGGCAAATTGGAATATGGACAGGAAAATCACTGGACCAAGACTGGAACAAGCTGGAATACCTGCTTTGTAACAGGCTCTTTGTAACATGTGCTAGACACAGGGGCTCTACAGGGAGGCAAGAAAGCAATAGTCCCTTGCCCTCAGGGAGTTTACAACTGTAGAAGAAAAGATAGATATTAATCAGAAAAATTACATGAACATATATAAAATTACAGCTGTGAAAAATAGTCTGAAGGAGCTGTCCATCATGCTTGGAAAGTGGATAAAGTGGATTCAGCCTAGGCAGGAAAGGTGGAGAAGACATCCCTGAGGATAAGACGATTCAACTGAGGTCTGAGATGAGTAGGGATTTGCCAGGTGAACAAGTGAGAGAAGATGATTCCAGAGAGAGAAGCAGTAACTATAAAAACCATGTGGTGGAGAAAAGCTAGGGGGGACGCTGGTATGAGATAAGGCCAGGAGGTAAAGAGGGGCCAGATGGTGCAGGGGCTCAGAAGGCATGAAAGGAGGTGTTTTTATTTATCCCATAATCAGAGTGAACCTATAAAACAGTTTATGCAAGTCAGAGTGACAGAATCAGGTTTACATTTCAAAAAAGGTCACACCCTGTATCAGTCAGGGTCCAATCAGGAAACAGAAACTATGCAGCAATTTGAACGGGGAAAATTTAACATCAAGGATTATTAGCTTTTTAACAGGAAATTGGAGTCACAAGGGATGGTCTGTGAGAAATAAAGAAAACTGGAGACGAGAGAGAGAAAGAATTACAAGCATAGCCGATATAAGGAACTGCCACTAACCAAGGAGGAGCCTCCTACTGAGATCTGGAGCTTGTTGGAGACGCCATGGCTGTGGCTTACTGGACAACACAGAAGTCTCAGTGGTGGAACTTACTGAAAAATGCGCCCTCTAGGGTACCAGGGAAAGCCATTCAAAAGGAGGTAACTCTCCAGAGGCACTCCATAATGAAACTGCACAAGAGCATGCCACAGGAAGCTTCTGGCCACTGGGTGCTGCTGGCCATGATGCACTACAGGAGCTGGGCTTAGGAGCCTGGCACCTGAGAAGCTGCCCACAGGAGGTGGGCCCTGGGAAATCTATGCACACTGCAGGAGGCTGCAGAGAGCCAGAGAGCCATACAGCCCAACTAGGAGAGAAAACTCCTTCCTCCTCCAGTGTCTCTCCAGTGCCCTCTGCTGACAAAGCTTAGCAACATGCCAGTTGGCAAAGGAAACATATTTAAAGGACCCAGCCAGAGAAGGCAAGGCAGAGTGGATTTGAAACTGAGGGGCCATAAATTGATAACCAGCAAACACTGGCCTCTTATATGGAGAGCTTTCTAGAAGAACAGTAAGAGTGGATGCAAGTAAACCATTTAGGAGGTGCTTAAGTAGCCCAGGAGAGGGAAGAAAAGGAGATAATTAATAACCTATAGGTTCTGGAACAAATACATGAGCAAGTTCCCAATGGATTATGGGAAGGACACCAAATAGCATGGCTTATGTCCCTGTGCTCACTGACCTTGCAGAAAAGCTGCCTCGAAAAGTATGGCTAAGAGACCAAGGAGAGTCAGCTGTCATACATGGGTCGTAAGACAAGAGATTGGCAGCACCAGCTGTGTGGAGTCCATTCTTTGTATACAAAAGGCAAAGGAGTAGTGTTGCTCCCAAGAGACAGACTTGCCAGGCTTAACAAGAACATCAGTTCCAACAGAATCCACACCCAATCCATGCAAACAAACACTGTCAAAGCCAGGCCCACAAGGGCAGGCCTTTGGATCTAAAAAATTACTAGACAACAGCGAGCATGGCTTGTGACAAGGGCTTTTGGCTGACAGCCAGCAATCCTGGCCTTTTGGGGCTTCATACAGGCCTTCGAGCTACCTGCTATCTCAAGAAAATGGGGAGAGGGGAGTCCAGGTGAGGAGATGAAGTGTCACAGCATGTCTCTGAGTCATCTCTCACGTCTCCCAAACATTAAATCTCCAAGTGGCAGAACCTGAGTTCCTACTGAGAAGCCAGGGTTAACGCAAATTTATCAACAACTATAATTTACTAAACACAAAAATAAGCATTTAGAATGGCTTCCTCTAGGCAGTAGAACCGTGGCTGGAGAGAGAAGTAGGGCAAGTGACTATTGCTTTTTAAATAAACCCTTTGGCATGGTTTAATTTTTTTTAAGACTTCACTGAAGGTGGAGAGTTTTCAATTGGATAGAGAAAGTTGTTATATGATTTTGATATTGGACTGGAATTTTAATAACTCAAATAAGATTACTTTGGGTCTAAAAGTAACTAGAATTTTTATTATCTGAGAGTGACCAAAGAAGTTGTAAGAATATGCCTGAGATGGTCAGGGGGAAAAGAACAGTTTTGCTCTCCTGGTACCCCTCTGAATTCAGCTCTTTCAATATAATGGCACACATAGGAAGTGTGCTGAGAAGGAATCGCTTAGAATTGAGTTCTGCTGGTTGGTGGAACCAGGATTTCGACAAATCTGAATGTAGGGGTAGTCGTGGTTTCTGAGAGTTGAGTAAGCTCTTTTGTTCCATGAAAGTGTTGCTTGCTTGTAGGTTGGTTTGCATAATGCTGCAGTACCAAACTAAAATTCTTCTCATTTGGAAGTGTGAATCCATATCTCAAAATCAGTAGTGAAACAGACCATCCTGGTGGATTTGCAAAGCAGGACTTGACTAAAACCTTGAATTCATTATCTGTCCATAAAGAAGATATGAGGTCATAGAATAGAGATGGCAAGAGAGGTCAGGTGAGGATCCTTTGGAGAGATCTGCTGAACCCCCAACCAAAGGAGGTGGTGTGAGGGGCCTGCCTCTAACCGCAAGCTTACCAAAGAGGGCCTCCGAGGGACCACTCAGGGAGCTTGCAGTCCAAGGGATGCAGTGCACTGCTGTTTGATTCCCATCCAAGAAATCTGGAGAACAATGGTGCCTTTCAGGTGTGGCAAATTCTCAAGGCTGATTTTTTTTTCTTGTGGAGCCCTTTCAAAGTTTCCTCAAGCAATGCCTCCCCTCCAGCGGACTCCTGACAACAACTCCCTCAACTTACTCATCTGACAGTGAGGCCCCAATCCCCTTCTGCTGAGCAATCACCTTCGAGAGGAAGTGTCTTAAGGAGAATTTTTTTCCAAGTGGCCAGCTCCCTGCCACTGACCCGCTTGGCCCAGGAAAAACTCACTCATCATTGCCCTCTTGTCATCATATGGACAATTTGTTCCCAAGTCTAATTCAACCAACGAGACAGAAACTGCAAAGCTTAAACAGCTCAGTCGCCAGTCATAAATAAAACAGTGCTAGGAGAGAATAATTTTTCAACTATAAAGAGACCAAGACGAGGGAATAATTTACATTTCTGGTTTGCGTGAGTGGAGCTGCAAAAATAGCCCATCATATGTACATTACTATATTTTAACAAATTTCCTATTGGTAGACGGCTAGATTGCGACAGGAATTAACAGGAATTCCTACAAAATAAACCGGACTCAAGCCAGGCGCTGAACCTGGATGCTGACAGACACGGGAAGAGAACACCCGCCCCGCAGATCTCGGCGCCTGCGCCGGCTCGGCACCGGCTCTCCGCGGCGCGCATGCGTTACGCGATTAGCGCTATTCCTGTGGCGCTTCCACGGCCCCGGCGCGCCTCCTGCGGGAAATGCAAAACTCCCTCCTCCTCGCCTGCGGAGCCGGTTTCAAGAGAGCGAGCGGTGGGTTCTGGAATCACCCTGTCCTGCCGGAAGCGTAAGCTCCCCCGCCTACCTGGGGACTGGGCGGGGCTCCGGGGAGAGAGCCCAGGCCTCCGCAGCCCCACCAGCTCTGGCCAGGTGCGTGGTATTCGAGTGTAGATTTGTTGTGAGGGTTAAAGTACTTAAAGTTCCTTGTCTTAAAGAGCATAATAAATTGTGGCTGTTGTTACCTGCTTCCGTCACTTCTGGCGCCTGAGATTTGGTTCTTCCTCTCCAGGATTAATTTTGTTTGCTCAGTCATCTTCCACCTGCTCAAGAATTTTAACCAGTTGCCACACCTGAGGGCTTTGATTTATCCCTTCTTGGCTGGGCCTTCTCCTTCAGCCCATCTTCCCCATCATTTACAAATACCCTCCTGTTTTCTGTGCTCTGTCCCTACCTACCTCTCCTGTCCCCATCTCATGAGAGTTATCAAAGGTTATCACATTTGTCTCTTCTCCTCCCACCCCATCCACCCAACTCACTGGAATCTGGCTGCTTCTACCCACTCCACTCAAACTGCTCCCAGCAAGGTCCTCAGCGACCTGTCATGCACCCCAATGAGCACTTTTCCATGCTGCTCTCTCTGCAGCTCCTGACACATCTATCTGAAACTGCTGCAAATCCTTCTGTCATCCACAATGCTCACACTCCTGGTTTTCCAAACTCTGATCACTGTATTTGCCACAAGTGTGTCTTCCTTCCCCTGCCCATTTCTGTTGGCTCCTGCACACATGCTTCCTGGCTTTTTTTTTTTTCCACACTCCACACTTTTATGGGGTGAAGATCTCCTTAATGCCATTGTTCTTGCCTTGCTGACTCCCAAATCTGTACCTCTAGTCTAGATCTTTCCTCTGAACTTCAAACTCTTGGCTATCCCACAGACACCGCAGACTTAGCACCCCCAAAACGTATCTTTTCCAGCAAACCTGCTTCAACTTCTGTACACTTTCTTCTTTGTCCCTCTTCTCACTGGATAACATCATGTGCTGTCTCAAGCCAGAAATCCAGGAGCCACCTTAGACTCCTCCCTCTCCATCATGCCCAGCTGTGGGCTGGGTTCCCTAGGAAACAGACTCAGAGACATTGTAGGTGGCTTATTGAGTGATGCTCTCATGAACAGCACCTGTGAGGGCTAAAGGATGCAGGACGGAGACAGGAGTTGAACAGTTAGTGAGGTTTAAACCGGGGCCTCAGCCAATGCTATGGCAAGCTCTGGACCCAGGAAGGTCCTTCAGAGCTGTTCCACGCTGAAGCCAGGAGCCACACACATATCCCTCAGTCAACCTGTCACTCAATGTGGGCTGCTCTCAGGAGGGGGCATGACCTTGGGTGAGGTGGCTCTCTCTGCTGAGGGCAATTCCTGGAGACAGACTTGGGCGAGAGCCATCAGCCGTCAAAACTCCTAGCATCTGGAGGGATGAGTGCCAAGTCTTAAAGGGAATCTGATTGTCACCATAGAACCCACAACACCCCTCATACTCAGTCACCAAATGTTTTACCTATTTCTACATTTTAATTTTCAAATAAAATCCCTCCCTTTTCAGACCACTCTATCTGAGGCACCTTGGCAGGGACAGAGCAATGGGCTGAGCAGACACAGTGCCAGTGCTCAAGAGGCTTACAATCTAGCTGAGTGAATAACCACCTAAATATATATTTTTAAACTACAATAAGTGTTCTTATTGTGTAACAGGGGAGGCTTTCCCCATCAGGGAGTGGCATAGAGGCATGGAAAGCTTCCCTGAAGAAGTATCATTTTCAATGGAATACGAAAGATGAACAGAAGTTAACTAGGTGTGTGCTTAGTTGGTTGGGAGGGGAGTGGGAAAGGTGTGGACAGGCAAATGGAATTGCCTATGCAAAGGTCCTGAGACAGGTGGGATAAGGCATTGGAGGACCTGAGAGGCCAGTGTCTCTGGAGTGCAGAAACTGAGGAGGAAGAATAAGAGATGAGGATGAAGTTAGGCACGCAAGAGCCAGATCCTACAGAGCTCATATTTGAGCCTTTTTTTCCTAAAAGTTATGAAAGCCACTGGATGATTTTAATCTCTATGTAGTAAAAATGCTGTCTTAGTTAAGCAGAATATTCAACTGCCCACAATCAAAGTCAATAAAATGGATCATATACATCTACAAAATGGTTTCAAACTAAATTCTGTTAATGTTAAATGCTAGGGGCAAAAAAAAATGTAATGCAGATATCATTATTACAATAGCCTCCTTCTCTATCTCTAGAGCCTACTTGTAGTCCCTCTAAACAATAACGCCGGCCAGGCGCGGTGGCTCACGCCTGTAATCCCAGCACTTTGGGAGGCAGAGGCGGGCAGATCACGAGGTCAGGAGATAGATACCATCCTGGCTAACACAGTGAAACCCCGTCTCTACTAAAAATACAAAAAATAAGCCGGGCGTGGTGGCGGGCGCCTGTAGTCCCAGCTACTCGGGAGGCTGAGGCAGAATGGCGTGAACCCAGGAGGCGGAGCTTGCAGTGAGCCGAGATTGCGCAACTGCACTCCAGACTGAGCGACAGAGCAAGACTCCGTCTCAAAAAAAACAAACAAACAAACAAAAAACGCCTAGCTATTTTTGACTGCTTACTAAATGCTAAGTTTGCTAAGTGCTTTCCATAAAATATCTGGCTTAATATAACACCTTTAGGTGGGTACCATTTAGAAACTGGGTTCAGATAATATAATTCGCCCAAGTTCTCACAGTCAGTAAATGGCAGACACAAAGCCAGTTTTCCAGTTATAAAGCTAAAGCTCTTGATTGCTACACTGAAATACCCCACCTAAGCTTTTGGAACCACTCAACTTCATGACTTTCAGTATCTCCATGCTGCCTTGAACTTCATTCCACCATGCCCTATGCAGTAGACTCCCTTTGTAAATCAATGCCAACCTGATACAAGCACAGGTTTGGAATACACACACCCTTAAACACCATACAACAGACCACAGCTACCTTTTGAGGACCACCACTAGAACTAGGACACTTTCTCCTGGCTCATCCCACCTGATACTTTTTCTCCTCCTTACCAACCCATGATTTTGATGCTCTAATCTCTGGCAGCTGAACCCACCAGTTCTAATTAATATATGCTAATATATGCTAGATAAATGTAAATTTACCTGAATAAGAGCCAAAGAAAAACAGAGGCAAATCCACTATAGTATTCTACTAATCATCCAGTTTGTGATTTTCTGTGTTAAACCTCCCCCTCTATTATTAATCAACAGTGGATAGGTTCCACACTGCCTGTGCATAAACAATTATGAAAATACCCACTAGATGTCAGCCTTGAGCTGCAGTGGGGCTTAGGGAGCGGACATGGAATGGAAAACTCTTGAAGTTTGGGTGATTTCCTTTGCAGTGTAAACTAAGGCAGGAACTGTAGTTAGCTTTTTGTATGAACACAATGGCTTGATTTTCTCAATGAGTATAAATACAATAAATTAGATCATGTCGTTCTTCTTATTAACACGTTCCCGTGGGTCCCCTTCTCATTCAGAGTAAAACCCAAAGTCCTTACAACAGCCTGTGACACCCCACTACTCCCACACTTCCCACCTCACCCATTTCAACCACACTGTCTCCTGAACACAACTGAAACTTTTTCTAGAAACACCGGCATGGTTGACTCTATCAGATTCAAAACATTCTGGTCACCTTACCAGAGGCCTTCCCAGACACCCTTTCTAAAATAATGCCAGCCTGCACCACCCCCACTCATAATGCCCTGCCCCCTTACCTGACTTCTCCTTCACAGCACTTATCACCACCTAACATACTATATTTGCTAGTTATTAGTCTTTCTCTGGAATCTCTGAAAGCAACGACTCTGTTCACTACTTTACTCCCGAGCCTAGAAGAGTGCCAGGCTTACTTGAGGTGCTCAAAAAAATACTAATCAAATAAATGATCTTTATTCAAAGATATTCAGAGAAGAGGCCATAGTTCAAAGAGGCATTCATTTGTTTTCATTCAGTAGATACTTATTAAATACCTATTCTCTTATTAATGAGAAACACAGTAAGTCCTTTGCCCTTACAGAATCTCAGAGAGAATGCACACACAATTTTAAAAGGCTTAACAAAGAGATAGATATATGGGCCAGGTGTGGTGGTTCATGACTGTAATCCCAGCACTTTGGGAGGCCAAGGAGGGAGGATTGCTTGAGCTCAGGAGTGTGAGACCAGCCTTGGCAACATAGTGAACCTCATCTCTATTAAAAATAAAGAAAAAAATAGCCAGGCATAGTGGGCATGTGCCTGTGGTCCCAGCGGTCCCAGCTACTTGGGAGGCTGAGGTGGGAGGATCACTTGAGCCTAGGAGATGGAAGCTGTAGTGAGCTATGATTACACCATTGCAATCCAGCCTGGGCAACAGAGCAAGCCCCGCCTCAAAAAAAAAAAAAAAAGGCCGGGCGCGGTAGCTCATGCCTGTAATCCCAGCACTTTGGAAGGCCAAGGAGGGCGGATCACGAGGTCAGGAGATCGAGACCATCCTGGCTAACACGGTGAAACCCCGTCTCTACTAAAAATACAAAAAATTAGCTGGGCGTGGTGGCAGGCACCTGTAGTCCCAGCTACTCGGGAGCCTGAGGCAAGAGAATGGCGTGAACCCGGGAGGCGGAGCTTGCAGTGAGCCGAGATGGTGCCACTGCACTCCAGCCTGGGCGACAGAGTGAGACTCTCAGAAAAATAAAAAATAAACAAATAAATAAATAATAAAAATAAGGGGAGAGAGGTGAATATAACAATATGGCTGCCCACTATGAAAAACTGTTAAACAACAGAAACACAATGCATGCAGCGTTTATCTCTAGGCACTTCATTTACTACTCTGCCTCCAAATACAAGATTGTTCATTCAATTCTTAGAACCTGCAGATGGAAATGTTTCTGAAGTAGAAGCCTTTCTTTGTGATTAACCCGATTCCCTTCTCCTGCATTTAAACCCATTTTCTTTTGCATTTTATATTGCTTTGTCCTCAATGACAACAAAGGCCACAGGTTACTCTTCTCCAGATTGCTCCTCGTGCACAATTTACAGTGTTCTTGCCTTTGACCTTTAATTCACAGTTGAGAATTTTTTTTTGCCAAAACTCATAATTCAGTTTCATGATTTCCATATACATTTTCCCCATTCCTATACCTCAAGCCCCTGGAAAAATGTAATAATCGTCATCCTTTCTACACAAAATTTTGAGACAAAGTCAGGTAAAATAACCCACCATATGCACATGACTTGGTCTCATCAAGCCACAGGAGTAAATCACAGGCTTCCTTGGACCCGGCCCAATGCAGGCTTCTCCAGCTCCTCTACCTTGAGAGGGGCTGGCATTCTGGAGAACAAAGAGGGTGGAAGGATGCTTTAGCAGATTATCGCTGAATAAGATGATTTAAAAAAAAAAATAGGCAACTAGCAAATCTTAAGTGATTTTACCCTCCAATAAAGGTTTGTCTGAAATGCTGATGATTTCCTTTTATGTAAGATGTATGAGTTTCAAGTAGAGAATATGTTGGTGCATTTTCCTAATAAATCTACATCTTATGATTTATTGAGGTATTTTCTCTCCTGTTAAAGAAAACATAGTCCTATTTCTTGGCAGCTGACAGCATATGAATGTTTCCCTCTGAAATCTTCTCTATTGCTTTCAACTAGAAATGAACACATCCCATGCATAATTCTGTTAATTTATTTCTTCTCCTTATGGAAACTGTCCAAACAAATGTGGCCACTTGAAAGGTGCTAATACAATTAAAGTGATACACTCATTTCAGTGATTTTATTTTACCCTAAAACAACATATTTACATAACCAGAGTTTGTTGAGGATTTAAAATCTGTTCAGATAAAAAGCCTAGTTAGACCCTAGTAAGTTATGAATATTGGCCCATAACATTATTAGGAGACCTTGGCTGCCTTATAATACTAAGCAAACTTCAACCAGGAGTAACACCTCAATGGATTCACAGTAACAAACTGAGCCAAACTCTTCAGACTGGGGTGCTCATTGTAGTTCTAAATTTCAGCTTAGAACAATATGTAATGTTCCTCTTAAAGTGATTCTATCAGGGGCTGGAAACCAGAATGAGGATAGAGACTGTTTGCCCTTTCAAAGGTAATGACAGTCACAGACTGATCGGCAGAATATAATTTTTGAAATAAGAGCCCAAGAACAATTGTTCAGAAGAATATTTTAGAAGTTTGACAAACAAAAGATCTTTATCCACTCCTTTCAAACTGCATGAAAACTCACAATTGCACTTATCTATACTTCAACAAATGTGTTATCCAGCCTTCGTCTCTGGGCTGGGATCTGTAATATCCAACTTGCCTACCTTCCACTTGGTCCTCACTTGGTCCCTGCTGAAGATACACATACCTCAATTCAGTGTGTCCACAACAGGCCTCAGAAGCACTACAGGCTGAGTATCCTGTAACTGAATGCTTCAGAACAAGTATTTGGGAGAAGTGTTTCAGGTATTTTTTTGGATTTTAAAATATTTGCATTATACAGGTTGAGCATTTCCTTAAAGTGTCTTGTCTGCGCTCAAGAAGTTTTGGATTTAGGAGCATTTCAGTTTTCGGATTTTTGGATTAGGGATGCTCAACATGGAGCAGCTAGGTTCGGTGGGCTGTTTAACTCTGCATAGTAGGCCTGAAAAGTGCAAACGAGGCTGTGGCTTCAAATTGGACCCTATGTTCTGACCCAGAGGCCCTGGCCTCTCAACCTCCCCTCTCCTTGCTACCTGCTCACTTGAGTTGGAGATGACCACAGAGAGAAGGCACTCCATCCCCACTGCTCTCCCTGGCTGAGGATGTGAGCCAGCCTGCAGGCTTCACTGCTAGCTGAGAAAATTGTCTCTGCTCCTGCTCTGCAAACCTTGCTCACCTACCACCACATCAGAGCATGCAGGTCCCAGGGAGGGCCTAAGCCAATTCACCAGCTGAATTTACTAAATGCCCTACTTTGGGGGGATTTATTGAACACATGCCCAGGCTGTAATAAAGGCGTTCTTCATTTTCCTGACAATCCTTGTATGAACCCTCCATAAGCCAGAAACTTGGAGGGGAAGAAGAATGGGTTGCATCAAACCCACCTTGAACCCCTGATACATTTTTGATGCCATGACTCATATCTAATATGACATACACGGAGGGATTAAATTTGAAAACAAGTACCCACAATGAGATCGAGGCTCTTGCCGCCACCATGGCAGCTGACTGGAGAAGCTACATGAACCTGGGCAATTCGCCCTGACCTATGCAGCTGGTCACAGCAACTGTTATTGTGATGTCAGATGGAATAAAGCACAGCTTTGTCTGGAATCCTCAGGTGCCCAACAAAAAATGAGATTAGAAAATGATAATCCATTCTAAGAATCAGAAGTAGCCTTTCTTTGGACCACACAAACAGAAACAAACAGAAATCCGGCCTTGAGCAAAGACATAGATGGGAAAGAAGCTTTCACAATGGCCTTAGATCTGCAAGGCAGTTCTGCTCCCCAAGGACTTTCGCATCTTGGTGGAGATGGCAAGGCACCTGCTACAGCCAGAAAAGGGTCCCTTCAAAGGAGGCTTCTTCACACATAGGTAGGAGCCACAACGGCTGGAATGGGCAGACCTCTAGTAGGGGAGCTTCTGGAGTATGGGCATAGTTCCCCTTTGTTCCTCAGCCACACTGAGGGAAGAGTAATGAAGGCTGTCAGAGGAGAGACAGAAGCATCAGGAGAGGGCTGTCTTAGAACAGTCTTCTATTTCCTGTCCCAGTGACTGGCACCACTTGTGAGTTGCCCAACTCAGAAACCTGGCAGTCATTTGTTCCCATCACAACCCACAGTCAAGCGGACCCCTCCATAGCTCAGTTACTGCTTTACGTCTGGTACTCCTCTTACCTGGAAAAATTCAAGGCCCCTACCAACTGGTCCGTCTGCCTCTGGTCTGTTAACAGGACATCCTTTAAAATCTCTCAATGGCTCTCTATGGCCTTTGACATAAATCTCAGAACACCCTCATACAATCTCTCTAGCTGCATCTTGCCTTGAATTCTATTCTTGACTCAAATGGCCTTCAAATGCCAAGTTAAGCAACACTTTCTCTAATTTTCCCTGACAGCATTTCCCCAGATTGTGAGATATTTTTCCTCTATGTTCTCCTATCATCCTTTCTGAAATCTGAGCATGATGTGTCTATCTCCTCCACCAAGGGAAAAGTTCCTTAAGCATAGGGACTACATCTTTCATCTCTGGATTCATAATACAGACAGCTAGCACATGGGAAGCTCTCCAAGTGCTGGTGACCCAGAGATGAGTAAAATGCAGTCCCTGACCTTAAGAAGCACAGTCTAGTCTAGAAGACGGTTACACAAATAAACTGCAATACAGAGCAAGTGCTAGGGCAGATGCATAATCAAAATACTCTATAAACAGCTTCCATCTCCGCAGTTCCATCATCTGATACATAGCATTAGTCACACTGAATTTTTGCTTGTCTCCCAGAACTGTGAGCCTGAGATATGGGACAGGAAAGGGTGGGGAAGAAGAAATTTCCATTCATCTTTGAATCCTCATTGCCTCACACAGAATCTGTGTGTGTGTGTGTATATATATAAATATATATATTTATATATTATATATATTTATATATATAATTTATATATATATACACACATATATATATATATATAAATACGGAGTAATTAGTCATGCCCTTCCTAGGGGATGAAGGGACCAGGGAAAGCTAAAATTAGGAAATTGACATTCTCAGTGAACTTGAAGGGCATCTCTCAGAATGAAAGGGAAAAGTGGTGCTCCAAGACATACAGCATGGGCAAAGGCATCAAGTGGCAGAGCATTTGGGGAGGGCCTTTTGACAAAAGTGGTTGATTTTAGGAAGATGCCCAAAGTAAATTCGAACTGTAAGGATATTCTGCCACTCCAGTCTACCCTCTTAGGGATCCTTGGATGTCCTAAGAGATGCACAGTGAAGTGGTTATCCTAGATCTCCTAGCCACTGCTTATGAAATACAATGACGGATTCTGACCTGGGAAGGACAACTATAAATCCTGAGACAACATAATTCGGAGGTGGCCACAAGAACAACACACAAAATTTAGCATGAAGCTTTTTCATTTTTTATTCACTACAGACCAGGGACTACCATGCCCCAAATTCAAACAGAATTGAGGATGAAACCATAATGGTCACTCCGCCGATTTGGGAATCATGATCTATAATTTTCTTAGCAGGGTTCAATAAAAGAAGCTATAGTAAACATGTCTCAGAAGAAAAATGAGCCCAATGATTTCATGTAATGGAACTGCACAGTTAACAATGGTTCTGTGGAATATTTTACATAACATGACCCATGCTTTTTGGCTGATAGAATCACAATGAACTGCAGGTCTTGGTCTAAACCAAACCCTTTAATGTGCATGGAAGGCAAAGAATGAAATCAAAATGTTTTGTATTTTTATCTCGATTTGTATTTTTAATTTATGGAGGCTTTGGGGAATACACACACACACACACACACACACACACACACACACACACACACACAAGTACACTTTCAGCAAGCTGAATGTACTTTTCTTTTTTTTTTTGAGAAGGAGTCTTGCTCTGTTGCCCAGGCTGGAGTGCAGTGGCGTGACCTCGGCTCGCTGCGACCTCCACCTCTCGGGTTCAAGTGATTCTTCTGCCTCAGCCTCCCAAGTAGCTGGGATTACAGATGCACACCACCAGGCCCAGCTAATTTTTGTATTTTTAGTAGAGACAGGGTTTCACCATGTTGGCCAGGCTGGTTTTGAACTTAAGTGATCCGCCCGACTTGGCCTCCCATAGTGCTGGGATTACAGGCATGCACTACCACACCCGGCCTTGAATTTTCATGTACTTTGTTGTTTGCCCTGCTTCTCTACCCTGTAAGCTAGAATCAGGCTATCACCCACTCAGAGGAAAGACCTGGATCATCACGTGCCGGAGACAGACTTGCACCCCCCTACTCTATCCTATCTACTCTGCAGAAGAGCCTGAGTGGCTCCATGCCCCCTGGTGTCTATAGATGCTACACTGTTCTGTCTCAGAGCAAGGAATCTTGCCAATGGTTTTATTTGAATACACTGTTTAAAATCTGGTATGTATAATTTCTAAAATACAGATGAATAAGTAAAATAATTTGTCCCTGTTATCTGAAACTTTTAAAATAGGAACACTGACTAGAATATTCCTTATATCAAATGGGACGTGTGACTTTGCAGCCCATCATTTTTATACCAAGAAAATTAAGTTAAAGGAATAATAAATTATGAATGTAGAATTTGGAATGTCCCAAATATGGGAAGAAATGTAGAGAAACAGCAGCAACATGGAGGGAAAATCCTACTACCAAGAAAGCAGTACAAGGTTACAATAAACCTCCAGGGACATGAAACTGTTTAGTGTTTTGGGGTTGCACAAAGTCTACCATGATGAAGAGCTAACCAGGTTATAACTCCTTCCTCATCAAAATTCAAATACAGCTATATGTGAAATGTTCCATAAAATGTCAAGTCTGGTTATATATGAATCAGTAGGCAAACTGACTTTACAAAAATTTCATGACAGTAATGTTTGCAGAAAAATATTTCAGGCCAACTGATATTTATTCTGCATAGGGCTAGAAAAAAGAAAAAGCTTGTAAATTCTTTACATTCACTGTTTGCATTATTAGTAAAAATATTTACAGGACACTAACATCAAATGTTGTAATAACATTTTCTTAAATTCAAATTTATTATGCCTCTTAAGAAAATATGTGATTAGGCACCCAAGATCTTTCCAAAATGTCATAAAAACATTTTAAAATTATTCATTTGAAAGTGTTATCCAATGTTGTATACACTTTAGTTTTCAATATAAAAAGGTAACAACATGAACGATATATGATTTTATGTATTCATGCAGGGTGAAGAGGAAATGATGCTGAATCAGACTCCCAAAGCCAAACATCTGAGTAACTGAGTCAAATATTTTAAAGCTGATTTATGTATGCCTGTGTGTATATGTGTACACTTATTATTTTAACTACCATATGATTATCCAAAAACTGATCTGAAAGTGAGAAAAAAAGTGGGATAGCTGATCGTTGTCCCAACTCTTCAAATTCAACAATTTCATCATTTCTTCTCTATTACAACACCATGCTACATTAAACATCCTTCAAGTACAGAATCAGTACTACCATTTCTTTCTTTCTTTTTTTTTTTTTTTTTTTTTGAGACAGAGTATTGCTCTGTCACCCAGGCTTGAGTGCAATGGCACAATCTCGGCTCACTGCAACCTCCACCTCCTGAATTCAAGCAATTCTCCTGTCTCAGCCTCCTGAGTAGCTGGGACAGGCGCATGCCACCACGCCCAGCTAATTTTTGTATTTTCAGTAGAGTCGGGGTTTCGCAATGTTGGTCAGGCTGGTCGTGAATTTCTGACCTCAGGTGATTCACCCACCTCGGCCTCCCAAAGTGCTGGGATTACTCCCGTGAGCCACCACACCCGGCCCATTTCTTTCTTTCTTTAGCAACAATAGACATTGTTCTACTTCCTGGATTCGAGGATCTAAAGCTAACAGATAAGGGGAATCCGGCTTCCTCCCAAAGCAGCTATGATGAACTCCTATCAACACTGTTTTGGACAGCTGGACCCTGAAGGGTACACTCAGGAAAACAGGAATATTTGTGGTCATTTCCAAACCCAATGCATCAGGGCCGACTTTAGAAACATAGTCACAATTTTATGCCTCATACTGCTCAAACAAATGTAGTGCTATAGTCCACCAAAGATCTTAATCAAAAGGAAATTAGAAAGGGTCTGGCCAGGGAACATTTTGAGACCCAACTAAAACCCAAGATTTAGTTAGTCTGATGAAAAAGTGGTCACCCAAACATTTATTTTTCACTCTTGATTCTGTGAAAAGGCTTCTGAAGACCAGCTTTAGTTTCTCTCCAACCTAGGACCTTATTGATTGGTGCTGAGGGCTTTTTCAGAAGGTGTAACTCTTTCAATTCTGTTTTGGAGGAACTGGTGAGGCTTGTTTTCTCTGGGTGTGCTTCTTGTTCCCCCAGAATGTGTACCATTTCCTTTGATCATCACAACAGTCCTCTGAGGTGGGCAGCAGAGGCCAACCCTCTCCATTTTTACTGATGAGAATAAGCAGATGACTTGCCCAGGGTTTTCTTATAAGTAAAGCTATGATACTATAGCCAAATGCTCAAGTCCAAAACTTCAATTTTTTAATGTGAAAGCATCAAAAAAGGGGTGTGACTGCTAATTTACTAACAAATCTGTTGATCTGAACATCTGGATGATATAACCCACACATGAGTTACTCCCCTTTGAGGCTGGCCACAATATTAATCCTAACCAATATTTAGAATTCTCTTGCAAATGATGGCCGCAAAGTTGCCCTTACCAAACACGTAACTGGGCCAACCTAGGAAACTATTTTTCTGGTGGACAAGAGAAAGGAACTAAAAAATCCACAGCTGCCATGAGAAAGAGTGACAATAATATTTATATTATCTTCAAGATTTTAACTATAAGAAAAAAACATACATTTATGTTTTCCTACATGGCACAGAAATGTAGATGACTACACTATTCAAACTAAAACTGCATGATTAGGAGATTCATATTTAGGATATACTTAATTCCTCTTTACGATGAGTGCTTTAAATCTAACAAAAGAGATTCATCATCCTCTACTTTCACCTGAGATTTAAAAGTAACTTTTAAAGGCTCGGGGGTGGGGATTTCCCTTCCTTCATGGGCAGGATACACCGGCCTGGCTGCCTCGTGTTCTGGTTCACTGAGCTCATCAGAGTAGAGCTCACTGATGGGGCCCAGAGACTCGCTCCTGGCAATGATGTCCACGCCCATCTCCCTGGCACATTCCTCACCTTCAGCCACTGTTCGGTCCTTACCTTTCCTGAGGCTGCGCATCTTAAAAGCTTCCTTTGAGGGAGCTGCATTAGAAATAGATTTCTTAAACCTCTCCCCTGACTGTCTCAGCCTCTCTCCTGACTGCCTTAGCCTCTCTCTCCTCTCCGGGGTCACTATTCTAGTTCTAATTCTGTTCACTTTCTTATCAAGATTCTGCCGTGTCTTCTGCATGTTTTCTTTGGAAAATGCCTTCTTGATATTATCAATGCGCTCCTTGCCTGACTTCCTAAGCCTGGCAGATCTGCTTTCTTCAACATAATATTCTTCATCCGAAGAGAGATCTATTGGGGGATCAAAGACATCATCATCCTCCTCTTCTTGATTCTCAGTTAGGTTTCTGTCTTTAACAACAGACAGGGATGTCGGACACCGAAACTTCTCCTGAAGGAGAGAAAAAACAAAGCATATTAGTGCTTCCTTTGCACTATAGATCAGCTCTTTTACCTTCTGGCCATGCCTTGTAAATATTCTCCATGGGCTGTTTATCCTCTGCCTGCTCCTTAAATGTTACCATTTCTTAGGGTTTCTCTTACCTTGGCCCTTTCCTCTTCTTCATCTCCCAGGCTCACCCTGGGCAACCTTAACCACTCCATTTTTCAGATCCAATTGTAAGTAAACTCACATGTATTTTATCTTCACTTTCCTTCTCTCCTAAGATGAAGACACATGTGTAAATGATGGGCAGACTGCTCCACAGTTTGAGGTTACACAGTCATCTTGAACTTAGCAAGTCTAAAAATCAAGGCCCATCCACCATCCTCTCCATTTTCTACTTCTTTCCCTGTACCTCTCAGCACTAACACCTATCCAGGTGCCACATAAGATAGAAACTCCTGAATCATAATCCCAAATATTTCCTCTCCTTCTCATTCCATATCCAACCAGTCACCAAGCTTTGTTGATAATACTGCCTAACAACTTGTCTGTCCCTCCTCCTTCTTCATTCCCTCTACCGATGTCTTGATTCTGGCCCTTGTCATCTCAGTCCTGAACTTGCGCAGTGCCTCCTCACTGATCCTTCTACCTCCAGAACATCACCTAAGTATTTTCTGAGACTATTACTAAAGCATAGCTTTGATCACATCTTTTCTCTGCTT
Source organism: Pongo abelii (assembly GCF_028885655.2). Classification (NCBI taxonomy): domain Eukaryota; kingdom Metazoa; phylum Chordata; class Mammalia; order Primates; family Hominidae; genus Pongo; species Pongo abelii. The sequence goes on along the minus strand of NC_071998.2, from coordinate 91,625,672 downwards.
TAAACTTTGGAGAGCTCATCAATACTCAACGAAGAGTTCAAATTCTTCAGTATGATTAGAAGGCTCCTCAGCTTTAGCTAAACCTACTTTCCCAATCTTCCAGCCCAGAAACATACAATCACTCTCAATTCCTCAAGCACAAGTGTTTTCATCCCTCTACACCTATGTATATGTGATTTCTGGTATCTTCTTTTTTTCATAAAGATGGGGTCTCACTACATTACTAAGGCTGGACTCGAACTCCGAGACTCAAGGAATCCTCCTGCTTCAGTCTCCCAAGTAGCTGGGACTACAGGCACATGCTACCATACCCAGAAGTTTCTGACATCTTAGGTCCCCTTTCACCTCTTTTTGGCTTTGTAAATGAAATCTTTCTTCAATAATCAATTCAGGTGTCCCCAACTTCCTCAAGTGGCTAACTCTATCTCAAATTTACACATACATACCTCTGTTTATAACATTTATCACAGTTTGAATTGAAGCTTTACTCAAAAATATGTGTCTCCCAGATGTCTTCTCCAGATTCCTTGAAAGCAGAGATCATGTGTCTTATATATGTTTTATGCCCAGCATCTATCAGAGTGTCTTGCACATAGTAGGCATACTCAATAAATGACTATTGGATCAAACAGGTATACACCTTCCTTCAACAAAGTTATTAAGCACCACCACAAACCAGTAAATTTTCTGGTTCTAGAAACTGTGAAGCTTCTTTGAAGACAAAAGAGTGAAAGAGCTTATATTCTCGGAGAGGGACAAACAAGTAAAATCTATATAGCATGTTAGATAGCAAGATACACACTAAGGTGAGAACTAAAGCAGGGAAGGGGAATATGCAGTGACAAGGAAGGTGCTGTTTGAACTACAGTGGTCAGAAAGGCCTCACTCATACGGTGACATCTGAGCCTAGACATGAAGGCTGCATATAGATCTGGGAAGAACAGAGAAACAGTGGGGAGGGCTGTGTGGTGACAGCAGAGTGATGAAAGGGCAAGAAGGGGAGGCAAGAGGGTAAGAGAGATAGCAGGTGGCCCAGGTCACGCAATGCTCTGTATCCAATGGTGAGGTCTGAGCGTAAGAGGAAGTCTTCTAAAAGCCTTGCTGGAAGCCGGGTGCAGTGGCTCATGCCTGTAATCGCAGCACTCTGGAAGGCCAAGGCAGGGGGATCACCTGAGGTCAGGAGTTCGAGACCAGCCTGGCCAACACGGCAAAATAGTCTCTACTAAAAATACAAAAATTAGCCAGGTGTAGTGGGACATGCCTGTAATCCCATCTACTCGGGAGGCTGAGGCAGGGGAATCGCTTGAACCCGGGAGGTGGAGGTTGTGGTGAGCTGAGATTGTGCCACTGCCCTCCAGCCTGGGCGACAGAGCAAGACTCTGTCTTAAAAAATAAAATGAATGAATGAATAAATAAATAAATGGCTTGCAGGAGAGTAGTGCCAGGATTTGACCCACATTATAAAAGCATCACTCTGTTGAAAACAGGGTGTAGGGGCAAGAAAAGAAGCAGGGAGAACAGGTGGAGAACACTGAGGCAAGGGAGCACTGAGTAAGGGTGCTGACAGGGTGGGGGTGAGAAGCAGTCTGATTTGGAGCTGCTTTGAAGGTAGGAGCCAACAAGATGTGCCGCTAGATTTGGATGTGGAGTGCCAGAGTGTCAAGAACGATCCTCAAGTACATGGCCTGAGCAGATGAAAGATAGATCTGCCTTTAATTGAGATGGGGGAGACAGCAGGAGGAAGAGACTGGAGGGGAAGGATGGGATCTGAACACGCTGTCTTGGAGACACCCACTAGCCATGCAGGCAGAGGCACTGAGCAGGCAGCTGAGTAGATGAGTCTGGAATTCAGAAGAGAGGGCTGGGCTAGACACCCAAATTTAGGAGTCATTGATGTAAAGATGGAATTAAAGTCATGAGACCAGATGAAAGAGATCACCAAGAAACTGAGTGAATGCGTCTATGCTCTGTTTTACTCAGAACTCCTTGACATCAAGGTGTGTTTCAGAATTCAGAATATTTCAGACTTTGGAAATAATATGATTTATTACATAACATTCCCAGCAAGATCTTGGAAGAAACATTTCTGTGGCAAAAAAAATATGAATATTCACACTAAGTTGGGATAAAAGCTAGAAATAGCCTCCTGCTACTTTAGGTCAGGTTTTTCCACTGAATAATTTCAGGTCAAGTTAGGTCTTGCTGTCAAATATGTTATTAAAAAATATTTTAAAGAATTTTTAAATATAGGTGTTACAGAGCATGGATTTTGGACTGGTAGAAGGAAGAAATGAGAAAAGAAAAAAAAAGGACAGATATCAGCCAGTGAGGCAGGGGGAACTCCCAAACAGAGAGGAGTAACCCCAGAAGTCAAGAGGAAAGAAGTTTCAAGGAGAAAGGGAGGGGCTGGGTGCGGCAGCTCATGCCTATAATCCCAACATTTTGGGAGGCTGAGGTGGGAGGATCACTTGAGGCCAAGACCAGCCCAGGCAACAAAGTGAGACCTCATCTCTATGAAAATTTTAAAGTGTAGCCAGGCAAGGTGATGCGCACCTGTAGTCCCTGCTACTTGGAAGGCTGAAGAAGGAAGATTGCTTGCCCCCAGCAGTTGGAGGCTGCAGTGAGCTATGATTGCACCGTAGAACTCTAGCCTGGGCAACAGACCAAGACCCTGTCTCTTTAAAAGAGAGAGAGAGAGAGAGAGGAGGTCCAATCGTGTCAAATGTGTCAAAAGAATAAGGATGAGAATTGGATTTGGGACATGACACACACTGGAAACCTTGAGAGCCAGCCCAACCACAGCAGCTAGAGGAACCCAACTGAATAGGGAGCATTTCTCAAACTAAACAGACAAAAGTTGAAAAATCATGAGATTTTTAACCGAACCACGAGTTAAAATTTCTAAAAGAAACTGTGCCCCCACGTGAGATCCAGATTAAATCTATTCAATCAAAAAATATATAAATATATACAAAACACATTTATGCATATTCCAAAACCTATCAGCCTGATAGTCAAGAAGATATCCCTGGAACCTTATTTCTTTGGATACTTATTTAAAATTAAATTCTTTGGCTATAGGATTAGAGAGTCTAGAAGCTAAAAAAGGCAAGGGTGGGCGTCTCATAGCTCTCTGATGAATCAGTTTGAAGCAGCAAAATTATTCCTCTCCTTTCCTGACACCTGCTGCAGGGAGTAGCTTCAGCAACACAATGTGGGTTGGCACGGCCTGAGAAGGTATAATTAGAAAATGAAAGAGCCAAAAGTTAATTACTGTTAGGTAGGGGAAAAAACACAATCTTGCTGTGAAGAAATCAGATATAGCTTAGCCCAGGAATCACATACCCTCCTTTAAGTACACAACAAATAATATAAAATCAGGCTTTAAAGTAAAACAAAACAGGGAAAGAGTCGAAAAAAGTACTTGTTATGTAGATCTATTAGTTGCAACTCCAATGAGACAGCGATATCATGAGCTAATGGTGAATAGACTGTTATAATAATTGAAGATTGTAAATGTTGAATTATAGTTGACTTCCAAATATAATTGTATCTTTTAATATAAAACTCCAGGTAAAAAGACCATTTTTGTAACAGAATGAATACTGTGCATCAGAGTACCGTGGGCTGGATTGAACATCAAACTAATATAGCTATGGGATGTGAGGGCGATTGGCTCCAACATCTGTTAACCCACTGATTGCCAGGGTTGATTCAGCTGATCTGGCTGGCTAAGTGGGTGTCCGCTTCCTTCCTCACTGCTCCATGTGCGTCCCTCTCGAAGCCGCACGCTTGGTCGAAGAGGACGACCATCCACAATAGAGGAGGACCAGTCTTTGGTCAAGGGTATACGAGTAGCTGCATTCCCCTGCTAGAACCTCTAAACAAGCTCTCAAAGTAATATAGCTAGGGAAATTTTGAATATACAAAAGTCTGAGGCTTATTAGTGAAGATATAGTATGTTCGAAGAGAAATAATAAATGTATAAGAAATAGCAGGTAATTTTTACTATGGCTGAATTGCTTGGTTTCAAGTTAATTTCAGTAGAAGGGGCAATCTCAATATAACCATTTATATACCTTAACTATGATGATTAATTATAACTAATTTTAACTGCTAAGAATAACCATGTGACCATGTATACAGTGTTCTAACATTTAATGCATCTTTGAATCAGAGTTCGATGTCCATTATTCTTTTCTCTACAAGCTGTCCCATTATAAATGATAGCAATTACTTTTTGATGAACTGCTGCTACTCTGAACAACTTAATTATACAGAATCTTCATGGCATTATTTCTTACAAGAGAAGAGATATGCCCTAAACTAGCACCCCTCAGTTGCTTTAAATAACTACAAGGGATCAAAGAAAGGAAGACTTAGCAGTAAGTTACAGGGACTAAACAGGTGAATACAGAAACATCTTAAAGTTTAAAGAAGAATTATGTCAATGAACAGAGTCAATGGAAACTTTTCAGAAACTTCTTTGCTCTTGCTTTTGTAAATCTTAATTGGCACTTAGTCTACTGCTTTGCACAAAAGTTCTCAGCAGTCGTGAATGCCAAATATGTTTCCTGGCCATGCGCCCATGCCAGTGGAGGGTAAGATATACCCACAATTCTGAACATCTTCAGAAGGCAAATCAAAGAATGGATACTACATTTCCCACTACATATACTAACACTGGAACTGGCCTCTGAAAATCAGGTGACTGATTTTTTTTCAATTTTTCAATTTTTTTTCTTAAGACAGGGTCTCACTATCACCCAGGCTGGAGTGCAGTGGCACAATCATGGCTCACTGTAGCCTCAACCTCCCCACAGGTGACCCTCCCACCTCAGCCTCCTGAGTAGCAGGGAACACAGGCACGCGACAACACACCTGGTTAACTTTTCTATTTTTGTAGAGACAGGGTTTTGCCACATTGCCCAGGCTTTTTTTTTTTTTTTTTTCAAATTTTTAAGCCTATAGAAGGACTTCCAGGGACATGAAAGGAAAGGGAAATGATAAAGAACTTCAAATAGCATAGTCTGCCCTATCTACCTTTGAAATAAGCAATTCTTCACTCTCCTGCCTATTACTTTTCCTAAATAACCTACAGGCTCTTAAAAACAGACCTAAAATACCACTCTACCATCCCAGTGTAACCTTATCAGTCAACAGAGGTCTATGGAGAATTGCCTAATGTGTAAAGAATGCCACGGGGAGTTATGGGCCACATCCCTAGTGTTTTACAAATTATCTTCTACATAATCCAACTGTGTTCCTATTTCATTTAGTTTATAATCTTCTAGTTTTTTTCCTATGTACATAAGTACTCATTTTTAAAATACAGGTGTCATTTTAAAAAATAACACTTTATATGCATCAGTGAACATTCCTACACACATTCCTGATTTTATGCATAGAACAAATTCTTTGACATAAAATTTTGGGGCTGTAAAGTTTGTGAATTTTTAAATTTCTTAATACATACTACCAAATCTGCCTTTCAAAAATGTTTTATCAATTAATATTTCTACTAACAGAATATGAAAGTGTTTTTTCCCAATCCTTAAATTAACCTCTGGGTATAGGTTTTAATAACTGCCAAGATTTAAATAGGTAAAAGTAGAATTTTATTCTTATTTGTGTTTTGCAAACTGCCTGATAATGACAGTTTCCCACTTTTCTACTGTGAAGGAATGTTCAATTTTTTTCCTTTTAACTGTAAGAGTTTTAAAAATATACCACAGATATTATGCATTTGCCATGAATATGTTCCTATTTCCAAAAATATGAGTGCCAAGCACAGAATAATATGGGAACTTAGCTCAATACACAATGCCACACACAAAATATTATATTAAATCACTTAAGTAAAAATACTTTGTAATCAAACATAGGAAATTACTTATGTGACTCATATATTTGTATTACTATAACAATAAGAAAAATAATTGCCTCATTGTTCATTGGAAAATCGCTATCACTGTGATCTATATGTAAAAATTCCAATACACAAATCACATTCTGAAAAGTTTATATCTACTGTTTAGGCCTTTCCAGGCTCTCCATATAAACGGAAAAAACCACATTATGGAGCTACTGGTTGTCAGTTTCTTCTTTTAGAGAACAAAGAAGTGTTTTAAACTAGAGGCTTCTGAGTCTTCTTCTAGTTCTAACATTTTCAAAGTCTATGAGAGGGCACCATGCTAATAAGGCTAATATGCTGAAAGGGCCTTAACAATATTAAGTTTCAAAGGCAAGAAATAGCCTAAGCTATGAGCCACAGTTCATATTACATGAAATGGTTGAGAAGCTCAAAATACCAAAATGATAGATAGTACTTTGGTTAACAGAGAAATGGTTTTATCCTGAGATCGCTGCCAATACAGAACTCCATTGTATTAATATATACAATTGTTAAGATGTGACACTGGAAACCTCTGATATGACTTTTGGCAATTAAAAGATGCAAGAGATTAGAACAAGCAAGCCGAACACAAGTGCAAGCTTACCTGGAATATTACCACGCGGAATTTGTTTTTCTTCATTATTTCCTCTTGTTTGACTTCAACTTTTTTAACATGAATTTGTTGCTTCTCCACCCGGGCTTTCACATCTTTAATGTGAGCACTAACTTTTCGGGTTTTCTCAAACAACTTGTTAATGATATGCCCTGTATTGCTATGTGACTGTGAAAGCTTCAACAGGTCAATCTGGACGGATTTTATGGCATTTTCCATTTCCCTGTGTCTCTCTTCTATTCTCTTCTGGCTTGCCTGCACATTGTCCACGATGGAGGCTACTTTGTCCAGCACAGTCACAATGGTAAGAGCAGCGTCTTGGTCTTCATCTTCTGTAACACTCGACAGGCGATTCTGGTGGATTTTATCAGCATTTGAAGCAGACCCATTATGTTCCATTTTATTTATTTCTCAGCGTAAGATGTCCTAACCACAATCAATTCTGGCACTTGGAGCAAAAAGTCAGCTTGATAACAGGCAACAGGGTTGTTTAAAGAGTTGGAAACCCCACCCCTGGAGAATGGTCAAGTATTTATAACTACAAATACCCATATGTGACTGTTCTGCAATCTGAACCCTTGCAAAGCACCGGGGACTGTTCCAAACATGCTTGCTGACTGACTAAGGGACTCAAATAAGACTGTGTGGGTAGAAGAGGAAAGCTTTTTAAAAAAGTTCACTAAAGCCACCATGTAACTAATATTAAACCTAGAAGCCAAATGATCAAAAAAGGAAACTCCAAATGTTGGGTAAAGCTTTTGCCTTTAGATAATTTCAATCAGTATTTGTAACAGTAAAGGGGAATTCTGAACCAAAATCTGCTTTTTCTACTAATTTCACATATTAAATATACTGAAACACCAATATCAAAAAATTTAGTAAATAAACACACCAAAACAGAGGCCATATAGTGAAAACATTATATTATAACATGCTTTTCCAAACAAAATATTAAAATTAATAATTTTTAACATATTCTTTAAATTCTACATGCATACTTTTGAATATCTAAACTACATGTTAAACAGCTGAATACATTCTACTCACACTTCAGATCTTTAAACACCAACAATCTATGAATATTAATCTATTACTACAGGACAAATTTGGATAGAGGTCTTGGATAAATTTTAAGCTCACTTTAAGAGCACCAATCATTAACAATCATTTTTGTATTTTATTCACAAACACTGATACAATTTGTTTATTTATGTTAAAACAAGTATTTTCTTTAAAAATGAATGTGTATTAAAGTAGTTTAACTGGTAGAGTAGGCTTTATTCCAATCTGTTAAACAGCCTATATTCACAATATCTAAATCTACTTTTCATTGATCTGTTCCATCATTACTAACATACTTGTCCAAATTATTAGAATTATTTTTTCAAAGCGAGGAATAATCAAATTCCCCAGTCCATATATCTTATAAATATTTTACACCTAACACACACAGCTTTACAGTTCATGCAATAGGCAGTGTCTAAAAAATCAGTTACTAAATCTCGAAAACATTTAAATATCTATTTAAACACAGTGTCTTCTAGATTTTTTTTGTAAGAAAAGTAATCTGTAAACATCTTTACCTTTAGTTCATGCTTGGTCATTTGCTGTGGTCATTGTGGAAGAAGTGGATATGACTTTATAACCATTTGTGAAGTAGTCCATCTTTGCAAAAATATTACATTCCGTGGGTAAAGAACAAGTCTTAGAATTACCATGTGGTACAAATTTGTGAAAGCAATTTCTGTATTTAAAAACATAAAACAAAGACTACTAAACAGTCCAAAACTGTCGTAGCTGAATATTCTACATACGAGCCAACAGTACTACACTAAAAATGTCCAAAAATAAGGCCTCTGAAATAAATATTTCCATTCTTTAAAAAAAGACATAATAAATGTACATCACATGGTCAGTGTACATATAAAAGTCATCAGTTTAAACCATTCTGGATGATGTATCTGAAGTAAAATGACCTAGGTTTTGCTTCTGTCGACGTCCTCTATTGTTTTTGGGGCATTTTCTGTTGCATTAAAAAAAGAGAGAAAAATATTGTTTTGATGATTTTGTTCAGGATATTTCAAATGTTTCCAAAGTAATACACATTTTGCACATAAAGCCACATTGCAAGCAATTACACGAAAGGGAAATGAGATGGTATCTGTTGCAAGACAAGATGAAGATGAACACAATTCGAACTGCTACCTCCTCTGCAAACCTGGGAGTTGAGAGGATTAGATATGTAATATAGGTACCGGCACAAGCAAAACTCATTCCCAGTGTCTATGCTACTATGTATGCATCCCTGACAGATATCCCACCCTTCCTCCAGCCTAGAAACTCCCTAGTCACTGTGACTGATAACATGAAACCCCTGACAGGAGAAAGGACTCTGGCCTATGTACTTTCCCTGTGATTATGAGAAGACAGCTCTAAAATGACAAGAAGAGCTTAGATGAAGGGAGAAATCAGGAAGAAGTGTGCTTATTAACCTCAGCTATGAATACACAGGAATGTCTATTGATTTTAGACAATGACTCAAAAGAAGCTGTCCACACCCTCCTGGGCCAAACCACAGAAGCCCATAAGGAACTGCCCCACTGAGGATGAGGGACATTCTTTAACTCTGCTCTCATTTTACCACGTTTCTCAACAGCAGTACAAATCTCACTGTGTTGGAACTGCTCTTGTGCCTGCACACTAAATTGCAAACACAAGGTGCTGTGCTATGCAATGTGGAATAAGGGGGCCGAGATGAATTCTGGGCTCTGCTAATAACTAACTGTGCAACCTCAATTCTCCTATATGTAAAAAATAAATTAGGAGTTAGACTAGCTTCCAAAATCTGTGCCAGCAAGAAATTTACAACCTAATGGAAAGAAAGTCTTATAACAATGAATACTCCTCATTTTGTTCGATTTCAAAGAGCACAGCTTTACCTTGACTTAAAAGTGTTGACAATACTTCCATTTTGTATATGGTTTTACCTCACTAATCCTCATTTTAAAAGTATGAGGTAGACAGAGTTGGAATCATCTCCATTTCATATATGAGAAAACTAGCTGACAGATCAAGCAACCCTCTTTTACTGTCACTAACTCACCATGACCTTGGAAAAGTTCCAATTTCCTAGTGTCATGGTTTTTAAATCTATAAAATCAGGGCGTTTAGTCAAGGTGATGCTCAAGGTTCCTGACAATCTGTCATTCTACGGGTCTGAAAATATGAAAGGAGATTCCAAGAAGAAAAGGAGAAAAATTGACTCATGCAGTCTTGATAAACAGGTCAGTGGGAACATCCTTTTAAAGAAGATTCCTCCCATGTGACAGCCGCCACAGTATATGTCAACAGCTGTCTCATAATGGACCGTGTGGGAGAGATAACTTAAAAATTCATGGCACATGTATACATATGTAACTTACCTGCACATTGCGCACATGTACCATAAAACCTAAAGTATGATAATAATAATAATAATAATAATAATAATAATAATAAAAGAAAAAAAAATTCAATGGAAGTAAATCCAAGTACATAAACATTCTAAATCCAAGATAGCAAGACATTCTAGGGAGGAAATACCATAGTAAAAAGACAGGCCTCCAGGAGAAATCTGTGATAAATTCAATGAGATGACTCTTCAATCATAGAGACAGTGGGCAGTAAAGACACTGTGACATAGTTAGAAATACACTGTGATGTCTAAGTGGCTGTGAGGGCAACAAGGAGGTATCTGGAATATAAACTAGAGGGTACCTACTTCAAAACTGCCTGCCAGGTAATTTTAATTGAGTAGTTGAGCATTATAGCACTGAAAGAGTTGGGTAAAAGACTGTTGTAAGGGGGCTTTCCTAGCTCTAGAGCCTTAGACCGAGGTACTTCTTATCTCAGGGCTTCAGTTTCCCAACTTCTCTAAATGAAGGGGTTGAACTCAGAGTTGTTTCTCATTGACTCTGACATCCTTTGATCCTCTTAAAAATGGCACTATCTGGCTGGGCACAATCCCAGCACTTTGCGAGACCGAGGCAGGTAGATCACTTGAGCCTAGGAGTTGAAGACCAGCCTCGGCAACATGGCCAAACCCAGTCTCTACAAAAAAAATACAAAAATTAGCCAGGCATGGTGGCGCATGCCTGTAGTCTCAGCTATTCGGGAGGTTGAGGTAAGCCCAGGAGGTGGAGGTTGCAGTGATCCAAGATCGTGCCACTGCACTCCAGCCTGAATGACAGAGTGAGACCCTGTCTCAAATAAAGGCACTATCTCCAGGCCTCAAAACATCTTCCCTTACTTTACCTTAATTTTCCTTCTGCCTTCCAAATCATTTATTACCTCACTCTTATTTAACTCTAATAATGATTTAAATGGTCTTCCCCCTACCTCACATGTTCACTACTCCAATGAATTTTTCAGATGACTCATTAATACTCTGAAAAATATGGTTTACATCAAGTCCTGCTCCTGCTCAAAAACCCTAAACTGCTACAAAATCAAGTTTGAACCCTGCTTCCATGCAATGGTCATACTGGGCAAACATGTTTCCCAAGATGACTCAACATGGAACCTTTCAGTGTAAAGAAGAATGAATGGGAATCAAACTGAATCCAAATCCAGACAATTCCACTTACTAGTCGGATGACCGCAGGCAAATTACTTAACCTCTGAGTCTATATTAAATGGCTATAGCCAGTCCTGCTGTTAAATGTTTTTTCTCTATCTTCTCTTTCTGTTATCGTTATTTGTTACATGATTATGTCCCTACTTTGATCTACCATCCAATTTTATATTCAGTAGTCTTGCCTAAGGGCAGATCATCTGTTCTGTGAAATAAAGCGCACTGACTTTAGTGCCTAGGTGTTATGAAAAATATCTGTTACTTGGAGAACTTTTTTTTATCATTTCTAGATTTATCATTTCAGCTCCAGATGGCTGAGACTGCTGAAGGTCTGGCTTCTATCCAGATCTTGGATAGAAGGGCCACAAATCCATTATGGCCTGCCAATATCTGTATTTGATAGGCTTCAACCCTCTGCCCAGAATAATGCAGGGAAGTGCAGAAATGATGCTTATGAGACTTCTGAACTGAAGCTTAAAGAAAGAGGTAAGCAGGAAGAAAAGACATTAGACTGGGAAGCACAAAGACAACACAAACTTGCTGGATTTACTCTGACTTTTCTCAGGTACAGTTCAGTCTGACTTATGCATTTCTAGTCAGTTTAGAAAAGACCCATTTTATGCCATTGCACTCCAAATAAGTCATTTAATTTATGACGAATGATTTTATTTATAATAGAGAATTTTAAAGCTTATTACTTATTGCTGCAATCCAGAAAATGAAGTAATGCTAACACAATGATATCACAATAAAACTATCTTCAGCCTCTGATTTCTTCCTTTCTTACTATACTAACTGTGAGTAAAGTACATTCTTAGGGCATAGAACACCTTGCAGTTGTGCAGGGCTTAAAAATTTTCTGCATGGATCTTCTATGCATGTGCAGATCATTCTAGAAATTCTGAGCCAGTCAGGGTGGTTCACGCCTATAGTCTCAGCTACTCTGGAGGACCACTTGAGCCCAGGAATTCGAGGCTGCAGTGAGCTCTAATTGCTACTGCACTCCAGCCTGGGCAACAGAGTGAGGCCCAGTCTCTTAAAAAAAAAAAAAAAAGATTGATACTAACATTATTTTCCCAGAATGCAGTGCTCAAAGACTGTATACAATTCTCAGATCCCTAAATGCCTTCATCTCATTGACTATTCTCACTCCCTCTCTGCTTGTTGCCCAGATATACCTGTAAGACTGGGAATTAGTCCCTGCCTGTATTCTAAAGAAGAAGGATAGGGAGAGACCACTGAAAACTTCAGGGAACTAATCATAAGATTTTTCCTAATAGACTGGTAGCCTCAAAGCATCTATAAATAAACAGCTGCCTGCCTCTAATTTAAAGTTGATATTTCTTACATCATTACCTACCTTGTTATGCACATTACAATTGCTACTATGATGGCGATCTGTACAGCTCCAATAATTGCTGCAATAAGAACATGAGTGAGCTTTTGCCTACTTGGCACTACATAGAGAATACTAAAGTCTGTCTTTTCACAGTGCTGTCCAGTGTAGCCAGATTCACATCTGAAAAGGAAAAATATATATATTCCTATGATACAAATTTTGATACTCCCAAGCTTTTACATTAAAAAATACAAAATAGTAATAAAATTTAAACAGGAATAAGAAATCAAGCACTTTCCTACCATCTGGGGGAAAAATGTCATTTGTCTATTTCCCTACTGTCTTTTTGATATGCCTACATGGTGCTTCTTTCACCTAAGTTATATCACATTAATTTTAAAGTTGCTGAATATTGTTAATATATATCTTTTTTGTTATTGTTGTTTTTGCTTTTGGTGTCATATCTACGAAATTATTGCCTAATCTAAAGCCACGAAGATTTACTCCTTTTTTTCACTTTTTAAATTAAATTTGCTTAAAAATTGACAAATAAAATTACGTATATTTATCATGTACAACAGGGATCCCCCCCAACTCCCGGGCCATGGACAGATACTGGTCCATGGCCTGTTAGGAACCAGGCCACACAGCAGGAGGTGAGTGGTGGGCAAGTAAGCAAAGCTTCTCTGTATTTACAGCTACTCCCCATCACTCACATTACCACTCAAGCTCCGCCTCCTGTCAGATCAGCACTGGCATTAGATTCTCATAGGAGCGCAAACCCTATTGTGAACTGCGCACACAAGGGATCTAGGCTGAGTGCTCCTTATGAGAATCTAATGCCTGAGGATCTGTCACCGTCTCCCATCACCCCCAGATGGGACTGTCTAATTGCAGGAAAAACAAGCTCAGAGCTCCCACCGATTCTACATTATGGTGAGTTGTATAATTATTTCATTAAGTATTACCATGTAATATAATAGAAATAAAGTGCACAATAAATGTAATGCACTTGAATCATCCCCAAACCATCACCCCCACCCCCAATCCCCAGTCCATGGAAAAACTGTCTTCTACGAAACTAGTCCCTGGCAACAAAAAGGCTGGGGACCGCTGACGTACAACATGATATTTGGAAATGTATAGACATTGTGGAATGGCTAAATCAAGCTAATTAACATATGCATTACCTCATATAGTTATCATGTCTGTGGTGAGAACACTTAAAATCTACTCTCTTAGCATTTTTTTCAAAATAGATACATATAATTTCAAAACAGAAATATAATACTCCATCCAGTGACTGTAATATAGCTAGCATATCTATTCCCAGTTCTAAGACATGTCAGTTATTTTCAATTTTTCACAATTATAAATTAGATGTGGTAAACATCTTGGTGAATATGCACTTTTCTATATTTAGTGTTATCCCTTAGGGCTAAGTACCTGAAAATTAGACTACTGAAAAAATAGGTATAAACATTTACAGTTCTCTGAACATAGCACCAAATTATATTCAAGACACTTTTCAGTGTATAAAATATAAACATGTAAGATGCAAGGGGAAGATGAAAATAAGTTATTAATGACAGAAACAATGTCAAGCAGTCAAAGAGGTAAGCTGTAGGTACTAATCTTAGAAATTATCTGAATTCCAATTAAAAGTAGATAAAAAGACAACTGCATCAGCTGATGATAATTTGACAGGGAGAAATATTTAAGACACTTAACAGACAATTTAAATTTTTAAGCTGACAGCAGTGAAATGTATAAATTAGCCAGCCTTCAGTTAGAACTGATTAATAAAACATTTGAAGTATAAAAATAGTATTTATTAATGCCCCACAACTCATTAAGAAAAGAATTTGAGGCTGCTTATCACAAAGCACACACTAAAACAACAAAAAAGAAATGTGGGAGGAGGGAAACAGGGAAATCCAGGGGTGCTGCAAGTCTACCAATCCAGTCCCTGAGGTTCCTAGACACTTCCCAGTACATTTCACATTGGGCTGTACGCTTCCCAGCAAACAAAAAAAAAACCAAGCAGTGGGCAGGTATATGGATCATGGAAGAGAACTGAGAGCCTAGAAATAAACCCATATATCTATGATCAATTGGTTTTGACAAGGGTGCTAAGATAACTCAATGGGGAAAGAACTGTCTCTTCAACAAATGGTGCTAACTGGATATCCACATGTGAAAGGATGAAGCTAGACCTCTTCCTCGTGTCATACACAAAAATTGCCGCAAAATGGATCACAGATCTAAATGTAAGAACTAAAACTATAAAACTCTGAAGAAAAAAATATAAGATACAGTTATTATGGAAAACCATACAGAATTTCCTCAAAAAATTAAAAATAAAACTACCACATGATCCAGCAATCTCATTACTGGGTATATAACTAAAGGAAATAAAATCAGTATATTGAAGAAATATCTGCACTACTATGTTTACTGCAGCATTATTCACAATAGCTAAGATATGGATTTAATCTAAGTGTCCATTAACAAATAAATGGATAAAATAATGAGGTATATATACAAAATGGAATACTATTCAGCCATAAAAAAGAAGGAAATCCTATCATTTGCATGGATGAACCTCCAGAACATTATATTAAGTGAAATAAGCCAAGCATAGAAAGACAAATACTGAGTGATCCCACTCATATGTGGAACCTAAAAAAGTTGATCTCATAGAAGTAGAGAGTAGAGTAGTGGTTACCAGGGACTGGTGTGGTAGGAGGTGGTTGAGGACATGTTGGTCAGGGGATACTAAATTTCAGTTAGATGGGAGGAGTAAGTTCAAGAAATGTAATGTACAACATGGTGACTACAGTTAACAATGCAGTGTATTCTTGGAAAATGCTGAGGATTTTAAGTGTTCTCACCACAAAAGTGGTAACAATGTGAGGTAATGCATATGTTAATCAGCTTGATTGGACATTTCACAATGTATATATATTTCCAAACATGATGTACATAATATGTATACATAATTTTGTCAATTTTTAAATAAATTTAATTTTTAAAAGAGAATAAAACATAGGAGTAAATCTTTGTGACCTCAGATTAGGCAACAATTTCTTAGATATGACACCAAAAAGCAAAAGCAACAAAAACAACAAAAAAGATAAATAGCACTAAATCAAAATTAAAATCTTTTGTACTTAAGGACATTATCAAGAAAGTGAAAAGACAACCCACAAAATGGAAAAAAAAATGTAAGTTCCATATATCTGATAAGGGACATATATCTAGAATATATAAATAACTAATACAACTCAATAATAGCCAAAAAATAAAATAAAATAGCAAAGGATGTGTACTGACATTTCTCCAGAGAAGATATACAAATAGCCAATAAGCAAATGAAAAGATGCTCAACATCATTAGCCATCATGGAAATAAAAATCAAAGCCACCATATATGCCAGTTTTTACAGTTACTAAGATGGCCTAAATCAAAAAGTCAGATAATTGCAAGTGTTGTCAAAGGTACTGCAGGGCATGTAAAATGATGCAGCCACTTTGGAAAACGGTCTGGCAGTTCCTCAAGATGTTAAACACTGGGTTACCATTTGGCCCAGCAATTCTACCACTAAGCTTTACACCCAAGTGAAATTAAAACATGTTCACACAAAAACTTGCAAATGATCATTCAGAGCAGCATTTTTCATAATAACCATAAAGTAGAAAGAACCTAAATTTTCATCGACTAATGATGAGTAGATTAAAAACATGTGGTGTTATCCATACAATGGAATAGTATTCAGCCACAAAAAAGGAATGAAGTACTGATATGTGTTATGACATGGATGAACCTGGAAAATATTACGCTAAGTGAAAAAAGCTAGACACAGGAGACCCCATACTATATAGTTCAATTAACTATCCCAAATAGGTAAGTCTATAGAGATAGAAAATAAATTAGCAGATGCCTAGAGCTAGGGAGCATGAGGAGATTTGGGAGTAAAAGCTAAAGGGTATAAGGTGTCCTCCTGAGGAGATGAAAATGTACTAAAATTGATTGTGGTGATGGTTGCACAACTCTGTGCATATATTAAACACCAATGGAGAAGGAAGGAAGGAAGGAAGGAAGGAGGGAGGAAGGGAGGGAGGGGAGGGAGGGAGAGAGGGGAGGGAGGGAGGGAGGGAGGGAGGGAGAGAAGGAGGGAGGGAGGACAGTTGACACAAAATACAATCTCCATAAAATCAAATCAAACAAGTCATTCAAAAGAAGCACAGTTATTACTGTTATGAAACTTAAGGGAACTTAATCTCATTGGTCCTCATTCAAAGAGGGCACCTTCTAACATAAAGAACATTATCCTCAACAACACAGCTGCAGTAAATTCAATGATATAATGAAGTCTCATGGGATTTTTAAAATAATGTCCTTCATGGTAGGCTAATGGCCAATAGTCAAAGCTCAGTAAAATAAAAACAGTTCCATAAGGAGCTGTAACAATGTCCTAGATATGCAGCTCTCTAATGGTTTGGCTTAAGCCAAAGATTAAAATCAGTGTATCAAAAAGAACCAATAGGCCATATATCATCCCTGCAGTTCTCCCTGGGTATTATTTTCTCCAACTGACTTTTGGTTATACTATCTGATATGGTTTGGCTGTGCCCTACCCCAATCCCATCTTGAATAGTAACTCCCACAACTCTCAAGTGTCGTGGGAGGAACTCAGTGGGAGGTGATTGAATTATGGGGGCAGGTCTTTCCTGCACTGTTCTTGTGATAGTAAATGAGTCTCACGAGATCTGATGGTTTTAAAAACTGGAGTTTCACTGCACAGGCCCTCTCTTTGCCGGCTGCCATCCAGGTAAGATGTGACTTGCTCCTCCTTGCCTTCCCCCATGATTGTGAGGCCTCCCCAGCCACGTGGAACTGTAAGTCCAATTAAACCCTTTATTTTGTAAATTGCCCAGTCTTGAGTATGTCTTTATTAGCAGTGAAAACAGACTAATACACTCTCCTAATACCTAGAGTACTAACTTCTAGGTTATTACTTCTTCTTCTGTTACTGATTAAAGGCAGATCCAGGGATTCAGTCCTCCACTTTCTATTTTCATCCCAAACACCTTCCAAAGGCAATCCCATTCACTCCCACTGTCTCACGTGTGAATTCATTCACACATCCATTTACCACAATTATTGAGCACCTGCTATGTGCCACCTACTGTGGTGAGCATTTGGGATGTATCAGTGAACAGAACAGATAAAGATCCATGGCCTGCTTACCAGCTACGGGGAGAAGAGTGTCAATAAACAAAGTAAGTGAATTAAATGGTTATGTTAGAAGGTGATATGTACTACAGGGGATGTGGGGTGTGGGGTGTTAAGGGAAACTGCGAACACCAGGTATGAGCCAGGAAAGTTGCAGGAAGGGAGGGTTGCAATTTTAAATAAGGCAATCCGGGTAGGTTAAGAAAGTGACACATGAGTAAAGACTTGAAGGAGGTGAGGAGTCTGCCATGCAAACAATTGGAGGACAGCATACCAGGCAAAGGAAGAGCCAGTACAAGTCCCCTAAGTGGGAGCATCCACGCATGCATGGCATGCCCAAGAACAGCAAGTGTGGCTGGAGAGGAGGGGGTGAGGGAGAAGAGAGCCAGACAGAGAGGTGAAGAGACAAAACTGTGTAGGGCCTTCTGCACTTAGTGAGATGAAGGAACCACTGGAAGGATTTTAGCAGAGGAATGATATGAACTGACTTTTATTTTAAAAGGTTCACTCTGCACTTTGGGAGGCCAAGGCGGGTGGATCACCTGACGTCAGGAGTTCGAGACCAGCCTGTGCAACATGATGAAACTGTCTCTATAAAAAAATGCAAAAATCTGCCTGGCCAATATGGTGAAACCCCATCTCTACTAAAAATACAAAAAATATCCGGGTGTGGTGGCACACGCCTGTAATCCCAGCTATTCAGGAGGCTGAGGCATGAGAATCATTTGAACCCAGGAGGTGGAGGCTGCAGTGACCTGAAATCACACCACTGCACTCCAGCCTGGGCAACAGAGTGAGACCCTGTCTCAAAAAAAAAAAAAGAAAAGAAAAAAGGTGGGGGCACTCACTCTGTCTGCTGTTTTGATTATGGACTGTAGAATACAATCACGGAGACTACTGCAAAAATCCCAGGGAAACATTGGCCTGCCCTAGGAATAGCACTGGCAATGGTGAGAAGTAATCAAATTCTGGAGATATTCTGAAACAGAATTCCCAGCTGATTGGATAAGAAAGAGAAGTCAGAGATACATCAGAGGGTGTTTTGTCTGAGCAACTGAAAAGATAGAGTTGGAATCAATTGAGATGAAGAAGGTGGCAGGTAAAGCAGGTTTAGGGAGGGAGAGCAGATCAGGAGATCGGCTTTAGTCCTGTTGAGATTGAGGTGTCAGACATCCATGTGGAAATGTAAAGGAGGCATATGGATCTACGAGTTTCAAATTCAGTAAAGAAGTCTGGGATTTATGTAAATCAGGAGTTATTAGCATATGTCATGGAAAGCCCTGAGACTGGACAGAATCTCTAAGGGAAGAGGACTGGGACTGAACCCGGGTACACTACTACATTGAGAGGTCAGGGAGCAAAG
This sequence comes from Pongo abelii, assembly GCF_028885655.2. Taxonomy (NCBI): domain Eukaryota; kingdom Metazoa; phylum Chordata; class Mammalia; order Primates; family Hominidae; genus Pongo; species Pongo abelii. The sequence goes on along the minus strand of NC_071998.2, from coordinate 91,606,611 downwards.
GGGGAAGCAGCCAAGAAAACTGGAACGTCCAGCAAAGTAGGAAAAAAAAACAAGAGACAGTATAATTCTTGACACCAAGTGAAGAATGCGTATCACACAGGAGGGGGTGATCAACTGTGTCAAATGCACTGATCATTCAAAAGTAATTTGAGACTAAGTACTGACCACTGAATTTAGAAATGAGAACAGTCTCAGTGGAGTGTTAGGGACAAAAGTTTGTTGGGGTGAGTTCAAGAGAAATGGGAAGTGAGGAACTGGAGATAGACTTTAGACAACTCTTTCGAGTTCTATGAAGGAAAGGAAACAAACAGGACAGTAACTGGTGGGAATGAGAATGAGGAGTTTTTTTCCAAGATGGAATAAATAAAAGTTTATCAATATATATGAGATATACTGATATCAAGTTCTATGATACAGAGAAACAGGGTGAGGATTGCTGGTAGGTGATAGTGAAAGTGTGTGCAGGTTCTCATATTGCTTCCATTTTCTCAGTGAACTTGGAAAGAAGATCAACAGGCAAGAGTGAGGATGAGAGAGGAGGTACTGCTAATCTGAGGAGAGAGGAGAAGGTACAAAGAAATCCTACAGGAGAGGAGGAGAATGAATAAACTGCAGGTATAGAATGACTGCCGGGGCAGCATAAAGGGCCCACCTTGAGACCGATAGGTATGTCAGTGAGACAAGTTAACCAGTGGTGTGCTTTTCACTGACAGCCATGATCAGCTGCATGTATAGGTATGCAGTGGGTGGACAGCTGGGAGGAACCAGGACTACAGTTTTGGCAAGTGAGTATGATGAAGCAATAGAGGAATGTAGGATTCAAATGCAAAAGGAACTACAATGACTGGCCATGGAATTTTCACTAACGAGGGGAAGAGAATATCCAGGGAGAGACACTGAAAAGGTGATAAGATCAATAAATGGGAGGGCTAGTGGGATAGAAGAATTGCTAGGTAGAAAGTAAAATGGATATGCTAGAGAGGGAATGATTCTCAAATGTATGTCTTCAATCACATCTCCCTCATCAGTTCCAAAACTAAAATATATCCAGCAGCCCACTAGACATCTGTAAGCGGATATCCCACAGGCATCTTAGACCAAGCACATCAAACTGAATATATCATTTTCCCTCAAACCTTCTCCCTCTTCCCAACGCATTTCCCACTCAATCTTGTGTTAGCCAGAAACCCAGGAGACTCTCCTGACTCTTCATCCCACTAACCTTCACCAAACCCCCAGGTTCTCGTGCTCATATCCAACCTAACAGGTCAGTCACCGACATCTGTGAGTTCAACCACCTAATGATCTCTCTGCAATCCATTTATTTTCTCAGCCTCACAACTGCTTTACACTTAATTCAGGCCCTTACTTCTTACTAAGTCTCCTAAATTTTCTAATCTACTTTCCACAATGTCACCAGAGTGGCTTTCAGATTTGATTGCATCATTGCTACTTAAAATCCTCTAATGGTGTCTCACTGCCTTTAAAATAAAAGCCAAGTTCCTGGGATGGCCCAAATGTTCCTATAAGACCTGACCCTTCCTCCAACAATGTCCCCCACCCATCTTCAGGCTGACGTGCCTTTTCTGAAGTCCCAAATCGTCTCATGTATACCTGTGTATGATAGCATTTTCCATATTATAATTACTTATTTGTCAGTCTCTTCCACCAGGTTGTATGCTTTTTAAAGGCAAGATCCCTGGATCTCTGTCATAGTTGAATTTGACACCCCAATATCAGGGAGAATTTGGCATTAATAAGTCAATCAACCAATCAATCAATCAAAAAACAAATCAGGCCAGGTGCAGTGGCTCACGCCTGTAATCCCAGCACTTTGGGAGGCTGAGGCAGGTGGATCACTTGAGGTCAGGAGTTTGAGACTAGCCTGGCCAACATGGCAAAACCCTGTCTCTACTAAAAATAGAAAAATTAGCCAGGCATGGTGGCACACACCTGTAATCCCAGCTACTTGGGAGGCTGAGGCAGGAGAATCGCTTGAACCTGGGAGGTGGAGGTTGCAGTGAGCCAAGATTGCGCCACTGCACTCCAGCCTGGGTGACAGATCAAGACTCCATCTCAAAACAAAAACAAAACGAAAAATCAATGGTACCATAATGCTAGAAGATTTTAACCTAACAATAGGACTGTGGCTAAAAGCTGTTTATCCTTGCCTGTTTACTGCTATGCAAACACACCTACCTACTAGCAGAAGTGCACAAGATATCATGGCCTGATTCCTATAGACACTGCACAGACTCAGACAAAAGAAAAAGATCAACTGCTTTTAAGGAGTTATAATTGTGCAGAAAAGGGATTCTTTAGCATTTAAGATACTCCTCTTAAAAATTTATCATCATCACACGTCGTTCAAAAAATATTTACTGAGTACCTACTGGGCTAGGTCCTATACTAGCCACAGGGAAAACAGTGGTTAACAAAACAAAGAGCCCCTGACTAACGGGCTTAGAGTCTAATAATATCAACTGCTATTCACTAAGTACATACTACATTGACCAGGTATCAGGCTAAGCACTTTACATATATTATCTTACTTAATTTTAACAACATGAGATAGGTACTATTACTATTCTACTTTAAGAAAGATGAAAATGAGGCTTAGATATTTTACGTAACTTCCAAAGAACACACAGCCAATAACTGGCCAAGTCAGTGTATCCAATTTCAAAGCCTTTAACCTGTACACCATTCAATCCTCTTACTTTCAGTAAGTAAAATACTAGAAAATGACCTTGTATCACATCATTACCAGAACATGATCCTCTCTCTCATCCTTCATTTAAGTATCTTGAAAGACGCACCATCCTAAGAGGACAAGATCCAAACTTCTATCAAGCTATCCATGCCACTGTAGGACAAACATGAAGAGCCCACTGTAAGATTTAGTTTAAAAAATGGCCTGGGCCAGGAGCAGTGGCTCACACCTGTAATCCTAGCACTTTGGGAGTCTGAGGCGCACAGATTTAATGAGCTAAGGAGTTCAAGACCAGCCTGGGCAACACAGCAAAACCCTGTCTCTACTAAAAATGCAAAAAATTAGGCTGGGCACGGTGGCTCACACCTGTAATCCCAGCACGTTGGGAGGCCAAGGCGGGCAGATCATGAGGTCAAGAGATCAAGACCATCCTGGCCAACATAGTGAAACTCCGTCTCTACTAAAAACACAAAAATTAGCTGGGCATGGTGGCGTATGCCTGTAGTGCCAGCTACTCAGGAGGCCACGGCAGAAGAATCACTTGAACCCAGGAGGCGGAGGTTGCAGTGAGCCGAGATCACACCACTGCACTCCAGCCTGGTGACAGAGCGAGACTCCATCTCAAAAAAACAAAAAAACAAAAAATTAGCCAAGCATGGTGGCACGTGCCTGCAGTCCCAGCTACTCAGGAGGCTGAGGCAGGAGAATCGCTTAAACCTGGGAAGCCAAGGTTGCAGTGAGCCAAGATCGCACCTCTGCACTCCAGTCTGGGCGACAGAGCAAGACTATCTCAAAAAAAAACAAAAAACAAAAAACAAAAACCTGGCCTGTTACCATTCGTACAGCTGGATTTTTTAAATGTTGACAAAAAAAGAAGAGAAGGCTAGCTCCTTCAAAGACAAGGAGAACTTTCGATCAGGAAAAAGCAGATGTCTTAACGAAGAACTATTCAACCATTAACAGTTTACAGTGTTTTGTTTTGTTTCTTCTTTTTTAAGCAGGAGAAAAGCAGGGGAAAAAAATCAGGAGCAGGGAGCTAAAGAAGTAGAAGGACCCAAGAGACTGGATTTCCAATTGCTTCCTCTTATTTTTTTGGAAAGAAAGATACACTGGCTTCTAGGTGGACCGAACAAAAGAAAAGTATAGTATTTCTCCATGTTTTGATGTTTTGACTAAGAAAGGAAAAAAAGGATCTGGTCAAACTCCAGGAGGCAAGGGTGAGCAAAATGACAGCAATGTCCCCTTGTCTATAGAAACATCACCTGGCTAACTAGACCAACATCAAGCAGATGATGAGCTCCTAGCAGCAGCCGCAAAAAGGTGTATCCGCAGACAGGCAAGAGCAGCAAAAAACACTAAGATCATTAGGTAGGGTATCGGAAAGTCTGAGACTTAGTTTTTTCCCGGCTCTATTTCTAACTTGCTGTTGACCTTGAACAACATAACCTCTCTGGAATCAGGGATTTAAGGATTTACGCCCTTTCCATTTTCATTTCTCAATTCACACCAGGTTCTTCGTCCCCATCCCCTTATTTTTAGAAATCTATTTTAGCACATATTTTATTTGAGTTACATGTTCTCTGTTCTTAATACAGTCTTTAGTCCCTCAACCACCTTGTGACAGATTGCCTAAAAACCAAAATAGTGTTGGAATGTGGCACATTTATTTTTTATATTAAAAATGTGTAGTATTATATTTAAAATGTTAAGCCCATAATCTCAAAGCCCTAAAAAAAAAAAAAATTGACTTTTGTTTTCTGCATATTACTTGCCAGTTTTTTTTTCCAAATGATGCTGCTGATTTGTTTTTTACTTGTCTACTGCAAATAAACACTACTTTTTGGTAATATTTAGTCTACATTTCATTCCCTTCTATAGAGCAACAACCATTGATGAAAAAAAAAAATGCTCACCACTGATCTGGAAGCACTCACTTACCTACAAGAAGCCTTCTGAGTAGAATAGATGAATTCACATTTTCCATGGATGCAGTAACCATTGAGGTTTTCAGGGCAAGGCATGTGGTTTCCAATATAAACATCTTCTCTTTGATCACTAGCATCTTAAAAGAACATAAACCAGATCGTTCAATAATGAAACGCAAGCTGAAAAATAAGGACTTTTCAAATGTTCTGAAACAGCAAATGAATTCACCCGCTGTCAACCACCTACTGGCAATTTGAAAAGAAAATTTATCAGATAAGGGGTTAGATAAGATCCAGGGTCTCTTCTAATTCCTATTATGCCATAAACACAGCAGGCAAACTGTTTAGATTCAAAACATTTAAAAATATTTGCAGAATGTGACCGCTAGGAGTTACTGTTGTTTAAAAACAATCTGGCAAAGAAAACTAAACACCTTTGCTAAAGAAATAAATGCTCTAGAAGAAAGTTCACCTCTGTGACAGACAGATGGTGTACACAGAATTGGCTTTTGGGGAATGAACTTAATCATTTATTTGAGGGCTATGAAATTGAGGCCAAAGAACACTGAATGACAGAGAGCAAATTAAGGGATTCTGAAATTTTAGGGTTAAAGGTTTATTTTTGGAATGAAAATTATCAAGCATGATTTTTTTCCCAAGTGAAAATAGCTTTGCTGCTCTTTTCATATAGTTTTTCTTAGTATATGGTCATTATTTTAAAAATTCAAGTAATATAGAGGTTAAAAAAGAAATTCAAAATAACCTGAGATCTCGCTCTCCAAAAATAAAACACTGTCAACATGTTGATGAACATCTGCTCAGACTTAAGTATAATGATTTGAACTAACTGAAGTGAAGAAAATGAAGAGTCAGGAAGGAGAGATGGAACGGGTCAGGAAAGATGAAAACATAGGAACTTGGTCTTCAAAATCAATCAGATTCATTCACTCATTCATTCTCTATATATACATCACACACTCATATATGCACACACACATACATAAATAAATTTGGGAATGGATTTTTGTACTTTCTTTGGTATATGCACCAATACATTAATCCTAAGCTCAAAGGACCCAGAATTCCGCAATATTTACAGGCCTGTCCATGTGCAGGAAAAATCCCCAGGCTTCCTGCCATTTCTATCTTACACAGTTCTAGCTAACAGATTCTGTGCACTATAGCCGTACCTGCAGCATACTACCCTCTTAAACCTGAGACTTCATAACTATAAATTCAGAATAATAGGACCTATACTTCGTGCAGTTTTGAGAGGACTAAAGGAGATAACAAATGCATGTACAATACCACCAAAACAACCAGCTATTTATATAGCACATCATGTAACATCACAGGGCCTATCTCCCCAAAACACAAATAAAAGATATTAATACAATTTTTTAATGTTAATGGAAAAAAAAGGAATGAAATAGTGAGTTCTATGTATGTGTATGGGGAAGATGAAGAGGAAGATCAAGGGAGAAGTGAGAATAGAGGTGCCAAGTGTAAAAAAACCCTGAGAATCAAAAATGCGGATTTTCTGAGGATCAAAATTTACATATAGACAGAAAAAAACCTTAATGATTATTAAGGTCAGTGATAGTAGAACTAAAGCAGAGAGAAATCAGACCAAAATGATATTATTTTTCCTCAAAGTGTATATATTTACATTGTGCTAATTTAATTTGTGCCTAGAAAGAGAACACATCTAAAAGTCAGGGAACCTAACATATAAATTCTCAATTTAAAAAATGTCTTTACTGCTTTGTGACCTCATTCAAATCACTTCTTCTCTCTGAGGGAAATGAATGAGACCAGCACTACCCAACATAGGTATAGTACAAGACACATATGTAATTTTATATTTTCTAGTAGCCCAGATTTTAAAAAGTAAATAGAAACAAGTAAATTAATTTTAATCATATATTTTAATCCAATATAGCCAATAAATACCATTTTCACATACTACGAATATTAAAAATTGAGATATTTTTACTTTTTAAAGTAAGTCTCCAAATTCTGATATTTTACACCCACAAAAGATCTAAATTCTGACTAGCCACATTTCAAGTGCTCATAGCCACACCAGCCTAGTAGCTATCATAATGGAAAGTGCAAAACAGATCACTAATTTATCATCTACTGATCACTTTGTACATGCTGGGTACTCTGCTAGGTGCTGGGAATACAAAAATGAAAACATATCCTGTCGTCAAAGGGCTTAAGGTCTCCTCCAGCTCCCAGACTATAATTCTGCCATGGCAAAAGAAATCAAGCCCTCTTTTGGGCTGCTATGATCCTGAGCACTTACTCCTCTATTATAACACTCACAATACTGCCTGTTTTATTGCTATTTGGGTTTTTTAAGTCAGCCTCTACCATAAGACTGTGAGCTCCTTAATAATCTAGCTGCTTGTGTTATTCGTTTCTGTATAACTCCTAACATTTAGAATGTAGTACATATAATGGCTAAGAACACAGCTCTAGAGTCAGACTGCCTAGGTTTGAATTCTGGTTACAACACTCTCTAGCTGTGTGACCCAAAGGCAGTTACTTAACTATTTCTGGCCCTCAGTTTCTTAATCTGAGAAATGAAGATGATAGTGATGTCTACTTCTTGTAGGGTTGTTTTGAGGCCTAAATGAGATAGTATATTTAGTGTATTAAGTATGTAAGTGTGTATAGAACTTAGAAAAATGCCTGGTAAACAATAAGTACTTAATAAATAAGTATTACCAAGTATTGTTCCGTGCTCAACAAATGTTTGTTAAATGAATAAATTCTAATTTTCTCCTGGTAAAGGGAGAAAAAAACAGTTATAAATTGCATCTTTGTTGTTTTCCATTGACAAAATTATTATCCAATAAAGGTTTCCATCTTGAATTCCTTAGTGAACTGGACTGTCTGCAGTAGTCCTATCCTGTGTTTCCTAACAGAGGTCAAAACTTAATTATCACATCTTTTATTTATTAATACTTGTGATCCAAGCAGAAGACTTTCCTAAAGTAATTTAGCTTTGATGAGAAATAGTTTATCAGAAGCCAAATAACTGAAATCAAATATACTTTTCTTGCTACAGTTTCAAACTAAAAATGCCACTCTACATTCCCAATCAGGCCATAAGTGAACTGAGGAAAGTGGTCATCTCCCATAGCATTTCTCAGAACCTGGTCATGAAAGGGTATAACAATGGGACAATAGAGAATAACGTTATGCACCAACCTATGATAATAAGTCCTATAAGGATAAAGTCCTAGTAATAGGACTGTGCAGGTCTGTAGAGGCTGTGGTAATGTACTAATCTACCATAAGAAAGTTCTTTAAACAGCAAAGAATTTCAAGAATAATGCAGAGCTGAAAGCTATCAGAGAACTCAGCTAGGTGAAAGCAGTCAGAGAAAGTTAACCAAATTAAAAACAAGGTTTTGAGAAATTAATAGAAAAAGTATGGCACCAATAAACATATACTGAATGAATTAATGAAAGAATGTGGTATCAAGCTGTAGGCAAAATGAAGCTATATAAAACATGAACATGTCTAATAAGGCTTTGAAACCTGTGCCAACATCCAAATTCACAGAGTCTAATATTCCGCGCAATGCCAACTTTATTCACCCCATTAAACGTACATACTATTTCTGGGCATAGCTACATGCTCAGCTAAGCTACAGAGAATATTTTTTTAAAAAAAGCATGCATGGTCCTTGCCCTCAAGAAGCTTATAGTCTATTTAGAAAATCAGCGTATATACACAAAAAGCTGAATAACACAAGGGGAAGGGGTCCCATGTGGCAGTTTACAATTAAATGACAAAAGATGGTTTTATAACACTGGGTGCTATGGAAGTTCAAACTGAAAGGAGAACTCACTGTAGGCTAAAGGATTTATTGATAGGGTAGGACTCAAGTTAAGACTCAAAGCATAAATAGATTTAGACAGAGGAATGGTGGAAGCCAAAGGGAAGGTATAATACACACGGCATTCTGAAGAATAAACAGTAGCAACCTAGGTAGAGTGATACATTCAGACTGGGGAAGGGTATATGTCAAAGTTGGAAAAGCAGGCTGAAACTAGATTATGGAAAAATTTGAATTCTAGGTGAGACATGTTTTCTTCATCATATGGACAACGAATTCACTCACTAAAGGCCTTTTGAAGAGCAGTACAAAGAAAGCCGGGTTTTACGTGAAAATTAGTTGAGAGTAGTTGCCTAGAGCTGGTGGTTAAGCAAATGGGGAGTGACTGACAATAATGGGTATGGAGGTTCTTTTAAGGGTGCAGAAAATGTTCTAAAATTAGATTATGATAACACTTTTACAACTCTGTAAATATACTAAAAACCACTGAATTGCACACTTTAAACAGGTGAACTTAATGGCATGTAAATGGCATCTCAATAAAGATATTAAAATAATTAATTGTATGCCAGCATATAAGATAATGGGGCAGGGGAACTAGGAAGACCATATATATATATATATATATATATATATATATATATATATATATCAGGTGACCAATTAAAAGATTAGTACATAATCCATTAACTGGGAATGGTGGTGCACACCTGTAAGCCGAGCTACTCGGGAGGCCGAGCTACTCGGGAGGCTGAGGCACAAGAATCACTTGAACCCAGGAGGTGGAAGGTTGCAGTGAGCTGAGATCGCACCACTGCACTCCAGCCTAGGTAACAAAGCAAGACTGTGTCTCAAAAAAATAAAGAAGGTTAGCACATAATCCAAACTCGTAGCAACAAAAAGCTAAGCTAAATCTCAGCAGTAGGAGTAGACACTAGACACACAGAAAAAATAAAAATGGTTTGAAGATGTTTTGGAAAGTGAATGAGCTCAGAAACTCAGATCTGGAAGGGTCCTTGGAGGCCATCTGGTTTGATAAAGGAATCTCTTTAGTTTTATAACCCTCAAAGCCTATGTCTACTTGAACACTTCCAGAACTCATAATACAGTTCATTCTAATACCATCAGATTTTCTTTATGTTGAATGAAACCTCGCTTCAACTTGGTGTAGACTTTCCCACATCTGTTTATCCTCTCCCCTCTATTAACCAATCTTTTATTTTTAAGCTCAGATTTCCCCAGTCCCACCCCTATTCAAACAACTTACAACTGTCTTGAAGAGTGGTACCCAGCACTAACCCCGTACATTTAAGAGTTTAGTAGAACAAAACTGTCCTCTTTATTGAAGATGCTTGTAATACAGAATTATGTAAAAATGACTCCAAACATGAGCCTAATGATGGGGGTTCCATAGACAGAATGTAGTAAGCTGAGGTCAAGTTTAGATCTCCAGTCATTCAAAAAGTATTTTTTAAGCATCTATTATGTTCCAGGCACTATGGTAGTTCCAGAAGTTTGAAGCAATGGCAAAACAAACAAGTAAACACAAGGACCCACCAGGCAACTGAATATGTGAAACCAGTGCTTGAAAAAAGATCCAGGCTCGAGAACAAGTGTTAAGGTTCACCAAAGTAATAGCTCAGAGGGGATTAAATATCTGAAGGTAATTAAGAAAGCAAGGAGGCAGAAAAGAATTCTAGAATCATGGTACAAAGGGAAGGAGCAGCACTTAGGGTCAGAAAGTCTGAATTCCAGTTGCTGTTCTGCCATTCTATATGGGCAAAACTCCTGCAGTTTCAGCTTCTTCATCTGCAAAATGAGGATAAACTTGGTTGTTATGAGGACTAAATAACATTAATATATGAAAGCACCTGGCACATAGTAAGGCACTCAATTAATAACTATTAAATGAAAGAATATCCTACTGATGTCACTTATGAACTATAATATTAAATAGCAAGACAGATAACTAACTCACCAATGGTGAGACTGTTGAGCACAGCCAGGTTATTGAACATGAAACTAGGAAACAAAAGTATTAAAAATAACCATAATAACACTGATAATGAACTCAGTAACATAGTGTTTAATATTCATAGTGATCTTAGGTAGTAGATATTACTGTCCCTAATTACAGATGTGATCAATGAGGCTCAGAGAAATCAAGACACACAGCTATTAGGCATAGACCAAGTCTGACTCCAGAGGGCAAGCTCTTAGCCATTACAGTATTATTTCTCCAAGCGATCCTAGGAGATGTGTAGGAAACAGATAAAAAGCAGAATGGCCAAGCACCTGCTCTCCAGGCCAAGTAAATTAGCCAACTTCAAAAAGGAAAGATAAAAAGCCTCAAAAGATGTAACATAACATGGTTTCAGAAACAACAGCAGAGATGTTACCTGCACACAGTAAGAACTGAGCACAGAATGATCCTGCCTAAACAAGCCCTTAGCCAAGTGGTGACAGGCTCCAAGAACAACAACTGCAACTGCTAGTCTCTGAACAATGTGTGTGTGTGTGTGTGTACAATATAAAAAGTATATTTGGTCACCAAATGGCTCCTTTCACCCACAGAGGCATTCAGAAACAAATCCACCACCAGCTGCAGTGTTTTCAAATACAAAGGATAGTTGTGGTTCTAAGGGATGATGTTATGAAAAAACCCAGTACCAGATGGCTTATCTGCAAAGGCTTGTTCCACTGGCTATCTGTCGTGGTCCAACAGTGTACAACCAAAATAAAGCATGAGGAGTTGCTAGTAGCAATGGAGACATGTACCTGGAAGGTAAACCGCTGAGGCCACAACTATATCAACACTGCATCAGTAACCCTGGGGCTCATTATTTCTATAAATCTCTACAGTTAAAAAATTCAAAATATTCTGTCTTGCTTCCCCTATACTACCCTGCACCCCCCCAGCCTTCATCACTAACATATCCCTCCCCTAACCACAGTCTGCGTGGACTCCATTAAGGAATTATCTTCTGCTATATAAACTCCTACCTACACTCCAATGCCTCCCACTCTCCCAATTCTAAACTCCACTGTCCTCCACACCAGGCCTGATTCCTCCTTTCCTAGCCTGCCCACTGTGCCCAGAGAAACACCTTTTCTAACATGAATAGGTACATCTACCTCAACTACTCCCTTAGAAAATACTCCTTTCATCTTCCTGATGTACCAAGACCACATTATTTCCTAGATTCCCTTCCTTCCCTTTTCCCCTCATGTGCTCGCCACTGTTACTTCCAGCCCAGCATTCCACTCTCAGCTCCCCAGTACCTTCCTCTCTTAGGAGCCTACTAATCATCCTCTGCATGACTCTCCACCAAGCTCCATGACATTCTCTGATTTCCTTCATTGATCTTAGCGCTTGGCTCACAGTCTTTCCTTTTGATGAGGTATATTTGTCAAAATCGTTTTTAAAAGGACATATCAAAAGAGCTGGAGTGAAATATCTAAACAGTCACCAGTAATGGAAATGATATCAATATCTCGCTATCTCAGGTATCCCTGGCCAGCAGCAGGAGGAGAGACTAATAAGGCTCAAGGATGAGACCAAAGATGGGGTGGGGGTTGGGACAAGGTGGAGCTCAGGAACAAAGTGAGAATGTCTTCATAATAATAAAAAGGGTGGTATAGTTAGATTATAGGCTGTATGAGCATATCTTTGAATCAAAATGGTCACATTAAAATGTCATATACCACAAAGAAACTTCCTGTGCAGGTGGAAATGGTATCAATTATAAGATGTGGTATATGTGAAGTATATTCATTGGTCAAGATTTGTGCATTTCAGTGCTATAAATTACACCTTTAAAAACCATAAAATGAGAATAATGATAATCACACGGGTGGAAGTATACACAAAGAATGACAATGCTGACAACTGTTGAAGGTGGGTACTGGGTAAATGAGGTTTATTATACTATTCTCTTTATATATCATAGATACATGTTTTCTAAATGTCACATACCCATCTCCCATACAACTCATGCTCAATCATATCCTTTATGACTTCAACATCTACAACAGAGCTTCTAACACTCCAATTTCAATATTTACCACAGGTTTTCCAACAGCCCAAGAAAAGCTCTAATTCAGCAGCTATTCTAGACATACAAATGCTCCATTTCACAAGCACTCTTCTCTAAGAGCTAAGTTTTAAAAGACATTTCTTACTGAGCACTATCTTCCAATCTTTCCAGCTTCTTGCTGGTGCTGTGTTCCTGCTTTTCATTTTGTAGCCTCCATCCCCAGATCACTGCCTTACCTACCCAGTCTTGGCTGTGTGTTGCAGATGTGGATATTTACTAAGGGCCTCCTATAAATGCTGTGAGAACAAAAAAAAAAATAAATAAAAGCAAATGAGGTAAAAATAAACACAATAAAAATAGAGTTACCTTTTAACCTCTATTTCCTATGAGAACACTTTTACAATTTGGGTTTCATCTTTCATCCTTCATGGAAGAAACTTGGTCCAAGATTGTCAATGATCCCCTTGTCTTCAAATTCAAGCATAGTTTAGTCCTTGTCTTCTCATACCTTTCTGTAGTTTTTTAAGCTACTGGCCATCCTTTCCCTTGTAGCTTCTGTGTACTCTTCTTGATTTTCTTCCTCTCAGTTCTCTTTCTGCTTCATCCCAAGTTGGGCCTTCTCTCCTTTCTAAATAATAGTGCATCCAACAGAACTTTCTTCAACTCTGAAAATGTTCTATATCTGTGCTGTCCCATATGGTAGTCACTGGTAATATCTGGCTATTGAACATCTGAAATAGGGCTAGTATGATTTTTTTTTTTTTTTTCCCCAAAACAGCGTCTCGCTTTGTTGCCCAGGCTTAAGTGTAGTGGTGCAATCTCAGTTCACTGCAGCCTCAACCTCCTGGGCTCTAGCCATTCTCCCACGTCAGCCTCCCGAGCAGCTGCGACCACATCGCGTACCACCACCACGGGTTAATTTTGTTTAGAGACAAGGTCTCACCATGTTGTCCAAGCTGATTTCATTTTAATTTAAATTTAAATAGCTACATGTGGCCAGTAGCTATTATAACAGACAATACTCTCTCTCATTCATTCTTGTGGCTTCAGTTATCACCTCTATATCCAAAGACTGACTCACAAATTTATACTAAACAAAGTGACCTGGATGAGTTCCACAAGCACCTCAAACTCTAAAATATAATCAATCATCTCCACCATCAACTCCTCCCTTACTTTATTCCAAACACCTTTACCTACCTAATATCCTTAGTTCTGTGAACAGAATTCATCATCTAAGTCATCTGAGCTTGAAGACTTAAGTCATTTTTAACTCTCTGTCTCTCATATCTAAGATGTCTATTCCTTTTGACTTTACCTAACTGACATCCCTGCCTCCATTCCAATGTATACAATATGCACAATATTCCTGCCAGGTATCATTCTTTCAAATGGTTAACTTTGTAGCCTTGCTTTTTTCAAATATATTAATGATTCCCCACTGCCCACAAATAAAGTCTAAATTCCCTAGAGTAGCATAGCATTCAACACTCTACACAATCTGGCCCCAAGCTATCTTTCTAGCCTTGCCTTCTACTTCTACCTCTTAAGCCTCCTATTCTCCAGCCCAAAGGATTCCTTACCTTTCTCTGACACATCCTGTCATAACATTGTGTGCGTGTCTATGCTCATGCTCTCCTATCCTCCTTAGATATCCTTCTGACTCCTGTTCATCCTTCACAGTTCACTCAAGTTCCACTTCTTCCATGACATTTCACAGATTCCCACTGTTCCCCACCAAAGATTAATCTCAACTTTTCTGAATTCCCATTGCACTTTTAAACTGTACTACACTTATAGCAATAATCAATTTCTACATTGTTAGAAGTTGGTTATCTGCCTTTACTATATCACAAGAACTTTAAAGATGCATATATTTTAGATATCTTTCTAACTACAAACAGTAAAATGACCAGTATAAATTAGGTACATAATAAATTATATCTACTAACTATGATAATTTCATTTAAATTAGAGATCAATTCTTATGTGTAAAAGATTTTCAGTATCTCAAAAGTGGCCTAGGCTCTAAATTATCCATTATCAATGGCACACAAGTGCTTCGGAACACACAATTCCCCAAACTGCCCTGAGTATAAGCTTCCAAATACTGAAAAACGGCCTTCCTATTCTAGTCAAGTACTATCAATATAGTGAATAAAACTGAAGCTGACCTATTTTGTCTCCTACGAGAAGACAGGAAATTTTCTATTTTAAATACGGCATTTTGTTTCAACATAGGAGACATATTTCAGCAGCTCATGGGTTATAACTAACTCAGGTTTGATACGATTCAAGTAAGAGAAGTAACAAATTACTCAATGATAACAGCTACCATTTGCTGAACACTTACAAGTATATCTGACACTGTTCAAAGCACTTAACATGTATTATCTCATTTAGTTTTTATGAAACTCTATGAAACAGGTACTATTATCACTCCCATTTTACATATTGTTTAGAAATTAGGTATAAAAGGTAGATCACGTATCTTTTAATGGTATAACCAAACAAATGGATAGATGATGCACTTGTAATTCAGCAATTATATAGAGGTCCTGGCCTAGAAGGCCAAAGATATAGACCTGTTTCACTTAACCAGATACAACCTCATTGATCCTCAATCTTCCCATTGGTCCTTACCTATCAGAGCAGTTATAAGAATCAAACAAAATAATGGATGTGAAAACAAGCAAGAAGAGCAGTGGCCTTGAAGTCAAGGGACCTGGAATCCAGCTTCTGCTCTGACCTTTACTACATGAGACCTTGTGTAAATAAAACCTACTGCTTCTTTGAGCCACATCCACTTTTTAGACAAGCACAGAGTACCTACTTATGTGCCAGATATTTGGCTAGGGTTAGGGATACAGAGTGAACATGACAGACAGGTTCTCCTCTCCTCACAGAACTCATAGCCTAGAGGAGGTTACAGATGAATAAAAAGGCAGTTATAACAGAGTGGGCTAAGTGTTCAGAGAGGGGAGTACACAGGAAAGGCATCTAATATAGACTTAAGAGTCAAGGGATATTTCTCAAAATAAAATGACTTCCAAGCTAAGATTAAAAGGATAAGAAGGAATTAATCAGAAAGGAAATAAAGAGTTTCAGGCAAAGGAACAAAGGTTCAAAGACCTGGGCATCGGGCAAGTGTTAACAGGAGATTCCAGAGGAGTAAAGAGGATTTTTATAAAACATATTGAGAGATCTTTCTGTATAACTTCTTACAAGTGCATGTATATCTAAAATTATCTCAATACAGACTTTAATCAAAGAAAGCACATATGAGAGTACCTTATAAAATGAGATGAACTTCGGCTGTTTCTGTTACTATTAATACTAATAATTAACTGTGTTATGTATATTACTATAGAGAGCAAAGTTAGAGGTGTTGTTATAATGGAAACAGAACTAACAAGGACAGCTAGTGACTGTATTTCCATAGCTGGCCAAAATTTGGAGATGCATGATTCAGTACCTTTCACATCTGGTCGATATTGTAGTCCATCATCTTTCTTTCCCAACAAACTAGTGTCATCTGTATCTGTAAGAGAAAACGGTTTTCAAATTAAAATATATACAATGGTTAAGTCATATCATGATACTCCCAATAATTCCAAATTATTCCAAGTTCTTCTTAACCTCTGCCCCCTTACCCTGCTCATGTTGTCTACCATTCTCTAAATGAATTATGTCATTTCTGTCTTAGGCCTCTAGGCATCCTAGGTATAAGTGCTCTTTGCATGATGAATAGCCAATTTCATCTATACTTCAGCTCCAATATCGCCTCCTTTAAAAACTCTTTCCTATGCAAACTAAAACAACACCTACTCTGAGAAGAAAGGGTTAACCCTTTCTTTCTCTAAAAGACAACTGCCTCAAGATTTACCTTCTCCTACCACTGTTACCCTGGAAACATCAGATTAAAAGGGGAATCTCAGCTGTGTTATGAAACACTTACTATAAAAAATGACCCCTGATTTGAGAACTGCACCTGGACTGGGAAGACTATAAATGAGCCATAACCACGTGTTTGGAAGCACAAGCTTCCCAGTACTAGTGGAGGAGGCAAAGGAAAGACATAGTTAGGTTTGTGAATGAAAAATTACAGAGGGGACTAAGACAAAACTTAAGGCCCAATCACTCTAAAGGATGCATTTCAATTAAACTCTCAAGCTTGACTGATATGGTTTGGTTCTGTGTCCCCGCCCAAATCTCATGTCTAATTGTAATCCCCAACGTTGGAAAAGGGGCCTTGTGGAAGGTGACTGGATCAGGGGGGCAGATTTCCCCCTCGCTGTTCTCATAATAGCGAGTGAGTTCTCACAAGATCTAGTTGGTCTACAAAAGTGCATGGCACCTCCCTTTGCTCTCTCTTCCTCCTTTTCGGGCCATGTAAGATGTGCCTACTTCCTCTTTGCCATCCACCATGATTGTGTTTCCTGAGGCCCTCAGCCATGCTTCCTGTATAGCCTGTGGAACTGTAAGCCAATTATACCTCTTTTCTTTATAAATTACTCAGTCTCAGGTAATTCTTTATAGCAACATGAGAATGAACTAATACACTGACCAGGTGCTCTGAACTTGAAATTCTGAAGAGTATCACTCAAATATGCATCTTTTCCTCAGAGAACATAGTCCTTCTCTAAGCTAGTCTTCCCACTCAAGCTCTAAATGCCACCCCACTGGGGTGGGGGGACCATACTTCTTCAAGATCAAGGCTAAGTGGGACATCTACCCAGAAGGGATTCCGGTCAGTAAATGGTGTCCTCTATCATGCCCACACTCAACTCCTACCTAAAAATTGTCTGATGAGCTTTCTGGGTATTCTTTGGTAGTTTAGACCAGAAGTACTACAATCAATTGTGTAGTGTGTCACAAATAATTTGTTACCAATATAATGTACCAAATTTTGGCTTACAACCTTTTCCCTTTAGCTCAGATAAAAACATAATATCCCTTTAATAAGTCTAAAAAGGGAAGAAGAAGGGAACCAGTAAGCAAGAAAGATGTACAATCCTAGTCCATGAGAGTGTGCCTGGCCCACATATGTGACTGAGGAAATAATCCATCTTCCCAACTCATCTGAATTTTACTGGGGAAAGAAAATCCGGAACTCTGGCTTTAGAGACTGAATATTTCTAGTAGGGGTGGAAAACAAAAACTCTTTCTTATAGGTATCATGGTTTCTAAGCTATAACAAAAAGCAAGAAGGGCAAAAAGAATTTTAAGCTAAAGGCAATAATTTTTCCTTACATTCTCTAACTTCACACCAAAATCTGTATCATACATAATATGTACAGGGAAAATGATACAGATAATGGGAAAACAAAGTAAACTATTATGCTCTATAAAAAGAGGTTTAACAAATATATGGCAATAACATAGTTTTACTGAAATTAAAGTAAGTTATCTAACTCTTAAATAGCTATAATCATTCCAAATTTGAGATGATATTAGAACTATAAATAATAATTATAATTCCATGTTAGGATCAGCTAGCAACCAAGAACTAACTAAATAAAAAACCAAGAAGCATGGTTTATGTCTTGAGAAGATAAAATAAATGAAAAAAACTAAATTAGTAATAAAAAATCTGAAATATAAAGTAATAAAATAAAATAAAGCTTCGAGGATTTCTCATTTTACAAATTTGAAACACTACCAAATGTACAAATAAGATTACATTTCTACAATACTAAAGATGGGTCTCTGAATAAATAAAATGGATTTTACCTGTGCAATGACCAAGATGCCTTATATCAATTTGTTCTTGCTTTATACAAGATGCTTCTCTAACAAAACAGGGATTGTTATAGGAACTCCCATCAGAAGCACACACAGGATTAAAACTGTATCCACTGCAATCTATATTACATACACACCTGTTGGAAAAGATAAAAATTACCTATATTTTACAACAAAAATATTTCACAATGCTGCAACAGCAAAAAAGACCAATTCTTTCTTCTGCTTTCTGTAACAGAAGTCAATATATTGTTTTAAGTCACTGATGAAAGCTTAAGCAAAGTAAATACCTAAAAAAAATTTTAGGTGAGGATTTAGAGATAATTTCATCAAGATATTATGATATGAATCCAGTGGTTTCTCTGGAATTTTCATATATAGATAAAGTAATCAGGAGATGTCAAATATCAATGACATTAATTTAAAAGCAAAATGGCACAGTGTAAAGGACACAGAATTATGAGTCAATAGTCACGAATCTAAATTCTACCCCTACTTATTACCAGATTTGTGTCCAAATTCTTCCTCTAAGTCTTAGTTTACTGATCAGTAAAATGGAGGTAATAATAATGGCCAGGCATGATGGCTCATGACTGTAATCCCAACACTTCAGGAGGCCAAGGCAGGAGAATCACTTGAGCCCAGGAGTTTGAGACCAGCCTAGGAAACAAAGCAAGACCCCATCTCTACAAAAAACAAAAAACTTAGCCAGGCACAGTGGTGTGTACCTGTGGTCTCCACTACTTGGGAGGCTGAGGCAGGAGGATCACTTAAGCCCAGGAGGTTGAGGCCGCAGTGAGCCATAATTGCACCACTGTACTCCAGCCTGGGGGACAGAGTGAGACCCTGTCTTAAATAAATAAATAACCTACCTTGCCAAATAACTGGGAAGGTTAAAAAATATAATAGATATGAAATATGTAAAATGGAAACCCTCAAAAGTGTTTTCTAGCTACATGTCTACCTGTGTAACTGAGTATCCACTGAACACAGAGTGTTGTACTACAGAGAAGGCAAAAGAAGTCCAAAGCAAGATTACTCCCCTCAAGAATAGTAAAATCTAGTTAGGAATAGAGAAACAAAAATAAAAATACAGAGACTCTCCTGTTTATAGCAACACAGAGGACTAGGAACCTTTACTAACCTTCCTGATAAAAACAACAAAAAATACCGGACAAACATTTTAAAACATTATCTTAAATACATTCACAAGTTGATAAGAAAGTCAGGAATACTTAGGACAGAACTTATAAGTACACAGGCACAGAGAAAGGTCAATTGAGCTCTCTAAAGCTGATTTTCACTTTGAAGGCATTTGCCAAACTGGGTAAATTCAATTACCAATTTTTCGGCTTTGCAGGCCTGATGTGGTTTGGCTGTGTCCTTACCCAAATTTCATCTTGAATAGTAACTCCCAAAATTCCCGTGTGTCGTGGGAGGAACCTGGTGGTGGGGGGGTGATTGAATTATGGGGGCAGGTCTTTCCTGTGCTGTTCTCGTGATAGTGAATGAGTGTCATGAGATCTGATGGTTTTTAAAATGGGAGTTTCTCTGCACAAGCACTCTTTTTGCCTGCTGCCATCCACGTAAGATGTGACTTGCTCCTCCTTGTCTTCCACCATGATTGTGAGGCCTCCCCAGCCACGTGGAACTGTGAGTCCAGTTAAACCTCTTTCTTTTGCCCAGTCTCGGGTATATCTTTATCAGCAGCGTGAAAACAGATTAATACAATAAACTGGTACCAGTAGAGTGGGGTGCTGCTGAAAAGATACCCGAAAATGTGGAAGTGACTTTGGAACTGGGTAACAGGCAGGAGTTGGAACAGTTTGGAGGGCTCAGAAGAAGACAGGAAAATGTGGGAAAGTCTGGAACTTCCTAGAGACTGGTTGAATGGCTTTGACCAAAACGCTGATAGTGGCACAAACAATAAAGTCCAGGCTGAGGTGATCACAGATGGAAATGAGGAACCTGTTGGGAACTGGAGCAAAGTGACTCTTGTTATGTTTTAGCAAAGAGATTGGTGGCATTTTGCCCCTGCCCTAGAGATCTGTAGAACTTTGAACTTGAGAGTGATGATTTAGGGTATCCAGCGGAAGAAATATCTAAGCAGCAAAGCATTCAAGAGGTGACTTGGGTGCTATTAAAGGCATTCAGTTTTATAAGGGAAGCAAAGCACAAAAGTTTGGAAAATTTGTAGCCTGACAATGTGATAGAAAAGAAAATCCCATTTTTCGAGAAGAAATTCAAGCTAGCTGTAGAAATTTGCATAAGTTACAAGCAATCGAATGTTAATCCCCAAAACAATGGGGAAAATGTCTCCAGGGCATGTCAGAGGTCTTCATGGCAGCCCCTCCCATTGTAGGAGGAAAACATGGTTTCCTGGGTAGGGCCCAGGATCCCCGTGCTCTGTGCAGCCTAGGGACTTGGTGCCCTGCATCTCAGCTGCTCCAGCCGTGGCTGAAAGGGACCAATGTAGAGCTTGGGCTGTGGCTTCAGAGGGTGCAAGCCCCAAGCCTTGGCAGCTTCCACATGGTGTTAAGCCTGCAGGTACAGAGAAGTCAAGAACTGGGGTTTGGGAACCTCCACCTAGATTTCAGAGGATGTATGGAAATGCCTGGATGCCCAGGCAGAAGTTTGCTGCAGGGGTGGGGCCCTCATGGAAAACCTCTGCTAGGGCAGCACGGAAGGGAAATGTGGGGTCAGAGCCCCCTCACAGAGTCTCTACTGAGGTGTCACCTAGTGGAGCTGTGAAGAGATGGCCACCGTCATCCAGACCCCAGAATGACAGATCTACTGATAGCTTGCACTGTGCATCTGGAAAAGCCACAGACACTCAATGCCAGCCCATGAAAGCAGCCAAGACAGAGGCTGTACCCTGCAGAGCCACCTGTACCCTGCAGAGCCACAAAGGTGGAGCTGCCCAAGAGCACGGGAATCCACCTTTTGCATCGGCATGACCCAGATACAAGATGTGGAGTCAAAGGAGATCATTTTAGAGCTTTAAGATTTGACTGCCCTGCATGGGGCCTATAGCCCCTCTGTTTTGGCCAATTTCTGCCATTTGGAATGGCTGTACTTACCCAATGCCTGTACTCCCTTTGTATCTAGGAAGTAACTAACTTGCTTTTGATTTTACAGGCTTACAGGCAGAAAGGACTTGCCTTGTCTCAGATGAGATGTTGGACTGTGGACTTTGAGTTAATGCTGAAATGAGTTAAGACTTTGGGTGACTGGTGAGAAGGCATGATTGGTTTTTAAATGTGAGGACATGAGATTTGGGAGGGGCAAGCAGGGGAATGATATGGGTTGGCTGTGT
Organism: Pongo abelii; assembly: GCF_028885655.2. Classification (NCBI taxonomy): domain Eukaryota; kingdom Metazoa; phylum Chordata; class Mammalia; order Primates; family Hominidae; genus Pongo; species Pongo abelii. The sequence continues at coordinate 91,585,019 of NC_071998.2, read as the reverse complement.
CCCCACCCAAATCTCATCTTAAACTGTAACTCCCACAATTCCCACGTCATGCGAGGAACCCAGTAGGAAGTGACTGAATTATGGGGGTGGGTCTTTCCTGTGCTACTCTCATGATAGTGAATGAGTCTCACAAGATCTGATGGTTTTAAAAATAGGAGTTCCTCTGCAAAAGCTCTCTCTTTGCCTGCCGCCATCCATGTAAGATGTGACTGGGTCCTCTTTGCCTTCTGCCATGATTGTGAGGCCTCCCCAGCCACATGGAACTGTGAATCCAATTAAACCTTCCTTTTGCAAATTGCCCAGTGTCTAGTATGTCTTTATCAGCACCATGAAAACAGACTAACACAAGGCCTCTGGGAACAGGAGACAAAGAACACTGACCCACCTAAGGTAGGGAGTCTGGAGACCCTAAAAAAGTTAGATCTTTATATATATATAACCTTTATATATATATATACATATATAAACCTTTATATATATATACACATATATACCTTTATATATATATACCTTTATATATATACACATACATATACCTTTATATATATACACATATATATACCTTTATATATATACACTTATATATACCTTTATATATATACACTTATATATACCTTTATATATACATATATACATATATGTATATGTATGTATATATGTATATGTGTATATATATATATCTCTCAGCATGAAGGTAAACTGGAAATGAGCTGTCACATTCCAAAGGGACTATTTAAAAAATTAAAGGGACTGTCATTTTCCAAAGGGACTATTTAAAAAATTAAAAAGTTTGCACTGACCCATAACTTTGAAAAACAAAAAGAAAACCAGCTCCCCTGAGAATTCAAAGCCACAAGCCAGCCCTCACACAGATAATTATAACTTAAAATACTACTTGGTTGTTTTGAAAAATCTCAAACCCAGAATTAATTTTAAGGGGTCAAGGACTAGAAGAGGCTCTAGGCCAAGCTTGTCCAACCCACAGCCCAGGATGGCTTTGAATGCAGCCCAACACAAATTAATAAACTTTCTTAGAACATTATGAGATTTGTGTGTGTGTGTGTGTGTGTGTGTGTGTGTGTGTGTGTTTAGCTCATCAGCTACTGTTAGTGTTAGTTTATTTTATGTGCAGCCCAAGACAATTATTCTTCTTCCAATGTGGCCCAGGGAAGTCAAATGATTGGACACCCCTGCTGTAGGCAAATGACAGAAGCAGATGCAATCTTCTCTGGAGAAATTCAATTTCATCCTAGACCTAAATGATTTTCCACAGATACAATTCTGAGAAAAATATGCAGCTCAGCCCACAGAGACACATTCAGTCATATACCCACAACAAAGAGATAAAACACCAAGAGAACAAATCGATTTTTAAAAGAACCAAACAGAACTTCCAGAAATAAACAATATATTACTAGATATAAGAAATGCAATGGGCAGATTTAACAGCAGATTAGAGAAGCTAAAGGCGAATTAGTGAATTAGAAGACAGGTCAGAGGAAATTAACCAGACCACAGCAGAGAGTCAAAGACATGGTGCATATTTAAAAAAGAGACATGGGCTGGGCGCGGAGCCTCACCCTTATAATCCCAGCACTTTGGGATGCCAAGGTGGGTGAATCACCTGAGGTCTGGAGTTCGTGACCAGCCTGACCAACATGGAGACACCCTGTCTCTACTAAAAATACAAAATTAGCCAGGCATGGTGGCACATGCCTGTAATCCCAGCTACTCGGGAGGCTGAGGCAGGAGAATCGCTTGAAGCCAGGAGGCGGAGGTTGCGCTGAGACAAGATCACGCCACTGCACTCCAGCCTAGGCAACAAGAGTGAAATGCCGTCTCAAAAAAAAAAGAGAGAGAGAGAGATGGAAGAGTCAGAAGATCTAACAAAAATTTCATTAGCATTCCAGGAGTTAAGAAAATGAGGCAGGAAAATATTCTCAGCAACTTCTCTTCAAACTTTCTAAAACTAAAAAAGATACTCATCTAAATATCCAAGAAGCCCAATGAATCCCAAACAGGATTACTAAAAATGGATCCACATACTGAAATATCATAGTGGAATTTTATAACGAGAAAAAGAATATTTTAAAAGCAGCCAGAAAGAAGAGAAAGATTACCTTCAGCGAAGTAAGAATAAGAGGGAAAACTGACTTTTCAAAAGCAATACTGAAGCCAAATTGTTTATAGCTAAAAGTGAAATAGTAACTGCTATGTGCTAAGGTAGAATAGAATTCTATTTAAGACAAATCTTTTGAGAATAAGGGTAAAATAAAAGTAACTTGGAAGGAGTAAAAACTTACAAAATTTGTCACCTGCTGACTGTCAGTAAAGGAAATTCTAAAGGCAATAGAAAAACGATCCTTTAAGGAAAGTCTGAGATGCAAATACGAATGAAGAACAAAGGTCTAAATACATGGGTAACATAAGAACAACAGTGCTCTGTGTGGTTAAATTTTTTTAAGCTGGAAATTAAAATACATGATGATAACAATAGCACACAAGTTTGGAGGAATTGAAATTCAAGTGTTTAAGAAGAACAGTGACATTAAGGAAATTTAGATTGTGATAAGCTGAATATGCACGTTAAAATTGCTGAGGTTACCATTACAAGAAGGAAAATCCATAACTTCAAAACTACTAGAGAAAAAAAAATCCAAAAAAGGCAAGAAAGGAAAAAGAAAAAGGAAAAGCAAGACAAAAGTATAAAATAAGAAAAAAATCCTCTCCCTCTCCCTCTTCCTCTCCCTCTCCCCTCTTTCTTCGGTCTCCCTCTGTTGCTGAAGCTGGACTGTACTGCCGTGATCTCAGCTCGCTGCAACCTCCCTGCCTCGGGCTCCTGTGATTCTCCTGCCTCCGCCTGCCAAGTGCCTGGGATTGCAGGCGCGAGCCGCCACGCCTGACTGGTTTTGGTATTTTTGGTGGAGACGGGGTTTCGCCATGTTGACCGGGCTGGTCTCCAGCTCCTGGCCCCAAGTGATCTGCCCGCCTCGGCCTCCGGAGGTGCTGGGATTGCAGACGGAGTCTCGCTCACTCAATGCTCAATGTTGCTCATGCTGGAGTGCAGTGGGGTGATCTCGGCTGGCTACAACCTCCACCTCCCAGCTGCCTGCCTTGGCCTCCCAAAGTGCTAAGATTACAGCCTCTGTCCTGCCGCCACCCTGTCTAGGAAGTGAGGAGCGTCTCTGCCTGGCCGCCCGTCGTCTGGGATGTGAGGAGCCCTTCTGCCCGACCGCCCCATCTGGGAAGTGAGGAGCGCCTCTGCCTGGCCGCCATCCCCTATAGGAAGTGAGGAGCGTCTCTTCCCGGCCGCCCATCGTCTGGGATGTGAGGAGCACCTCTGTCCGGCCGCCCCATCTGGGAGGTGAGGAGCCCCTCTGCCCGGTCGCCCCATCTGGGAGGTGAGGAGCCCCTCTGCCCGGCTGCCACCCCGTCTGGGAGGAAGTGAGGAGCGCCTCTGCCCGGCCGCCCCGTCTGGGAAGTGAGGAGCACCTCTACCTGGCCGCCCCGTCTGGGAAGAGAGGAGCGCCTCTGCCCAGCCGCCCCATCTGGGAGGTGAGGAGCGCCTCTGCCCGGCCGCCCAACGTCTGGGAAGTGAGGAGCGCCTCTGCCCAGCTGCCCCGTCTGGGAGGTGAGGAGCGCCTCTGCCCGGCCGCCACCCCATCTGGGAGGAAGTGAGGAGCGCCTCTGCTCGGCCACCCCGTCTGGGAGATGAGGAGCACCTCTGCCTGACCGCCCCATGTGGGAGGTGAGGAGCGCCTCTGCCCGGCCGCCACCCCGTCTGGGAGGAAGCGAGGAGCGCCTCTGCCCAGTGCCCCGTCTGGGAAGTGAGGAGCGCCTCTGCCCGGCTGCCCCTTCTGGGGAGTGAGGAGCGCCTCTGCCCGGCGCCCCTTCTGGGGAGTGAGGAGCGCCTCTGCCCGGCCGCCCTGTCTGGGAGGTGAGGAGCGCCTCTGCCTGGCCGCCACCCCGTCTGGGAGGAAGTGAGGAGCGCCTCTGCCCGGCTGCCCCGTCTGGGAGGTGAGGAGCGCCTCTGCCTGGCCGCCACCCCGTCTGGGAGGAAGTGAGGAGCGTCTCTGCCCGGCCGCCCCGTCTGGGAGGTGAGGAGCGCCTCTGTGTGGCCGCCACCCCGTCTGGGAGGAAGTGAGCAGCGCCTCTGCCCAGTTGCCCCTTCTGGGGAGTGAGGAGCGCCTCTGCCCAGCTGCCCCTTCTGGGGAGTGAGGAGCGCCTCTGCCCGGCCGCCCCGTCTGGGGGGTGAGGAGCGCCTCTGCCCGGCCACCACCCCATCTGGGAGGAAGTGAGGAGCGCCTCTGCCCGGCTGCCCCGTCTGGGAAGTGAGGAGCGCCTCTGCCTGGCTGCCCCTTCTGGGGAGTGAGGAACACCTCTGCCCAGCCGCCCCGTCTGGGAAGTGAGGAGCGCCTCTGCCCGGCCACCCATCGTCTGGGAAGTGAGGAGCGCCTCTACCTGGCCGCCCCATCTGGGAAGTGAGGAGCGCCTCTGCCCAGCCGCCCCGTCTGGGAAGTGAGGAACACCTCTGCCCGGCCGCCACCCCATCTGGGAGGAAGTGAGGAGCGCTCTGCCCGGCCGCCCCGTCTGGGAAGTGAGGAGCGCCTCTGCCTGGCCACCCATCGTCTGGGAAGTGAGGAGCGCCTCTACCTGGCCGCCCCATCTGGGAAGTGAGGAGCGCCTCTGCCCAGCCGCCCCGTCTGGGAAGTGAGGAACACCTCTGCCCGGCCGCCACCCCGTCTGGGAGGAAGTGAGGAGCGCCTCTGCCCGGCCGCCCCGTCTGGGAAGTGAGGAGCGCCTCTACCCGGCCGCCCCGTCTGGGAAGTGAGGAGCGCCTCTGCCCGGCCACCCCCGTCTGGGAGGTGAGGAGCGCCTCTGCCCGGCCGCCCTGTCTGGGAGGTGAGGAACGCCTCTGCCTGGCTGCCACCCCGTCTGGGAGGAAGTGAGGAGCGCCTCTGTCCGGCCACCCCGTCTGGGAGGTGAGGAGCACCTCTGTCCGGCCGCCCAGTCTGGGAAATGAGGAGCGCCTCTGCCCGGCCACCCTGTCTGGGAGGTGAGGAGCGCCTCTGCCCGGCTGCCCTGTCTGGGAGGTGTACCCAACAGCTCCGAAGAGACAGCGACCATCTAGAACGGGCCATGAGGACGATGGCGGTTTTGTTGAAAAGAAAAGGGGGAAATGTGGGGAAAAGAAAGAGAGATTAGATTATTACTGTGTCTGTGTAGAAAGAAGTAGGCATAGGAGACTCCGTTTTGTTCTGTACTAGGAGAAATTCTTCTGCCTTGGGATGCTGTTGATCTATGGCCTCTCCCCCAGCCCCGTGCTCTCTGAAACATGTGCTGTGTCAACTCAGGGTTAAATGGATTAAGGGCGGTGCAAGATGTGCTTTGTTAAACAGATGCTTGAAGGCAGCATGCTCTTTAAGTCATCACCACTCCCTAATCTCAAGTACCCAGGGACACAAACACTGCAGAAGGCTGCAGGGACCTCTGCCTAGGAAAACCAGAGACCTTTGTTCATGTGTTTATCTGCTGACCTTCTCTCCACTATTATCCTATGACCCTGCCATATCCCCCTCTCCGAGGAACACCCAAGAATGATCAATAAATACTTAATAAAAAATTAAAAAAAGAAAAAAATATCAGTATTCACAATATATTTAAGTTGACCACATTTTCCAATTAAATAACAAAGGTAGTTGGCTGGATAAAAATACAAAAGCCAGCTGTATGTTGCTTGTAAGATACATGTTAAAATGATGATACCAAAAGTTCAAAATAATAGGAGAGTGAAAGAGATACATCACCCTGGGTATAGAAGAAACCTTATATGGTTATATTTAATATCAGATATAAAAGATATTAGGTCAAAAAGGATTATAGGAATTAAAGAAAATTCCTTCATAATAATAAAAATATTTTATTCAGCAGGATAATATAATTCTAAACATTTTAAGATAGTCTCAAAATCTATAAAGTGAAAACTGATATAACCACAATAAGAAATTGCCAAATCCAGCCAGCCGTGGTGGCTCACACCTGTAATCAATCCCAGCACTCTGGGAGGCTGAGGCGGGCAGATCATGAGGTGAGGAGTTTGAGACCCGCCTGGCCAACATAGTGAAACCCCATCTCTACTAAAAATACAAAAAATTAGTTGGGTGTAGTGGCAGGCACCTGTAATCCCAGCTACTTGGGAGGCTGAGGCAGGAGAATCACTTGAACTTGGGAGGTGGAGGTTGCAGTGAGCCAAAATAGCGCCACTGCACTCCAGCCTGGGCAACAGTGCAAAACTCCATCTCAAAAAAAAAAAAAGAAAGAAAGAAAAAAAAAATACGAAATTGCCAAATCCACCATGATAGGTTTTAACACACTTCTCTCAGCAACTCATATACCAAGCAGAAAAAATATCAGCAAAACTGAAATCTTAACAGGTAAGGTGACTTGATGCTGGGATTTGCTTTAAATACTTCCCAAAAAAAGGTAAGGATGGAAGAAAAGATGTGACAGAATTAGACTTTTGAAGATGAATAAATGGGGAGGGGTCCGTCATTTTTCTCCTTTTCTGTCTGATGATTTCCTTAATTCATAATGAATTGAAGACCTAAATGTGAAAGTCAAAAACTATAAAGATTTAGGAGATCAAACATGAGACTGAGGAATTTGAAATAAACAATGTCCCATAAAGAGAATAAGAAGACAAGTTACAAACAAAAAGATAAACATAGCCCACATAATCAACAAATAAGTAGTATCCAGAATACATAAATACAAATCAATTTTTTAAATAATATATGTGATCAATGGGAAAGGGGAGCAAAGAAATAAATAGAAATAAAAGAGGAAACATATAAGAACAACATATGTGAAAAGATATTCAACCTCATTACGAATCAGAAAAATTAAAATTAAAATCACAATGAGATACCATCCACACTCATGAAATTGGCAAAAGTCTAAAACAAGGACAAAACCCAACTACTGGCAAGGATGAGGAGCTAAGGGAATTCTCATCCTCTGCTGGTAGTGAGAGGTGACAACGTGCTAGCAGCCCTCGCTCGCTCTCAGCACCTCCTCGGCCTCGGCATCCGCTCTGGCCATGCTTGAGGAGCCCTTCAGCCTGCCACTGCACTGTGGGGGCCCCTCTCTGGAGCTGGCCAAGGCCAGAGCCGGCTCCCTCTGCTAGCGGGGAGGTGTGGAGGGGAGGCACGGGTGGGCACTCAGCAAGGCCGGCTGGTGCCTGCTGGGCTTGATCGGGGACAAGCTCCCTCTGGGCTGCCGGAGTGCCCAGGCTAAGTGCCGCAAGGTCCCGCGGCAAGTGCCATTGAGAGGTGAAGCCAGCTGGGCTTCTGGGTCAGGTGGGGACCTGGAGAACTTTTCTGTCTAGCTAAAGGATTGTAAACACACCAATCAGCACTCTGTGTCTAGCTAGAGGTTTGTAAATGCACTAATCAGTGCTCTGTGTCTAGCTAATCTGGTGGGGACTTGGAGAACTTTTGTGTCTAGTCGGGTGGGGACTTGGAGAACTTTTGTGTCCAGCTAAAGGACTGTAAATGTGCCAATCAGCACTCTGTGTCTAGCTAATCGGGTAGGGGACTTGGAGAACTTTTCTGTCTAGCTAAAGGTTTGTAAACGCACCAATCAGCACTCTGTGTCTAGCTAGAGGTTTGTAAATGCACCAATCAGCACTCTATGTCTAGCTAAAGTTTTGTAAACACCCCAATCAGCGCTCTGTGTCTAGCTAATCTAGCGGGGACTTGGAGAACTTTTCTGTCTAGCTAAAGGATCGTAAACGCACCAATCAGCACTCTGTGTCTAGCTAAAGGTTTGTAAATGCACCCATCAGCGCTCTGTGTGTAGCTAATTGGGTAGAGGACTTGGAGAGCTTTTGTGTCTAGCTAAAGGATTGTAAATGCACCAATCAGCACTCTGTGTCTAGCTAAAGGTTTGTAAATGCACCCATCAGCGCTCTGTCAAAACGGACCAATCAGTGCTATGTAAAATGGACCAATCAGCCCCCTGTAAAATGGACCAATCAGCAGGATGTGGGTGGGGTCAGATAAGGGAATAAAAGCAGGCTGCCCGAGCCAGCAGCGGCAACCTGCTCAGGTACCCTTCCACGCTGTGGAAGCTTTGTTCTTTTGCTCTTCGCAATAAATTTTGCTGCTGCTCACTCTTTGGGTCCGCGCCACCTTTATGAGCTGTAACACTCACCGCGAAGGTCTGCAGCTTCACTCCTGAAGTCAGCAAGACTATGAACCCACCAGAAGGAAGAAACTCCAGACACAGCTGAACATCTGAAGGAACAAACTCCAGACACACCATCTTTAAGAACTGTAACACTCATCACGAGGGTCCGCGGCTTCATTCTTGAAGTTGGCGAGACCAAGAACCCACCAATTCTGGACACAGTAGGAAAGCTTACTGGGACAGCAACTTTGGAAAACAGGCATTCTGACGAAAAACTAGACTTGCACATGCCCAACAACTTCACAACAAGGCAAGGCCCTTGAAAATCTCCTACACACAGGCCAGGCTCAAAGGTTCATGCCTGTAATCCCAGCACTTTGGGAGGATGAGGCAGGAGGATCACTTGAAATCAGAAGTTCAAGACCAGCCTGGCCAACATGGCGAAACCCTGTCTCTACTAAAATACAAAAATTAGCCGGGCATGGTGGTAGGCGCCTGTAATCCCAGTTACTCAGGAGGCTGTGAGGCATGAAAATCACCTAAACCTGGGAGGTGGAGGTTGCGATGAGCCGAGATTGAGCCACTGCACTCCAGCCTGGGCGACAGAGCAAAACTCTGGTTAAAAAAAAAAAAAAAAAAAAGAATATCTCCTACTCGTGTATACCAGAAAATGTGAAAGAATATTCACAGCAGTATTATTCATGAAAACAAAAGACTGGAATAATCCAAACGTCCAAAGTAAAATGGACTGTAAAAGAATGTGGTACAGGCAAATAATCAAATTCAATAAGCAGTAAAACTGAATTAACTACAGCTATGTGCATCAACATAAATGAATCTCAAAAACATAATGCTGTGCACGAGAAAAGAAGAATGCATATAGCATGATTCCATTTATACCAAATACAAAAGCAATCAAAAGCCAGATTATAGATCATTAAGGGACCTATCATATGTGATAAACTATAAAGAAAGGAAGGGAATAATTTCTGCAAAATGCAGTATACCATATGGGTGAGAGAAAGATGCAATTAGAGAGAGACATGAGAGGCCCTGAAGTACAGTCTGCCTTCCATATCCTCAGGGCCGACTGCAGGGCTTTGAGCATCCTGAGATTTTGGTATTTGAGGGGAGTATCAGAACCAATTCCCCCCAAATACTGACAGATGACTGTACTGCTAAAATTCTGTTTCTGGCCGGGTGCAGAGGCTCACGCCTGTAATCCCAACACTTTGGGAGGCCGAGGCGGGTGGATCACGAGGTCAAGAGATGGAAACCATTCTGGCCAACATGGTGAAACCCCCATCTCTACTAAAAATACAAAAACAAAATTAGCCGGGCATGGTGGCAGGCACCTGTAGTCCCAGCTACTCGGAAGGCTGAGGCAGGAGAATCACTTGAACCCGGGAGGCGGAGGTTGCAGTGAGCCGATACTGCACCACTGCACTCCAGCCTGGCAACATGAGAGTCTGTCTCAAAAAAAAAAGAAATTCTGTTTCTTGCCTTGGGAGGTAGATTCACAAAAGCTCATTTCATTTTTGCACATTCAATCAAATGTGTATATTTTAGTTTTCATACACTTTTGAATATATTTTATAATTTAAAAATTAAGGCAATAGAAAAAATTTTTAATTCATAAGAATATTCACTAAAGTCAAAAAATATATATCGTACCAAAAATTTAATTTCTGGAAAACAAGAGGTGAAAGAACCAAAGAAAATAAAGTTAGCCAATCACAAAAGGTGAGTTCAGGCAAAAGTTTTGGATAAGGGAGGGGCACAGACAAATGCAGAGAACAACAATCTACTATGCATGAGTGAAAACATGTGCACAAACATTTAGTCATAATCTCTGTATCTAAACAAATATTGAAATGCCATGCTGAAAAGGACTTTAGAAAGCCATCTATTCCGATCTTCCACTCAGTGCAGGGCTCCTCTCAGCAGTTATTTGTGACCTTATTGTTACATTGCCCCTGCCAGAGCATTTGTAGCAACAGACAGCTTATTATCTCACCAAGGCAGTACATCTCATGAGTGAGTAGTTATTACTTGGGCTGAGCCCCAAACATGCATCCTAATTAATTTCCACCCATTGACTCTAACTCTGGCCTCTGAATCTACATGTAATAAGCCCAAAATATCATTTAAAGATTCAAAGATAATCATTATATTGAATATAAGTTTTCACCTGAAGTTAATTCAATGATTCCTCATTTGTTATATCATCCTGATCACCCTCCAAATTCAGTATCTCATAATATGAGGCCAAGAACAAAACAAGGACTACCGTACGGAGAAGCTATTACCTTAACTGTTCTGGACACTATGCTTACATAATGCAGGCAGGATTGCATTAACTTTTCTGATAACCACATCAAACTTTAGACACATATTCAACTTCTTAAATATACTCAACTCTGTAGGTATGGCGTGCAAAACATGTCACCACTACTGTCTGAAACCCAGGGTTAGGACTTCACATTTATCTCTATCAAATTTTAGATTATCTATCTCAGCATGCTGAAATCTTTTGGACTCTAATTCTGTCATCTAACATCTCTTCTAGACTGGCATATTCTAATGTTGACAAGTCATCAATAAACGCACTGACTAGAACAGAATAAACAGAGCCATGTGTCATATTCTAAGAAACCTACCTTCAATGTTTCTAGAAAAATTAATCCATTACTGAACACCTTTTAAGGAAAGTTGTTAACCAGCTAGAATTGCAACTATAATCTGACCTGACTTCCTATGTCATGTATACCAAGCCAGATTGATGATTATCTTGCTTAGATTCATATACATTACAATTAAGGCTCAGCCCTGGTACCGCAATCTTATCACAGTACCAAAAAGAAAAAGAGGTTAGATTTAGCATGCTCTTACTAACAATCTCAGCATGCACTCAGAAATAAAGTTAATAATCAACAGAAGACTTAAAAGAAATGTAATCCTAAAAGGTCAGAGGCTCAAAGATCATTGTTTGCCCATTACCAAAATTAGTGACAATGCTTTTTATATTAAACAAATGTATAAAAACTTTTCCCATTACTTAAACAAAACTTGAGGTATTAAATTAATTGTGAACCTCCCTGCTCAATTTTCCAAGGAAAGGCCACATTTCTCCTCATTTTTTTTTTTTGTTCCCAGTTCCTCTTCCTCAAGGCTCAGCATAAAGGGGAAAAAATCATACAATAACCACTTTCATTTAAAAAAATTTTTGAGCCCTACAATATGATGCAAGGTCTGCATAAAAACTTCCAAGATATTATCCCTAGAAATGGGCTTTCAAAGATTTAACCTATTTTTTTCTACTGAAGAACAGTATTTCAGATTCTCTCAATAGGGTCTTGATATACACATACCATTAGTTTTACTTTTGAAATAAATGACACGCTTCTAGCACTAATAAACATAGTGTGATCTATATATACACTGCTACATTTGAGAGAGCCCATGCTCATTTCCACAGAAGATATTGTTTTTTAATATATCAAAATAAAAGAAAGTTGTTAAAATACCCTCCAAATTCCAAATCACTACATTAAATATCAAATCTGAATATATATTTGTCTTTAAAGGAGTAATATAATAAAAACAATATTTGAGAATGATTATTCTCATGGCTACAGGTAAGCTGCAGTGAAATAACGTGAAAAAGAGTAGCAGAATAGAGGGGGTCAAATCAGGCAAAGGAGAAAATTAATTTCAAAGAGCAATCTGGTAAAGTTAACAGATTTTCTTTTTTGTCGTTGTTAGTTTAGTTTAGTTTTGTTTTTTGAGATACAGTCTCACTCTGTAGTTCAGGCTGGAGTGCAGTGGCACGATCTCAGCTCACTGCAACCTCCGCCTCCCAGGTCCAAGCCTGCCTCAGCCTCCCAAGTAGCTAAGATTACAGGCGCGTGCCATCATGCCTGGCTAATTTTTGTATTTTTGGTAGAGGCAGGGTTTGGCCATGTTGGCCAGGCTGGTCTCCAACTCCTGACCTCAAGTGATTCCCCCACCTCGGCCTCCCAAAGTGCTGGGATTACAGGAGTGAGCCACCACACTCAGCCCCGTTAGATTTTCTGGTAAATTCCTATTAGTAAAGGAAAATGAGAGAAAGGTAATAAAAGGGATGATCCAAAAAAGGGAAGTGCTTCTTTCCTTTCAATATGCCCCCAAGGAATGGGAAACATTTTTAAATGATATGAATTAAGTAATTAAGGAAAGGGATAAAGACAAAGCCTTCACTAAGCAAAACAGATTTCTTGATTCATGGAGAACAGAGGTGGAAAACACAAAGGTGAAGAAAATGAAGAAGTAATGAAAAATAAAAGGAACTAAGAAACAACAAGGGGGAAAAAAGTACAGCTCAACCTGGAATAAAGGCACTATTTGCTGTCATTTTTACCATAAATTAAATATATATATATATATATATATATATATATATATAGACAGAGAGAGAGATAGATATATAGATATAGATATAGATGGATGGTTTAAAGCAGGGATCAATCCTGGCAATTACAGAAGTGGGTCAATCTAGACCAATGCCTGTTTTTGCACATCCAGAAGCTAAAAATGGTTTTCACATTTCTAAAAGGTTAGGTATGGTGAAGACCACATGTGGCCTGCTAAGCCTGATATATTTACCTCCTAGCCCTTTACAAAAAAATTTTGCCCACCCTGACCTAAAGGATAAAAGTAGGCAAAACTGGGATGGCAATAAAATAGAAATGGTGGTTAATGGAAGAGAATGTCAGCAACATAGCAAAATACCATACCAGTCCAATAAGAAACAAGTAATCACTTGTTTAACAAGTGGCATTGTTTATAGTGGGTATTGCAGCCCAATCAGGAAATGCCTTGATCAAATATATGAAAAAGACAGTGCTCCTTAGCAGGATGGTACCACTGCATCTAAGACTAACAACTGTGAAAAAAATCGCTACTGTTTTCAATGGCATACAAAGAAAGAAGATTAAATTACCATTTCAAGTAAAGTCCAGCTCAGTGAAACAATGAGCGAAGGAGGAAAATATTAGACTCCAGAGGCCACAGATACTACTGATTATAGTGATTACAGCTGTTTGCAGACTGGCAAGTGTAGCAGAGGTCAGGATGCCCAAAGCACAGAAGCGTGCACTCAAATGAATAGAAATCACTCTTTAATAAATATGCTAAATTCGAAACATTTAACTACATTTACTCTGCACCAACTCTGTGGGTATAGTCACATTTGCCTCATCTAACCCTGACAATTGTAAATTATCAGTACAGAAACTGAATATGAAGGAAATCTAAAAGCCCCAGATCAAAAAACTAGTGAGGGGCTGAGACCAGTGTTTTCTCTATTCATTACAGCTGTTATACCAAATAAATATCTGAGCATGGAAAGTACCACATGAAAAGGCATTTTTCACGTTTATCATAAAATTTTTCATGAAACTCTACCACATCCATTTCTAACACTTCCACTTTTCTTTCTAACACACCAGGGACACTCCTGCCTCAGGCTTTCCCTCTTCCTGAAACACTTCCCCAGACAGCTTCCTGGTTCCATCCCTCACCTCAAAGTTTTTTCTCAAATCTTAAAAGAATAGATAAAGGCCGGGAGTGGTGGCTCACGCCTGTAATCCCAGCACTTTAGGAGGTCGAGGTGGGTGGATCATGAGGTCAGGAGATCCAGACCATCCTGGCCAACATGGTGAAACCCCATCTCTACTAAAAATACAAACATTAGCTGGGCATGGTGGTGCACACCTGTAATCCCAGCTACTCGGGAGGCTAAGGCAGGAGAATCGCTTGAACCCAGGAGGTGGAGGTTGCAGTGAAACAAGATCGCACCACCGCACTCCAGCCTGGTGACTGAGTGAGACTCTGTCTCAAAAAATAAACAAATAAAATAAAAAGATAAAAAATAAAACCAAGCATCCATTTAAAAAGTTAGAAAATGAACAACAGAAAAAAAAAAGCCAATAAAAGCAAAAGGAAGGAAAATATATAACAACAGAAATTTAAAAGTTACAACAGAGGTTAGTAAAACCAAAAGTTGGTTCTTTGAAAAGATTTTCAAATTGATAACACAAGCTTTTCTGCAGGCTTTTTCCTGAGAGAGAAAAAGATAAAAAGCAATGTCAGTAATGAAACAGACTAAAACTTCAACAGGGATTATGATTTAAAAGATAATAAAAGGTTATTGTAAACAACATTATGCCAGCAAGTTTGAAAATCTAGGTGAAATGAATAACTTTTTAAAAATTCTATCCAGTTCTAACAAAAAAGGAAATAGAACCTTAAGGGTACACTAATCATTAAAGAAACTAAATCAGTTGTTCTTAAAAAGTCCCTTAAAGATAGCATCGGATCCAGGCATTTTTTAAAAAGACAATTTATGAACACATCCATTCCAATCTTTCAAAGTAGGTAATTTTTTTTTTTTTTTTAAGACAGAGTTTCACTCTGTCACCCAGGCTGGAGTTCAGTGGTGCGATTTTGGCTCACTGCAACCTCCGCCTCTCGGGTTTGAGCGATTCTTGTGTCTCAGCCTCCAGAGTAGCTGGAATTACAGTTATATGCCACCACGCCCGGCTAATTTTTTTTTCCTTTTTTTTTTTTTTTTTTTTGTATTTTTAATAGAGACAGGTTTCACCATGTTGCCCAGGCTGGTCTTGAACTCCTGATCTCAGGCGATCTGCCCGCCTCGGTCTCCCAAAGCACTGACAGGTATGTGCACCATGCCCGGCCAAAAGTAGATAATTTCATTCTTACACAAAGTCATCCAGAGACTAGAAAAAAACACTCCCTAAGTCATTTTAAAAGGCCACATAACATTAAAAACTAAAGAACAATTATAACTCATTGACTACAAACGAATACAAGAAAAATCCATGAGTCCTGACTGATTGATAGAAAAGAAAATCTCACTCTTTCAGTAGATAGAATACCAACTAATAATGTATAGGTACCAAAAGAGATTGAAATCATAAAATAAAAGTAAAATGCTCTAAAAATGAGTACTCTGAAAACAAAAATGAGCTCCTGGAAATTAAAAATTGCAGCAGAAATGAAAAACTCATAAACTTGAAGAAATTTCTCAAAAAGTACAGCAAAAAAAATTTAAAACAGAAAACAAGGGAAAAAAGATAAAATGAGACTAGTCCAGGATGTCAACATCCAAGTAACAGGAGTACCGAAAATAGAAAAAAGAGGAAAGGAAATCATCAAATAACTAAAGAAAATTTTTCAAAACGGAAGTCAGTAAGTATCTAGGAAAGGGCATAACATTGTGAGGTATCACTACACTGGAGACCAAAAGAAGACTCTACATGCTTCAAGAGAGAAAAAAATCATATACAAAGGATCAAGAATTAGAATGGCTTTAGACTTCAACAGCAACACTGGAAGCTAGAAGACAACAAAGCAACACTTTCTTAATTCTCAGGGAAATTTGTCTCACACCTCGAATTATGCACGTGCAAAGTTCTAAATAAAATATTAGGTGTGGAATAAAAATACTTAAACACTTCAAACAAGGTCTCAAAAGTTTTTAAAATATTATACCTTTTCATAAGAAGCTGCTAAAAGAAGTAATAAAATGAGAGAGTAAAACCAAGAAGTTAGAAGCAAAAACAGAAGAAACACAGTACCCTATATAGGAGGGAGAGACAAAGGAATTTCTAGGAGGATCCTAGTGGTATAATAAAAAATATTCTTGGTCTTTGTTCCCAGTTCCTGGTATAGAGTTCCCTTGACATTTCTTGAGTGATAAGAGAGTTCTTATATTCTAGTGAGATGACTCATGGGGTGAGGGGACAGGGAGTTAATGTCACCACAAAAACCAACCACAGTGATTAGAGGGTTAGAACTTCTGCCTCCCAGCCCCACCCCAATTCTCCTACCTCTGGGAAGGGGAGAAGGGTTGGATGTTAAGTTCAATCACCAATGACCAATGAGTTAACCAGTCATGATTACATAATAAAACTTCAGTTTAAAAACTCAGAATAAGGGGGGGTTCGGGAGCTTCCAGTGGGTGAGCACATCTCGGTGGTGCACTTGACTCCATGGGGACAGAAGCTCCTGCACTCAGGACCTTTCTGGACCTGCTTTATGTACTTCTTCATCTGGCTGATCATTTGTATCCTTTACAAATAAATAATAAGTATAGTGCTTTCCTGAGTTCTGTGAGTTGTTTTAGCAAATCAGCTAGGGCACGGGAACTCCAAAATTTACAGTCATCTGGGCAGAAGTGGGGGTAGCCTGGGGACCTCATTTGCAGCTGGCTATAAAGTGGGGGCAGTCTTATGGGACTGAGTCCTTAACCATGGGTCTGTGGTAACTCCAAGTAGTTACTGTCAGAATTTAATTGAATGGTTGGACATCTAGGTAGTGTCAGAGAGTTGGAAAATTGATTGTTGTTGGAAAAGATACCATACTGAAGGGAGATCCTGGGATGACAGCTATATACAAGGTGTAGAGGGCAATCAGTCCACAATGAAATAGTTTAACTCTATAGACAGCTGTGTGGATGGCCATCATTACCAAGATGCCTAGTGCTACCGTACCCAACTTTCAGTCAGAAGATAGACTGCCCAGGTAAGCCTGGCCCAGATTCTTATCTGTAGTTGGCCTGTCTTGACCATAAGATAATGAAGTTCCTCATCACACACCGGGGCCTGCCGGGTTGGCGGGCGGGGGGGGGGTCTGGGGGAGGGATAGCATTAGGAGAAATACCTAATGTAAATGATGAGTTGATGGGTGCAGCAAACCATCATGGCACATGCACTATGTAACAAATCTGCACGTTGTGCACATGTGCCCCAGAACTTAAAAGTATAATAAAAAAAAAAAATGAAGATAATGAAGTTCCTGCTCTCCCCTCCATGTCCTGCTGCAAGAACAACTCAGCCCACTCAGTTAATTGACATAGTCCTGACAGCTGAAGGTGAGATATGGGGAGATTATAAGTAAACAACACAGAGCAGAGCAGTCCATTCTGATCACATTTCTACCAGTGATCCATACATTAGAATCCTATCAGATGCCTCAACTATAGTGAGCCTACGTTCTCCATGACCCTGTGACTCCAATACTCATGGCTTTGTCCACTGACTTCTCTAAAAGGGAATCTTGTAAACTCTCTGAGGAGCTGAAAACCAGACCCTGCCACAGAGGCTGTTCAAAGTGTCTTCTGTAAGCCTTCCTCTCTAAGTGGGCACTATTGCCCTTTCCTTCCATGGCTAGGTTAACACAAGGTACTGGAAATAACAGCAGTATTCTATTTTGTACCCTAGGTGTTAGGTACATAGGTAGCTTTTAATAGGTATTCCTTAAATTGCACATGTATGTTTAAACACTTTTGTATACAGTATACATTTTACAATAAAGACTTTAAATAAGGTACAGAACTATGGGTATAGTGTGATGTCATTAGTTTTTTAAAAATAAAATAAAAGAACATATGTACATATTTGCTTGCACATACATAAAATACCCCAGGAGATTAAACAAGAAACAGATCACAGTGACTGTGTCTAGTGAAGACAACTGAGTGACTGGGAACAGGGGTGGAAATGAGACCTTTCACTCTAGAGCCTTTTTAAGCTTTTGAATTGGCAGCACTAAATTTCAAAGGCATGAATGCATATATACATACATAAATGAATGCATAAATTCAATATCTTCTATGATTTAGCACTATAATTTTGGCAAATCACAACTCCAAGTCTTTAAAACAGGGATAATACCTCAAAACACTGATGACAGGATCAAATAAGATTTTGTAAAAAGCCCTTTGAAATCTATCAAATACTGTGCACATCTGAATGGTATTATTATTACTGAAAAACATCCACCCTTTCGCTTCCTTTTTTCTTAACCCTATATAGAAAGTACTATTTCTTCTCAATATAGTAAGTTTATTTAGCAGTTAAGAAAACATTGGCTTAAACTAATTCATGTCAAGTTACTGAGATTTAACAAACACCTAATAAAGCCTGCAACAAATTCAATGCTAGTCTTTTTCACACATATTAAATCCTTACAACCACCCTGTAAGCAGCTCTAAGTGAATAATAAAGGCCTAGTGTTGATTGCCACTAATTCAACAAAGGCCTATAAAAGGACCCATGGTAAGATACCCAATCTTACAGGCAGTTTACCCAAGACAAAAATCAGCAAGACAAAGTCCCTGCCCTCAGGAAGCTCACAATCTACTTAGTGCTATGCAGAGATTGCTTTTTCAAGACCAAGGAGGAACACAGGATATGGTCACATAACTCATAGGAACTGTGGGAGAACGCAAGGTAGACTTATAAGAAGAGGTGGTGAATCTGACCTAAGTCACACGGCATCTAAGGCTAGAAGGAGGAATAGGAGTTAAAACAAGCTGATAAACAGGAATGGGACTCCAGGCAGAGGGAATAACAGGGGCAAAGTGGGTAAGAAAGTGTTCAATAATAACAGTGCATTCAGAAAACTGCAAGAGATTGCAGGGAGACGGAGTTTTGCATTTTAAAGGCAAAACTCTCTTACTGGCAACTGTCAAAGGACTTTAAGAAGATATTTCTGGGCTGGGCGCAGTGGCCCACGCCTGTAATCCCAGCACTTTGGGAGGCTGAGGCGGGCGAATCACGAGGTCAGGAGATCGAGACCATCCTGGTTAACACGGTGAAACCCGTCTCTACTAAAAAAAAAATACAAAAAATTAGCCGGGCGTGGTGGCAGGCACCTGTGGTCCCAGCTATTCGGGAGGCTGAGGCAGGAGAATGGCGTGAACCCCAGAGGCGGAGCTTGCAGTGAGCCGAGATCATGCCACTGCACTCCAGCCTGGGCAACAGAGCAAGACTTGGTCTCAAAAAGATCTGGAAGGCCGGGTGCAGTGGCTCAGGCCTGTAATCCCAGCACTTTGGGAGGCCAAGGCAGGTGGATCACGAGATCAGGAGTTCAAGACTAGCCTGGCCAAGATGGTGAAACCCCGTCTCTACTAAAAATACAAAAATTAGCCGGGCGTGGTGGCGGGTACCTGTAATCCCAGCTCCTTGGGAGGCTGAGGCAGAGAACTGCTTGAACCTGGGAGGTGGAAGTTGCAGTGAGCCGAGATGGTGCCCACTCCACTCCGGCCTGGGCGACAGAGCAAGACTCCGTCTCAGAAAAAAAAAAAAAAAAGAAGAAGATATTTCTGGATAAAGGAGCCTGTCATTACTAACATCCAGATTATACTCTGGATAAAATAATGCTTAATAATGTTTATGTTTAAAAAAACAACACAAAATTATTTTTCCATTATAATCTAAGGGGCTACAGTAAGGACTTACTAAACCTAAAAATAGTTTTAAAATATCCAGAATAAGGCAGTGCTAAATGACAAAAATTACTGCCACCTCTGATTAGGAGGAAATAAGAGCAGAAGAATAGAAAATGTACTTCTTCAGTTCTTGTTTTAAAAAGTACATGAAGCTTCCAGAAAGGAGGATATACTGCAGGACACAAATGTGTAACATTACTCTGTTTACACAAGAGAAAAGATATCACTGCACCTTCTGAGGAAGAGACTTGCCAGATTGTAGTACTGACCAGAAATCTGCATCAAAACAGAAAATGGTACCACAAATGACTAAGATGTCCAGCAGGTGGATTAAACTGGTTATCCATGTTGTCTGCCACACTCTGCACCTGTATGATTCTCTGAGCAACTCTGAGATATTTATATCACTCAGGGGGATAAATGGAAACAGCATCTCCAAAAAGGAGACTGATATAAAAGAGGCAGAAGAGCAGGGGCTAGTTCCATAAAGTGCATTGCAGACAAAATTCAAAAGGAATAACTGGAGGATTTTTAACTCACCTGTATTGGCATTAGGCCTGATGATTCTACAGACTCCTCACACCATTCCTCGGCAGGGATTTAGGTCGGGTATATAAAAGGTACTGAAGTGAAGGAGTCCTATGATTATGTGTCCCCACTATCCAGAGAAGCAGCTGATGGCTATCTTACAGCAATAACTTCGGCCTTGGACAGATTAGAAATACTGTTTAGAAAGAGAGGGGGTGTGGTACTAAGAATATGTGGTGTAAAAAATATAAGTTGCTGTAAAGGAAGTGCTGTTTTCAAGCTTTAAGACCAAGTAGGAAGTCTATGCACTGTTTCACAGTGGTCACAGTGAAATACTGAAACCCACTTATGTGGGGAGTCATATTTCTTGGAGCCTCAACCACCTACACCTCTAGGTATAAATTTGAAAGGTAAGCATTAATGAACGTAACTGTCACAAACCCAAGCAAAGCCCACAATGCCATCAAAGAAATGCAGTGAGTTTCAGGAAGGAAGGGTGAGGGGGAAGCCTCTTAGAAGCAAAAATAATTTAAATTATAAATGAATTAAAATAACCATTGAGCAGACAAGACAGATAAAATACATACAATGAATAAAGTTCATGCACTTCACTCAGAAGAACCTATATACTCTTATTTTACATTTAGAACTTATTCCTACTTTAGATACAGTTTCTGCGAGTGTTTGTTTCCTATTCCAGGGAAGCAGAGAAGCAAATTAAAAATTGAGGGCATCTACAAACTCATTGCCGAGGCACACTGACAGCATCTAGAAGCAGCAGCTAACAGCCTTACAAGACAGAAGAAAACATTTTTAAAAAACAGATATAGAACCCAAAACACAAAGCTAAATGAAGCCTTAAGTGCAGCAGTGAAACAACCACACATCATGGGCCTCTACATGCGTGTGCACAACACAATAGACTGATTCCTTGTCATAAGACCTATGTTCTGGTTCTCCATTCAGCCTTTCTGAACTCACCTTCACCTATAAAAATCAGGACAATACTTCCTTGCCTTACTACCAAACAGAACTGCTCAGAATAGCTTAAAAATATATTATGTGTCAAAAATGCTCTGAAAACTGTAACATACTACATGATATGTATTGTAAGAGTATGTTAAACGTATTCTGTATATTCTGTTTAAGAAGGCAAAGAAGTATGTAATGTATTTAAATCAATTTCTATTTAAATGGCTAAATTAAAAAAAAAGCACTTCTCTTAATAGCAGAAAATTAACTTACATGGTATCACTTATCCCCTCACCAAAATGCCAGATTTTTTTTTTTTAACAACCATTAGCAAGAGAAAGAATTTTTAAAAGCAAGAGAAAGATTTTAGCTGCTCTTTGCAAATCAGATAGGTTGGATAACATTTCTTCTGACAGGAAAGACATTTTAAATTGAGAAAAGACAAAGTACGTTTGATTTTCTGGGTTGTTTGTTCGTTTGTTTTTGGAGACAGGGTCTTGCTCTGTCACCCAGGCTGGAGCACAGTGGCGCAATCATGGCTCACTGCAGCCTAGATCTCTCAGGCTCAAGCAATCCTCCTGCCTTGGCCTTCTAAAGATTCTGAGATTACAAGTGTGAGCCACCACAGCTGGCCTACAATAAAATTTTAAATGAATACTTACACCTAAAAAAATACATGCAGTACACATCTATTATAGTTTACTATAGAGCAATACTTTTCAAACTGTAGGTCATAATCACTAGTGGATTATGAAGTCAATTTAGTGGTTCACTGCCAGTATTTTATAAGAAAGTAGGATAGAAAATATTAGAGTACATTGCCTTTAATAAAGGTAAGTACTATTCCACAGAATTTTGTTTGACTTAATATTTATTAGTACCATGTGTATATAAACAGGAGTGCTGGATAACAATGCAAATGTATTTTTTACATGAAATGTAGTCAAAAAAGACTGAAAGTCACTGGTAAGAAATTCAATAAATAGGCAGTTGATTTCTAGATGCCAGCTAAGAACTAACAGAATTTAAAAGCAGCTAGCACTCAGAGTGACCAAGGCTTAATACAGAAGTAAAGAAATCACAGCTGGGACCAGGCTGATGAAGAGGGCAGTGTTTTTGTTTAAAAAAAAAAAAAAAAGTAACTGGGCAGCAGTCCTCAAAGTAGGAAAAAGAAGATAACATCCCTTCCTGGAATTTTTTCTTTAAAGGAAAATTAGAAAGAGGCAGATAGTAAGAAAAGCACTGTACTATTAATTAGAAGAATATACCCGCATCAAACCCTCTGACATTAGTCCTCAATGGTTTCATCTTTAAAATGAGAGGATCAGACTAGAAGATAAATTTTTTATTTATTTTATTTATTTATTTATTTATTTATTTATTCTTTTGAGATGGAGTCTCGCTCCATCGCCAGGCTGGAGTGCAGTGGCGCAATCCTGGCTCACTGAAACCTCTGCCTACCAGGTTCAAGCAATTCTCCTGCCTCAGCCTCCCGAGTAGCTGGGACTACAAGTGCATGCCACCACGCCCAGCTAATTTTTTTATTTTTATTAGAGACGGGTTTTCATCATGTTGGTCAGGATGGTCTTGATCTCTTGACCTCATGATCTGCCCACCAAAGTGCTGAGATTGAGATTACAGGCATGAGCCACTGTGCCCTGCCTGAAGATAAATATTAAGATCCTACCTTAATACTCTGATTTCAATGCAGTTTATAATAATTAAGTCATAACAGAACTACTTGAATTAAACTGAGCTTTTGTTCTTAATAACTAAAAGTTTATCTTTTAATAAGAAAATTATGTAACATCTTAATAAATAATAGGTTTTTATATTAAAATCAAGACTTAATGGCTAATGTCATATTTCTGCAGCTTTCCATTTTCCAGACCTAAACAGCCCAGCTGGATAGGTAAAAATTACCTTTAGATACATTACTATTCACCTGGTTAGCAACCATGAAAAACACATGGAAGGTGCCTTGAGGGAGTTACATAACCACCATATAACTTTCTTGGTACCATGGCCCATTTAAAAGTTAAAAAAAAAAATTAAATAACCACTGAGATACATTTACACTGTTAAAACAACTGCAATCAGTAACAAGTGCTTTACAGACTAAAAGATTAGATATTACCAACATTTCCTTTTGTCTCTTTCCATAGAAGGATCAAACACTTTAGCTTAATCACTTTTTTCTAGATAAAGATACCAACTGCTTCCTTCGTATTTTCCTCTTGTTGCATCAATTTCCTTGCCTGATGTTGGCTGCTTATCACTGTCTATGTGCTCCTTAGCCTGCTAGTAAGAGCCTGCATGCTCCTTACTATTGGTAAGCGCTTCCATGGTCTATGTCCACTTCCTTATGCTTAGAGCTGGTATCTACAACAATAGTGGTGGCAAGCTCTCAGATAAATAGACACACAAAAAATTAATTTAGTAAACACGACAGAGTTGCTCTGATTGGGAATAGGCTACATATTACATTATGAGGGGGTGTTTACATAAAGATATGTATTTTATCATGTAGATGTCTAGAACTCCCGGCCTCAAGCAATCCTCCCACCTAAGCCTCCCAAAGCACTGGGATTACGGACATGAGCCATTGCACCCAGCCTATCATGCAGATGTCACATCTGGAGCCACTTCTGAGACTAGATGGAATATGTTTCAATTCTAAGCAAAAGACCTCATCTTTTTAAATTTAGGCATGAAAAATGATAATAGAAAAATGTATAAAATAGGGATGAATAGAAGCACCATGAAAGGAATAAAAACAGACCAATAGATCAAGCCAGTCAATCACTGACAGCTATTTTGACTCTGAACACTATTACAGAAGAGTACTAAGGAAAAATATAGACACATATACATATATTAAGGTGTTTCATCATGCCATATCATTAGTACAAAATAAAAGGAAGAAACAGCATAATATCTATTATCAGTTCTCTCTGTAAGTCCATATTGCTCATCATTTCTCTATTGTTCTATAGGCCAGTATCTGCTTTGGAAAACATGTTCTTCCAAATCAAACCACTCCGAATGAAATGAATGGACACGGGTCAATCTATGTGACCAATGTGCAGAAACAGTAAATGCAGGTTTTGTTGAGTCCACTTTTTATTGAACTTACTTGTCTTTTGCCAGTTCTCACCTACTTTGAAATATGCACCAAATAAATTAACACAATTTTACCAAGTGCCATCCAAATAGCTGATTTTATACATAATACTGAAAATTGAGTGTTCTTAATTTGCAAAACTAACTTTGGACATTAATGCTAATTAGATCATATTATTACTGTTCAGTGAAAGGCTCGAATACACAGTTAAGGGCTGAATAAATACGGAACTGGAAAATACACACCAAAAATATGTACAAGTAAGGAAGAAAGCACAAATATCTTATAGAAATAAATGTTTTAAAATAGATACTAAGTGGAAACTGAGGAAGTGAAGAAGATCCATTTATGCTCCCAGGTCCTAAAGTCAACATTAAAGCTTTTAGAATCAAATATGCAAAAAGCCAGCACCACAGGAAAATGAAAGAAGAATGATATTGGAAATAAATAAGAATACTGATGAAAGGAAAAATCAAACATGACTGTTGATAAATGTCTGCAGCCTTACTGTTCTAAAAAAGAACACCATTTCTTACAGGGAATGAATGGGAAATTGGACAGACAGTGCTGTCAGCTATAAAACCTACCTTAATGAAGGCTGAACATGAGTGAGAAAAGCACTTGGTATAAAATATATAAAACTATCGGGAGGAAAAAAGTCATAGATAAAACCAGAAAACTATAAACGGATTATCATTCTAAAATATAACACTTAAACTTATTTAAATAGCCATAGTATTATATCAATTTAAAAGTCAATAGACTAGCATTAAACAAAAAAAAAAATTTGAAAACACAAAAGATACAGAACCAGGTAAATGATACCTTTCCACAATATAATCATAATGATGATTAATCTCTAAATAACTTTGTCCCTTCCCCTCAACCAACTCACCCAACATTTTCTGCATCTTCATCACATTCAGCTTTATATTTGCAGGGTCCACACTTGGAGTGTTTTCTGTGAACTTCTGCCCCTGACCCTTCCTCTTCTGTTTAAAAAGAAAAATCAAATTTTCAACCAAAAGTTGGGATCCTTTCCAGATATGCTTCATGTTTTCAGGAGTCATTATCCTGTTTCTGAGGAAAATGTACCTGAGCTCTTGAAAACAGTCACTTCCAAAATCTACCAATGCTTGAAGTTCAAAAATGTTGCTAGTACTCAGTACAACATATTTTGTGAGGAAAAGAAGTTTTGGTGCTGAAAAATGATCCCTTAAACTATGTAGGCAGAACAACACAGTAGGTTTGATAATGAATTGCTTTTTTAAAAAAATTACCATATAACACTGAATAAGGGAGAAAGAAAAGAGACAGGAGCAATACATTTAAGTCCTGTGATTACCCTCCTGTTGGAATCAGCCTGTGCAAAGCAGGTCAGCAGATACGCGCCTGACCACAAAAGAATGTAACTCTCACCTTTTCCTCACATCAGTTTCATACCTGTCTTTCTAACTACATAAAAACTAATTTCAGAGTTAAAAAAAAAATACTTATCTCCAAATTTTAAAATGGAAAAGGGTCTCTTTATAAAGGACTTTTCTTCTTTTTCTACTTGGTCACTTAGCACAGCCAAAAATATGCAGATACAAAAGTATGCAGGTCTCCTATGACCCAACGCAAAAGAAAAAGAAAAAAAAACAGTAAATACTGCCAGCCCCAAACTCAGCTCACATCCCACACTGAAAGGGCCTTACACTTTGTGGGTCTCAACTAGAGTGGATCATATCCTGATAATCTCAAACTGGCCAGGGAGATCAGTTCTGAAATCAACTTAAGGATTTCAGTTCATTCAAGGGATTTCCCTCGAATTTGGTTTGAAAAAGAGTACTATTCAGGGAGTGTCTTTTTTTTTTTTTTTCCAGACGGAGTCTCACTTTGTCATCCAGGCTGGAATGCAGTGGCGCAATCTCAGCTCACCACAACCTCTGCCTCCTGGGTTCAAGTGATTCTCCTGCCTCAGCCTCCTGAGTAGCCGGGATTACAGGTGCACACCACCATGCCCGGCTAATTTTTGTATTTTTAGTAGAGACGGGGTTTCACTATGCTGGCCAGGCTGGTCTTGAACTCCTGACCTTGTGATCCACCCACCTCAGTCTCCCAAAACGCTGGGATCACAGGCATGAGCCACCACACCCGGCCTCAGGGGGTGTCTTATAATAAAGATCGTGTTAAAAAGGTACACAAATCTGCCATGCCTGTTTGGTAATGCTTCCAAACTTCTAATTTTTGGTGTCTGCCTGTCCTTAAATAGAAAATATTCCCCTAAACTCTCATGAATACTCCCAAACAGATACCAGGGATTATCATCCTAAGTAATTCTGAGGCCCCAAAACATCATAATATTCAGAAATACTACAGTTACCATGAGCTCACTAAGGTCTGTATATTAACTGGAGCAAACCACTTAGCCCTTCTAACTCATGCTCTCAAAAATAAAAAATAAAAAATAAATGGTCAACCTACATCCTCAGGGCAAGATATCCAGCATTTTTTGTTTTGTTTTGTTTTGTTTGAGACAGGGTGCAATGGTGTGATCACCATTCACTGCAGCCTCAACCTCCTGGGCTCAAGCAATCTTCCCGCTTTAGCCTCCGAAGTAGCTGAGACTACACGCCACCACACCTGGCTTTTTTTTTATTTTTTTATTTTTTGAGAAGGAGTCTCGCTCTGTCGCCCAGGCTGGAGTGCAGTGGCACAATCTCAGCTCACTGCAACCTCTGTCTCCTGGATTCAAGCAATTCTCCTACCTCAGTCTCCTGAGTAGCTGGGATTACAGGCGCCCACCACCACGCCTGGCTAATTTTTGCATTTTTAGTAGAGACGGGGTTTCACCACATTGGTCGGGCTGGTCTCAAGCTCCTGACCTCAGGTGATCTGCCCGCCTGGGCCTCCCAAAGTGCTGGGATTACAGACATGAGCCACTGTGCCCGGCATTTTTTTGTTTTTTTTTTTTTGGTAGAGACAGGGTCTCACTATGTTGCCCAGGCTGGTTTCAAACTCCTGGGCTCAAGTGATCCTCCCATCTCAGCTTCCCAAAGTTCTGGGATTTTAGGCATGAGCCACTGCTCCCCACCCAATATTGTATTATATAAGCAAGTCTTGAGATCAACTCTCACTTCTTTAATATAGGAACAATGACAATGACAGTTTCCTAACTGAATACCTGACCACAGGGGCTAGACTACATGATCGCCTAAAATCTGTTCCAGCTCTAAGATCTGGAATTTATCATCTGATCCTTCACACCTGATTATAAAGCTTCTGCTTGAACATGTCCATCTACTTCAAATTCTATTGTTTGACAGCTTTAATCTTTTTTTTTTTTTTTTTTAGCTGAAACTGTCATCCTCGAATTTCTCCTCAGGACAGTTCTCCTATTCTCCAGGAGACCTTCAAAGTCCCTTCCAACTCTGAAATTTTAAGATTCTATGAAATGTAGAAGTATGAAGTGAGGTTTCAGGCAGTTTTGAAAGGATCATAACTGCAGGTTCCATTTGCATTAAGTGTGAATTGGACTGAAGTGGATGTTCTTTGGTGTACCCCATAATATCTCAAACATTATTTTGTATACAGTACATACTCATTAAGAATTATAGCCTCATTAGACTATGATATAGATTAGTCAATCTCAATTCTGATCATTTAAACTCCATTATATGCTATTACCAAATATTAATCTTTTAAACAACAGAAATAATTCATATATTTGTAAAATAAAATCAAAAACATAGATAGGAAATTGTTAAAGGTTTAAATTAAACTCTAAATTCCATGAGAGTTGTTGGGCAAGTCTTCCTTTTTCTATGCACAACTCCCTCTAGAGTTTTTAACCCTATACCATGAAAATTCCTTATGAGCAAAAACTTGAAAGCAAGGTATGGGAAAGAGTTACAAATACTCTGGTCCAAGCTAAAATCACTTGTGCGGATAATCCCAAGAAGAAGTCACTTTAATGCAACCTCAATTTAACAGGAACTACAACATCTTCCCCTTAGTCTGACAACAAACTTCCAGAGAAAAATGCAAGAAACAAGAATGCCTAGAGCTGAGAGGGAGAGTTGGGTTAGGAGTGATGGCTAAGGAGTGCATGGTTTCTTTTTGAGGTAATTAAAATGCTCTAAGAGTGACTGTGGTGATGAATATATAACTCTGAATATACTAATGAGTATATAACTGTGAATTTACTAAAAGTCACTGAATTGTACACTTCAAGTGGCAAATTATATGGTATGTGAATTATATCTCAAAGCTGATTTAAAAAAAAAAAGAAAAAGAAAGAAAGAAAAAAAAAAAGCAAATATCCTTTAAGAGGTACTTGAAACTTACCTCCTTCTCCAGATCCAGATCCATTATCTGAGAAGAAAAACAAAGAATGAATATGAACATTTTTCCTGGAAATTTCATCTTATCAAATAATAAAATTTCCTATCAAAAATAAAACTGTGATATCCATTCTCAGAGAGTCCTTTTCTCATATTTTGATATCTTATTTATTCTTACATACTTATTTTATGCTGCTCTTAAAATATAAATTGCTTATATACATAATCATCTATATTTCATACATCTTTGTATCCCATTAAGGACATACCCAGATGCTTTGCACAGAGTAAAGACAATAAATACTGTAAAGTAAAAGCCTAAATATAAATAATTAATTTTAATCCACTCATTTAAAAGATAAGAGAAAATTTTAGTTTTTGTTAAAGCTTGAGAGAAATAATGAATAAGCTGCTTTTATTAGAAAGGCAGGAAAAGAGCTTTGGGTCTTACTCCAAAAAAAAAATCTTCTTAAGGAAATCTGCGGATAAAGACCAAAAGCCAAAAGGTAAGAAAAGCCCCAAGGTTTAGGAAGCAAGGAACCAAAGGCTTGAGGTTTTCATGTTACTAATAAAATTAACTTCCTCTAGGAAATCCAATCTGAAGGAAACTTACCTGACTTGTCGTTAGTGAAATTAAAAAGAGCCTTCATCAAAGTTACCAGAAAGAAGCCAGTCTCAAGTATAATTAATGTAAAATATTTATTCTATAATCCTAAAGGAACCAACATATTAGCACAGAACATGTTGAAAAGAGGGTAATGATGTAAAATCATCAGCACAGAGTCATTTAAAAAAGCAGAGAGAGCAAGTGAGGAATTTGATGCTTTATCTAGCACTTGCCAGGGGACAGGATACCCTGGATCCTAAAGAACACATGCTAGCTCTCCAAATTGTCCTCTAGAGCAGAAGACAACACTCAGAACAATAGTGTTCCCTTCCCTTCAAGCTCCTTCAGACAATAATCAAATTCCCAGATACTGCAGAAACAGAAGGAATTAGAAAAATGTATATTGTATGCAGTACCCATTGTAAAATCTTCATGGGATTTTATGGAAAGTCTTAAATTATGTTCAATTTTGATTAATCAACCACAAAATGACATTTTCTCTGAGTAAATAAGGAGGAAATGAAAGAGTGATGGAACAGAAAACAAGAGAAGGAGGGAGGAAACTCAAAATTGTTTTTATGACCAAACTCTTCTTAGGAAAACACCCCTTTATTACTTCGATTCCACATACAATGATTGGTTACATATTATGTGACAGGCACCATGGTAAATGCGAGGAATAAAATGATAAATAAGACATATTCCCAGTACATGAGATACTACCCCCAATCTTTTTTTCAAACCATGTCTAATTTTAATAAATATAAAAATCTCATACCTTCGTCATTTAGAATCCTTAAATAAATTAAATACTGTGGCTACTCTGATAACAAGGTAGAATTCTCCCTGTATGTTATATTTTGTAAATGGTATGCATTTTCCCAACCTACACGATTCCATCCCACCCTGAGATTATGATACACATCCCTAGGTAAGACAGTACCTCCCCACTGAGAAAGCACTGATTTGGCTGGAGGTACTTATGTCAGATGAATGAAATACAATATGGTATATGTATAGAAATACACCCAAGGTATAAACAAACTCTGCCGAGAGATGTCACAGAAGGAAGATTTCACAGAGGAGAAAAGGCTTAAGACCAACCTTAAGCATAAGAAAAAGAGTTTTCAAGTAAGGAAAAGAGAATAGTATTTCTAGTTCAAGGAACAGGATCCACAAAAGACCAAATAACATAAAACACTGCCCACTCAGAAAATAAAATCAATATAGCAGCTTATAACTTCGCTCATTCAATCCTTATTTAACAACCCCAGGAGATAATATCCACTTAACAAGTTAAGGAATTGGGGCTCAGAGAGGCTTAGTGATTTGTCCAAGGTCACACAGTAAATAAGGGTTGGAGTTAGGTTAAGGCAAGGTCTTGTAACCCTAGTGCAGTGCTGTTTCCAATCTACCGCTCTGCTGCCTAATGTTTAACATTAGGTGTTAACACTTGGTGTCTTAAACATATGCTCCTCATAAGTGAAGCATAATTTGAGACTGGAAAGAACCTCCATATTCCTCTTTAATTTCTAGATCATTTTGTGAAACACAATGTACTGAAAGAAGTATATAAGAACCTCACCAAATCATAGTCTACTAGCCTAAAAACATAATAATTTCTCCAAGCACGTGATTATTTTAGTGTGTATAGAAAGAATTTGGCCTTACTACAAGAGAGGTCTGGGCTTTTCCCTCTGCTTCCGGAAGGTAACCTACATCATACCTGATAGGAGGACATTTGTTAAGGGAGGGTGCTGACCACACTGGAACTTAGTGTTGGGGGTTGGGCCACATCTAAGTCTTAGGGGGCTGGTTACACCAGAAAGACCAATCATGAAGAGTAGAGTGGGGGCTACGGGTCACAGTATTAGTGGACCCAGAGTCTTCAATTAACCACATAACCAACTCATCAACTATACTTACATAACGAGCCCCAATAAAAACTATGAATAGCAGGGTACAATGGCTCACACCTGTAGTAATCCCAGCACTTTGGGAGGCCAAGGCAGGCAAATTGCTTGAGCTCACAAGTTCAAGACTAGCCTGAGCAACATGGCAAAACCCTGTCCCTACAAAAAATACAAAAAAAAATGAGTCTGGCATGTTGGCATGTGTCTGTAGTCCCAGCTGCTCAGGAGACGGAGGTGGGAGGATCCCTTGAGCCTGGGAAGTCAAGGCTGCAGTGAGTCATGATCGTGCCACTGCACTTCAGCCTGAGGAACAGAGTGAGACGCAGTCTCATAAAGAAAAAACTATGAACACTGATGCTCAGGCAAGCTTTCCTGGCGGGCAATACTCCATGTGCACTGCCACATACTGTTACTGGAAGGAGTTAACCCTGTCCATGCCTCTACTGGGAGAGAAAAATCAGCAACTCCATGTTTGGAACCTTCCCAGAATCTGTCCTGGGAATCTCTTTATTTGGCTGATTTTAACACGTATCCCCTCTCTCCATAACCATGCATATAATAGCTGTCAGTGAGTCTGTTAGCCCTTCTAGCAAATTATTGAGCCTAGGGTTAGCTGGGGAACCTCTTGATCTCAGCTGGTGTCAGAAGTGAGAACAGCCTTGGAGACTGTCCCCTTTGACTTTGTAGTTGACCCTAAAATTGTCACATTTAGTAAAAGGGAGAATTTCTGAACACTGTAATATATAGGGAAAGAAAGGAAGTGGAAATCCCATAAGAATGGCCTTCACCTTTACCACTAACCTCGATACAATAATTCAAGTTACCTCACCTGCATCTCTATCCCCAAACATCAATACAAACACAAGAAAATAATATTAATAGTTCCCCAAATCGACCACTACCAATTCTGGAAGGAAAAAAAAAATGAAATAAATACAAACAGCATGGGATGAAGAGGTGGCAGAGAAAAAACTTGGAAAGCAACAATCTATGCTACTGCTGATGACTTTCTACAGAAATTCCTTACCTTTTTTTTTTTTTTTTTTTTTTGAGACGGAGTCTCGCTCTGTCGCCCAGGCTGGAGTGCGGTGGCGCGATCTTGGCTCACTGCAAGCTCCGCCTCCCGGGGGTTCACACCATTCTCCTGCCTCAGCCTCCCGAGTAGCTGGGACTACGGGCACCCGCCACCACACGCGGCTAATTTTTTGTATTTTTTAGTAGAGACGGGGTTTCACCGTGTTAGCCAGGATGGTCTCGATCTACTGACCTCATGATCCACCCGCCCTGGCCTCCCAAAGTGCTGGGATTACAGGCGTGAGCCACCATGCCCGGCCTTCCTCACCTCTTTTTAAAAAATCATCAAGACAGATCCCCTATCATTCCCCACCTCAAAGCTCATTCTGTCTCATGTTCAAATCATACGGCAAAGGACATGAAAAGAAAGTAAGTCCCTATAAAAAGGGTGTTAAGCCTTAACAATGTAGTAAGGAGTAACATAAGTCTAAACAAGACCACCTGAGGTTAAAAAGCAACAACATGAAATGAGGGCAAAAAAGATTTCCCCCACTCCCCGCAACAACCACCACCAATCCACACAGCAGTTGTGGAAATATGCCTCTGACTCAAAACCCCCTTTTAGAAATGATTCCACCATATTTTCCAAAATTTATTCAGAAGAATATCATACATACCAGAGTAGCATGGTCCTCTTGCTACTACTGTTATCTCTTTCTGGTGCTTACAAGCAGCCCTTCTGAGAAAGCATTCATTTTGATAAGTGTCCCCATTTGATCCACAGACAGGAATGTAATTTGTATGGCACTGCAAAAGCAACAAAAATAAATTCTCAGAACTAGGCATGAATATTAATAGTTTATTTCACATTCATGAATGCAATACCATAGCATTATGACATACTTTGCTACTGAATAGTCTGGGTTTTTTTTTTTTTTTTGGTTTAAAAAGAATTATGCTACTTCTTCATACCTTTTTTCACATTCATAAGGAAAATAACTACCAACTATCCATAAAAATGATAATGAAAATCTCTATCTACTTCATTTGCTTGCTATGAAAAACCAGGTAATAAGAGGAAATTATTGACAATGTAAAGAGTGCTACTTATGTAATAGCATTTTATTATTATCAAAATTCATTTATTCATTCAAACCTAATCATAAAAATAGAAAAAAATCATTATTCAAAACATCTAGTAGGCAAAGTCCCAAGGTAAATGGTATAGAAGACACAAAGAAATATAGGATGATCTCTGTTCTCGGAAACCTTACAATCTTGTAAGAGTCATACAAGTAGGAAAAAAAACCAATACTGCAAAGCTAGATCATGTACCAAATCAGTAAGCATGTAATGCCTAATACCTATTATTGTAAGCTGAAGTATTCAAGAAAAGCATCCTCAGAGAAAGTGGAATATGAACTGAGCCATGAAAGATGAGTAGAAATAAGACAGGTGAAGAAAAAAAAGGTGATACAGGTTTGAGAAATGACACTGGACCTGCATGTAAGAAAACTTGAAAACATCTACATGTTAGAAATATCATAAATGACTAAAGTTTTAAAATCTGGGGAAAATGCTATAACAATATGATACGTTATTATTATTACTTAAAAAATAGATCATACAAATTAATAAAAACAGGACCAAAGACAGACATGAAGTGTTCACAGAAAAATTACAAATGGCCAGTTAATGCATAAAATATTATTGATCTTCACTGGCAATCAGAGTTGTCCACTAAGATGAGATGCTATTTTCAACTTATAAAATTGGCTATTAAAAAATTCAATTAGGTGGACATCCCACTACACCAGTTTTGGTCATCTAAATTGGTTCTACTTTGGGGTAACATAATTAAAGAATATGTTTCAAGAATCCTAAAAAAAGGAATACAGTTTTTGATCCAGAATTACACATTTAGAAATCAATGTGACAGAAACCTGTAGACAAACATTTATTACAGCCATTTCCAACAGAAATTTATAATATCAATAACCTAAAAATCTTAATATCTAACAAGACAATGTTTAATTGAAGTATAACTGTTCAAGAAATGAATACTGCAGTCATTAAGAATTACCTTTTGAACTTAAACAATCCAACAAGCAAAAGGCAAATAATTCCATTAAAAACAGGTCAAAGGACATGAACAGACACTTCTCAAAAGAAGACATACAAGTGACCAATAAACA
The DNA here is from genome assembly GCF_028885655.2 of Pongo abelii. NCBI lineage: Eukaryota > Metazoa > Chordata > Mammalia > Primates > Hominidae > Pongo > Pongo abelii. Next base: position 91,550,855 of record NC_071998.2, on the reverse strand, counting down.
TGAAAAAGTGCTCAACATCACTAATCACCAGAGAAATGCGAATCAAAACCACAAGAAAATACCATCTCACAAGAGTCAAAATGGCTATTATTAAAAAGTCAAAATAACAGATGCTGGTGGGACTGCAAAGAATAGGGAATGCTACACAGGTGGGAATGTAAATTAGCTCAGCCACTGTGGAAAGCAGTTTGGAGATTTCTCAAAGAACTTAAAACAGAACTACCATTCAACCCAGCAATCTCATTACTGGGTATATATCCAAAGGAAAATCAATCATTCTACCAAAACGACACACGCATCCATATGTTCATCGCAGCACTATTCACAATAGCAAAGACATGGAATCAATCTAGGTGCCCAACAATGGTGAATTAGATAAAGAACATGTGGTATATATACACCAAGGAATACTACACAACCATAAAAAAAGAATGAAATAATGTCCTCTGCAGCAACATGGATGCAGCTGGAGGCCAATATCCTAACTGAGGAACAGAAAACCAAATACCTCATGCTCTCATTAGTGTTAGGTAAACACTGGATACACACGGACACAAAGATGGGAACAATAGACACTGGGCACTACTAGAGTGGGGAGACAGGGAGAAAGGCAAGTGCTGAAAAACTACCTGTTAGGTACTATGCTCACTACCTGGGTGACAGGATCAACAATAAAACCATCTACCTATACATGTACCCCCTGAAACTAAAATAAAAGCTGAAGTTTAAAAATAGTAATTGTAAAAAAGAATTACCTTTAAAAAAATATATTGTGTGACAAGGAAAGCTAACAAAGTTAGGCAAAAAGCATATACATAATTTCTGGGAATTCTGTACTTTTTTTTTTTTTTTTTTTTTTTTGAGACGGAGTCTTGCTCTGTCGCCCAGGCTGGAGTGCAGTGGCGCGGTCTCGGCTCACTGCAAGCTCCACCTCCTGGGTTCATGCCATTCTCCTGCCTCAGCCTCCCGTGTAGCTGGGACTACAGGTGCCCACCACCACGCCCGGCTAATTTTTTTTGTATTTTTAGTAGAGACGGGGTTTCACCGTGTTAGCCAGGATGGTCTCGATCTCCTGACCCTGTGATCCGCCCGCCTCGGCCTCCCGAAGTGCTGGGATTACAGGCGTGAGCCACTGCGCCTGGCCTGAATTCTGTACTATTTTTAAATGTATTATGTATTCCACAAAGCTAACTGTAAATGTTTTAAATAATATGATAATATAAAATAAAATATAGCAAGAAAATAAAGTATATTTATAGCCCATTTAGAAAAAAATGAATACACGTAAAATAAATCCTGGAATAAAATGTCAACAAATTTTTCACATTACCTGTCTTCATGGTCTCCTAGTTCCCTATTTAAGATTTTCCATATTTCTCTATTTTTCTTCAATGAGCAACACTTACTTTTATCATTTATCTACTTTTAAATAGTGATCAGATTTACTTTATGAAGCATACATATGGCATGCTACCACAGGTCAAGCACTGGTAAAAACAACTTCTAGTAAAATATTTTATAACCTAGTCGACTTTGCTATACATTCAATATCAGCAGAATCTTGCAACAACTTTTATTAAAATTATATTTTTATTTTAGGAAGCCTCCCTATTACATATATTCCTCCAGTTTTTCATGGATCACATTCCTTTCTTCTCTTTCCCTAAAATTTACACAATACCTAGTATGGTGTCTACATGAGTCAATATGTTACTTTGTAATTATACAATACTCAATTAGCCAAGGAAACTACTATGAGCTCCAAGATATCAAGTGCTAAATCTATGAACTTTCCAATCCCACTTTCATTCCTCAGCAAATGCTTACTTTCTAACGTAGTGTTGTGTTCACAAAGGTGCCAATATCGCTCCCTAGGGGTGGCTGTCCCTGTGGAGGCATTTTTGGTTGTCACATTGACAGAGGGATATTACTGACATTTACCAGATAGATTCCAAGGATGCCTGAAGTACTGCAAAGGAAAGGACAGTTCCATACGACAAAAACAAGTACCACACAACTTCTGAATGTCTCTCTGGCTATTCATGTAGCAATTTCGACAAGACTTTCCATAATACTACAAATCAGTCTGATCTGTTATACCTTATCCTAATATTGGTTTTTATTCTAGCATCTACTATACATCTACATTTTTGTTTCATGTACTCCTGGTATGAAATTGCTTTTAATTTTTTTGTTTTTTTGAGACGGAGTCTAGCTCTGTCGCCAGGTTGGAGTGCAGTGGCGCAATCTAGGCTCACTGCAATCTCCACCTCCCGGGTTCATGCAATTCTCCTGCCTCAGCCTCCAGAGTGGCTGGGACTACAGGCACACACCACCACGCCCAGCCAATTTTTGTATTTTTAGTAGAGACGGGGTTTCACCATGTTGGCCAGGATGGTCTTGAACTCCTGACCTTGTGATCCGCCCACCTCGGCCTTCCAAAGTGCTGGGATTACAGGCATGAGCCACCGCGCCCAACTTGCTTTTAATTTTTTTAATCCAAACATTTATCATAAGCAGACATAAACATCTGATGACTATATTTTCTTCCATGGTAATCATACCTAAGCATTTACATTCTGAAATATTTATTTTATTATAAATTACTTTTATTTCTCCTTTACACTGCAATCATGCATTAAATTCATTTCTTTAATCATGTGTTTACATAGGTTAATTTATCCATGAATTTCTTCTAAGGATAGGAAAGAAACTGAATATTAAAATGAAGCATTAATTCTGATAGGACTGAGAATCTTAACATTTATTCAACAGTTTTTATCCAGTAAGCATTGGTCTACAACTTTAAGTGTCCTAACTTAAATATCATAACCATGTGAAGCACATGGTTTAATGCTTAGAGCTAAGGCTATGAAGCCAAAAATGTTTGAATTCAAATCCTGAGCCCACCAACCATGTGACTATGTGCTAGCACCATCACCATGTTCAATGGTGTACAATGGTGATTATAATACTACCTACCTAACAAAGTTGTTAGGAAGATTAAATAAGATAATCTACCTTTGGCATTTCTATCTGACCATGGTACATTCTCAATAAACATTAGCTATTTTGCTACTGCTAGTATCATTTCTCAGTCATAAGTATTTGCCAACAGTCACTATTAAGTGGAAGAGCCACAATTCCTCCCAAATGATGTATTTTAACCACTACACGCTCAAGTTAAGTCAGTGGTGTATTGCCATCTGTCACTTGGTGAGCAGAGGACTTAATGTCTCTGAAATTCACCCTCACGAGCACATACCTAGGAGTGAGTGTGAGATGGGAGAAGTAGACCTGCTGTTGGTCATTCTCAGTTTCCATGGGTCTCTCCTGGAAGCCTCTTATTATGCTAATGGACAAATTATGGGAGTTGGACAATTTTAACAACATGTGATTTCTGACTTATGCACTAATGTTGGATTCTAAGTCTAACCTAAAGTCTGCTCCTCTATATTGCCACCCTTGTTGGGAGGAAGAACTCTCCCCTAAACCTTTTCTTTAGCTAGAAGAATGTGATGATGTTGCCAGCTACTTTAAGTAGTTTAGAAAGATGGAGCAGTGGACGACTCTAGAACTGCATCCATTTAAGCATTTATTGTGTACCTACTGTGTGTCAGGAACTATGCTGAATACAGCAAGTAGAAAATAATAACAAGGTTGTGATGATTAATTTTCTGTGTCAACTTGACTGGGCCCCATGGTGCCCAGACTAAACATCATTTCTGGGTTTATCTGTGAAGGAATTTCTAGATGAGATTAATATTTGCATCAGTAGATCAAGTAAAGCAGACTGCCCTCCTCAGTGTGAGTGGACACTATTCAATCCATTGAGGAACTGAATAGAATTCTTCTCTCCTTCTGCTTGACCGCTTAAGCTGGGACATCAATCTTCTCCTGGTGCCCAGGCCTTCAGTCTCAGATAAGGACTTATACCATTGGCTTTCCTGGGCTAGTATACAGATGACAGACTGTAGGACTTCTCAGCCTCCATAATCAAATGAGCTAATTCCTTATTGCTTGCTCGCTCTCACATTCATGTGTATGTGTGTGTGTTTGTGTGTGTGTATGTGTTTCTGTTTCTCTGGAGAACTGTGACTAACAAAGGGTCTAATAAGAGGGCATGTCACCTAGCAAGAGCAGACATTGATAAATACAGGAAGAAAGGCACATAGTTCAGAGAACGCCAGAACAAAGACGAAGAAAGAAAACAGGAAAAAAAGTCATAGACTGTACTCTATATAAAGCTTTCAGGGAAAGATGCAGTATTCATCATTTTTCTATATACCAAATTAACAAAAGTGGCTTTGTTTATATATGTGGCAAGATAATAGCTCTTATTAGCAGACTGAAAAAAAACAATTTGAATTTTTATTTAAAATCCTGTTATCTGTTAAAACGTATTTAAATAATGTCCCAGAAAGCTTCTATTTAGCACTAAAAGCATGCTGAATCATAAGCAAGTTTTTAAAATGAATTGAAAGATACTGCTAAAGCATCCAGCAGAGAAGGGTTTAATGGGCATGTCAGGTCATTATTTTTAAGCTGGCAATAACCTAAGTCTACCTTCAACAGATTTATAATCTTATAAAGGAAGGCAGAATGGTCAAAGGAAGGTTCACTCAGTAGCAAGATCAAACTATACTGTAAGCCCTGAGGCAGTTTGCTCCTACAAGGCAAGGAGCCAGTCTTTAAACATCTTTACATCCTCAGCATCTAGTCTCATACCCAGCACAAGTAAGCACTGGATAAATGTCTAATGGTGTCAACTCCCAACATATTTTCCTTCCCTGCTTTGCCACAAGGTAAAAATGCAAGGAATTCAGACAGATCATGGAAGGATTTTCTAGCTGTTCAAGTATATTTTTTAAAACGTCAAAAAGGCTATTTCTTTATAATCTTAGAGTTTCAGGGAAATACTTTTCTCAAAAAATGAAGAAAAGCAGGGCTGGGCGTAGTAGCTCATACCCATAATCCCAGCACTTTGGGACACCGAGGTGGGAAGACTGCTTGAGCCCAGGAGTTCAAGACCAGTCTGGGCAACCTAGAGGTCTTGGCTCTACAAAAAAAAAATTTTTTAATCAGCCAGGTGTGGTGATGCACACCTGCTGTCCCAGCTACTCAGGAGGCTGGGGTGGGAAGATCATTTGAGCCCAGGAGGTCAAGGCTACAGTGAGCTATGATTGTGTCACTGCACTCCCACCTAGGCAACAGAGTGAGACCCCGTCTCAAACAAAAAAAAAGACAGATAAATATAAGGTGAAAATCTGAAATTTCTTTGTGTCTAAAATATAAACAAAATGAAAATGAAACTAAGATACACAATTATTTTTGTCAATTAAGAATACATAGTGTTAAAAAGAAAAACAAAAAATGAAATTAGGATAACTTCTTTAAAATATAAAGTTCTTTGGAATCTATTGTTCCTGGAAAGGAACAATCTCCAAGATAAATACTATTAAATGACTTAATATTTAAAAGGGGAATTAAACAAATTTATATACACACAAAATATTTCTAGAAGGAAATGCAAGAAGTAACAGATGTTGCCTCTGAGAAGAGTTGACAGTCTGGAGTGGAAGCTTTTTTTGCTACATATCTTCTTATATTGTTCAAGTTGTTTACTATGGGCATACATTACTCTTTTTAAAAATAAATCAAAGTAGTCAGGCGCGGTGGCTCATGCCTGTAATCCCAGCACTTTGGGAGGTCAAGGCAGGCAGATCACAAGGTCAAGAGTTCGAGACCATCCTGGCCAATATGGTGAAACCCTGTCTCTACTAAAAACACAAAAATTAGCTGGGTGTGGTGGCATGCACCTGTAGTCTCAGCTACTAGGGAGGCTGAGGCAGGAGAATCGTTTGAACCCGGGAGGCAGAGGTTGCAGTGAGCCACGATCGCACCACTGCACTCCAGCCTGGCAACAGAGTGAGGCTCCATCTCAAAAAAAAAAATAAATACATAAAAATAAATAAATAAATCAAAGCAGCAGGTTCTCTTGAGAGTTTATGAGTTAATATCAAATGCTCAGCATAGTAAGCAATATATATATATTCCAATATTGTATTGTACAGAGTATATATATATGCATACACATATGTCTTTACAAATCAACATGAGGGAAAAAGAAAATACCCCAAAAACTAGACACAGAATATGAAATATTAATTCACAAAAAAAATGGTAACAAATATACGGCACATTTTCAATTTCTCTAGTAATCAAATGCAAATAAAAATTGTTTTTGTCTTTCAGATTTGTAAATTTAAAAGGACCAACAAAATCCACTACCAAAAGGTTGAGGGGAAACAGGACATCTGATATGAGGCTACTGGTGATAACGTTAATCTGCACATGAGCATCCACTGGCCCAACAATTCCACCTCAAGGAATTTAACCTAAGGAAACACAGCAGCTAAAGAGGAGAACAGCCCTGGTCTTCCCCACACAGGGTGACTCAATCTTCAACAACAAAACCCACCATCTTTCTTTTAACGAACCAGATAACAGACCTGAGGACAACCACAGCCACTAAAAAGTGAGAGGGAAATCTTGGAAAGGAGAGAGTTTGAGGGGAGTCCCAGTTTCCGCGTATAAACTCAGAGCACGTTTCTGGCAGACCCCTAAACCACACATGGGGCAGACTCCAAGTAGTTCCAGTGAGGCTAAAAGAAATGAATTGATATTTGTGTTGCTGCCCACCACAAGTAAGGCAGAATCTGCAGTTTGAGTTCAGCCAACAGTTTCAAAAATAACAATAATCTTCAAAGGAACATAACAAAACTCACACACTCTAAAACATATGATTCACAATGTATAGGATAAATTCAAAGTTACTCTAATGTGAAGAAACAGGAAAATATGGTCCATTCTCACATGAGAAAACAATCAACAGAGGCAACACCTGAGGATGTCCTAGATATGGACATTAGCAGACATATTTTAAAGCGGCAATAACATCTACGCTCAAGGAAAATATGCTCACAGTGAATGAAAAGAGGAAATCCCAGCAGGTAAATAGAAACTAAATTCTAAATGTAAAAAATCTAGATATGGACATTAGCAGACATATTTTAAAGCGGCAATAACATCTACGCTCAAGGAAAATATGTTTACAGTGAATGAAAAGAGGAAATCCCAGCAGGTAAATAGAAACTAAATTCTAAACATAAAAAATCTACAATTAAAAACTCACTGGGTGGGAAGAATGGAGATGACAAAAGAAAGGATTAGTGAATCTGAAGACAGATCAATAAAAATTATCTAATGTAAAGAATAGGAAAAAATTGGGGAAAAAATGAACAGAGTATCAGGGACCTTGAGACAGTATCAAAAGGTCTAACACATCATGGAAGTCCCAGATTACAAGAAATAATAAGCAGAAAAAAAACTTTAAGAAATAATGACAAAATATTTCTCAAACTGAGTAACAAATAGATTTCAGAAGCTCTGCCAACCCCAAGCATGATAAGTTCAAGGAAAACCATACCACAGTACTTAATAGTCAAAAACAGTAAGGAGAAAATCTTGAAAGCAGTCAGAGAAAAATAACACATTAGGTTCAGGGGGAAAACAGTTCAAATTATCACCAACTTCTCATTTCATTCTGGCTAAAGTCACCTTCCATGCTATGCAGAGATCTATGGAAAGGCGCTCTTGGCAAAGAAATGATGTCTCCAGCCAACAGGCAGCAGGGATCTGAAGCCAGCCAAAAGCTACCTAAGAAAGCTTGGCAGAAAGTGGCTGATATGAAAATGCCCAAGAGAAACCCTCCTATCATTCTATGTAATTGAATGTAAAGCCCCTTTCGACCATGAAGAAACTGGCTGGACAACAGTATACCTACATATCCTTCCTCCTTTACCTAAACTCTCCACTTCTTTTAATTAAAATAAACCACCTGATGGTTTACAGTTTTCAAAGACGTTTCATATGCAAGCTTTCTTTCCAATTTTGATTCTCATTACAGTATCATAAGTTCAAGGGTAGGAAACGTGCCTTCACTTTTCAGATAGAATACTGATGCCAAGAAAATCACCTGAGATCATACAGAAATTTGCCTGAGGTCACAGGGTTACCAGAAATACTAACTCTCCTATGCTTTCATTCCTGATTTCTGTACCCTTTCTTCCCCTCAAAACCCAAATGGTGGGTACGTTTAGAATAAAATTGTGAGTGGAAAAAAAATTCTAGTTCCTTTTTCACCTCATATCAAATCAGCCATCAGAGACCATCTTGTAAGAAACATTCTGAAGTCTGATTACCATTTAACCACAGAAAATAAAAAGAAAGAATTAAATGTAACATATTTCCCTTGTTTTACTTTTTTAGACAACAGAATCACAACTAAAAGAGCATCTGAAAAGCAAAAATATTTACACTCTTAGTTTGAGGTTCCACTTGCTATTCGAGCTCTAACCTTGACTTACCCCGAGTCTCCAAGTCAGTCAAGTTCTGTGGCCTGAAGAGATGAGACAGCAACAAATAAGAATGGAAGAGAAAGAGACAGACTAGAAGGAGAAGAAAAGGAAAAAGATGCCAACATTTAAAATAAGAGACTCTAGTTCAACCTGTACTTTCTTTCCTTTCAGTGACAATTATACCTTACATTTAAATAGAAATTTGACATTTTTTCAAAGAATTGTCACATCTATTATTGTCAATCCGTCCTCTCAATTCCATGCAAGCAGCATGGAAGATACAAATAACAGGGCATCATCTGACAAAAAAGAACTAAGGGGCTGTGACCCCAGTTTCTTTATGGGGTTCAAGGTGTTTTAGGTTTTTTAATTTGAAGAATTTAGAATTATAAAATACAAAGAATATAAAACTTTGCAAAATAGGTTGGGTTTCCTCACCTGAAATTGGCATGCACATTTCAAACCATCTCCATCTTCTTTACAGACTCCTCCGTATTTACATGATGACTCATCACAAACTCTTACGTCAGACTCCCTCACATTTAATTCTGCAAAAGAAAAAAATTGTTTGACATATATATTTGGCTTTCTATTACGTGTGTGTGTGTGTGTGTGTGTGTGTGTATGAAAAAGTCCTTAAAATGTATTGAGTCCCCCCATTCAGTAGTGTAATAAGACATAAATATACAAAAAGAAATTCTGTAAGACACAAAATGCTCAGTATTCCCCAAACAGAATCCTGCATAATAATGAGCCTAAAAGTAACTCAAAATAGAACTCAAAATTTCAGGACTTAACATAATTTCCAAAGGTAAATCTGTGGAATTTTTCTATTTTGCCTTCTAAGGCCTTAAGATAACAATCTTACTATTTCTTATTTAACATTTTAGGTTATTTTTCTAGTAAGTTACTTTTAAGGCTAATGAGAATTAACAGTAATATTAATTAAATGAGATAAAAATTATCTTAATTCTTTTGGTATGCAGAATAAATTTTGGGTGATCATTATTCATTCTAGACAAACTATTTTAACTACAAAAGAACAGTGAATCTGAATTTCATACAATAAATATATATGGAGCATTTGTGTACACAGAATTAAAGAGATTCAAAATCTTACTAGACTTAAAACTTTTAATGGACTGAATTAAGTTGACTCTACCAAAGCAAGCAGAGCCAATCAACAATACCAGAACTCTGTGGTCATATTGCTCCTGCTCCAACATTAAGCATCAAATTAAGCTTCAAGGTTAGTGCTTGAAGCTGCCAACCAGTGAAAGGGGGTGAAAATCACTACAATGCAATTTTCATATACTTTGTACGGGGAATGAGAGCCTACAAAAACAAATGCACTTAGGCAAACAATAAACAAATGACTGTTTTTAAAAAAAAAAAAAAACCATCCCAGTGTAGTGGTGAATACGTGAATCTGGGAGCAGACAGAGTCCTAGATTAACTCCTGATTCTGCTACTCAAAAGCTGAGACTCTCTGGGAAAGATCATGACGCAGTCCCGGCAAAGAGATCTAAGGGAGCATTTCTCCAGTTATCCCCATTCCTGGTTGTTTTCTATTTCTAGATTTCAAAGCAGGACTCAGTAAACTAAGTCAAGGGAATTCTATGTCCGGTGACAACTGTCCTAGTGACATTTCATTACCTCTCTACCCCATTTGTTCCCACTGCTCTGCAGTGGTGTCTTGGGTCTCCTACTTCCAGCTGACCCTCCGAAAAGCTGGCAATCAAGTATCTGAATCCCTAAGGAGTTGACAGTCAACAGTACTTACTTGAGTAGTCACTGTCAACTAAGTACTGCACAAGGGCAAGATCACATCTCGGTGGGTTACAAAAAAATTATCTTTCTTAAATGATTTCTGGGTTACAAAAAGTTATTTTCCTTAAATGATCTCAGGTGCACAGAATTGGATTAAAGCTCAAGCATTCACCAAAAAAAAAAAAAAAAAAAGACATGAGTGGAAACTTAAAGCAAGAGAAAGCTAACACAAGCATTTTGTTATTCTTACTGTTTCACAAACTATTCTAGGTAGAGAAGGCCATCTTTTCATTCCTCATCACCCTGGCTGTGGAAGCTTTATGTCCTTGGTTCTCCTTACCTCCCCATTTTTGCTGTCTCTTCCCTTTCCCCCTTGACCATTTGCTTTAGCTCTTGAGGCTCAATCCTAGGTATAGGGATTTTCTCCCTATCTACCCACACTTCTGCTAGAAACTTGGACAACGTCTGTTTCCAATTACTATCAAATACACATCTTCAGACAAAAGTAAGATAACAAAATATTAAGAAAGAACTGCCCTGTAAAAGAGGGTAAGAATGTACAATATCTGCTCAACTAAGAGCTTAATCAAGTTTACAGGCTACAGAAATAAGAACTGCACAATTTGACTAATGAAATACAGTGCATTTGTCTTTTCTCCTTTCTTTGTAGGCTTAAAGTTCACACTGGGTTCTATTACAATCAGACATAAAAAACAAGAATAAGTAAAGTGTTTTTTTGTCTGCGAGGCAAGATAATGCTCTGAGTTATGATTTGCTACTTTGAGACTCTTGAATTGTAATGTTTTACCTGTTGTACTTTACAGGTACAGTGGATTGCAAGCTAGAACCTAAACCATCCCTGCCACCAGGAGTCACGTTTGGTAACCCCAAGGAATGTTTGTATGAGGGACTACAGAATACTTTAGGGGAATAATCATCCCTGCTAATGTGAGGCAGAAAAGCTTGGTCCCACTGGCTGGGCCTGATGGCTCACGCCTGTAATCCCAGCACTGTGGGAGGCTGAGCTAGATGGATCACCTGAGGTCAGGAGTTCGAGACCAGCTTGGCCAACATAATGAAACCTTGTTTCTACTAAAAACACAAAAATTAGCTGGGCATGGTGGTACATGCCTGCAGTCCCAGCTACTTGGGAGGCTGAGGTGGGAGGATCACTTGAACCCAGGAGGAGGAGGCTGCAGTGAGGAGATCATGCCACTGCACTCCAGCCTGAGTGAAAGAGCAAGACTCTGTCTCAAAAAAAAGAACTTGGCATAAACACAGCCTTGAACAAGAGAAGTGATCCTGAGCATAGCCCCTTCTAAAGACTTGGTTTGCTCCTCCAGCCCAGCCCCAAGAACTCATAACAGAGACAGAGGAGCTACAACAAAGAAACTAAAGAATGATTTTCACTAAAAACGAAGTGACAAGCTCTGCTTTGATGCTCACACAAGACATAATACATGGGGAGAAAGGAGCTGGGACACATCAACAGTCCCTGAATATCAGCAATGTATCTAGCAGGACAGCCTAAGACCAAGGAGATGGTAGTGTCGGGCAAAGAGGTAGACCTCTGATATCTGACAGGAGGTACCAGCATGCAACTGCAGAGGCAGCAAACAGCACAGGAAGAAAAAGACAGGTGTCATGTAGCAGTGGAATGCATTAGTGAGCACACATCAAACACAGTTTGGTGACTCCCAGAATAAAGCTTGGAGGGAGGCATTTATGAGGGTGCTAGAGGTCCTATATCATTAATAGGTAAGGGTAAAAGTCATGAAATTCTGATTACTCTGGTCATTAGCCATATTTTATTTTATGCATATCTTGCTATCAAATCCATGCTAGTTTCATGTGTGTTCATGCATAAATGTGATTAGTTTATCATCAGAAAGCAATTACTAAGCATCTACTAGGTACTTAAAACTATGCTAAGAATTTTGGACACACAGGAAAAAAATGTAACAGGGAATGATCTTGCTAATATATGCAACAATTAGTGATGAATTCAATACAGTCTATAATTAAGGGGCTAAATGTGTCATACAGTCTTTGACTGCTGTAGGAGTTCAAGAGACAGGGGACAAAACTGGATTTGAGGCATAGGGTGCAGTGTCAGAAAAAACAAGACTTGTATTAACCTTGAAAAATTAATAAGGCTTTTTTATCATAATAAAGCTAATATAGGATCATTATAAAGAATTTGGGAAAGATATTTTAAATATAGAATGTTCTAATTGCCCACAATATATGAGTAATACTAAAAGACAGAAAAGAAAAGAGAATGTTTTTATCTAGGAAAACAATGTAAGTGAAAGTAAAGAGAAAGTAATTTCATAGTACACACAAACAATATTAATATCAGTGGTTCCAAAACCATGTTCCTCAGGAACACTGGTGTCCTGGACTAGGGTGTACCTTCATTAAAATCAAATATGAAATTTTCTCATTTGCAAAGGAAAAAAAAAATCAACAAAAAAAACTGTTCTCCTTTTTAAGGGGTTTTTTTCATTTATGTTTCTTAAACCTTCAATATCTGAGATTATTTCAGATTTGTTGCTGGCTATCAACTAACATCAGATGATTTCAGATATTTTGCTGGCTAGCAGCAAAAGTATGTTCAACAAATAGGTAAGGAATACCAATACAAATATTCCAACAATGTTTCATGAGAACACAGGTCAGGTCATGAATGTCACAAGCTCATGAATGGACATTTGAAATTGTTTTGTAGTTGCGGCAGTCACTGCTAATTGCCTACCTTGGATCTATTCTCCCCTTCTTACTTAGTAAGAGAACTCCAATTTTGTTCAGGGAAACAAGGTACCCAACTAAATAACCTACATTTCTCGGCCTTCCTCGCTCTGTGTTCATATGTAGGCACTGTCCCTTCCTCCTTCATTCTTCCTCTTTTTTTTCCTTGACTGGAGAGCAAACCTGTTGCCTAAAGTTGCAGCAGCCAAAAGATGATAGAGCAGAAAGACCAGGAGGAGCAAGACAGTAAGACAGAAGAATCATGAAATCACCATACCGCCTGTGGATTTCCTCTTTCCAGACTTACCATTATAGAAAATAATGTATATAAATGAATACATTTTTTAAAAAGCCCTGATCATATAAGCCACCACTGGTCACACCACTGATACATGCAAACATAATTCCAATAGAATGATTGTGTGTATTTAATAAGATAAATATTTCTAAGCAATGGTCTTAAAAAATTTTGTGCTACATCAGATACCACATGATAAAATTAATTTATCAAGAGAATCATGACTTGCTAGTGCTCTGACACCTTATGTTTTTTTTTTTGTTTTGTTGGGTTTTTTTTGTTTTTTTTTTTTTTGAGACAAGGTCTCGCTCTGTTTCCCAGGCTGGAGTGCAGTGGTGTGAACATGGCTCACTGCAACCTCTGCCTCCTGGGCTCAAGCGATTATCCCACCTCAGCTTCCCAAATAGCTGGGCCTCAGCCTTCTGAGTAGCTGGGGGACACAGGTGTGGACCACCACGCCCAGCTAATTTTTGTATTTTTCGTAGAGACGGGGTTCACCATGTTGCCCAGGCTGATCTTGAATTCTTGGGCTCAAGCCATCTGCCCACTTCAGCCTCCCAAAGTGCTAGGATTACAGGTGTGAGCCACCACACCCAGCTGATTTCTAACGAATTTGAGAACAGAATCACTGCCTTAGCTTAAATCCAATACAGAAGGAATCTATTTTGGGATCATCTTCTGAATGTTCTTTGTTTTCAAGTATTCTGTACAGTACCAGGCATCAAGAGGACATTCTACTACCTGTCAATGATTATGATGATTACGCACCTGCCTTCCTGAAACCAAAATGGAAATTCAGTAAAATGGATAAGCCATTACTAAGGCCCTCAAAAATCAATTCTCCAAATAAAAATGTTTTACACAAAGAAGTACTCACAAGAATTGCTCAGAACAAAATATTTTGCTCTTGTTGCAAATCTGTCCCACAATTCTCAAAATGTAAAACTTGTCTCAAGAATTTCATTAACATTTCAAAGCTAAGAAACAATACACACTAGTGGGAGAAACTCTGCTTTCTATGAACCTGAGCTGCCCAAATTCCCAACTTCTGGCAGCAACAACTAGTTTCAGGCTCTGATTCAAAATGAGATCCAGCAGCCTTCCAGAATGATACTTTTCTACCACTCTTCCATTAAAAAGAAGGTAGTTCTGGGGATCTTATGAGTTAGCTAACACTCATGGAGAGCCAAAAGGAAATAAACTTCATTAGATGTTACATGAGAATTCAGGATTTCTCAATCTGGGCACTACTGACATTCAGAACCAGATAATTCTTTGTTGTGGGGAATATCCTGTACACTGGAGGTTGTTTAGCAACAGTCCTGGCCTCTGCCCACTAGATGCCAGCAGGACCACACCAGCTCTGACAACCAAAACTGTCTCCAGACATAAGCAACCACATCCTGGGGGTGGGGGGTGTGGGGAAGGGGGCAAAACTGTCCCCAGTTGAAAACTACAGTAAAGGGAAAACAAAGACTTTACATCTAATTCTCTGACACAATCACTACAAGGAAAATTAGTCAAATAATCGGCAATCTCAAAAGATCTCAAAATACTGCCACAGCTATTCTCCATTTCAATAGAGGGACCTAAATATATTGATTCCAAGTTTATGTTAAATCCCCCCTCCTTTAATAGTACCTTAACCTCCAGCAGGCCTCACTTCCTCCTTCTTCCTATAGCAACTCTTCTTCTTCAAGGTCAAAGCAACCTCAGATCCAGTGGCTTTTTTCTTAAGTCCTCCAATCCTTTTCTTGACCCTTCTAGAGCAGTTGACACTTCTGGCCTCCCCTTGTAACCAAATAGTCTTCATTATCCCCCCAATTTTCTGACCTCTTTTCATTTACCCACTCCTTTTTCCTTCTCCTATTGCCCAGTCCATGTCAATAACACTCTTAGAACTTATCTCCAACTTAATCAACTCTCCAGATTAACCAAAGTGTGGCATTCTCTATAAAACCTACAGAACAATGCCTATGGCACAACGAATTCTCAAGGCTACTAGGCCCTCTCTAGAACATCCATGAGCACTTTAGCTCCAACCAAGGTAGCTGTTCTTGTGCTTCAAGAGTCAGTTACCCAGCCTATGTAGTTGTTACTACAATTATGTGATTTCAACACTTCATATGAGTGAAAATAAATTACTTCTATGAAAACTAAATTCAAAGACTTGAATAAGGTGAGCTACTTTTTAAAAAAAACCTACAGTGGCATTTAGAATTCTGCATCCACAAGTCTTTAGCTTCCTTTTTAAAGGGATTAAAACTGGAATTTGTAATCAATGCATTATACAAGTGGTTTGTTCAAGAAAGAGGAGGCCAGGCGCGGTGGCTCACGCCTGTAATCCCAGCACTTTGGGAGGCCCAGGCGGGTAGATAACGCGGTGAAGAGTTCAAGACCAGCCTGGCCAACGTGATGAAACCCCGTCTCTACTAAAAATACAAAAATTAGCTGGGCGTGGTGGCACGAGCCTGTAATCCCAGCTACCCAGGAGGTTGAGGCAGGAGAACTGCTTGAACTGCGACCCGGGAGGCAGAGGTAGCAGTGAGTAAGATCGTGCCACTGCACTCCAGCCTGGGCTACAGAGCGAGACTCTGTCTCAAAAAAAAAAAAAGAAAAAAAAAGAAACTATTCTCAAAGAAAAGTTATGGGCCCTCTTTCAAAACATTTAATAAATACGTATATGTTAAAATAAAATGTTACATGCACTTATGAATCATTTTTGTTACTCTCTACTTTAAATAACTTTCTCAATTAACCAAATAACTACCAGATTCTTATGGGACAAAGAAAAAAGGATCCCTACTGTATAGTAAATGTTCTGCCTTCAACCATCCCATGTGTCATCTCATTTTGTTCATTCTCTGGCAGTATTCACATTCACACCCACCACTTCGAGTCTTCAAACCTGGTTTTCCCAACCATATTAAAGCCATGTCATCTGTTTTTGCTAGTGCTATTTCCAGTCTTCAGAGCATTGCTGGGGAAAGTCCTATAAATTAATGTTCCCTAAGGCCTTATCAACATGTGGAAAACTTTAGTTCATCTCTACTGGATTCTGTATTGACTCCCCACAGAATATGTTCAAACTTTTCACCTTGTCCTTTAAAAAAATTTTTCGTGAGTTTATACTGACTGTCTAGATGTTAGTAGTATTTGGAGAAATCTGCCCTTTTTCAGAAAAGCAAACCAATCCAATCTGACAGGACCCTGCTGGATGGTTTCACTCCCAGAACAAGGCCAGTTTGTTCTTGAACCTGTACCCAACTGCCTACAAAACAATTCCATGATCTCTATACTGAAAATAGCAGAAACATTTAAAATATTTAAACATTTGAAATATTGCACACCAGGAAATGGTGCGGTACAACTATGGAATATTATAAAGCTATTTAAAGATGTATATTATATAATATGGAAATAAGCTTATAAATGTTAAAGTGAAAATGCAGACCACAAAACTACATACACAGACTATGATTTTATATGGAAAACCTGCTAGGCACTGTGATGCAGGCCTGTAGTCCCAGCTACTTTGGAGGCTGAAGCAGAAAGACCAGGAGTTGAAGACCAGCCGGGACAATATAGTGAAACTCATTTCAAACACACACACATACACACATACACACATACACACATACACACACCCCCCACCCCATACATATGAGATAATCCAGCCAGGAATAAACAAAACCGGTAACAGTAACCTGTTACAGCAGTTGAACAATGAGTAATTTCTCCACTTTTCAAGTTTCTATATTGGTTATTATTTAATGGGGAAAAAAAAAAAAACTCAATGTGATTTCAAAGACAACCCCAGAGACAGTTTGCTACACCACAGACGAAGCATAAGTTTAGACATCAGGAAGGGCCAAGTTTACGTGGTAGTTGTCCTTTTAGAATAATACTTTCCCTTGATATTGTAATGATTAGATAATGTATTCAAAACCAATCGTGCCTAGAACAAGTAGTTATACAACCAATATTCACTTTTTTTCTTTTCCTAGATATGACTTCAACTCCCAAATAATCTGAGGGGCACCTCTAATGACACAAATCACTGAAAATACATTTCAGGGTATAAAATCAAGCAACAGATTTAGCAAATGTTGACTTCAAGTCCCAGGAAATCAGAAGAATTAGAAATTAAATCCTCTTCAACTTGTTTACTAATCATATTAGTTATCTTCTAGTATAAAGATATGAGGAGGAAAAAGAAACTTTACCTAATATTATATGACACAAAACCAAAAGCAGTTTACATTAATATTAAAAAGCATCAACTGCAGAGATGGCTAAAACTTCTCTAAGCTATACTTAACGAAAGAAATTTCACATATGCCACACAATCATCTGACTCCAATATTTTTCATTTCATTTTGCATACTACTGCCAACTACCCTTTGTTAAACCACATTGCTCCTGTCAATCCTCCACCCCCACTCCTGCAATCTTTCCCCACTGCCTACTTTAATTCTAAATGCCTGTATCAGGACTCTCCAGGCAAGGTGACAGGAAAGCAACTACTGCAAGATCAGATGGAAGAAAAGGCCTGGGTACAGAGTTGAGTGTTTAAGGC
This sequence comes from Pongo abelii, assembly GCF_028885655.2. Classification (NCBI taxonomy): domain Eukaryota; kingdom Metazoa; phylum Chordata; class Mammalia; order Primates; family Hominidae; genus Pongo; species Pongo abelii. The sequence continues at coordinate 91,533,037 of NC_071998.2, read as the reverse complement.
TCCCAGGGTCTTTCCAGGCCTCGCCAATCCTAGCCAAAGATCTCAGAGCTGTGACACTCTCTCCCTCACGGATGTTTCTGATCTCTGGGGTTCTGACACTAGCTTGGCAAACCATAAACTGAATCTGTTATGGTGCAGTTATTAAAATTAATGATGAAAAATCTCTACATTTCCTGACATGACACATTTAAAGTCAGGCTTTTTAAAATGTATGTAACACAAACTTCTTTTAATGCCTATTTTAAAAATCTGGAAGGTATACCCACCAAAATAGGAACCACAGTTATCTCTCAGTAGAACTTAAGCCTTCTTCATTATTCTGTATTTTTCTGAATTGAGTTTTACAACAAACTTGTATTACTTTTAAAATCAGATAAAGCAATTACATGCTACAGTATATAAGAACCTTGAAAATTATGTAGGCAGGGTACAGTGCCTCACGCCTGTAATCACAACACTTTGGGAGGCCAAGGCAGGAGGATTGCTTGAGCCCAGGAGTTTGAGATCAGTCTGGGCAACATGGTGAAACCCCCATGCAAAAATCTGCCAGGCGTGGTGGCACATGCCTGTAGTCTCAGCTACTGGGGGACTGAGATAGGAGAATCACGAGCCGGAGGTCAAGGCTGCAGTGAGCCGTGATTGCACCACCACGCTCCAACCTGGAAAAAGAGATCTTGTCTCCAAAAAAAAAGAAAAAGGAAAAGAAAATATTATGTTAAAAGAAATAAGTCAGGCACAAAAGGCTACACATCGTATTATTCCATTTATATGAAACATCCAAAATAAATCCACAGAGAAAGTCTCTATGTGGTTACCAGGGGATGGGGGTGAGGAGTAGTGGGACTGACTGTTAACAGGTAGAAACTTTCTGGGGTGATAGAAATGTTCTATAATTAGATGGTAGATAGTGATGATCACTGCACAATATAGTAAATGTACGAAAACCACTGAATTGTATACTTTAACATGCTGAATTTTACATTATGAAAATTATCTCAATAAAAAATAGAAATAATTTTTAAATTATATAAATCATGCTACTTAAATTTTGGAAAAATTGAAATAAAAAAATTAAAAACAGGCATTATAATATGTTTTTTAAGAGGCACACCCTGGCATCAGACCACCTTGTCCAGCATCCTGGCTCTGCCACTTATCACAGCTGTGTAAGCTTAGCAATTTACCACCCTGTGCCTCCACTTCTTCACCTACAAAATGGGGACAATAACAGTACCTATGTCAAAATTCTGATGGAGGATTAAAGATATGGAAAGCACTTAGAGCAAAATAATAATACACATAATAAGTACTCTATTAAGTGTAAGCTACTATTGTTTTTTATTAGCACCAGTTCTGGAGAAGGTATAGAAAAATGAGCACTCAAACCAACTGTGGAAGTACATAGTGGCACAACCTCTCACGTGTTCATATGCATTGCCATTTTAATTGTCTTTATCCTTTTACCCAACATTTCCAGGAAACTATAACAGATATAAAAGAAAAACATACAAAAACCTATGACCAAGATTGTTAACATCAGCATTTTCTGTAAAACCAAAGTAGAAAACAATCTAAGTGTCTATCTTTTGGGAATTAAATTATTGACATAATACTACACAGACTTTGGTAGAAACACATGTAGTGATATGAAAAGACTACTAAGATCTATTGTGAAAAAAAAAACACATTGTAAAACTATACATACAGTTATAATCCCATTATTTTGAAACATATACCTGTTTACATATATAAGATTTTGCAGGTATATTCAATACATTTCCTTCATTAAACTATTTTTTAAATCAATAATTAATCTAAACATAAGAACAATGTCCTCTGGTTCTATTTCTAACCACTATCCCTTAGTGTCTGCAACGCTAAGTAGAATAGGAGGTAGCCAGAACCCAGGGAAATCACCCACAAAGACGAAAATCTACACAGCAACTTGCATACTGGCACTGAAAAACCTGGTATTAGTGATTTTAAAAGATAATTTTTTAAAGACTTCACAAAATTCTGGTGCATTAGAAAGAGTTCCAGACTTGGGGTTCCAATTATTTGATTAAGTAAAAGTAACTATATGATCTTGGCCAAGTGCTAAATCTGAGAATCCCAGTTTCCTAGAATTTAAAAAAAAAAAAATGAGTATAATAATCCCTTATAGGATTCCAATGGTTATAAGAGATCCTTATAAAAGAACACTGCAAACTATGAAGAAAACTGACTGTTACTCTGGCTGAAACCACCAAAAACAAACTTAAAAAGACACTACCATAACCAGAAACCCTGACAAATTTTGTTGTAAAACATTGAATAATTTTTTTAAAACTAGGTCTAAATAAATGGGAATTAGGATGTGCTTATGGTATAACCTTGAAGTAAACAATGGTAAACACAAGTGTACCACCTAGAAAACACTTCAAACCACTTTAGAGAGAGAAGGAGGCTGGGCGCAGTGGCTTAAGCCTGCAATCCCAGCACTTTGGGAAACCAAGGCAGGCGGATCACCTGAGGCCAGGGATTCGAGATCAGCCTAGCAAACATGGTGAAACCCCACCTCTACTAAAAATACAAAAGAAAATTAGCCAGGTGTGGTGGTGGGCACCTGTAATTCCAGCTACTCAGGTGCCTGAGGCACAAGAATTGCTTGAACCCAGGAGGCAGAGGTTGCAGTGAGCCAAGACAGTGACACTGTACTCCAACCTGGGTGACAGAGTGAGACCCTGTCTCAAAAAATACTAATAAATAAAAATTAAAAATTTTTTAAAAAATAAAGAGAAAGAAGAAAAAAGCTATCAAAAATGAATACAGGACACTAAAAGATTGAGCTGACTTGTGAACAATAAAGAATCTAAATATATCAACTGGGCTATAAACAACAGAACTGATAAAGCAACATTAGCAGTTTAGTTTCACGTGCAAAACAATATTAAATGAAAGCTGACAAGGCAAAAATAAACTGAACTTAAAAATCCCTACCCAGGCACAATGGTTCATGCCTGTACTTTGAGAGGCTGAGGCGGGATTATCACTTGAGCCCAGGAGTTCGAGACCAGCCTGGGCAACATAGGGAGACTCCGTAACTACAAAAGATAATTTTTAAAAATTAGCTGGATATGGTGGCACACGCCTGTGGTCTCAGCTACTCAGGAGGCTGAGGTAGGAGGATCAGTTGAGCCTGGAAGGTCAAGGCTGCAGTGAGCCATCGTGCCACTGCACGCCAACTCCGACAACAGAGAGAGACGTTGTCTCAAAAAATAAAAATAAAATATCCCAAAAGGAGATCTGACCTCTGAACAACAGTGGCTCCAGCATACACAGAAAATGCAAAGCAAAACAACATGAATATTTTTTTAAAAGTTCAGGCCGGGTACTGTGGCTCACGCCTGTAATCCCAGCACTTTGGGAGCCCGAGGCGGGCCAATTACCTGAGGTCAGGGGTTCAAGACCAGCCTAGCCAATATGGTGAAACCCCATCTCTACTAAAAATACAAAATTAGCTGGGCATGGTGGCGCGCACCAGTAATCCCAGCTACTCAGGAGGCTGAGGCAGGAGAATCACTTGAACCTGGGATGCAGAGGTTGCAGTAAGCCGAGATCACGTCATTGCACTCCAGCCTGGGCAAAAAGAGCAAAACTCAAGTTCAAAAATTTTCTGATGAAAAATGAAATAATTTAGCATAAACATTGACATTAAAGAAGAGAATGGCAATTATCCCAGATTTCCTCTTCATATTTTTCCATATTCCTCAAATTTTCTACACAGATTATATACTGCTTTTATAACAAAGAAAAAAAGGTGTGGGTTTTTTCCCTTTTTTAATCCATGGAAAAGACAGACTCAGAATATTTGCAAAAAAAAAAAAGAGAGAAATTGAGCTGTGGTTGAAAATATAATAACCTGCCAAAGTTTTTAAAGGTACAAGAATATGTTAAGAACTTTAGAACCTTAAATGACTTCTGAAAAAATGACAAGGCTGCTGAGCCATGGAAAATACATGATACTTTTTAAAAAATAAATGAATTTGAATAGTAGCAAAGGAATTACAATAAATTAAGTTACCTAATAAACTAAAAGCATATACGGAGAGAATTTTCAGATTTAAGTATAGAATTTCCAAGTACATAAGAAGTATGCCAAGCCCCTAAATGCTCAAGAAGCTAATAACAGAATAATATGAATAAAGAAAATAGTTAAGTTAAAACAATGTTTCTAACAATGTAAAAAATGAAGGGGGATAAATGGGTTGAAGTTATCTCCCAATCCAGCTTAAAAGAAATTGAGAATTTAAATTCCATTAAAGAAACCACATATAGAAGGAAAATGAAGGATAACAAATAGGAACTTAAATGAAGATGGTTGGTTATAACAAAGAAGACAATAACAAAGGTTGGTGAGGATGTGGAAAATGGAACGTTCATACATAGCTGATGAAAATGTAAAATGCTGCAACCATTCTATAGCAGTTTGGCAAATCTTCAAATGTTAAACATAGAGTTTTACAGGGACAGCAGTTTGGCAAATCTTCAAAATCTTAAACATGGAGTTACCAGGTGACCCAGGAATTCCACTTCTAGGTGGAATACATACACCCAAGAGATATGAAACCATGTATTTACACAAAAACTTGTACATGAATATCCATGGTGGCATTATTCATAATAGTCAAAAAGTGAAAACAAAAAAATGTCTATCAACAGATGAATGGATACTGAATGGATAAAATGTGGTATTATCGAGACAATGAAATATTCAGTCAAAAAAAAAAGGAATAAAATTCTGATACATCCTACAACATGGATTAACCTTAAAAACATTATGCTAAGTGAAAGAAGCCAATTATAAAAGGTCATATTGTATGATTCCATTTATATGAAATGTCCAGAATAGACAAATCTACAGCAAAAGATAGTAAATCATGGCCAGGGTTGGTGGCTCACGCCTGTAACCCCAACATTTTAGAAGGCCGAGGCAGGCAGATCACTTGAGGTCAGGAGTTTGAGACCAGCCTGGCCAACACAGTGAAACTCCGTCTCTACTAAAAATACAAAATTAGCCAGGCGCAGTGACAGGCACCTGAATCTCATGCTGAGGTATGAGAATCTCTTGAACCAGGGAGGCGGAGGTTGCAGTGAGCCAAGATCACACCACTGTACTCTAGCCTGGAGGATAGAGACTCTGTTTCAAAAAAACAAAAAGATAGTAGGTCAGTGGTTGCCTAGGGCTGGATGAGGAGAGATGAGGATGGGGGAGTGACTGCTAAAGAGTGTAAAGCTCCTTGGCCAGGCGCGGCGGCTCACGCCTGTAATCCCAACACTTTGGGAGGCCGAGGCGGGCGGATCACCTGAGGTCAGGAGTTCAAGATCAGCCTGGACAACATAGTGAAACCCCGCCTCTACTAAAAATAAAAAAATTAGCCGGGCATGGTGGCGGGCACTTGTAATCCCAGCTATTCGAGAGCCTGAGGCAGGGAGAATCGCTTGAACCCAGGAGGCAGAGGTTGTGGTGAGCCAAGATCGTGTCATTGCACTCCAGCCTGGGCAACAGAGACTCCATCTCAAAAAAAGAAAATGTAAAGTTCCTTTTGGAGGAGATGAAAATGTTCCACAACCTTGTGACTATAGTCAAAAACACTGAATTGTGCAATTTAGAAAAAAGATGATGATGGAGGGTAGCACAGATATGAATTACTTAATTTAATGTAAATGAGTTGAATGTCACTGAAAGCAGAATGATCTATAACTCTATTGGGAAACAAATCCCAACACCTAAAAACTAAAATATAAACACAAATCCAGAAAAAGTCGGGTCCTATGATAACTTCAAGAGATACCTGAAATCTACTCTATACAAAGGTAAAAAGTACAATAAATTATGATACAAAATAATGTTCAATGTATATGTCCTACATAGAATAACAAAAATATAAGAAAAACTGAAAAACTGTGAAAAATAAACCTATCATTATAAGCGGAAGTTTTACTATTTAATTAACAGGAGATGACAAAACAAAAAATTTAAAGTATGGAACTAATATAAAACATAAATTAACCCTCTCCCCTTGGTAGGGGCCAACTTGACAGAGCCAAGTTCAGAGAAAAAAAAAAAAAAAAGACAGAGAGACGATAGAGAGAGAAAGAGTAGATACAGAAAGAGAGACTTAAAGCAAATGTGGTAAAATCTTAATTGGGGAATCTGGGTATACTATTACATTTTTCTAAGTTTGAAATTATATGAAAATAAAGTAAACTTAAGTAAAACTAGTAATATAACATGGAGACTGAGAAGTCAAGGAAATAACTCTTCTGGATAGAAGAATCTTTCACAAAATTTGTTTTCATACTAGAATACAAAGATACACCTTGTTTGTTTGTTTGTTTGTTTGTTTTTTGAGACGTTGTTTCTCTCTTGCTGCCCAGGCTGGAGTGCAACGGTGCAATCTCGGCTCACTGCAACCTCCACCTCCCAGGTTCAAGCGGTTCTCCTGCCTCAGCCTCCTGAGTAGCTGGGATTACAGGCATGCGCCACCATGCCCGGCTAATTTTTGTATTTTCAGTAGGGACGGGTTTTCGTCATGTTGGCCAGGCTGGTCTCCAACTCCTGACCTCAGGTGATCCACCCGCCTTGGGCTCCCAAAGTGTTGGGATAACAGGCATGAGCCACTGCACCCGGACACACCTAGTTTTAATATGAAAACCCAGAGATTCCATATGACACATTCTTAGACCATAACGCAAAATCATGAAAAAACCCACCTGTAACATATATAAACTCATGTGTTTCACAATGAGAGAAATTTTATCATAAATGACAATGGAGTTAAAGAAACATAATGATCTATATCCACCTAAAGAATTTAGAAAGAGACAAAAGGGAAAGTTTAAGGGATAAAATTAAGAAAAAAAATAGACATAAAAACGTCAGAGAGTATTTCAAGGACAAAGAGTTAAAAAGAAGAACAATACAGTAGAACTTACAAGGAGTACAGGCAGGAAAGGAGTTCAGACCAAAACACCTAGGCACTGGAGAAATAAGGTCTCCCATCCAAACATGTAATTATGAATAACAGGAATGAGGGAATGTATACCAATTTGACTCTCCTCCAAACAGGCTCTCCATCTCAAATTAAGAGCATCACAATTCACCCCACCATCTATAGCAGGAGATCCAGAAGTTTAGGCAGAAAAAGATCAATACAAGAGCCCAGCTGGTTGAGGACTGGGCAAAGTAAAGAGCTCATGCCTCACTAGACAAAACTGACTGATTTTTGCAATGTGGAAATAAAAGCCCAATGTTGACAGTACCTCCAAGTTTAGAAGAGAATGCAGTCCAGAAGTGGTGCTTCACGCCTGTAATCTCAGCACTTTGGGAGGCCAAGGAGGGCAGATCACTTGAGGTCAGGAGTTCGAGACCAGCCTGGCCAACATGGCGAAAACCTGTCTCTACTAAAAATTCAAAAATCAGCCAGGCGTGGTGGTGTGCACCTGTAATCCCAGCTACCCTGGAGGTTGAGGCAGGAGAATCGCTTGAACCCGGGAGGCAGAGGTTGCAGTGAGCCAAGATTGAGCCACTGCACTCCAGCCTGGGCAACAGAGCAAGATTCTGTCTCAAAAAAAAAAGAAGACGACGACGACAAAGAGTAGGCAGAAAAATAGATTGCCAAGTGAAACCTCCAGATTTTTAATGGCTAACAACCAATGTAACTTTTTAAAAAAACTGTGCAGGCTAGGCTGGGCGCTGTGGCTCACGCCTGTAATTCCAGCACTTTGGGAGGCTGAGGCAGGCAGATCACAAGGTCAAGAGATTGAGACCATCCTGACCAACATGGTGAAATACAAAATAAAAAAATTAGCCGGGCATGGTGGCATGTACCTGTAGTACCAGCGACTCGGGAGGCTAAGGCAGGAGAATCGCTTGAACCTGGGAGGCAGAGGTTGCAGTGAGCTGAGATCGTGCCACTGCACTCCAGCCTGGCGACAAAGCTAGACTCCGTCTCAAAAAACAACAACAATTAAAAAAAAAAAAAAAAAAAAAAACCTGTGCAGGCTAAACAAGTCCTCTCAATTCTTCCCATTTCTACTGTTATCTTTCATCATACCGCCAGGCTCTTCCCTTCTCCATTCCATCTTCACCAATTTCAGACTTTGCTTTCTAAAAGCACAATGTCACTGAAATCCTTTAAAAGCTTCTTGATGTCTTTGAACCAAATGCCAAACCTTCAGATGGGCCTTGAAGACCTTAACGTGGTAGCATAATCTCCTGCCTTAATCCCCGCAACTTAGTATTTTGAAAAGACTCCCTTCTCTTTTCCACCTTTGTGCCTTTACTAAAGCTATTCCTTCAGCCTAGAATACCCTTCCTAAGACGTATTCTATGTTCATTCATCTATGTTCAGCTTCTATGTTCATTCAGCCATTAATCTATTCCACAAATAAATATGTAATGGGCACCTAACTTTGTACCAGACACCAATCTGGGCACTGTCAATACAGCGGTAAACAAAACAGATAAAAATCTCTGCCTTCATAGATACATACAGAGACAGAAAACAAGTAAAACATATAGTATGTCACAAAGGAAAAGGTGTTCTAGAGCAAGAAAAAGCACGAAGGTTAGGATGTGAGAGAGACATTGTAGATGGAAGGTGGAGAAGGTTGTAATTTAAGGCACCACTGAAGGTGACACTAGAGCAAACACTTGTAGCAACTGGGACAAGATGATTTCAAGCCAAAGGAACATCAACAGCAAAGAGCAAACACTTGTAGGAACTGGGACAAGATGATTTCAAGCCAAAGGAACATCAACAGCAAAGGCCTCAGGCAAAAGTGTGTCTGTTGTTTCCAGGTGATGTTCTACTCTCCCCATACAGCCCAGTTCGAGTGCCACTTACTCCAGGAAACCAGTTTTGATTCCTACAAATCAGAATTATACATTCCCATGACACCATATCTGTATCTTCCTCAGGGCACCTTGTACAGTGGAAACCCTCTTTTCAAACATATACAAGAGCGATCATTGATCTTTTTTTTTTTTTTTTTTTTTTTTGAGACAAAGGCTCGCTCTGTTGCCCAGGCTGGAGCGCAGTGGCACAATCTAGGCTCACTGCAAGCTCCGCCTCCTGGGTTCACGCCATTCTCCTGCCTCAGCCTCCCGAGTAGCTGGGACTACAGGCGCCCGCCACTACACCCGGCTAATGATTTTTGTATTTTTAGTAGAGACGGGGTTTCACCGTGTTAGCCAGGATGGTCTCTATCTCCTGATGTCGTGATCCGCACACCTCGGCCTCCCAAAATGCTGGGATTACAGGCGCGAACCACCACCCCCGGCCGATCATTGATCTATTAATCAAAAAAGTCAGTTAAGGCAGAAACCATTTAAAATGATATCTATTTTAGCCATTTTAATCTTAAATACATAATTATACATTCATTTCCCAATGTAGCACCAAGACCTTTTTTTGAGTGTAAGTTTGCCAAACACAGTTCCCCACTTCCTTGGATAAATCACACCCACAATCCATTAGATCTAGAATGTCCATTTTCCTTTCCTTTAGGTAGAACAGGGACTTAAAAATACTTGCAATGTTTTCTGGGAAATCCTTCCAAAAGTTTACAGGGTTTCTCCACTTTGTTTCAGTTGTCTTGACCATAATTTAATTCATTCAGAGGTAATTCTTTCAGCTTCTTGTCTTTATCAAGTCTTTTCAAAGCATTTCGTAAAAACAACTTTTTGTATTCATATTTCATTGATTTGAGTAATATTTATTAAATTATATTTATAATTACCACTGGTATAAATAAGTTTGAAAACAAATACAACTGACTCTTGCTTAGTAAGTAGAAAAATCAAATGACACACGAACAATGAGAGCTAACTTGGCATTTGAGCATCTTTGTGCTTGCTGTGGGAATTGATTAGTATGATTTACTAAGGGAATGATTACTCCAAGATGTCAAAATCAAGCCCAGCAAAGGATCTGAATAGACATTTCTCCAAAGAAGATATACAGATAGCTAATACATTCATTAAAAGATGCTTAATATCACTAGTCATTAGGAAAATACAAATAAAAAAGACACTGATACATAACTTCACACCCACTAGGATGGCCAAAATCAAACAGACAGACAATAACAAGTGTTGGAGAAGATGTTAGAGAAATTAGAATCTTCAAACATTGCTGGTAGAAATGTAAAATGGTGCAGCCACTTTGGAAGACTGTTTGGTAATTCCTCAAAATGTGAAACACAGAGTTACCATATGACCAAGCAGTTCCACTCCTAGATACATACACAACAGAACTGAAAACATGTGTCCACACAAAAACTTGTCCATGAATGTTACAGCAGCATTATCCATAACAGCCAAAAAGTAAAAACAACTCAAATATCCATCAGTAGATAAATGGATATGCAAAATGTGGTTTATCCATACAATGGAATATTATTTGGCCATAAAAAGGAATGAAGTTCTGATACACACTACAACATGGATAAACATTGAAAACATTGTGCTGAAGGAAAGAAGCCAGACACAAAAGAACACACCTCATATGATCCCATTTGCATGCATATCTAGAATAGGCAAATCCATAGAGACAGAGAGTAGATTAGTAGTAACCAGGGACTGGGGAGGCGAGGAATGTGGAATGACTGTTAATAGGTATGAGGTTTCTTCTTGGGATGATGAAAATTTTCTGGAATTAGAGAGTGGTGACAGTTGTACAATTTTGTGAATATACACAAATCCACTTAACTGTACCCCTCTTAAAAAATCCTATCTTGTTCGTGTTCAATAAATGCCTACTGATGGGGAATGCTGTGGTGAAGCAAGCCCAGATGTGGTAAACAGAAACTTCCACTGTATATATCTGTAAGAGGCTAACCACCTCTGTAAGACTATAAGGCCCTTGAAAGCAGAGAAGCCTTCTCATATATTTCCCTTAACATCCAGTATATTAGATTACACTATACAGTATTCAGTCAAGGTTTGCTAAATTAATTATTATCCATCCACATTTTACACACCAGGGATCTAGAAGAAAAAAAGCCCTGCCCGAGATTCCCCATTAATTCGAAAAACTCACTTTTTATTCCCGAGAATCCTGAATTGCCACAAATAAGGCACTTCTCATAATCTGACATTTATATCATCCATTAATACCATTCCTACTACCATATAACAATCCAGAGGACCCACTTCTAGTTAAAACCCATTTCAAATTCTCCACCTTATATCTATCACCAAATGCCACTTACTGGTCTCTCAGTATGTTCTTCTGCCTCTTTAACCATATTCCCTAAGCTAGAAATGCCCCCATGTGGTTAGCCTCATTTGTTCTTCTCAAATATCCTAGAGCCAAAAAGGACCATCATCATCTTCATGTTACAAATGAAAAACTAAAAAAAGTCAGTCTAAGGTTACCTGGTCTCCTAAATTCAGGTTTATCTTTCTTCACATATGTCATGTATTTCCAAGCTTTTTTTCTCTTTGGATAACTGGGAACTTTCTGGTAAGTTAGCTTTAAAAAAAAATAAGCATAAATAAAAAAGATATAAAATCAAAGTTTTTCTTTTAATCGCAATAAGTCTGAAGTCCAGAATGAGTGGAGAACTGGGGCAAGAGAACAACAAAAAAAGTTTTGTTCCAGCCTGGGCATCATGGCGAAGCCCTGTCTCTACTAAAAACACAAAAAATTAGCCGAGTGTAATGGCACGCACCTGTAGTCCCAACTACTCAGGAGGCTGAGAATCACCTGAACCCAAGAAGTTGAGGCTGCAGCAAGCTAAGATTGCATCACTACACACCAGCCTGGGCGACAGGAATGAGACCCTGTCTCAAACAAACAAACAAACAAAAAAGTCTTGTTGAGAACAAGAAGAGATGAACCAAAGGCCCACTGCTTAGGGAAGCTGCAATATCAAGAGACAACAGGGCCAATTCCCTATGCTTCATCTTCATCAAGAAGCATGATCTTCAAGCTAGGGAGGTCAGAAATCTGATAAAAGGAAACCAACTTCTAAGGTAAGTGGCATGGATAGAGGACAGTAACAGAATACAGAGCTAGTTCAAAAGAATAAGCTTTCTGATCCAAACAACTCACACTCCATGATGCTGAAAAAACTTTTACGTCTGCCTTAAAAACTACCACAAATTATCTAAGCTACCTTGACAAGGTGCCAGAAGACCAGAAATAAAATAAAAAAAAATAAACACATGCTCAAATTTCAAAAAAGGGGAAATGCAGGCCGGGTGCAGTGGCTCACGCCACAATCCTAGCACTTTGGAAGGCCGAGGTAGGCGGATTGCCTGAGCTCAGGAGTTCGAGACCAGAATGGGCAACACAATGAAACCCCATATCTACTAAAATACAATTAGCCAGGCATGGTGATGTGCGCCTGTAGTCCCAGCTACTCGGGAGGCTTGAGGCAGGAGAACTGCTTGAACCTGGGAGGCAGAGGTTACAGTGAGCCGAGATCATGCCACTGCACTCCAGCCTGGGCGACACAGCAAGACTCCATCTCAAAAAAAAAAAAAAAAAAAACAAGGCGGAATGCAGATCCAGAAAAACGTCTATGGGTAAACCTGCCATGTAACTGCTGAAAAATTCTAAAATGGATAAATAAGTTTTTGAATACAGTAAAATGAGAAAGCCACCATCAGCTCTTTATTAAAGCATGCTATACAACATGTGCTTTTTGTTTAACAGGATTACTAAAATGGAAAAAGGGAGGATGACAGGATGATATATACACATAACAATCTAACAAGACAATCTGAAAGAATCTTTTAAATAATAGGCTGGTGAACAAAATGGGAAAATGTTGAACAGCAGAAGTTTGAAAATCTGTTAAATTCAACTAACAGGATGCATAGCTAGTTGAACATCTGGTTGACTAACGTAACATCAACCAAGTTGGTAGAAAGTCTCCAGTAATATGTCGCAGGGTTCCATCCTTTTTCACAATCTAGACAACTTCTATTAATTTAATGAAGCCATAGAACTGCTCTTCACATTTGCAAGTGAAAAAAACCTGTGAGTGACCCAACACACACAGCCTGACCAAATCAGCTCCAGAAAGCTCACAGTAGGCTGAAATGATGGTCCAAAACCAAAAATGAATATCTACAGGGAATCGAGGGCTGTGTTTAGTTTTAAAACTGAAATAGGCCGGGCGCGGTGGCTCACGCCTGTAATCCCAGCACTTTGGGAGGCCGAGGCGGGCGGATCACGAGTTCAGGAGATCGAGATCATCCTGGCTAACACAATGAAACCCCGTCTCTACTAAAAATACAAAAAATTAGCCGGGCATGGTGGCGGGTGCCTGTAGTCCCAGCTACTCGGGAGGCTGAGGCAGGAGAACGGCGCGAACCCAGGAGGCGGAGCTTGCTGTGAGCAGAGATCGTGCCACTGCACTCCAGCCTGGGTGACAGAGTGAGACTCCGTCTCAAAAAAAAAAAAAAAAACTGAAATAGGCCAGGCACATTGGCTCACACCTGTAATCCCAACACTTTGGGAGGCCAAGGTGGGCAGATCACTTGAGGTCAGGAGTTCAAGATCAGCCTGGCCAACATGGTGAAACCCCATCCCTACTAAAAATACAAATTAGCCCGGCATGGTGGTGGACACCTGTAGTCCCAGCTACTCCAGAGGCTGAGGCAGGAGAATTACTTGAACCCAGGAGTCAGAGGTTGCAGTCAGCCAGGATTGTGCCACTGTACTCTAGCCTGGGTGACAAAGTGAGATTCCATCTCAAAAAAAAAACATGACAGAGTAAACTTCAGTTTGTGGGGGGATACCTAGATAATAAAAGCTACTAAACAAACTGTGCACAATTTCGAGCTGCATTAATAGATGTGTGTGTCCAGACTGTATTACTATGGTTCTCAAACTTACCAACTAAAAAAAAATTTTTTCCATATGAATCGTTCCCAAATCTTCATCCTAAACAGTTACAACAAGAATCTACAAGTATCATTTAGTTAAAACTCTAGCTTTAGACCCAGTTATTCAAGTATATCTTACTGCTAGAAAACATTTTATTTGATCAGCTTAATTTATTGACATTTATATCAGTGATAAATACGCTTGAAAGAAGACTCAGATATTACTAAATCCAAGTCTCTTTTTTAAAAGGAAAGGAAACTAAGAGAAATTAAGTAACTTGCCCCAAATTACACAGCTGCTTAACAAGGACCATGACCCCTAGATCAGTCCCCTTTTTCCCACACCGCGTGTCACCCACCCCTCCTCTTCAACGCATAGTACCCCAGGGTGACTAACTGAGACCCAAGCTTCACACACACACACACCACACAAAAACACAGGTTCACTTCTCGGGCCCTGGGACTTTCCCTGCCCATACCCGAGGTCACTCCAAGCCCCTACATTCCATCTTAGAACCCAAAGAACACACACACACACACACACACAGTCGCTCTGCATCACCAACCCGCATCCTCAAGGGTATCCATCCCTCTATTTCTTTTATTTCCTTTCTTAAAACTTGAGCTATGCAAGTTAGAAAGTATACACAAAAACATCCCATCAAGACACACTATATTTTGGTAAGAACAAATTAGCTTAGCAAGAACAAATACCCGCGACACATTAGCTGGAAAAATATTGACATGGTGCGATCACTTACAAGTTTGATAATTAATATTTGTTACATAAAAAGGCACTCTAATATACAACTGGTTTTTATTCTTAAAGTATGATTATGTAATAAAGCATTACCCCATATCCCGTTCAAAATCAGAAAAATAACGGAAAAGTTTTTTCACGGATGGAAATGCTTTTAATGGACATGCCATTGTTTACTGTGCTCAAAACTGCCATTCCCCTCATAAAACATTACCATATGAAAATTATTAAAAGATTTAAGGCCTTCAAACCTAAATAGCGGGCCAAAGGCTTGCTTCATTTAGGGTAGCATAAGCATCTGCGCTGAGACTCTCTTGCTCCTTCCTCACTCTTCCAGAAATAATGCCCCTTCAAGAGCCCAAAGGTATAAAGGTTGTCCGGCAGATTCCCAGTGGCCTTATGTTCCTCCTTCCTCCCCCTACTCCGCCTTGTTTTAAAGAAGACAAGAGAAGGCTCCAGAATTGATAAAAGGGCAAGTTAGCAAGGATGTGTCTTATGATCACTACCATCTGCTATGCCAGCTCCAAGAGGACCCTCCACTCAAAAAATGAGACCTGAATGCCTGTCTTTGCCCCAGGGCGATAATCCTTGTGCGCCTCTGGGACCCCTTTAGAAATGAAGAGGAACTTTACTGCTGGGACCCTCCTCCCCAGTGTTATCCATTAAAGCCCCAGCAAGCTCTTTGTTTCCAACAGCTGTGGGGGGTAAGCGGCCTTGGAGAGAGGGGAGAGGTCACTCCCTTGCTCCCACTGCTGCCAGTATCCAGGCCCTCCCGCAAAACACACACACACAGGCACAGCATCTTCCCTGGGACCCAGTTCTCTCTTTCCACACTTTAATAACCCAGGGTTACACCTTGCTACACAAGGGCATTCCCTGAGACCTAATTTCCTCTTTCTACATCCAAACCCTACACAGGATGATGACTCCCAAGCCCCCTCCCCTTTGAAAAGACATAAATGGGGTTCGCTATAGGGCACCCATCCCTCCTCTTCAATGCATACCCCAGGGTGACTAACTGAGCCCCAGGCTTCACACACAACACACAAAAACACAGGGTCACTTCCTGGGCCCTGGGACTTTCCCTGTTCATATCCACAGACCCGAGGTCACTCTAAGCCCCCAGATCCCATCTCAGAACCCAAAGAACACACACACGCGCGCGCGCACACACACACACACACAGTCACTCTGCATCGCCAAACCGCGTCCTCAAGGCAATCCGTTCCTTTTATCTACACGACCCCCACCCCCGAGACCCCAGTGCCTTAAGGAAGAACCTCCCCAGCACATCAGCACATGGTCACTCCCCTGCCCTCACCCCGCCTAGCCCCTCGCCGTCTCCCACCCACCGCACTCCGCACACACACACAGATCCCTGCCTGGGGCCGCCCTCCCTGCCCTGAGCCTTCACAACACAAACACGCGCTCCCGCGAGCACACCCACGACCACACCGGGAGCCCCTGCCGGCCGCTCAGCCTCGCCAGCCCCGGCCCCACCGCCTCCCCACACGCCGAGCCGCCCTCGCCCAGCCAGTCGACACACTCGGACGCACCCACGGCCACTCCCATCCCCAGCGCCGGTCCCCAAGCCACACCGCACGCTCGCGTCCTGCCCTCCGCCCTCGCTCACCCTTGGGCCCAGCTCCCTGGGACCCCCACGACGGGGTCTTTCCCAGCCCGGCCGACCGCAGGGACCAGGAGGGAGGCGGCAACGGAGGGGTGGGGAGACCTAGGGCCGGCTCTGACCGGTCCTACCTGAGCAGTTGATGCTCTTGCCTTTGCCGCCGGGACAGTCCCCGCCGCCGCCGCCGCCGCCGCCACCACCCGGGGGCTGGTTGGACGCGCGGCTCCCGGGCAAAGAGAAGGCGAAGAGCAGAAGCACCGACGTGTAGCAGCAGAAGGCGAGCGGAGGCGCGGCAGGCAGCCGGAGCGGCGCCTCAGCGGCCGCGGCGCCCATGACTGGTGCCCCTGGACGGCGGGAAGCGCAGGGAGCCGCAGGCCGGGGGCATCCAGCCGCGCGCCCAGGGCCCCGCCGCTGCCTCGGTGCCTCCTAGCAGCCGCGCCGCTGAGCCGGGGAGCAGCCCGTCAGCATCCCCGCCCCACCCGCAGCGCCCGCCAGGCCCGGGCCCGCGGCGCTCGGGACGGAATCGGTGGGTCCGGGCGCGTGCGAGGGTCGCGGGCGCGCAAGGGTGCGCGCGAGGGTGCGAGCCGGCGTGGGGGAGACCGCGGCGAGGGGAGCGGGCGGGCGCGCGCGCGCGGCGGGCGGGGGTCGCGGGCCGGAGGCAGGCCCAGCCTCTTGTTCGCCTCCTCGCCTTCCCTTTGTGTCCGTGGCCGTTGCCACCGCGTCACAAAGACCCCAGCCCGCCCGGTGAGGGGCGCGTGACGGAGCCGCCGGCGGGAGGGGTGGCTGCGACCCCGCCCCGCGCACACCCCCAGCTCCCGCGCCGACAACTCCGCCCCCGGCCGCGGCCGGCGCCGCCTCCAGGGGAGCTATTGTTCCTGCGGCAGGGCAGGGGCGCGGGGGCCGGGGTTGGGGCCACCCCTCGGCGGTAGGCAGCACCGTAACAGACTTGTTTGCCGCCCTTTGTGAGCGGTTTTTGAAGCGTTTCCTTCGCCCAGCAGCAGGGCTGGGAATGAGGGCAGGTGGTCTGTCATATATCTATAATAGTTTTTAGGTGGAAGAAACTGAGTCACGGAAGAGGTAAAGGTGACTTGTCCAAGGTTGCATACCAAGAAATGGGCAGGACCAGGATGGGGGCCCAAGTTCTGACTCTAGCCATGCAGTTCTCAGAGATGTTGGGTGAATGGTTACATTTCTAGATTCCTCATCCCCACCTCATTCCCATAGACTCACATACAACTGAGTGAAAATAGTTTTACTAAAGTCTGTGTTGCCCTCTCCCCCTAACAAAAGCTGAGATTCAGAGAGGATTTTCTAACATACAAGGCCTGGTGAAAGCTCTTTATGTGCATTCTCTTCAATTATTTTTTTACAGGCCTCGGAGGGAGTTTTCATTCTTATCTCCATTCTACAGATGAGGAAGTAGGGACCCAGAGAGGCATGGTGATCTGACTCCCAGTCCAGTGCTCTTCCTACCACATCCTGCTAGGTGATACCTAGACATAGGTACTAAGATCATGGACTGAATTGTGTGAAAGTCCTCTGCCTTTTTCATTCTATTATATTGCATCCCACCCCAGAAGGAATTCTAAGTCTCATTGAAAAACTGATCAATTTGATTCATAAAATTAAGAAATGTGTGAAAAGCCGCCACAAGCAAAGCCACATTAGGAAAAATGTGTTCAGTGCAAATATGAGACAATATACTTAATATAAAGGTATATGTCAAGAAGAAAAAGTTGACATAGTAGAAAAATAGGAAGTTTGACTCTTATTCACAAAAAGTTCAGACAATAAATACATGAAAACAGGTTTGAACCCACTAGTAATAAAAGATTAAAACTACAAAACTCTGGCCAGGGGCATTGGCTTACACCTGTAATCCTAGCACTTTTAGAGGCCGAGGTGGGCAGATCACCTGAGGTCAGTAGTGCGAAACCAGCCTGGCTAACATGGTGAAACCCCGTTTCTACTAAAAATAGAAAATATTAGCCGGGTGTGGTGGTGCGCACCTGTAACGCCTGTAATCCCAGCTACTCAGGAGGCTGAGGCAGGAGAATCGCTTGAACCCGGGAGGTGGAGGTTGCAGTGAGCAGAGATCACACTATTTCACTCCAGCTTGGGCAACAAGAGTGAAACTCCATCTCACACACACACACAATTATTTTCCCTTTGGATGATTAACAAGAGTTAAAAGAATTGGCAGACTGAGCACTACTAATTTATACATTTTAGGAGGGCAATTTAACTATGTATCGAAAAACCTTTAAAATATGTTTAATCTAGCAATTCCATTTATTGGAATTTATCTAAAGGATAACTGGATAAGCACACAAAAATGTATACATTAGGATGTTCATCACAGCCTTTATAACTTAAATGTCCATCAGTGGGGACTAAAGTACGGTACCTCTTAGTACAACGGAGTATTATGCAGCTTTAACAATGATGATAATTAGGTTAGCGTTTACTTACATGGAAAAAGCAGGATACTAATGAGTAATAGGAAAACTCTATTTTTCTAGAATATATATAATGTGTACACATCCATAGGAGAAAAAAGTGAAGAACACTATACAGCAATATATTAACAGTGGTTATGTCTGAAAGACCAGCTTATGAGTAATAATTGCCTATAATTACCTGTTCTTTATATTTTTCTGTGTGATCTGAATTTTTTTCAATGCAAAATTTTTATCTTTTTCTTTTTTTTTTTTTTTTTTTAACAGGGTCTCACTTTGTCACCCAGGATGGGATGCAATGGCATGATCACAAGACTCTGTCTCAAAAAAAAAAAAAAAACCTACTTTATTTTCAATTGTACTTTCATCATACTTTTTATACAAATAAATTCACATTTTTTAATATTTCATTAAGACTCACCTCACACCTCTAAACTGTTTAGTGGCATGCCAAATGTTACAACTAAAATTGAACTTCTCTCTTTCCTAACTGCTAAGCCACAGCTAAGGCTTCTTCTCAGACCTTCAGCAGCTTCTCTGCTAAGCTTGACCTCTTCCATGCTTTGTTCCTGACCTGTGTCTTGGCTCTCCAAGCCCCAGTATTCTGCCTTGAATTTTCATTTCACTGCTCACCATAGCCCGGGCAGAAATACTAAGAGAAGTCAACCATTAAATAAAAAGCAAAAAATCGGCAGGGGTGGGTGGCTCACATTTGTAATCTCAGCACATTCTGAGGCCAAGGCAGGAGGATTGCTTGAAGCCAGGAGTTCGAGACCAGACTGAAAAACATAGTGAGACCTTGTCTCTAAAAAAAAAAAAAAAAAAAAAAAAAATTTAATTAGCCAGCGTGGTGGTGTGCACCTGTAGTCTTAGTTATTCAGGAGGCTGAGGTGAGAGGATCACTTGCGCCCAGGAGTTCAAGGTTACAAGTGAGCTATGATCATGCCACTGTACCGCCTGGGCACTGGGCAACAGAGCAAGTAAAAAAGAAATCCTGGGGCCATAAGTCACAAATTAATTTACATCTGCATCTTTCCCCAAATCAGCTAACACAAATTCAACACAGATTTCTTGAAAAGAACTCTGCTTCAGAAACAGAATTTGTCTGACTTTGATCATATAATCTCAGAGAGGGAAGAGGTTGTTAGAGGTGAATTAATGTAACACCCATGACATGCCTTAATACTGGTGACCCCAAAATATCAGATAGCAAAAGGCTGTGGGACTCACTACCTAAATACCACCCAGTGAATTTTAACAGAATGTAGATTTCTGAACAGTACTCCAAACAGTCTAGGTGATGCCCAAGTATCTCTTATTTATTTTAAAGTTGTCTAGGTAATTCAGATGCACTGTCAAGTATGGAAAACCCTGAACCTGATCGGTCAGCTATTGCTCCCTAATAAACCACCATAAAATCTCAGCAGCATGCCACAAGGATCATTCATTTCTCATAGGTCTAGAGGTTGGCTGGGAGTTGGCTGGTTGATCTAGGCTAGGCTTGGGTGGATGGCTTTGCTTCAAGATACAGGTTCAGCTGGGTTTGGCTCCTATGTGCTGGTTGAGCTCTGGTTCACTATTCTAGTATTCATTCTGGGGATGGGACCCAGGAAGAACTCTTGTCACAGAGATGGCAGTGGTACAAGGGGGCATACCCAACTGTGCTAGCACTTTTTACACACTGCTTGTATATGTCTGCTAAAATCTCACTGGCTAAGATCAGTCCTATAGCTGAGCTCAAAGACAAGGGATAGGGAAGTTTATTCTCCTTATGAAGGTAAGTGAGTGAGAGGGAGTAAATAGGAAGTGAATATTTTTAAACAAAAATCTATCAGAGATCTTATATTGAACATCATTAGTTATGTTCTACCAGAATGTTTTCAGTTCCAAGTAACAGAAAACCCCAAACCAAGTTAAGGTAAACAAAAAGGGATTTATTGGCTCAGGTTTAAAAAAAAAAAAATGCCAGAGGTAGTGCCCTCTCTTATGAGTTGATTTCTGTTCTCAATTAAGCTTCACTCATGGAAAACACTGCATTCCTTCAAGAAACCCTTATGAGCATTCGCTGCACACCAGAGTAGCCTCTGTGGGCAAGAGATCCTGCCCTCACTGTGTGAGAGAGAAGGAGACACTTGAAAATTAACAACTACAACTCAGTGTGATAAATACTAAATATAAATGGAGTGAGGGTGGGGTAGATGTACATGGCAAATCCCATCCCATACTCCCAGCCCTGCCAATATCCTGGCTTTCCTAGACCTCCTGCTGGAGGGTCCAGCTGCCTAATGAAGTCCTGATAAACAGTAATGAGACACTTTGGGACTGACAAATTGGCCCCAGTAGGAGAGAGTCACAGTGCTTGACCCAGAAACAGGGGAAAGCAATGATTTATGGTGCAGCACTGGCAAAGCCTGGGGTTGATCTCTGATCCAATTTGTGAAACTGGACCCCAATTTCTAGATAGGGGGGTCTTTGTAAAATTGATACATTATTTATTCATTCAACAAATTTGTACTGAAGGTCTACTCCTAGTGCCTGGGACTATACAATGCTAAGTACAGCAGACCTGGTCCCTGTCCTTAGGAAGTTTGCAGTCAAATATTAATCAAACAGTTATACAAATAAAATTAAAATTGCAATATTGTTAACAAATGCTATGAAAGAGAAGGTCAGAGAGGTTTCCCCAAAGGAGTGATGCTTGTGCTAAGATCAGAAGGAGGAGTAGAAGTTAACCAGGTGAAGAGGGAGTGCTCCAGGCAGAGGGAACTCTTCCCTGCGAGTACGAGCATCTGAATGCCAGCCAGTTTAGTAAGAACCTAGAAAAGCAAGGTCGGCTGGGCACGGTGGCTCACGCCTGTAATCCCAGCACTTTGGGAGGCCAAGGTGGGCGGATCACTTGAGGTCAGGAGTTCGAGACCAGCCTGGCCAATGTGGTGAAACCCCATCTCTACTAAAATTACAAAAAATTAGCAAGGCATGGTGGCAGGTGCCTGTAATCCCAGCTACTCGGGAGGCTGAGGCAGGAAAATCGCTTGTACCCAAGAGGCGGAGGTTGCAGTGAGCCAAGACCACGCCACCGCACTCCAGCCTGGGCAACAAGAGCGAAACTCCTTCTCCAAAAAAAAAAAAACAAGGTCAACTTATTTAGGACTTCATTTATTGATTCAACAAATATTTACTGAGCACCCACTATGATCTAGGCACTGTCCTAGATAAAGAGAAACAGCAGTGAACAAAACAAGGTCTCTGATTCTCACAGAGCTTATGGTCTAACAGGGGAGACCTGATAATAATAATAATGTCAGTGGGAGAGAATAATTGTTGGGTTGAGCCATGATAATAATACACCGAGGACCTGCTATGGCCCAGGTATGCCTATGTCCCAGGCACTTCGCATTTGTTGTCATTAATCTTCCCACCCACCTTTTTGGTAAGTATTATTTCCATTTTATACATGAAAAAACAAAGTATCAGGTCAAGTACCCAAGGCCACAAGGTGAAGAAGTTGGAGTCACCAGGTTCATTGTGACTGTAAAGCCTCACCACATCACTAGCAGGAGAAGATGGAGAAGCATCATCATCTGACACATGATGAAGCAAAAAATTGGCATTATCAAGACTACAGGCACCAAAGAGTCTTCAGAAGCCATCCTGACCATCTTGCAAGAGTGTCAGGAGATTTCATTGGGTTTCTTGTGATTATATTCAGAGATTCTTGTGATGACATTGGTGGGGACTTCAGTTGGAATCACTGTTATTCTTATCCACTTCCTCTGAATGGTCCTCAATTACATAGACAAAGTAGAAGCCAAGAAGGCAAGGGTTACAGAACAAAAGTGCTATGGGAATGCAGAAAGATATCCTAACTCTGCCTGAAGGAGAACAGGCTTCATCACTATAATTGTCACTTCTCACCCAAACAGTCCCTGTGAGTGGGTAGAGAAACTGAGGAGGCTTCTCTGGGTTTTTCCTGCAGGTCTTCTTGTCATTCAGTTGTTCAGCATTGCTCTGAATACAGAAGTAAGATTTTTCTTGATCTTTCAGCAAATGGAAATTTTCAGCCACAATCCAAAAATTTCTCCAAGGGTTTTAGTTCCTAAAGGAGTGTACCAAAGAAATAGCTTCTCTGAGAAAGACAATCACATGTAAATGGAAGTAGGAGGTATAGCATAGTAATTAAGAGTGTAGGCTCTGGAACCAAACCATCTGGGTTTGCATCTTAGCTCTGCTGTTTGTTAGCAATATGACCTTGGCCAAATTATTTAACTTCTTGGTGCCTCAGTTTGATAATCTGTAACATGCAGAGATAAAATTTTTATCTGCTTCATAAGGTTGTTGTAAGAATAAAATGGGTTCATAGATGTGAAGTGCTTAGAACCATGCTTATTACAACATAAGTACTCAGTAAATCATTAGCTAAAAGTAGGAGTCGCATAGTAACCACGTGATAAATGTTAGATATTGTTAGTGGCAGTTGTCATTAACTGTACTTATATACCAGACTAAGAGCTCCACATGTATTATCTAATGTAATACAACCAAAAACCTAGTCTTTTTGTGGTTTTTTTGTTTTGTTTTTTTTTTGTTTTTTTTTTAGAGAGACAGGGTCACACTCTGTCACTTGGGCTAGAGTGCGCTGATATGATCATAGCTCACTGTAACCTTGAATCCTGGGCTCAAGCAATCCTCCAGCCTCAGCCTCTTGAATACTTATGACTATAGGTGTGCACCATCATGCCTGGCTGATTTTTTTATTTTTTTTTAAGAGATGAGGGTCTCACTATGTTGCCCAGGCTGGTTTTGAACACTTCGCCTCAAGTGATCCTCCCATCTCAGCCTTCCAGAGTGCTAGAATTACAGGTGTAAGCCACTATGCCTGGCCTGAGAAGGTACTACTATTATCTTAATTGTATAGATGAGAAAGCTGAGGTTTGGTGAGGTTAGGTAATTTGCCCAAGGTTACATAGTTAATGGGCAACAAGGCTGGGGCCAGGTCTGCCTAGCTCCAAAGCCGATACTTTGAATCCAAAACCTATACTTTGAATCAAAACCCAAAAGGTTAAAGTCAACAGTGAAAAGAGCTCATCTGGGCTGGCTGGGTACTAGAGAGGCCTGCAGGATGGCAGCCTGGTAACTGGCAGAGGTAGCCAAGCTGCTGGGAGGAAAAGTTCTGACAAAAAGCTAGGTGGGTCAAAAGGAAGGACAAGATGTTTCAGCCAAGAGCCTGGGAACTTGAGAATGGCATCCACTGAGCCAAGAATCATGAAAGAGAGATAAAGCAAGGAGCTAGGTACCTGGAGGAATTACAGTGAGTCAAATGGAACTAAATAATTACATTTTACCACTGTGTGTGTTTAAGTATGTCAGCTTGCCTCTGTATGTATACATATGTATTGACCATATGTCATTTGCCTGTGTGTACATATGTAATGAGTGTATCAGCTTGCCTCTGTACATATGCATAAGTGCCAAGCATATGTCATTTTACTCTGTGTACATATGTAAGGAGTGAGTATATATCAGGTTGCCTCTGTGAGAGTATGTATGCATGCATATTGGAGTATGACAGCTGGGCCCTGTGTTTATACATGCACATTTACATGTGTGTATCCATGCATCCATTACTGTATTTATCAACTCATCTATATATGTAC
Organism: Pongo abelii; assembly: GCF_028885655.2. Classification (NCBI taxonomy): domain Eukaryota; kingdom Metazoa; phylum Chordata; class Mammalia; order Primates; family Hominidae; genus Pongo; species Pongo abelii. The sequence goes on along the minus strand of NC_071998.2, from coordinate 91,508,649 downwards.
ATGTGAACTTGAATCAACAGACTTTTAATTATTCTCCCTTCCTCCCAGTTAAAAAATATTCCCTAAAGTCTAATGGCCTGGGGGTTCAGCATAAGGGTCAATATTGTTGGATTCAGTCCTTAGTCTAGTTTCCTAATTGAGGGAGATGTAAAAGTAAAACAGCAAGACTGCATTCTGAAGCTATTTCTCTCAGCACAGAACAATAGTAATAGTACATAAGGCAGCTTTGGTAGTGGTGACTTCAACAACGATGAGAACAGGGGTCAGGGCAGGGCATGGATCTTGGTAACAATACCCCCATTCACCCAGCATTCATCCAACAATATTTAGAGATTGCCCATTATCTCCTAAGCAACCATGTTAGGCAGTGAGGATGCAATGGTGAACAAGATAAACACCATCCCTGTCCTATAGTCTAACAGAGAAGTCAAACTTTAAATGTAAAGCCTTTTGCAAATGATTGTGAATGTATCACTCCTACCATAGCAGGCAGTGGGGGTATCAAGGAAAGCTTCCCAGAAGTAGTGATATTTAAGCTGAGGCGGGAAGACTGATGAGTTAGAAAGGGGAAGAGAGGGAACAGTATTCTATGAAAAAAAATCAACGTGTAAAAATGGAATAAAGTGTATGGCAAGTTCAAGAAATAGAGAAAAGGCAACCGTGGATAAAGTCTGGAGAGTGAATGACAGAGAACAAAGTTGGGGACTTTAGGAAGCAAAGGGCAAATCATGTGGACTTTTTAAGCTAGAATAAGGGGTCAGGCACGGTGGCTCATGCCTGTAATCCCAGCACTTAGGGAGGCCAAGGCGGGCGGATCACAGGAGATTGAGACCATCCTGGCTAACACAGTGAAACCCTGTCTCTACTAAAAATACAAAAAAATTAGCTGGGTGTGGTGGCATGCACCTGTAATCCCAGCTACTCGGAAGGCTGAGGCAGGAGAATTACTTGAACCCGGGAGGTGGAGGTTGCAGTGAGCCAAGATCGCATCACTGCACTCCAGCCTGGGCAACAGAGCAAGACTCTGTCTCAAAAAAATAAATTAATTAATTTAATAAAATAGGTAGAATAAGGATTCAGACTTGATTTCAAAATTATAAGCAGGGAATAACCTGCTCAGATTTGTGTTTGTAAAAGGTCACTTAGTTAAATGGGTGAACTGTAAGTTATGTTAATTACATCTTATCAAAGCTGTTACAAATCATTTGGGCTGCAGTGTGCAGAATGGATTGGAAAGGCAAAATATATGCAGGGAAACCATGAGGGGGCTATCACCATGGTCCATGTGAGTGAGGATGGTGGCTCGGACTAGGGAAGATGGAGACAAGCAAATTAATTGAATTTAGGAGGTAAAATCAGCAGAATTTGATAACTGACTAGACGTGGGAGATGAGGAAGAAAAAATGTCAAGCAAGGGTTAATTCCAGATTCAGTGGTGTTTACTAAAATAGAAACTCTGGACAAAAAGCAGGTTTGGACAGAAAATGATGAGTTTAGTTAGTTCTAGGCACACTGAATTTGAAGGGCCAGTGAGGCATCTGGATGGAGGTGTCCAGTAGCAGTTGAATTTATAAGCCTGGTACTCAGAAGAGAGATTTATACTTGGCATATAAAGGTGGAAGGCATCAGAGGGTAAATTAATTGAAGTCATGAAAGTGAGTGTGATGATTTAATGAGATTTTATAAAATGAAAGAAGAGGACTAGGCTGAAGCTGGGGAACACTGATAGAAGTAACTAACTGTGACAGAACTGTCAGGAAATTCAGAAGGAACCCAGGAAAGAGCACTGTCATAGTGACCAAGGAGCAAAAATGTTTCAAAAAGCAGGACATGGTCAACTGATCAAATGCTGCTGATAGGTAAAGCAAAATGAGTCCAATGGATACAGTCACTTATAAGTCATCAGTGATCTTAGTAAAGCCATTTGGTAAAGTGGTAGGAGCAGAACCCAGAAAAGAGTTTATTGAAACTTAGTAATAAGTAGGAAGTAGAGGCCAGGCGCAGTGGCTCACACCTGTAATCCCAGCACTTTGGGAAGCCAAGGCAGATGAATCACTTGAGGTCAGGAGTTCGAGACCAGCCTGGCCAACATGGTGAAACCTAATCTCTTCTAAAAATACAAAAATTCGCTGGACATGGTGGCGGGCACCTGTAATCCCAGCTATTTGGGAGGCTGAGGCAGGAGAATCACTTGAACCCAGGAGGTAGAGGTTGCAGTGAGCCAGGACCATACCACTGCACTCCAGGCTGGGCAACAAGAGAGAAACTCCGTCTCAAAAAAAAAAAAAAAAAAAAAAAGAAGAAGAAGTAGGAAGTAGAGACAGAATGTTTAGACAGCTCAGCTGTTAAGGGAAGAAGAGAAAGCTAAAGGTTACTGTGGGCAAAGAAAGTACTTTTTAATATAAGACTATAAAATATTTAAATGATTATGATAAAAATCCATTGAGGGGGCAAGAGGAGACTTGAACATAACAACACAGGAAAAAAGGATAATCAGTTGCATAAGACTTTTTCTTTGAGACAGAGTCTTGCCCTGTCACCCAGGCTGGAGTGCAATGGCACGATCTTGGCTCACTGCAATCTCTGCCTCCCAGGTTCAAATGATTATTCTGCCTCAGCCTCCAGAGTAGCTGGGATTACAGGCGCCTGCCACCACGCCCAGCTAAATTTGTGTATCTTTAGTAGAGATGGGGTTTTACCATGTTGGCCAGGCTGGTTTCGAATTCCTGACCTCATGATCCACCCGCCTCAGCCTCCCAAAGTGCTGGGATTACAGGCGTGAGCCACCACGCCCGCCCTGCCTGAGTTTCTTGAGAAAATAGGAAGGAGTGGCATTCAGAGCACAGATAGAAGAAATGGCTATTAAAAGAAGACACTTTCTTCTTTGTAACAAGAAGGAAGGTAGAAAGAATGGGGGCTGTTGCAGGTGGTTTGTAGTTAGGATTTTGAGTTATTGAGGAAATTCCTCGATCACAGCTTCTATGTTCTCCCAGCAGAGCTTAGGAGAGATGGATAGCACCAGAGGCAGACACCAGAGAGGCAACCTAAAGCCATGATGCTTAGGAGGAGGAAGGAAGTTTTCTCTCTGGTGGGTGTTTCTTGGCACAGGGAAAAACTATCCCCTCTCCCCCCCATGCCAGCAAAGGAGTTCTAAGGGAGATAATCTCTTAAGAAACATGTGGTGAAGTGGAGCCTTTGCTTTCTGAGTAGCCAGCATGACTTGAGGTAACCTAAATTCAGATTTTCTCAAACCCAACATACCTTCTTTCCATATGAATGCTGACAAATGGTCAAGACTGAGTTTATCACCACTTTGCAATCTTCAACAAGATAGTGGAATCAGATAAGGATCATCAATGTATGCCAAAACCGTTGGGTGAAAGGTTACAAGGAGACAATATTCATGGTCTTAAAGCATCACCCCACAGACAACTTATTAGCTATGAGTGAAAGTAACTTTGGCCGGGAGCAGTGGCTCACGCCTGTAATCCCAGCACTTTGGGAGGCCGAGGCAGGCAGATTATTTGAGGTCAGGAGTTTGAGATCAGCCTGGCTGACATGGTGAAACCCTGTCTCTACTAAAAATACAAAAATTAGCCGGGTGTGGTGGCGCAGGCCTGTAATCCCAACTACTCGGGAGGCTGAGGCAGGAGAATCGCTTGAACCCAGGAGGCAGAGGTTGCAGTGAGCCGAAATCGCGCCACTGCACTCCAGCCTGGGCGACAAAGTGGGACTCAGTCTCAAAACAACAACAAAGAACAGGGGTGTTTCAAATCCATAACCTTGTGTTTGAAATGAATGAAATATAATTAAAACAGGTTATTTTTTAAAAAAAAGAAAGAACGTAACTTTATAATGGAGACATCTGACTGCTACCGCCTCCACCAGGTGATCAAATTTAGGGACAATTTGCAATTATGTGCCTCCTAAAATGATGCAGTCAGAGGTTCGTGACATTTATCTGCATGATAGCCTTGCTGACAAAGTTGAACCTGAATCTAATCATGAGGAAGTACCCAAATAAATTCAGAATGTGAGGGTACTTTACAAGGCCTGGATTTGAAAATAAATTTAATGTCACAAAAAACAAAAGATAAGGAGAGAGGTTCATTCTAGATTATTTAGACTAAAGAGACAAAACAACCAAATGCAATAAACCTTAATTGGATCCGAAAAAATGAACACCAATAAAAGATACTAAGATAACTGCAGAAATTTGAGTGTAGACTATTAGATGATACTGAATTAATGTTAATTGTCTTAGGTGTGATGATGGGATTATAGTAATCTAAAAGAATTTTCTTATTTTTGTTAGATACATGCTGAAATATTTAGGGGTGAAGTGTCATGATGTCTGTAACTTCCTTTCAAATGGTTAAAAGAGAGGAAAACGAACTATTAACAATTGATAAATGTAGGTAAAGGGTTAAAAAACATTAAAAAAGAAAAAAACCTCAGAGCAAACTATTTCTTAATTACTTCACCAAACTTTTCTTTGCCATGACCTTGGATAACTTTATGCTTATAAGCATAAACTGTGCTGCTTAATGTGCTAAATTAGATTGAAATCTTTAAAAGCATCATAGCAAGAAAATTGCTCTGCAAAGCTTTTTAGACATAAAAGAACTTCTAATTTGTGTAGCAGTACAAGTAAAGATATGGTAAAGTGGTAGAGCAAGCCACAAAATAATAAGAATGCTTTCCTGGGAGTCAGAAACCCTTTGAGTCTAGCACTTAAGAGTAGAGATGTCATTCTCCTCATTTGCAGAGCAGGGCTAATGGTATCAGCTTCATCAGCCTGCTGTACAGGTACAGGAAAAACAGGATGTGAAAAGGATTTATAAACTGGAAATGGGTATGCAAGTGAAGGGGTTTATAATTATGATGACATGTTGATGTCCTATTAGCAGTGGTTCTCAAACATCATATACATAACAAGCAAATGGGCAGCTTGTTACAAGTGTACATTCCAATCCCACCTCAGAGATCCCAATTCAGTAGGTCCAGGATGGGGCCCGGAATTTGCTCTGTGAAAGCACCCCAGATTCTCTGGTGCAAGTGATCTGAAAGCTACATTTCGACAACTGCCTTGGAGGAGGTTAGAGTGATCTAAATCCTTGCTATGCATCAGTTAGTCCATGGCCAGCAATATCACCATCACCTGGGAGCTTGTTAGGAATGCAAAATTCACCCCATCACAGATTTACTAAATCAAAATCTGCATTTTAATGAGATATCCAGGTGATTTGTATGCATACTAACATTGCAGAAACACTAATCTAAATGGCAAACCTGATTGATGATCTCTTTTTTGCCTTGGTCACTGGTTCTCAGCTTGCTATCAGACAGAATTGGGGTTGCCATCTTAGCTGGTTGCTGACACTTAAAACCTCACTTAGCTCTTCTCTCTGCTTTTTTTGCTTCAGGCTCCTCAGTCTCCTGGCAGATCTTTGATGAACATAACCACCCAATCAGCGTGCTGAATTTCTCCCATGTCATAAACAGACCAATCAAAGCCTACTGACTTGGAATCTAAATCTAGTTAAGCTATTTACTAGCTATGCGATTTCCTTTTCTTTCTTGTGGTGAAACATAACACAAAATTTACCATTTTAACCACTTTTAAGTGTACAATTCAGTGGCATTAAGTACATTCACATTATTGTGCAACCATCACCACTATCCATTTCCAGAACTTTTGGTATATAATTTTGAACAAGTCACTTTAACCTCCCCAGGCTTCACTTCCTCCTCTATAAAATATGAATATTATTACTTACATCTGCAGACTATTTTAAGAATTAAATGAAATAATACATAAATATGCCTAACACCCACCAGAAGGTGTTCAATAAATGCTGACTTCCTTCCATTTGAAGTAGTTTTTCACATAGCCCTTGTTTTACAATAGAAATCATCTACCATAATCAATTGATTAGAATTTTTAAAGGACATACAAAAATCTACACATTCTGGGCACATGATTGCCTTAGAATGGGGAAATTTATAAAATAGAAGTGGTCTATAATCTATAGAACTGGGCAGTTTGAAATAAACAGCAGTCAATTACATTTTGTTGGGAAAATTAAATTTGGAGCAGCAACAAACTTTTTGTTCCCATTGTATAGAAATTCTTGTATTACCTATATTTAGATTGCATTTATAAACAGCTTAAGTATAATACAATAATCAATAACATTCATGAATGGTGCTTTCAACCTTGGGGGCTGACCCACTTGCATGTAGTATTTGAATTCCATTTATGTACACATTATCTTTTAAGGAGAAGGTAAAATTGATAACTTGGGTTACATGCAGTAAATTGAAAAAGTTAGTTTAATTTCAGAATTAGACTAATTAGAACATGAATTTAGAGATCCTCTTCTCCAACACCCTTATCTCACAAACAAAGGAATTAGTATCCAGAGAGACCTAGTAACTTGCCCACAACACTGGAACCAGAGCCCAGATTCCAGGACTATGTCCTGTTGTTCACTTGACCTTGAAGAATGGGTAACATTTCAGCAGCATAGGTGATGGGAAGGGATTGCAGAGAAGCTAAGAGAACTCCAGGTAGAGGGATCAACAGAAGAAATTTCACAGAGCCTGGCTCTGAAACTGAGAGACTAATGATTGTGTTGAAGGAGTGTCAGAGTAAGGAGGCTGGAAGGCAACTGAAGATGAGGCTTTGTGATGGGAGAAGAGATAGTCTTAAGACTCTTGTAACACAAAAGATCAGAATAGAGGGTTAGAGGTTTTGGGGGGCTTGTTTTTGTGGAATTTTGTGGGGTTTGATTTTACAATTTTCAAGGCTCTTCCATATTTGTATTCTCATAAGATCATAGCAATCATGAGAAAGTAGGTATTTTGCTGATGATGGTCTTTACTCAGGAGGTCACATCTTTGCAAAGCTAAGATTTGAAGTCAGATGCTGAATACAAAGGCTGTGTATTATAATTCTTTTTTATTAATATTTTTAAATTTTTTTTTGAAGACAGAATCTCACTATGTTACCCAGACTGGCCTCGAACTATTGGGCTCAGGTGATCCTCCCACCTTCGCCTCCCAAAGTGCTGGGATTACAGGGATGAGCCACCGCACCCAGCTGTATTGTCATTCTTTTTTTTTTGAGATGGAGTCTCGCTCTGTCGCGCAGGCTGGAGTGCAGTGGCACAATCTAGGCTCACTGAAACCTCTGCCTCCCAGGTTCAAGACATTCTCCTACCTCAGCCTCCTGAGGTAGGAGTACGCCACCATACCCGGCTAATTTTTGTATTTTTAGTAGAGACAGGGTTTTGCCACGTTGGCCAGGCTCATCTCAAGCTCCTGACCTCAGGTGATCAACCTGCCTTGGCCTCCCAAAGTGCTGGGATTACAGTCGTGAGCCACCATCCCTGGTCTGTATTGTCATTCTTAAAAGCATGAACTCTGGAGCCAGACCACTTAGGTTCAAATCTCTCCATCCCCATGTAGAAGCCATATGACCTTGAAAAAATAATAATGGCTAAAATATATAATGTTTATTATATACCAGGCAGTATTCTAAATACATATGTCACTCATTTAATCCAACAACCCTATGAAGGGTATTCTATTATTATCACCATTTTAAAGCCTCCCCCACTAAATGAAAAACAAATTTAGAGGAAGGAAAGAAGTAATGAAGAAATGTTTCAGTAGAAAATGAGGAATGAGCATGCATTTGTTCCCTGGGTTCCCCGTTCCTTGATTTATAATATAATCTCAACTCCTTGGTATCCCCCTAGTTTTCTTCCCACTTGTGATTCTGTGGTAAACTAGATTATTGTTCCTCCTCTCCTCACCTTCTTAGGAGGAGTCTACCTCCCTCCTCCTGACTTACAGCTTCATGCTTTGGCCAAGGAGATGTTAGCAGATATAACACTGAATCATAAAATGTTCTTCTACAGTTGGGCTTGCCCTTTTGTACTTCTGCCCTGAGAAGAGCTTCCCCGGATAGCTCCTGCCCCTTCAGCCTGGAAATAAAGGTGACCACATGAGACATTTGCCCCAGCCATACCCCAGATTTCTCAATGGCTGAGTGACTGGGGCAACTTCCTCCAGTCCCACAGAATGCTGAAGACCAACCAGTCCATTCCAAGAAACTATTTGGAGACTCATAGATAAGAATCTAAATCTATATGCACAGCACCAGCCTCTGAATTTCCTTTTTGGTTATGCTGGAAGCTGAACCAGATGATGGGACAGAAAAAGAACTAGAGCCTTACCTTCCACTGCTACTTAGAGTATTTCCCCCATAGCAGGTAGTCTTTAGATTTAAAAAAACCAATTTTTTTTTTTTTTTTTTGAGACAGTGTCTCGCTCTTGTTACCCAGGCTGGAGTGCAATGGTGCGATCTCTGCTCACTGCAACCTCCGCCTCCCGGGTTCAAGCGATTCTCCTTCCTCAGGCTCCTGAGTAGCTGGGATTACAGGCATGCACCACCACTTGGCTAATTTTTGTATTTTTAGTAGAAACAGGGTTTCACTATGTTGGCCAGGCTGGTCTTGAAATCCTGACCTCGTGATCCACCTGCCTCAGCCTCCCAAAGTGCTGGGATTACAGGCGTGAGCCACCGCACCCAGCCAAAAAAAAACCAGTCTCTTAAATAACAGAATTTTGAATTTTCCCCCCAAAAAACCCATAGAAAAGAAAACAGACCAGAGCCAACTTAAATCTCTTAGCAGTCACCAGGAGTTAAGAAAGAGAACCCGTATTCCATTTCCCTATCTCATGGACTGACTCTCAGCCCTTTAGTGAGCATGCATGGTTAGTCTTTTCTCCCAAAACTGGCTGTACTGTAAGGGCATTTTAGAAGTGGAACTGCAGATCCTCTCATTCGGAAGTAACAAGATCACATTCTGTCCATTCCAATCAGTACCTACAGTGAGAGAACTTTCATATACAATCTGGACATCTGGATAATGCAGAAACCAAGTTTTCCACCTAATGATGATAAACTTCACTGTTAGATTAATAATCGGCTTGCAAACCCAACAGTTTATTGGGTAATAGAGGTTCAATAGATGTGTTCTTTTAAATCTCGCATTAATCACTTCTATAAATTGAATCTCATACTAAATGCACCAAAAGCCTATTTAAAGAAATGCCATGTTGAAATTTTTCATAAAGAAAATAATCTGAAAGTAGAGCCTGAGATGAAGTTAAAAAAGAAATAAAGGAAAAAATCACACTCTTGTATTTGTTATGGAAGTTTTGTACACTGGGTGTTCCTAAACCATGGTACACCTGGGATACTTCCCCTACAGGGCAGCCTCTCTACAGGAGGGCACCCACATCCCAAAGACAACAATTCAGTGCTTTATATCATTCTTTATTTTAAAAGTGCTTTACCAACATATACTAATCTTCACAACATTCAAGGGAGGTAGATAAGTATTACACCACTTTCACAGATGGAGAAACTGAGGCAGAGATTAGTAAGTTGTATTGAGGGGCATAATATACGGCACAATTAGGAAAAGAATTTGTTGCAGTCATGGATCACTGAAGACCTTTCCCATGATTTCTGAGTCCCATCAACACAAAAAGCAGCAGATGCAGCATGGAAGCAGGTCATCACTAGTTTGGCTAGTCTAAGGCTAAACATTACCTTGTTGATACCAGATGTTGAATATGCTGTCCTTTGGCAAGCATCCCCCTCACACGCATTCTTACATGCGTCCACCTCTAAACAGGGGAGAGGGGAAGCTGTTGTGAGTGCAGAAGGAGGGGGTGGAGAAACAGGGCTGGGAAGGAAGATGACAGAATAGAAAACATGAACTGATATAAAAGCAAGGGCAAGGACAAACAAGAGGACCCTCTGGGAACCAGTCCAACAGAAAGGAAAGCCACAGCAGAAAAGAAGTGTCATTTGAAAAGCTCAGACATCCAGAAATGCTACTCAAAGGGTAATTCTTAGGAATGACATTCAAAGCCACTCCTCATGGCTTTGCCAAATATAATCATCAGGTCCTTCTGACATTCCCAGGAGGCAGAATCATTCCTTTCCCCTGGTCCAGTCCAAGTGCTGATGTAATTGACCTGACACTGCAGAGACTGTTGACAACTCAAATGTACCCTCCCACCATGCCACCTCTCTTCCCCTGCACATCTAGTCTCTTCAAAACAAAACAAAACAATGCATTTAATATTCTCCCTGCAAAAATCCTAAGACATTTCTCGACATTTTATTGCACAATAATGTAGGATTCCATGCATGAATTTTTATAAAAGGGGCGTGATGTGTATTAACAGCCCCTCTCAGTCAATGCTTGTTTATACAACATGGAACATTTTTTAAAATTGTGGATACCAACTGTCTAGAGAAAAATTGGAGTGCAAGGGAAAGAAATAACTTCTCCTGATCTTTCTAGTGGGAAGCAAATATAAGAGATGGTGATTGACATCCTACCAGCTGCAATGGAGGTACTGATGGCAGAGGAAGCACCAAATGAGTAGGTGAACAAGGACCCAGCAGGGAGGGTCTAAGTCAGATGAACAGGTGGAAGCAGCAGCCCAGAGAGCTGAAGAGGCAGAAGTCAGGGAAAAGACATACCAGCCAAAGAGGAAATGCATGGAGGTGTTGGTGTTTGAGGTCTAGGCCTTCCTAGAACAGGTTGGAGCCAGAAATACATCCTTTCTTCCTTTATTTCAATCAGCAGCATCATTCTTTCAGACATGTAGCTTTAAAATCTTATCCCTTCTCTCCAACAAACAAGGTCAACTGCCAAGCCTTACTGATTCCACTTTGGCAATGCCCTTCACACTGGTCCCCCTCGTGGGTTTTTTTGTTTGTTTGTTTTGAGACAGAGTTTCACTCTTGTTACCCAGGCCGGAGTGCAATGGTGCGATCTTGGCTCACTGCAACCTCCACCTCCTGGGTTCAAGCAATTCTCTTGCCTCAGCCTCCCAAGTAGCTAGGATTACAGGCGCCTGCCACCACGTCCGGCTATCTTTTTGTATTTTTAGTAGAGACGGGGTTTCACCATGTTGGCCAGGCTGGTTGCGAACTCCTGACCTCAGGTGATCCACCCGCCTCGGCCTCCCAATGTGCTGGGATTACAGGCATGAGCCACCGCACCAGCTGTCTCTCTTGTTTTTACTGCAACCTCTTCTGGGTCCTGCTATCATCTCATCCTAACCAGGGACAAACCCTCCTACGTGGTATCCCCTACTCCAGTCTTCTCTCCACTCAGTTCCTTCTACTCTTCTTCCTGGAGTACAGTTCTGATCACGTTACTGCCCAAACTTGGAAATTCCCCATGCTGTCACTCCCTCTCAATTGTGTGTCTCATTATCTTGAATCTTCAACAGGACCTTGCATCTAGTGAAGTTCCTCTGGTTTCCCAATCTCCACCTGCCAAAATGCCAACTCTGAAGACTTAGCTCCAGTGCCATCTCCTCCATGAAGACTTCCTTCATGCTTCTTAGCTCTCTGCTGAGGTATAAGCACACTTTGAAGACATGCACTGATCAAGCGCATGATAGCTGTGTACAACCCTTATACTCCCTACTGGGCTGTGTCCGTAATTTGCCAAGGTCAGGGATGATGAACTGTGTCTGAATATTTACCTGTCTATCCCCTACACCACCTACAAAGAAATGGTTATTGCATTTCTACCTCAGGTAAGAAACTGCTCAAAAGTGAAATGAATTGTGATATACTTGCTCACAAATGGAGACACTGAAACAAGTACCCTGTAATGTGATCTGACTCTCAGGATAAAACCAATCCATGATAGAGCTCAAGGAATGGGAAAAGGGCAGGCAGTTTGGACTACATATTTTGGAGTCAAGAAATCTGGGATTGAGGTTCTGCTTTGCCATTTGCTAGCTATCTGCTTGACACCAGGTGGTTCTTCTTTGAGCGTCATTTCCTTCCTTCTGCATGGCCTCATGGGATTAAGAATAAAATGAGACACATTTGTGAATGCTACATCAGCGATTCTCAATCCCAATTATGCATCATAATCCCCTGTAAAGCTTCTGAAAAATACAGAGGACAAGGCCCCGGCCCAGGTAAATTGAATCAGAATCCTCTGGAAGTGGGACGCAGTGGGACTGATTATTTATAAAATGCCGTTTCTAATGCATAGCCAAGGTTGGAAGCTACTGTTATAAACTCATAAGTACCATTAACAGCAGAGCAAGGTGCTTTAGGCTGCTGGTTTAATTATACTTTATATGTAAAGTTAGGAATCAGTTCAATGCTTTTATAGTTCCATTAAAATACACTACTGTGTGCAAGCATTTTTTGTGTTCTTCTGCATTGTTGTGTGGTTAAGTTGTAAGTTCTGAGAGAGAGAATAATATCTAGCACCACTGTACGTAAAGATGTACCTAAGCCAAATTTTTGAGACATAAAAACTTCATAGAGTCCTCTGAAACCTTGCTATTCAGAAATGTGGTGACCAGACAAACAGAACTGGCATAAACCAGGAACTTGTAAGAAATGTAGAATCTCAGACCCCACTCTGTACTCTCTATATTAACGAGGTTCTTAGATGTGTCAATAGGTGAAGCAAAGGCCATCTTTGCTTAGTTCACATGTATGTTTAGGGTCTGTCATTCCCTGTCCTAATCCTAAAAGTGTAGGAGGGCATGAACCATCAGATTCTGTCTTCCACAAACCACTGAAGATTGGGACTTTATCCTGATGCTTCTTTCTCTAAAAGGGTCCAATTGGTAAAAACTAAATTAAGAACATAAATCCTTACAAAAGGATCTTTTCTTTCAAAGAAGACTAGTCTTCACAGGCTTTCTTCAAATAACCAGTTCCTCTAGACAATGAAAATATAATTTAGTGTTTAAAATAAATTCATATCCGCTTTAAGTTGTGTGCTGTGCATAAATAGCAAGTATATGTGTACCTTACCAAACTTATGGTCCCCAGCCCCCAAATTCCAAAATTATGCAGGAGGGAAGGTTAGCCATTGCAGTAAACAATTTCTCCCTATTGACCCATGCTCTCCAGCTGATTATGATGTGGGCAGTACCCATCCAAGACTATACAGACCAGCTGGGCATGGTGGCTCACGCCTGTAATCCAGCACTTTGGGAGGCCGAGGCGGGTGGATCACGAGGTCAGGAGATCGTGACCATCCTGGCTAACATGGTGAAACCCTGTCCCTCCTAAAAAATAGAAAAAATTAGCCAGGCGTGGTGGTGGGCGCCTGTAGTCCCAGCTACTCAGGAGGCTGAGGCAGGAGAATGGCGTGAACCTGGGAGGTGGAACTTGCAGTGAGCCAAGATGGTGCCACTGCACTCCAGCCTGGGCGACAGGGTGAGACTCTGTCTCAAAAAAAAAAAAAAAAAAGACTATACAGACCACACCATAGCCAAGAAGTTGTAACAGACTTGGAACATTATCTAGCCCAATTCCCTTGTTCTGTGGACAGGAAACACCACACCAAGGGTTAAAAGGAGTTACCCACATTCATACAGCAACTTGAGGGAGAGTTGAGCTTAGAATTCAGGCCCTGACTCCAAGGCCTATACCACTTACGTGGACTCTGCCACGTACACTCCTCCTTCCCCACCACATAGCCTTGAACTCTCACTGTCTGAAACTGCTGATCTGCCTTGGCACGTAAGTGTCACTTTGCTGCTTCCAGCTACTGCTGTCCCCAACTCCCGGGGCTGTTTTTAACAAGAGGCTACAGGAGAAGCTATACTGCAGCTCAGTCAAAATATCCATTTATCAATCCATATTTCCGAATATGTTGGTAATGGATCCTCAAAAGGCCCAATGCTAACTATGTAATGCCAGCTCCAAAGCATTACTACTGGCTAGCACCACGAGCATGGCAAGGGAAGGGCCTTTCCTTTGGTAGCTAAAGACCAAAAGCAAGGGCAACCATCAACTCACTAGTACAAAGCTGGGAGGAAACTAGAGAGACAAGAGAAAAACCGGAGCACAGCTGGGAAAGCAGCACCTTTAAAAAACATACACAGTGTGACTATAAAATTGTAAGTCTTTTTTTTTTTTTAAATAAAACCAACAAAACAGAATGTAGAAATCTAAATGAACATTTCTCCCTCAAAGTAGTTACATCCTTAGTTCCAATAAAACTACCATTGTTGGAGACTTATTTAGAACTCCTGTTTGGGGAAAGGCCTTAAAAGGTGGTTTATGAGCCACATTAGAAAATACCCTTCTAAACTTTGGGCTGTTTAAAAACAGAAAATCCATACGCAGAGGATGACATTGAGAAAATTAAAAAGGTGCTGCAGCTCTCACGGAGGTTCCCTAAAGACCTCTAGCAAGTTCTGAGCAACAGCATCATCATTGGAGAAACGTGTAGCCTCCCAGGACAGCCACTTTCGATGGGAGGGCATTCATTTGGATAGAAAAGTTCTGCTGTCTGTTTAAAAAGAAAAAAGAAAAAAAAAAATCAGCCACACTCCTTTATAGTCACACTTGCATTTGATTAAAAAAAAAAAAAAATACAACAACACTCACACGTGGTTCTTGTATGAATTCTAATTAAGAGACATTATATTCAGAATTATAGCACTCATAGTGATAATTTTCAGAAGACTATAACAGCTTCTTTGCCACTTAAGGGGTACAGAGGGTGCAGCTGTTTACCTGAATGAATTCTTAAATAAGTGACTACTACCACTCTAATTTTCCTAGTTGTCGCTCTGTTACAGGTTACTGACCGCAAGTCCATGTTCCAGACATTCTTTGCCAACACAGATTAATTACAAGAGAGCCACCCCCAAAGTCTTAGGGCGAATTGGGAAAGGGCCGGTTAAATGAGGAAACAGGCCATTCCTTGGTAAAAGTTTGTAGTTTTCTTTCCCAATACATCTTCTTTTTATTGAGAACTTCCATTTTTATCCTGTGTTCCTCCTCTGCCATCTCACACTCTCGCTCTATCTGCTGGATTTTGGCCACATGCACCTCATTCATTTGTATCAGTTGCAGTTGTAAGATGGACATTTGTTGATGGTGTTCTTCCTCATGCATCTTTTTTAAAGCACCTTCCTGAGAGGTTTTGCTCCTGTAGTTTTTATTGGCTGTTATTCTGACAGCTGAACACGAGGGTTCAGGTTGAGAGGTCCCCTCACATACTGGAAAATGTATGAACTCTTTCTCATCATCGCACAGTTCTCTATTTGAAACAGCAAATGATTCTGAAAAACAGTAGCAGAAAACATATGTTCAAAGATTTTACAGGCAGAGAAAAAAAAAGCCAATCCTATTTCAAATGACAGGGTCCTTCATTACAGGATGTATCTAAAATCATGTCTGCTTTGGCCTTCATGTCTACAGGAACCCTAGCCACACCTGACTTTTTAAAAACCCACAAATCAAAAGCAATTTTTTCTTAAGAAATAATGACAAGGGGTTTTGTTAGGTTATTTCTAGAACTTCAAAGTATGGGATCCGTGGTCAGAAACCATGCTTATCAAGAATCAGAGACCTTGTTATGTTGATATTCTAAACTGAAATGTGCCCAACTCTGATGAGCGTAGGACCACAATGCAAGGTTAGTGTGGATCTTCAAATTAAGTTCTCTATCAGTCTGATCACCCTTTGCCAACTTCTCATTCAGCTATGAACACGTATGTGTAATCTTTGCAAGAGTGCTATTGCTGTTTCCTGGTCACAGGTGTAAGCCCTTACCCTGGAGAGCCATCTTGTAAATGCTGTTCCTTGAAAGATGAGTCTACATTCCCTGGCTTAACTCCCTCACATACATTTTCTTTTTACTCTCCAGCACTGCCATTTGGGGAGTTTTCAATGTCCCTCTTATTTATTTATTTATTTATTTATTTATTTTTGTCCCTCTTATTTAACCTGTCCCTGGTACTTGACTATCCTTGAAATTTCTTTCCTCCATTAGCTTCTGAACCATGACTCTCCTAATTTCTAAGCTGCCTTCCCCTCTGATTGCTCCTTCTCAAGTCTTCTTGATGTACAGAGACCATTGCTCTACTCACCTGTTACCTTTTCATATTCTCCTGGGGGTTCCCATCTGTGGTTCTGTTCTTAATCTGCCCTAAGCAAACTCATAACCTGATTCCGACCTTCCTTTCTTTCTTGTCTGACTCTTCCAAATGCCCTGTGCAACCTTCAGTCCTACCACAAGCTACTTACATCCTTTATAAGGTCATGCTTTTTTTCATAATTCTGTTTCACTGTTCCCTCTCCTTAAAGTTAGGCTATCTGTCCCTCCACTTACTGTAGTCTTGCTTTTTTAACCTCCCCCCCAACTCCTACTCATTCAAAACCAATGCCGCTTGCTCTGTGAAACCTTAGGTCTCTCCTTTATATGTACTCTTCTGTTACAGCACTTAACACACACTAGTATTGTTTTGGCAGCATGACATTCTCTTTTTTTAATCCTTGGGTACTAATTACTTTGTTTGGTACACAATGGATGCCTAGTAAATGTTTACTGGCTGAACCCTTGAATATAAAGGGAAGAGTATATGGATGCGAAAGGATACCACGTTTGGTAGGTGTTATGTTTGCCCTGATTTTTTAATAGAGCAGTAACATCCGTGTGAATTAAGGGAGTTGCAATAAGGAAACCACTAACTCCACTAACCCATGGAGTCTTCTAGCTGTGACTCTAAAGCTTTCTTGAGAAGCTTTACATTTCCAATAAAGAGAATCTTCTCCTTGGAGAAAAACAATGCCAATTTATTAACATAGTTGATTACATTATTACGTCCACTCCATTATTCTGGAAGATGAGATGCTGGGAATGTTAATGGCTACTGGGGGAAACCTAACTCATAATACCCTGTTAATAAAAGGAAAATGGCTACCGTTTAATTATTCCACTCCAAGAGGTAAAGTAACAACCATAACTAGTCCCTAATTATGATTAAAGAAAAGGTAAGGTAAAAATCTTACTTCTGGAAGAGAAGGTTAAAAAAAAAAAAGTACTTCTGTGCCATCCAGAAATAACGAAAATGTCTCTTGGAAATCTTTCCTAGAGACAGCTCTGGCCTCAAAGATAGCTCTTCCTTCATGCTCCCACTGACTCCTGGGCCTACCTCTGGCAGAACACTTGTTAAAACTGGCAGTTTACCTCCCTTTTAAGTCTCTGAGTACTTTGAAGACAGAGATTGCTTCTGTTCATCTTCATGGAGAACCCAGCACAGGGCCTGGTATAGTGCTGGGCATGTAAGAAATGTGTATGGGGTGAATTACCTGCAGTGGGTCACATCCCTCCCAACATGCCCAACCATGGAGAAGGAACAGTGCTCTGTGTGGGTAACCAAGGCACAGGACAAAGGAATGGGAGAGGGTTAACACTGAGAACAGGGCCCTCAGGTGTGAGTTTCAACTGCAAAGAGCATTACTTCACCTGTTTCCTTTCTAGTTTTGGATCTGAAAATGTCTTCTTTGAAGACTGGACACATTAGACATTTTGTGGTACTTCTAGTCTCTTTTCTCTTTTATTTCATTCCAGGGGATAGTTCTGGATACTCCTCTGAGTCCTTAAAGTTCATCCCCTCACAATGCTGCTGTCTCGCCCAATTTCTTTAATTTCTTCTTTTTTTTTGAGATGGGGTCTCATTCTGTCACCCAGGCTGGAGTGCAGTGGCGCGATCTCAGCTCACTGCAATCTCCGGCTCCCAGGCTCAAGGGACCCTCCCACTTCAGCCTCCAACTAGCTGGGACTACAGGCATGCACCACCAAGCCTGGTTAATTTTTTGTATTTTTGGTAGAGACGGGGTTTCACCATGTTGCCCAGGCTGGTCTCAAACTCCTGAGTTCAAGCGATCGGCCCGCCTCGGCCTCCCAGAATGCTGGGATTACAGGCGTGAGCCACTGCGCCGGCCTCTTCCAATTTCTAAATGCTCACTTTCATCTCAACAATTCCAGGCTTTAGAGACCTGATGATGATAATGGTGATGACGATGATGATGATAGCACCTACTGTTTTTTGAGCAGCTAACCAGGTCCTAGGCTAGTGCTTTATAGCATTACCTCATCTAATCCTTACCCTAGGAGAGAGGTATTATTATAGAAAACCAAATACAATATCCAAGGTCACATGACTAGTTGAAAGAACCAGGATTCTAATCTAAGTCTGTGTGACTCCAAAATCCAAACTCAACCACTACAAAAATCAGCCTCCCACTCTTCCACTTGCTCAGCTGATCACTTGCATATCTTAAAATGCAGCCTCCAAATTGTATCCACTACAAAACCATCTCTTATTAAGAATATGGGTGTGTATCCTGCATTTTGATCTCTAAATTTCTAGAGCTGTGAACATAAAAAGACAGTATGTTTGTGTCTGGGAGCAGAAAAACGACTCTTCTTTAAAACTACTCTTTTTAGTTTAAATGTGTGCTAACATCCAAATTTTAAAGGAAAAAAAAGCCAGGCCTCTTAAGAAGACTCTGGCAGAAAATGGGGCTTTAAACTAGAGAGGCTCAATGGCATAGTTAATTAACTTTCACACACATATTAGCTCCAATGACTAGAAACTACTGTTCAGATGGGAAGAATCTTCTCTTAATTGGAAAAAGACTGGCCTAGGAATGGCACTGTGCTGCAAATACACACCATGTAATCTCTCTCAGAGGTAAAAACAAAGCCACCTGAAGGAGAAAACAACTCAATCTTATGCAAAAAGGGTAGGAAATCCCAACAGCTTTCCTGGGACCAGGAAAGCCAAGGGGCTGTTCTTTCACTTGGACAACTGGAGTAAGTTTAATATCAGAAGGAAAAGCCTTCTATGACAGCAAAAGGATGGGAAGGAAACTGTAAACAGGCTAAACCCCAGATATAGGAAATAGGGCTGACTGGGAAAGGGGATAAATAAGTTGTGTGGATGCATGCTATGGAGTATATATAACACATTAAAAGAAAGAAACTAGACTTACATACTGCAATGGGAATTGATCTTTTTTTTTTTTTTTTTTTTTAGAAGAAGTCTGGCTCTGTCACCCAGTCTGGAGTACAGTGGTGCAATATTGGCTCACTGCAATCTCCGCCTCCAGGGTTCAAGCAATTCTCCCGTCTCAGCCTCCCAAGTAGCTGGGATTACAGGTGTGCGCCACCAGGCCCAGCTAATTTTTGTAGTTTTAGTTGGCCAGCATGGTCTTGAACTCCTGACCTCAGGTATCTGTCCGCTTTGGCCTCCCAAAGTGCTGGGTTTACAGGTGTGAACCACTGTGCCCGGCCTAGGAATTGATCTTAAAAACAGTATTCTAAGTGAAAAAAGAGAGAAAATGGTATCCCTAGCACAAATTTAAATCTACATAAATTTAGAATAGATGCACACAAAACACATGTAAAAGGATATGCAAGCGTGTCAGAATGATTCAGATGCAGGAGAAGAGAATGAAAGAATGGAATAAAAATGGAACAAACACGTAACTAACAAAAGAAAGGCTTTTCACAGACCAGTGAGGCTGGGGTGCCATGACTGGAAGTGTAACTCAGCCCTCTGGTACCAGAGATCTCACCCCCAAAGATTAGGATTGAACAGTAATAATAATGGCATTTATTAAGAAATGTTCACAGTTATCAAGTATCACTTTAGAGCATCGAATGTGAAATTAAATATAAATTATCCTAAGACATCTAGGTGCTACTCCAAAGCTTAGTTTTCTTAAATGTATTTGACCTTTGGTCATCCTAGCCTCCCAGCCACTCCTAGCGAATTTTATTGGCTCCCTTAGTTGGTTCTGTACACAGTTTCCCTCAAAATAATGGAAGATAAGTGTCAAAGCCAAATTATCACACATCATAAAATCTGCAGGGTGTAAATTGTTTTAATATATTTAAGGAGGAAATATTGGGGTTTTTTGGCAAATATTAATATATTCCTAAGTGTTATACTTAAATTTTAAGACTAGTGTGTTCGAATACAGATGGACATTTTCAGAAAGTCATTGACAAAGCTAAGTATATCCAAGGGACAGTGATCAAGATGACACAGTTGAAACTATCTCATACCAAAAAGTAGTTGCAGAGAGGCCTCTAGTGGAATACTATTAGAGTCCATCCTGTTTAACAGTTTTATCATAAATTCCAATAAATTTCTGAGTACCTAATTCTGTAACAGGTACCCTGTAAGGTGTTGGAAGAGTATTGTCCAACAGAAATACAATATAAGTTATTTATATAATTTTAAATATCCTCAGAGCAACATTAGAAAAATTAAAAAAGGTGAAATTTATTTTGGTAATATATTTTTTAATCTGATATATCTAAAATATTATTGTTTCGACATGTAACAATATAAAAATTATTTAATGAGTTTTTTTACATTTTTTGGTACTAAGTCTTCAAAATGTGGTGTGCACAATTATAGCACATCCTAATGTGGTCTACCCACATTTCAAGTGCTTATGAGCCTCATGTGGCTTGTGACAACTGTATCAGACAGTGCAGTGTTAGAAATAGAAAGATCACACACACACATTCCTTATGTCAAATACACAAGATGTAATGAGGTCCATAACTCTATAGCAGATTTTCCACCTTTTTCCCACCAAGTCCCAGAAAGGATGATTGACAATTCCAGGCTTCTTTTTCTTTCTTGAAAGAGAATTGAAATGCGAAATGAGTGAAATGAATTCAAAGTTGTTTTACTGTATAGAAAGAGTACCAGTACCCTACTACTTGTATTAACAGATCACCTTTGGACACACTTCCCAAATGACAAAGCACCAAGGTTCTCCACCACCCTCCAGATGGGACCTGGACACAGGAGCAAGGAGCATTTGGCTATGCTTTAATAATCACCAGCAAAAAGGGAAGTCCCCAGTGTCATCTATGTACAAACATCCAATTTAAAATAAATCCCTTTATACTTGAGTCACTATTAAATGTCACTATAAGGAAAACACTGAGAATGTACCTTTATTCCCTTCTTGCTGAAAATTTATAAATTACGTTTATGAGTAAATGAATTACATCATTTCTTCCAAAAAGAAAGAGAAAAAAATTTGTGGAATGAACTTTCCTAGATCCCACCACAGAATTTGAAAATGGAGAAACAAGACTGTCCAGGCCCCCTAAGAATAACCCTATGTATTCAATACACAATAATCTAGATCACAGGTTTGCAAAATGAACAGAAGGCAGCTCACACCAGCATGGTCCTCAGCAATATCTGCCAGGGAACATAAGCAATGTAAAGAGCAGCCCTGCTGATCCATTCCCTCCCTCCCTCCCCCAGCACACTCCTCCACAGCCTCACAGAAGCTGAATGGCTCTGAAGCCAGCAAGGTGGAGAGGAACAGAGTAACTGGCTAAAGCTATAAACATCTCCAAAACAAGGACACCATTAATTAGCAGTGGGGGCCCATGCACTACAGAAGCAGCAGTGAGGAGTGATAAGAGAGAGAGCTGACAGTGCCCCCATAAACTGTCTGCTAGGAGGTACCCTGGCTTGGGAACTCAGGGATCAAAACTCAGACACAAGGTTCCCACACTGGAAATCGATGCATGAGGTTCATAACATAAACCACTATGGTTACCCAACTGGCTTCCTGGACTTAACCTTGGTCAAATGATCAGTAAGCAAACTTTTGATCATAATTTGCTTCTCCAGGATCGTCTGCCTACAGGACAGAAAAAAAGGTGCTAATCAAAAACATGTATTTGATTCACTTGGCAATTATCTTTTCCACTCTACACAGACAACACTACTGGCTTTAGACTGCTTCTTGTTACTTTTAATTAACAGGAGCCAGTCCCTCAGAGCTCAGTCTACTCTGGAGGCACTGACAATTGAATTTCTCATTCTGCAAGCTGAGAACCAGATTCTCCTGGGGAAGTGCTTGCCGGGTCCTTGAAGCACCTTATGAACAACCCTCTGTCCCCTAACAGGAAACATCCTCTGCTTCAATGTCTGTCTTCTGCAAACTGCAATGAATTTTTATATAAACTGGCCACTTCCTGTCTGAAAAGAAGCAGGAATTGCTGGCAATTTATCTATGTGCATTTCCACCCTCCCCTTGCCTAGAGACATTTCAATAGCCCCTAAATTCCAACCTTTTGAAGCTATGACACACTATCATTGCATCCTTCATTATATGACAGTTTTTTTCCCTAAGAATTATGTATGACATATTTTTCTCTTTTTAATGGAAGTATATTAAACTTAATTTTTTTTTGGAGTTTTTCAAGATCCCTGGGGTACCACAAACCAAAACGGTGGATCACAATAGTATAATGGCTAAAAATGCCGGTTTTTAATCTGGGTGAATGCTAAAACAGGTGTTTATCATATTATTCTCTGCACTTTTTTTCAAGTTTGAAATAGTTCTTTGTTTCTTTTTTTTTTTTTTTTTTTGAGACGGAGTTTTGCTCTTGTTGCCTAGGCTGGCGTGCAATGGCGCTATCTTGGCTCACCACAACCTCTGCCTCCTGGGTTCAAGCGATTCTCCTGCCTCAGCCTCCCAAGTAGCTGGGATTATAGGCATGCACCACCATGCCCAGCTAATTTTGTATTTTTAGTAGAGATGGGGTTTCTCCATGTTGGTCAGGCTGGTCTCAAACTCCCAACCTCAGGTGATCCGCCCACCTCGGCCTCCCAAAGTGCTGGGATTACAGGCAAGAGCCACAGCACCCAGCCGGTTGACTCTTTTAATATGGCCTTTTGAGTGGCCCACTGCAATGCTTTGCAAATAATAAGGACCTCCAAAAATATTTTTTGAAAAAAGTGAAATTGAGTGGATGAATATAAATCTTCATACAATTCTCTTTAACATATTTGAGACAGGTTGATAGGCAACAGCAGCACCTCACTAATAAGAACTCCATTAATGCAGTCCCTTATTTTTCTTTATGTTTAAGTAATAATAAAGTCTCCAAGAGAGCTAGCGCAATGATGAAAACAAGTACTTTTGTTTTTATATATTACTTTTTCTTTTTTTTTTTGAGACAGGGTGTCACTCCGTCACACAGGCTGGAGTGCAGTGGCGCAATAACAGCTCACTGCAGCTTCCACCTCCTGGGCTCAAGTTATCCTCCAGCCTCAGCCTCCCGAGTAGCTGGAACTACAGGTGCATGCTACCATGCCCAGCTAATTTTTTCTATTTTTTGTAGAAACGGGGGTCTCACTTTGTTGCCCAGGGTGGTCTCAAATTCCTGGACTCAAGCCATCCTCCCACCTCAGCCTCCCAAAGTGCTGGGATTACGGGCGTGAGCCACCACGCCCACTTCTATGAGACTTCGAATGTCCTATATAATCCTGAGATCCTGAATTAGGAAAATTGGGTTTGATACAAAAGTTTCATTTTTAGAAGTTCCCTCAAAGTGGAGGATTTTAAAATTAAAATGTCAAACAGGTACCCAGTGAGAGCGTGCACACTGGCATCAGGAACGGATACCTTGGGCTGAGGCGTCGGGGTGGTATTCGGGCTCCTCCTCCGGGGGGCTCTGCAGGAAGTAGAGCTGCTCCGGCAGCATGCTGGCGATCTTCTCCTTCCCTAGGACGTGGGTACTCAGGAGAGGGCTGACGCTTCGTTTCACTTTCTCTCTCCTTTCATGGGCCATAATTTTTTTGGTCCGAGCCTTGATGTTCTCCCAGCACTTCTTCAGCTGTTTGAAATCCCGCAGGGACACGCTGGGCTGAGAGTTGTATTCGTGGGCCAGTGCCTGCCAGGTACGCTGCTTAAGGGCAATAGTTCGCGCATCACTTTTCTTACATTCCAGCACATATTTATACTTTTCTACTAAAGCCAGCAGGATGCTCTTTTCCAATTCTGAGAAGTATTTGGCAGGCTTTATAATTTCGTTGTTTTGCATTTTCCACTATATTTCTCCTGGCCGCTAGCTATCCTGTAAAAGGAAGTTTGAAGCAATGATTACCAACTCCAGCAAAAACAATGCCTATAAATCACTGAAGCTTAATTCCTGACTTGATTCCCTTGTCTGAAATACAGTACTTTCTTTTCCATTAATGTTGAATTATGATATTCAGGACTCTGGAGAATATTTAGAAATGTACTAGGAATGGGGTTTTACTTCAAAGTGGATTGTTGTGGCTATACTGTGACTATCTGGTATATAACAGCAAAAAATGAAAAGTTGAACATTTTTTTTTTTTAAACGGAGTCTTGCTCTTGTTGCCCAGGCTGGAGTGCAGTGGCACGATCTGAGCTCACTGCAACCTCTACCTCCTGGGTTCAGGCAATTCTCCTGCCTCAGCCTCCTGAGTAGCTGGGATTACAGGCGCCTGTCACCATGCCCGGCTAATTTTTTTTCGTAGTTTTGGTAGAGACAGGGTTTCACCATGTTGGCCAGGCTGGTCTCGAACTCCTGACCTCAAGTGATCTGCCCGCCTCGGCCTCCCAAAGTGCTGGGATTACAGGCGTGAGCCACCGCGCCCGGCCTAGACTCTGATTTCTTAATTGATTTTTCTTTAATGTTAGGGAACTGATTATTCCCCCAAATCATGTTAGCCAGTTTTAGAACTAAACAGCTTTCCAAAAGTTTTGTCACAGCTGAGGACAAAAGAAGCCACCGTGTAATCAAATACAAAATATGATGTGGGAGGCTGAGGCAGGTGGACCACGAGGTCAGGAGTTCGAGACCAGCCTGACCAGCATGGTGAAACCCCATCTCTACTAAAAATACAAAAATTAGCTGGGTGTGGTGGCGTGCGCCTGTAATCCCAGCTACTCAGGAGGCTGAGGTAGGAGAACCACTTGAACCCGGGAGGTGGAGGCTGCAGTGAGCCAAGATCGTGCCACTGCAATCCAGCCTGGGCAACAGAGCGAGACTGCATCTCAAAAAAAAAAAAAATGATGTACAGCTGGGCACAGTGGCTCACACCTGTAATCCCAGCACTTTGGGAGGCTGAGGTAGGTAGACTGCTTGAGCCCAGGAGTTCAAGACTAGCATGGGCAACATGGCAAAACCCTGTCTCTAAAAAAAAAAAAAAAAAAAAAGGGAAGAAAAAGAAAAAGAAGAAAAAAAGATTAGCCAGGTGTGGTGGCACGCACCTGTAATCCCAGCTACTTGGGAGGCTGAGGTAAGAGGACTGCTTGAGCCCAGGAGGTCGAGGCTACAGTGAGCCATGTTTGCACCACTGCACTCCAGCCTGGATGACAAAGGAGACACTGTCTCAAAAAAAAAAAAAAGATTTGATGTTTTCATCACTCTGTGGCATTACCTGGAGCAATGGCAACCTGAGTTTTTTCATCTTTAAAATGAGGGGTTGGCGTCTGTGATCCTTCAGGTATGCGGGCTGCTTTTTAAAATCCTAAGTAAACAATGTATGTAATTTCAGATGTGAAAGGGCCTAGGCACTTAAGAGACTGAGTCCAGTGTCCCTCTTTACATTCCTCAAGTCTCTTTCCGGCTGAGAGAAGAAAGGGTCAGAAAGGTGAAGTGGATTGCACAAGATCACAAAGATGGTGACTTGGAAAGTCCAGAGCTTGGACTGCCCTAGGAGTCTGGTATTCTTAGAATCATTCTACAACTGTTTCTCTGCCTCTTGCCTTGGGTCACTCCAAATGATTCAACCATGATTCCCATAAGTCACTTTGTCATCCTCCACAGTGCCGGGTCAGCATGTTTCACACAACAGGTGCTTAGTGAATGTCTTCTTCCAGTGAAGTGTATGAAACCTATGTGTGTTTCAGGACCGCACGCTATTCCCACATTTTTTAATCACAGAAAGCTTCCTATAAAATTAACCTCTCAAATATGTTACAGCAAAAATGCAGCTAAGCAACACTGACTGCGGCAATAAAGTAAGCATTATCGGTCCCCTTGTTGGGAAGGGCCTACGTATTCCCAGTCCTTCTTACATTCTCCAAGCCTCTGATTTCTCAGAGTAACAGGCATGCATCAAGATACTGATGAGGCAGTCCATTTAAAACTGACCAATCATGTCAAAAAATTAGGAACTGGGTGGGCGTGGTAGCTCACGCCTATAATCCCAGCACTTTGGGAGGCTGAGGCGGGCGGATCATGAGGTCAGGAGATGGAGACCATCCTGGCTAACACAGTGAAATCCCGTCTCTACTAAAATTACAAAAAAAAAAAAAAAAAATTAGCTGGGAGTAGTGGCAGACGCCTGTAATCCCAGCTATTCGGGAGGCTGAGGCAGGAGAATTGCTTGACCCCCTGGGGGGCGGAGCTTGCAGTGAGCCGAGATCGTGCCACTGCACTCCAGCCTGGGTGACACAGCGAGACTCCGTCTCAAAAAAAAAATTAAAAAAAAAAAATTAGGAACCAACTTGAAAAGAGTCCCACTAGCCGAAAATGGAATAATTTGAAATCAAAGGTCATATGTACACAAGGATTCATTATTTTCTCAACCTTTGTTATGTTTTAAAATTCCATAATAAAAAATTAGGCGGGGGAGGCTGTGACTTTTAAGTTTACAGTACACTAATTTTGAATCACACTATTTCAAGCCGGCTACTCACGCACTATGCCTGGGAAGGGGTTTCTGTAGTTGTGAATGGCTGAAATCTGACTGAGACTGGAGAGGAGTGGGCCAGATCAGAGACCCTTCAAATTGAGGCCAAGGAGTGTGGTCTTTACATGAGGGTGACAGAACCTGATCACAGTCTCTCACTACGCACTGCCTCATCCTAAAAGTTGTTATTAATAGAATGAAGTACGAGGGTAATCCATGTCTCCAAATACCAGGTACCCTGCTCTACATTCATACTGGACACATCAGGTATCAGACACTGGGAGGTTCAGACACATGTCAAAGGTGGTTTGGCCCTCAGATCCTGAGCAAAGCTAAATGAGAGGACATTTATCTTTGGGGATGTGTCCCTGTAATGCTAAATTCCCATGCTTCTGTTTTGATCATGTTGCTCTAATATCCATACAATGATACCCAATCCAGGCTCCTTCTTCCTCAAAGGTCCCAAATTAATTTTTTACCTTCACCCATACTTTTATTCCCTATAAATCAATGTTCGCCAAACTGAAATTTATTAACACACACCCTGTACAATATCTCTCTTCTGTATTATCTCTATCTGCCAAGATGTCTATATCCAGCTTTACTTTCTGTGGTTTTTGTTAGGAAATCAATAGGTACACTGCCTGTTCTTGAATTACACAGCTTACACAGCAGATTCTGATCCAATTCCCCAACCTCAATGTCTCTGCTCCAGATGTCAATATGCCAACTTTCCCCACTTCTAAGAATTGCTGCTGTAAGGATTAAGAACTCTGATTCACAAATGAAAAAAGGATTACTCCCTATTTTGTTGTTATATGTAATGCTATTTTACATATACATTATATGTGTGTGTACACACACACAGACACACTTTCTAAATAAATCTTTTTTCTATTTTACTTCTTCAAGATAAATTCCTAGGACTGCTCCACCAAAAGATAAAAACACTTAAGACTTATGTTATATCCCCAACTTGTCCTTGTAAAATGTTGCACCAATTACATTTCTATTAACAGCACATAAGCATGTCCATTTCCCTATTTTTTTTTATTCTATGCCAACTGTGGAAGTAAAAAATGTCACTTAATTGATTAATGATATATGAATTTCAGCTCTGAGGTAAGTAAGCCACACTCTGAACAAAGGTCCTGTGATCCTTGGTGGGACTGAAATTACGTGGAATTAATTCCAAGCAATGTAATTCTTCCTCAAGATGTGTGCAGTACCTCTAGCTGCCACTAGGTGGTGGTGGACTTGTGGGGAGTCTAAATTTCACAAAGGTTCTTGCCCTACATGTGGCCAGTTGAGTCTCAGAGTAATAATAATGATAGCAATAATATAATAGCAGATAACTTTTATTGAGCCCTTACTGTAGGCGTAACAAATGTTTAATATGCACAATATCATTTAACCCTCCAAAAAATAGCCTCTGAGAGCATAGTTTGTTATACTTCAATGTTTTCTGTTAAAAATACATATATATGCATGTATATATATATTTACATATATAAAGTACCAGAAGAAATTATACGACTGCTCTTAAAAGCAAATACCCAGAATTACCAACACCTGGGGACCATTAATAGCCTATTAACTAAACTGTTATTTAATCACTAGCTAAGTAAATCCAAAGTTACCAATTTACTTTGCTTAATTTCGTAGAACATCAGGCCTCCTTGGGCCTTGTGGTTGCATTCTGCCTGGCTATAAAGGGATTCTGATATAAGGCAATGTACCCCAAAGGTTCCTTATGGATTTTCAACAGCCTTGTGAAATAGGCTGTTTATCTCCCTTAACCAATTACCATTCCCATTTCCCAGATAAGAAAACTGTGGCTCAGTAACTTACTCTGGTCACAAAATAGTAAGTGGTCTGACTTACTCCAATGCCCCTGCTCCTCTCTGCTCCGCTTAGCTCTCTTGTTTCAGACCTAGTGATAGCCTCTATTCTCCTCCTCAAAGTATGAACATTAACGCTCTAATCATCAGCCGGGAAA
The DNA here is from genome assembly GCF_028885655.2 of Pongo abelii. Taxonomy (NCBI): domain Eukaryota; kingdom Metazoa; phylum Chordata; class Mammalia; order Primates; family Hominidae; genus Pongo; species Pongo abelii. The sequence continues at coordinate 91,480,259 of NC_071998.2, read as the reverse complement.
GGGCCCAGGGTAGGGCAATTCAGGGGGAGTGTGTCTCCATCTGTTGGCTCTTCCCCCACTCATTTCCCCCCCTCCATCACCTCCTCCCGATTTCAAACTTATGACCCATAATCCTCCCACGTGTACCTTCCTCACTCTAACCAGAGCTCTGAAATAATTTCTGCCCTTGATCCAGTAAGACTGTATGTTTGGGCCGGGCATGGTGGTTCACGCCTGTAATCCCAGCACTTTGGGAGGTCGAGGCAGGTGGATCACCTGAGGTCAGGAGTTCAAGACCAGCCAGGCCAATAAGGTGAAACCCCATCTCTACTAAAAATAAAAAAATTAGCCAGGCGTGGTAGCAGGTGCCTGTAATCCCAGCTACTCAGGAGGCTGAGGCAGGAGAATCACTTGAACCTGGGAGGTGGAGGTTGCAGTGAGCCAAAGTCGAGCCACTGCACTCCAGCCTGGGCAACAGAGTGAGACTCTGTCTCAAAAAGACTGTATGTTTGAAAGGTAACTGTGGAGATCTTTTGGAGCTTTAACATGGTCCATGCCTCCGGGGAATGCTGGCATTCCGCTTGAGCACAAAAACAAATACTTCCCAAAGAGGTCTCTCCAGCTAAGCTTATTAATGCTTATTAATAGAAACTTTGAGGCTAGAAAGGATACTCTTGTTTAAAACTATTTATCAATGTCCATAATTGTTTATAAATGACAACATAAAAAGCCTTCCCTGCCGCATCAACTTTTATTAGAGATAGACTGGCCTTCCCTGTCCCCAATTCTGCTCAGGAGCCATTATCTCTTGTGTCTGCTGTTCTGCTAGACAGTATACGATCCATTCTTACGCATGGTTGTAGGGCAACAAGCAGCCCAGTGACCCTTACAAAGTAGGCTCTCAGTAAACATTTTATAAATGCAGATATTTTGATATAGGCATAAAACAGCCCACCATGCACACAGCATCATACATGACAAAACAGTACACTAAAGGCTGCATTAGCTGGGTATGGTGGTGTGCCTGTAGTCCCAGCTCCTTGGGAGGCTGAGGCAGGGTGATCACTTGGGCCCAGGAGTTAGAGGCTATAGGGAGCTATGATTGTGCCTGTGAACAGTCACCCCACTTCAGCCTGGACAACATAGTGAGACCCCATCTCTTAATGAAAAAAAGCTGCATTAAAGTAGAAATGGTCAAATAAAATAGCAAAATCCAAATGCAATGGAAGTTCCCCTTGGGCTAGGCAAAGACCCATAGATAGGCCTAAATAAAAAGGCACAATTCCAACACCTATAGAAGAACAAGAAGGAAACAATTAGCACAATTTCCAAAACACTAACATTGACTAAACCACCAGAATACTGTAATGCATACATTGACTATCCAACTTAAAACAAAAACTCACCTGTTTATGGACTAAATGTCTGTGTCCTCCCAAGATCCATATGTTGAAGCCCTAATTCCCTAGTGGTTGTATTTGGGGACTGGACATCTGAGGAAGCAATTAAGGTTAAATAAGGACATAAGTATGGGGCCCTGGTCCAGTGGGGTTAGTGCCTTGTAAGTAGAGACACCAGGAAGCTGGCGTGCCCCGCTACCCTCAATGGCTTACAAAGAGGAGGTCATGTAAGAACACAGCAAGATGGCCACCACCTACAAGCCAAGAGAAGAGACCTCAGGATGAAACCTAACTTGCCAACACCTTGATCTTGGCCTTCTCAGCCTCTAGAACTGTGAGAATCCAATTTCTGTTGTTTCAACCACACAATCTGCGGTATTTTATTATGGCAGCCTGAGAAGACTAATATACCATCTAGTGATTTTTAAGTCCACCAAGGGTGAAACTAAGTCCTAAAGTTTGATCAAAGACAGAGAAACTCGTCAAGATTTCACATCTCTTGCTCTTTGTGGAAAGGGGAGTTCTTTGAAGTTAATACCCAGAATGGGTACCATGACTGAAGAGCTGTGGCACTGGAAAATCAGACTTCAGGACATTAACAGACTGCTGATCTTAAAGTGAGGTGAAATGAACCAAGACACTGGATGCAGAAAACCTGGGCTCAAATCCTGACTTTACCCCTCACCCAACCGTGTGACTTTGGGCAAGTCAATCAACCTCTAATGCTTCATCTGTGAAATGGAGTTACTCCCCCGCTATCCCGGCCCTGCCTCATTCCCTCTGCGCAAAAGTCCTGCAACGTGAATAAAGAAACACAGACTACAGCTTCAATCAATTTTAGTTCTTTCTACTCTTCCCACCCATATTAAACTGCTTCCAAAAGTAGAATAGTACTGTGTGTGTGTGCATGTGTGTGTGTGTGTATATATAAACAGTTATTGGCTCTTTATTTCACACACACACAATTCAACAAATACGTAATGAACTCCTGCCAAAGGCTCAGCACTGTTCTAGAGTATGTGGGAGATACAAGGACAGGCTGAACCCTCCAGCCTAGAAAGAACGCTGACATGCACAAACTGGCAACTAAAATGAGAGGCACGCTGAAACAGACACCAGAAGAGAGGACAAAGCACCTTAAGCTTGAAGAGGAGGGAAGAGGTACACTTGCATTCTTCATGAACAAGAGGACATTTGAGCTAGATCTTTAAGAATGTATAGGATATGAATGGAGAGAGTTGAAGGCGATCATCAGATAAATAATTGATAAGAGAAGGCCTGGACTCTGAGTGGGGACAATGTTATTGGAAAGGAGGAAATACACACCAAAGACTGTTTCTTTCTTTTTTGAGAGACAGAGTCTAGCTCTGTCGCCCAGGCTGGAGTAGAGTGGCGCAATCTCGGCTCACTGAAACCTCCGCCTCCCAGGTTCAAACAATTCTCCTGCTTCAGCTTCCCAAGTAGCTAGGATTACAGGTACCCATCACCACTCAGCTGATTTTTGTACTTTTAGAAAAGATGGGGTTTCACTATATGTTGGCCAGGCTGATCTCAAACTCCTGACCTCAGGTGATCAGCCTGCCTCAGCCTCCCAGTGTTGGGATTAGGATTACAGGTGTGAGCCACCACACCCAGCCAAAGACTGTTTCAAAGGAAGAAATGAGCAGGATGTATATGTGTCCACAGTAGGGTAGGGGATCAACAGAAAGCAGAGGCAGGGAGGATATATGAGGATTAACCAAACACCTACCCTGTGCAGGTATGAGAGAGAATGGTATTCCTTAAGATCAAGGAGATCACAGACCAATGAGGACATCAGAGTCCCATGAAGACATAATGCACATGTATTGTGGGATAGGCTGGTGATGAGGCAGTGTGATAAGCACAGTGACAGAGATGAGCCTAGGGACATACTCCAAAACTAGGGGATCTACAACAGGAACCTTAATTTCTACTTGAATAGACTGAAATTAGATTAGCTTGAGAACAAAGCAGGGCCACAACTCGGGAGGCAAAGACTTAACATATTCAGAAGTGGTGGGTGAACTGAAGGACACGTGGCAGCCCTCCCCACAAGCAAGGCCTGGAAAGTAATGGGCAATCCATTTGCTCTAAAGAAAGGCTGTCTCCTACCCTAGTATCTTGCCTGTCTCCTGACTCAACATCTCAAAAATAACCTTTGTTTTAAACTACAAAGGACCTTGGCCAGGTGTGGTGATCCCCATCTGTAATCCCAGAACTTTGGGAGGCTAAGGCAGGAGGATTGCTTGAGCCCAGGGGTTCAAGACCAGCCTAGGCAACAAGGGGAGACCTCCATTGCTATAAAAATTAAAATTAAAAGTACTAGCCGGGAAGGTGGCATGTGCCTATAGCCCCAGCTACTAGGGAGGCTAAGACAGGAGGATCCCTTGAGCCCAGGAGTTTGAGGTTGCAGTGAGATATGATCATGCCACTGCATGCCAGCCAGGGTGACAGGGCAAGACCATCTCTCCAAGAGAAAAAAGGTAGTACAGTATAGAGGTTAAGGACATGGGCTTGGACCCATGGCCTCAAATCCTAACCCTACCACTGCTTCTGAGAGTGGAGCTTTAGAAAAAGAAAAAATATAAATAAATTTTAAAGAAGGACCTCAATCTAATCCTCTCACTTTACAGTTGAGGAAACTGAGGCTCAGAGCAAAACAGGGCTTCCCGAGGCCCTAGTAACAGGGGAGAGTCTGAAATCAAGGCTTCATCGTTTGCTTTCCAACCCCTCTCCCACTTCAGAACTCCCTCACCATCAAGATGCCCTTTTTGCTAGGTACTCTCAAGCCTCCCCAACTGTACCATTTGAAAACTCCAGGGCACTGCTCTCAACTCTGTCATTCATTTTGTGACATTTGTCTTGGCACGTCTTCTTTACTTGCTGTCAATTCCTCGTCTCTAAATTATAAAGCTCAAGGGGGTATTCTCTAAAGTCCTATCCAGTACTGGTCATCCATGTTAGCACTGCCATTAAAATGGTTTTTCTGCAATCTAATTTCCACAGTTCACTGCCAAAGACACATAGTTGGTATTTTCTGATTATTTATGAGACTGGTGGAGCCACTGGCCAATGAAAGAGAGCATTACAGCAAAATGAAGTGATCTCAGCACTTTAGATGACCTTATTATTTTGCTTAAGGCCTTTACACAGGTTTAACTGTGCAAGTTAAGCAGTTCCAGGTGAAATGGCAAAAGCAGGTGATCTGATCTGTTCACTACAGCTCCTTGAAGAGTGCCTGGTATACATCAAGCACTCAATAAATATTTGTGGAATTAGATGCCATAACCAAACTGCTTGCCATTTGCATTTTTTTTTACTAATTACTGCCAGATGTTTTATTATTTTAAATTTCTCCTCTTACAAAGGATTTATCATAAAATAATCGTTTCCTTCTTGCAAATATCATTACAGTTCAAAGGAGGTAGAAATGACAATGTTTTAAGAGCCTCACTACCACTATGATGCCTTCAGGATTTCATTTTATCCAGAGGTGAGAGTAATTGGACAGTACTCTTACCTGCCCACACATGTACATACCTGTGTGCCCAGGATGGCCACTCACCCAAGCTCTCTCTGCCTCTCCACCTTCTTTCTTTCCTTTTCGAGAGCTTTCCAGTCAAACCTAGCACCGAACTTGCTTTCTCTAATGCATTCCCTCTCTACCACTTTTCCACCCACTCCAGGCAGCCATGTAACTTGGAAGTGTTTATTTTCATCATCTGCGCCTGAGTGTGACTGTGTGCCTGCAGAACCAGCCTTGTGTTGAAAGCCAGGGCTCCCCCACTTTCCCATCCTCACAGTCCCCTCTATAAACCAGATGAGAGGTCTTAAAAGTCTTAACCCCTTCCTTCCCCTTCCCCACACTCCATCTTAAACCATCCCCACCCACGACTTCCCTGAAATGCCTTTGGAATCATTATTAAGGTATCTTCCACAGAAAGCAGTGTTGAAAAACAGAAGGTCCCCTTCTGTAGCTGTTCCCACTCCAGCCTGCTTCTCATCTACTGAATACACTCTCCTCCACTCCCGCCATTTCAGCTACAACCATCGGCTCTCAAATCTTCTCTAGGACAAGGGTACCAAGTATTTACCTCTTGCAGCACTCAGAATTACTCTGCACTGAGATCTATCCATATCCTGAAGGCTCTCCCTATCTGACGGTGAGCTCTGAGGCATGGAACTACATTTTATTTGTATCTTTAGCACATAGTAGATTCACAGTAAGTGTTTGTTTAAAAAAAAAGGTGGGAGTGGGGACGCAGACACAGTGGCTCACACCTATTAATCCCAGCACTTTGGAAGGCAGTCGGGGGAGTACTGCTTGATGCCAGAAGTCTGAGACCAGCCTGGGCAACACAGTGATACTCCATCTCTAAAAATAAAAATTAAAAAATTAGCCAGGCATGAGCATCTGTAATCCCAGCTACTTGGGAGGCTGAGGTGGGAGGACCACCTGAGCCCAGGAATCTGAGGTTGCAGTGAACAATGATTGCACCACTGCACTCTAACCTAGGTGAAAGAGTAAAATGCTGTCTTTTTTTTAAAAAAAAAAAAAAGGGCCAGGCATGGTGGCTCACGCCTGTGGTCCCAGCACTTTGGGAAGTCGAGGTGGGAGGATCACCTGAGGTCAGGAGCTGGAGACCAGCCTGACCAAATGGAAAAACCCCGTCTCTACTAAAAATACAAAATTAGCCAGGTATCTTGGCGCATGCCTGTAATCCCAGCTATTCAGGAGGCTGAGGCAGGAGAATTGCTTGAACCCGGGAGGTGAAGGTTGTGGTGAGCCAAGATCACGCCGTTGCACTCCAGCCTGAGCAACAAGAGCAAAACTCCATCTCAAAGAAAAAAAAAAGAAAAAGAATAAAGTGGCAGTGATGGAAGAACCTCTCTTCCAATCCCCAACCTCTCTCCTTAGCATCAAACACATTTCCAATTATCTATCAGCCACCTCTGTGCCCCATGATGGGCACCTCAGAAAACTCCAATTCTCCATAGCCAAAAACAAACTAATTATTCCCCATACACCAAAATATCCTGATTCCTGATGATGTCAGCCACATCAACTTGGCTTCCCAAAGCAGAAATGTAATCTTCAATGTAATCTTCAATGCAACTAGATTTTTTTTTTTTTTTGAGAGAGAGAGAGAGAGGAGACTAGCAGGGCAAAGATAAGACAAAGGTAAAAGAGATCAAAGTTAGGTGGTAAAGGAGCATTCAAAACCTGTGTCATAGCCGGGCGCGGTGGCTCACGCCTATAATCCCAACACCTTGGGAGGCCAAGGTGGGCAGATCACCTGAGGTCAGGAGTTTGAGACCAGCCTAGCCAACATGGTGAAACCCCACCTCTACTAAAACTACAAAAATTAGCTGGGCGTGGTGGTGGGCGCCTGTAATCTCAGCTACTCGGGAGGCTGAGACAAGAGAATCGCTTGAACCCAAGAGGTGGAGACTGCAGTGAGCTGAGATCATGCCACTGCACTCCAGCCTGGGCAACAGAGCAAGACTGTCCCCCCGAAAATAAAAACAAAAACGAAAAACAAAAACCTGTGTCATAAGGTATCATACTCATCTTGTTAGATATAGATTGGCCCTGAGTTCCCACTGGCTCAGAATGAGTTACTCTTCTGTGAGCTCACTGCCAGTTGTACATGACTGTACTGTAGCACTTCCCATATTTTTTGCAATTTGCTCTTTGCGTCCATCTCCCACACTGGACTGGGAAATTCCTAGGGGAATACATAATTTCTGACTCATCGCTGTATCCCCAGGATGTAACATATGACTCAGCACACGACTGGTGCTCAGCAGACATTTGTTGAATGAATGTTATCACGGACAGGGAAAACGGTACTAGTGCTTGTTGAACTGCATGCCAGATATGTGAAAAAACATTATTTTATCCTCACAAAAAACGTACAAAGCTAAGAAACGGCAGAGCTAGGATTCAAACCCCAAACTGTCTATCTCTCCAAAGCAATTGCTCTTCCAACTATGCATGATGTTCCCTACCTTCACCATAGCTACGTACCCACCTACTCTCTGCTTCAATGCCTGGTTAAAAACAAAACACCCTTCTCCCAGATGTCTTTCCTACTCACTCAGGACAGGAGTGCCTGAGTCCAGCCGTTGATCTTCCACAATACGTTAACAAATCATCACCAACTGGGAGAGGAAAGGGTGCCCCCTCGGTAGCTGAGAACTGAACAGCCTGTTGGGTATTCTGCAGATGGTGGTGTGAAGTCCTCAGCTCCTTCTTCTCCTGCCTTTCCCCACAGGTGCAGTGCCCGGGCCCTTCCTGCCTCTCTTCCTTCTTCAGGATCCAAAGCCTTTTTAGTTCTCCCCATTTTAAACCCAAAATAATCTCCTCAGGCCCATTACTTCTCTAACCCAGTAAATGGTGTTGAAAATGCACTCCTCCATTATATCAGTGAGACCTTTGTATTTTAAGCATCTCATCAACCATTAGGGCTGGCAAGCATCCCCATGCCCTGAAACACAAGAATTTTGTGAGAAGGGATAATGGCATTTTAGGAGGCCCAATCACCCCACCCTCCATCAATCTGAATATTTTTGGCGGCCTGGTAGTAAAAAGAGACAACCTATAACATTCCTCCCCACCCCCTGCCCCAGCAGCCTTTGTCCCCTAGCCCGGGTCTCTACGGGAGGGATGAAATCTGGCCCAGCAATGCTGCAGGGGAGGGATGGTGAACCCTGGTGCCTTCCTCTACATCTTCTTCCAAGACTTCAGAATTCTTCTCCCCCTTGTCCACCCCATGTCTCTCTCTGGCCCCGGACTCCCACAGCCGTCCTCAATCCTAACTCAGAAACTATGTTTTTTAATTAGTATTCAGCAATTTCCTTGGAATACAATCATCTTCTCTGACATGCTGAAAGGCACACTCTCTGGCCCTGATATTATACTACCTTCAGTTTTAAATGTATGACAAATATATCCCTGCATCCTATAACTACTCTCCTCGATACTGCAGGAACGTCTGTAATGTTAAATATTATCACACCTAAGAAATACCCAACCTCCTGAATCGGAATAGGGAGACTAAATTCTTCACTGTTTCGTACTCCTAAATAAAGATTATTCATGCAATTTACAGTAACTACCTCATAGCGCCAGCGTGATGATTCAATAATTCATGCCAACTGTTTAGTACCTAGGGCCTGGTACATAGGGAGTGCTCAAAATTTAGCTGTTATCATTTACATACATTATCTTTCACAATAGTACCTGAGGGTAGATATTATACCACGCCCCCCCGACCCCCGCCTCTAATTTACAGAACCAGTAGCCCCGGCTCGGAGTAAAGGAGCTTTCCCAAGGTCAGTCGAGCAAGGATGTGATACTCGGCCTTCATCCTGCAAGTGAGGGATCCCTCCCGTTACACTCTGGACGGGCGGGGCACTGGGGGTCTTAAAGGAGACAAGTATGGAAAAGCGCCGAGCACAGTGATCAGCACACAGTGGGGACGCCGGGATGGGAAGACCGCGGTACTGCGGGTCACCTGGATTCTCCCCAAGCAGCTCCCCGAGCCCGGGAGTCCAGAGCCCACCCCACTCCCCGCCATGGGCGAGCCACTGAGTACCCCGGAGGCCCGCGCCCCGGGGCTTTGTAGGCAGCAGGCCGGCCCTACTCACCGAGTCCCATCGCGGCGCGCAGAGGCGGCCGCCCGGCGCCCAGCCTGCAAGGCCGGGGTCTCAGCGGCTCGGCCCGAAAACCCTCCATGCCGGCCCCCGGCCCCCCCCACGCCGGGCCCGCGCCCCCCACCCGCGCCCCCGCCCCGCTGCGGCCCGCCCGGAAGGGGAGCCTCCTACCTGCAGCGGCAGCGCGGCGGCCGCGGCGACCGGGGGAGGGGCCGGCAAGGCGCGAGCGCGGGCGGCCTGGGCTGCTCTCGCAAGCAGGGCGGCCGGGAGGGCCGCGGGCTCCCGAGCGCCGGGCGGCGGCGGCGCGCCCCCGGCCGGCCAGGCCCCGCCGCGCGCGCCGCGGCCACAAAGCCCAGACGCCGCCGCCCCCTCGCGGACCGCCCGCCGCCTGCCGGTCCGTCGGCGCCGCCGAGGAGGGCGGGAGCGCGGCCCCGCGCCAGTCCCCACTTCCCCGAGCTGCGGCCGCCGGCCTCCAGGGGACTGGGGCGGGGCGCGGGGTGCCCCCCGCCCACCTGCCCGTCCGCACCGACCTCGCTCCTGACATCCTCGGGCTGACGTCCTCGTGCTGATTTAGTTGCCTTTTTTCCCCACCTTTGCAGAGGAGCTCCTGAAGGGGCCCGAAAAACTATTTTATTTCTATGAACAACAAAAGAATACATTTGTCACACGGGATTTGGCGGCCATGAACACGAGTTAGTTCAGTCCAGGTCCCCTGACTGAAATAGGCCCTTTTCTTTTAGGACTCCTTGATAATTGGGACAGCCGATCCCCCTATGCTGAGTTTATCAGAACTTCTGTTAATTTGCGGAATGTACCTCCCCCAGGACAGCGACTGTGCTGACTGGAGCCCAGGACCTGTCTCGGACGCTGTGCTGACTCAGTTGGAATTAATGCGTGTGTAAATGCATGCACAACAGCTCAAACTGTCCGGACAAGCCACCCTTTGCTCCTCCCGCAAACAGAGTGGCTGGATGTTTCTTTTGCCCTGGATCCATTGGGAAGACTCCAAGCCCAGAGAAAGGCAGAGAGGGCTTTTTAACTTTTTTTTTTTTTTTTGAGGTGAAATTCACATAACATAAACCATTTGAAAGCGAACGATTCGGTGGTATTTATTACATTCATAATGTTGAGCAACCACCACTTCTATCTAGTTCTGAAACATCCATACTCCATTAAGCAGTAATTCCCCAGTCCCTCTTTCCTCCAGACCCTGGCAACGACTCAGCTGTTTTCTATCTCTATGAGTTTACTTTTTTCTGGGTATTTCATATAAATGGAACCATACAATATGCGGCCTTCTGTGTCGTTTCTTTGACTTAGCCTGTATTTAAGATTCACCCATGTTGAGGCGTGGATCAGTACTTCATTCCTTTTTATGGCTGATTAATATCCCATCGTATGTGTATATTATAATTTGTTTATTCATTCATCCCTTGATAGATATTTGGGTTATTTCCACCTTTTGGCTATTGTGAATAGTGCTGCTCTGAACATGCCTGTACACATATTTGAGTACCTGTTCCCAATTCTTTTGGATATATACCTAGGAGTGGACTTTCTGGGTCATAGGGTAATTCTATGTTTAACTTTTCCAGGAACTGCCAAAAAGTTTTCCACAGCAGCTGAATGAATTATTTTACATTCACATCACCAATGTTTGAGGGTTCCAAGTTTCCACAACCTTGCCAACACTTGTAATTTTCCGTTTTTGTGTTTTAACTCCTTGAACATTTTTGAGACTGTTGCTTGCCCTCCCAACTCCCACTATCCATAGCCCTAAAATAAAAGGTGATCTAGGTTTTCTCTATGTACAGAGAATCACGCAACCCTTTCTTCCCTCAAAAAACAATCCAGGGCAGAAGCACTAATAAAAATAAAGACCCTAAACTAAGAGCTATACTGGTCCTCATTCTTTTTCTTTTCTTTTTTCTTTTTTCTTTTTTTTTTTTGAGACAGAGTCTCTGCTGGAGTGCAATGGTGCAATCTTGGCTCACTGCAACCTCCGCCTCCCGGGTTCAAGCAATTCTCCTGCCTCAGCCTTCCAAGTAGTTGGGACTATAGGCATGTGCCACCACTCCCGGATAATTTTTGTAATTTTAGTAGAGACAAGTTTTCGCCATGTTGGCCGGGCTGGTCTCAAATTCCTGACCTCAAGTGATCCGCCCACCTCAGTCTCCCAAAGTGCTGGGATTACAGGCATCTCATTCATTATTTTAACAATAATTTGTCTGATGTCCAGGATGCCTTGAAATTGTCCAGAGAGCCTGGAAACTAAAATTATGCCAGGGGAGTTGCTACAATGTGCTAGCAAACAAACTGTGATACCACGCTGAAAGCCAAGGCTGTACATCATTTACACTTGTTTTCCACTTAGTGCCATATTATAAGTCCATGAAGATTCCCTTTTTAAATGCAGATACAGTCAAGGGAAAACTATTGGGGTGTGACATTAGAAGGTCAATTCAGATTGGAAATTTGATTGATAAAGTGATACAGTGTGGAAAAAGCACTAGATAAACGTGAACTAAGTTAAGCTCCTGAATCTCAGTTTTCTCATTTCTTTTTTTTTTTTTTTTTCTTCGAGACAGAGTCTCGCTTTGTCGCCCAGACTGGAGTGCAGTGGCGCAATCTCAGCTCACTGCAAGCTCCACCTCCCGGGTTCACGCCATTCTCCTCCCTCAGCCTCCCGAGTAGCTGGGACTACAGGCGCCGGCCACCATGGCTGGCTAATTTTTTTTGTATTTTTAGTAGAGATGAGATTTCACCGTATTAGCCAGGATGGTCTCGATCTGCTGACCTCGTGATCCACCCGCCTCTGCCTCCCAAAGTGCTGGGATTACAGGTGTGAGCCACCACGCCTGGCCAGTTTTCTCATTTCTAAGATGGGAATATGATACCTACCTGGCTGGGTAGATAAAAGCTTCTAGTCTTAACTTCAGCAAATGATCAGTGTATTTTTATTGATTTAAATAATGATGATTGTGGCTCATGCCTGTAATCCCAGCACTTTGGGAGGCTGGAGCATGTGGATCGCTTGAGCCCAGGAGTTCAAGACCAGCCTGGGCAACGTGGCAAAACCCCATCTCTACCAAAAATACAAAAATTAGCCAGTCTCATAACCTGGTCTAAAAATAAATAAACAGATAAAATTTTAAAAATGAAAAAATTAATGCTGTAATAAATAAATAAATAATGGTGATGGACATGAGCCACATGTAGATGTGCTGCTAAAGAGACATGAGAAACTCATATTTAGTCATGTGTCTCTCCTCAAATTAAGAGAGCAGACTATCTTAAAAACTAATGGGGCAGGGTAACTACTCAGGCCTGCAATGTGGTGGCTGCCTTCCCAGCTCTCTCCTTGATCCCTGACTTAGTTCTGCATGCTACCTTGGACAACTGTTTTCTTCTTCTTCTTCTTCTTTTTTTTTTACTTTGGATCTCTTACATCAAATTAAATAGGTTTCTTGAAAACACATAGAAAACACTCAATAAATGTGAGCTATTTTATCAATAATAAAGCTATTACAGTTTCTTTGTAGAAAGTGTTAACAGAAGGGCAGCGTCTACGCAGAGTCTAGGGAAAGAAAACCATAAAGAACTCATCCATGTGACTTGTCCCTTTTTCAAATGCTGGGGGGTCCCTTCAGGAGATCCATTCCTGTGATGGAGATGAGTGACGCATTGCGCTCCACAGGTTGCTGAGAATAGCTCTACATATGGTATCTTTTTTGCTAGGATCCAGGCTCACCAAGCAGTCTTGATATAGTAGTTGATTTCAACGACATCTTTTTTATTTTTTTTCCTTTTAGAGACAGGGTCTTGCTCTGTCACCCAGGCCAGAGTGCAGGTTATGATCATAGCTCACTGCAGCCTCAAATTCCTGGGCTCAAGTGATCCTCCCACCTCAGCCTCCCTAGTAGCGGACACTACAGGAGCATACCACCATGCCCAACTCATTTTTTAAATTTTTATTTTTGTAGAGAGGGGGTTTTTCTTTGTTGTCCATGCTGGTCTTGAACTCCTAAGCTTCAAGCAATCCTCCTACCTCAGGCTTTCAAAGTGCTGAAATTACAGGCATGAGCCACTGTACCCAGCCTGGTTTCAACAAAATTTTCTTTTCTTTTCTTTCTTTCTTTCTTTCTTTTTTTTTTTTTTTTTCTCGAGACGGAGTCTTGCTCTGTTGCCCAGGCTGGAGTGCAGTGGCGTGATCTCAGCTCACTGCAACCTCCGCCTCCTGGTTTCAAGCGATTCTCCTGCCTCAGCCTCCAGAGTAGCTGGGATTATAGGCGCACGCCACCACGCCCAGCTAATTTTTTGTATTTTTAGGAGAGACGGGGTTTCGCCATGTTGGCCAGGCTGGTCTCAAACTCCTGACCTCATGATCCACCCACCTCGGCTTCCCAAAGTGCTGGGATTACAGGCGTGAGCCAATACATCTGGCAGGACAAAATTTTCTTAAATGAGGGAAAATGCTCTGAACATCCAACTCTGAACACTCAAGAGTTCTGCGATGAAAGTACAGCTGTCTTTGAAAATTAATCCATTGGTGTTTAGCTTATCCATCTGTCTGTTATGATTTTAACTGGCAAATCCAGTCTCCCCAAAGTCTAATTACATATGGATATTAGAGGCTCTTTTCATCTCAGGCTCTTTTGGTGGCAAGGAACAGAGACTCATCCAAACTTGCTACAGGAGAAGGCTGTTTATTGAATCTTAGGTGTTGAAAGATAGGAACCCAAATTGAGAAGGACTTCAAGAAACTTAAAAGCCACTGGGGGCCTCGTGCAGTGGCTCATGCCTGTAATCCCCACATTTTGGAGGCGGAGGCAGGTGGATCTCTTGAGCCCAGGAGTTTGAGACCAGACTGGGCAACATAACAAAATCCCGTCTCTACAAAAAATACAAAAATTAGCCAGGCGTGGTGGGAGGCTGAGGTGGGAGGTTGAGGTGGGAGAATCATCTGAGCCCAGGGAGGTGGAGACTGCAGTGAGCTGTGATTGTGCCACAGTACTTCAGCCTGGGCCACAGAAAGAGGCCCTTTTTCAAAAAGAAAAAGAAAAAAAAGCTACTGGGAACCGATTTTCCTCTGTCTCTAATTTGAAGTTTGTGTGTCTTTCTATGTCTCTGCCTCTCCAACTTTCTTTTTCTCTCAGTATTTTTTTTTTTTTTAGACAGAGTCTGGCTCTTTTGCCCAGGCTGGAGTGCAGTGGCGAGGTCTCGGCTCACTGCAATCTCTGCCTCCTGGGTTCAAGCCATTCTCCTGCCTCAGCCTCCCAAGTAGCTGGGACTATAGGCAAGTGCCATCATACCCGGATAATTTTTGTATTCTTAGTAGAGACGGGTTTTGTCCATGTTGATCAGGCTGGTCTCAAACTCCTGACCTCAGGTGATCCACCTGCCTTGGCCTCCCAAAGTGCTGGGATTACAGGCGTGAGCCATGACGCCCAGCGGTCTCTCAGTCTTTTTGTATCGTTACACTGCTCTCCCTCTGCTTACTGATGCTGTGCTTGGTCATCATAGACACCACAGCCCAAGGTCAACAAGGAAACCTCCTCCTTGTCTCTTGGTTCATATTTACCCTGACAAAACCTATGGGCTCAATCCATCGTTTCAAGCCACAATCTATGAATTGACTAGTTTCGGATTAGAAGTCTACTTCCAATCCAATCAGCTGTTATGAGATGGAGGGGCAGTACCACCTGGTACAAAAATAGCCACCTGGCACAAGCAAGGGCTGTAAGTGAGGGTATTCACCAGAAGTTGGCATGGGTAGGTAGCTACACTGAAATCATTCTATTAATATGACCATAATTTCTGAGCCAAAAGTTAGGATAAGTAGTATAAAATGTATTTGGGATCCACTCTCTGATGGTAGAGGCAATCTGGATGATGCAGTTCAGGTGCTAAAATATTGCAACTTCTCAAGTATTTTGATAGCTAATGAGAATAATGAAACAAGATCTTGAAATTGAGACTTTCCTGGAAAATTTGTCACTATAAAATAGTAGGTGACCTGCCAGGTGCAGTGGCTCATGCCTGTAATCCCAGCACTTTGGGAGGCCAAGGTGGGTGGATCACTTGAGGTCAGGAGTTCAAAACCAGAGTGGCCAACATGGTGAAACCTTGTCTCTACTAAAAACACAAAAATTAGCCGGGCATGGTACTGCGTGTCTGTAGTCCCAGATACTCAGGAGGCTGAGGCAGGAGAATTGCTTGAACCCAGGAGGCGGAGGTTGCAGTGAGCCGAGATCACGTCACTGCACTCCAGCTGGGCTACAGAGCAAGACTTTGTCTCAAAAAAAAAAAAAAAAAAAAAAAAGTAAGTGATCTTATAAAGCAGAGTACCTACATCACAGAATTGTTGAGAGGATTAAATGAATTTATATATGTAAATCAATTTGATGGTTTCTATATAAATATTAACTATTATCATCACATATTGGAAAACTGGATAATCGTTGTTTTTGTTTGTTTGTTTGTTTGTTTTTTGAGACGGAGTTTTGCTCTGTCGCCCAGGCTGGAATGCAGTGGTGCCATCTCGGCTCACTGCAAGCTCCTCCTCCTGTGTTCATGCCATTCTCCTGCCTCAGCCTCCCAAGTAGCTGGGACTACAGGCGCCTGCCACCACACCGGGCTAATTTTTTGTGTATTTTTAGTAGAGCTGGGGTTTCACCATGTTAGCCAGGATGGTCTCGATCTTCTGACCTCATGATCCACCCACCTTGGCCTCCCAAAGTGCTGGGATTACAGGTGTGAGCCACCGCGCCCGGCAAACTGGATAATCTTTGATCTGTGCTGACTCCACCAAGGTACAGTTATCCTGTTAGGTAATCTCTGACTGCCAATCTGCCTCTTTGCAGATTTCTCGTAAATACAACATCAAACAACAGCCAAGCAGAAGGATAGCTTTTAGGAAGATTCAGGAAATAGCAGTGATGCCCTCTATGATCTTACCAATGCACACATAGAGTTGATTTTCTATCTCAACATCCCCTTCTATAAGATGGAAACTCTTCTTCAGATGGCCAGATATATCCAAATATCTTTTATAATAAATGGGTATTGAGAGAAATAGAAATACCTCAACCTGCAGAATCCAGCTGTCCAGGGAGCAAATGAGGGGAGGAGCTTGGAGCACTGAATAAGAGGCTACAGGTAGAACTGTTGAGAAGCCCAAAAGCCAGAGTTGAAAAGCAACCTAGAAAAGTGGCGGGTCAGGAAGTCGTGGGGGACAGAGTCAGAATGAAATCCAGGCTGCATGAGAATTCCAGGACTCGTGCATTTCAAATGTCTACACCCCATCTTTTCCTGAGGCCGAATTTGTCGATTTTAAAATGTCTAGACTTGCAAGGTACTGGCCACTGGACTTGCTGGTGCCACAACAATTTGATGTTGAGGTGGTTTTGGTGAACATATTCCAAGCCCATAACACATGGATTTTGAAATTTTTGTTTGTTTTTCTTTTCTTTTCTTTTTTTTTTTTTTTTTTTTTTTTTTGAGATAGAGTCTTGCTTTGTCACCCAGGCTAGTGTTCAGTGGTGTGATCTTGGCTCACTGCAACCTCCACCTCCCAGCTTCAAGAGATTCTCCTGCCTCAGCCTCCCAAGTAGCTGGGATTACAGGCACGTGCCACCATGCCCAGCGAATTTTTGTATTTGTAGTAGAGATGGGGTTTCACCATCTTAGCCAGGCTGGTCTCAAACTCCTAACCTTGTGATCCACCTGCCTCAGTCTCCCAAAGTGCTGGGATTACAGACATGAGCCACTGCGCTCAGCCTCTGAAGCTTTTACTAGTTGTTTTTGGAGTACTTGATTACTCAAAATAATTGGTACCTAGGTGTATAGTTACTTATTGCTATACAGCAAATTACTCTAACATTTAGAGGCTTAAATCAACCAACATTTATTATCTCACAGACTCTGAAGATCAGGAAGTAGCTTAACTAAACAGTTCTGCCTTGAGGTCTCTCTTAAGGTAGTCAGCAAGATGCCACCTGGGGGAAGAGTCATTTGAAGTCTTGCCTGGAGTTGGAGAATAGACTTCCAAGGTGGCTCATACACACACACAGTTGTCAAGTCAGTGCTGGTTTTTGGTAAGAGGGCTCAGTTGCTCTCCATCTGTCTGTCTGTTGCTGAATTAGAAACTTGAGTGAAAAGATGAGGGTAGTAGCGACTAATGTTGAAACAGCTGTTAGGGATCGAAAGCAAACTCTTTGTTTTTCAGACATCAATCCTCCTTGTGAGCTTCCCCATACACTGTTTGAATAACCTCACAAATGGGTGACTGTCTTTCCCCATAGCAAAGTATTCATAGACATATTTTAAAACCTCCACACCAGATGCAGCAGCTTTGTATTATGTCAGGTTAGCTAAGCTAACCTGGTACCGTTTCCCAGAATTCTGATCCTTGTATAGTTCTGGCTTAGCCATGGACCTAAAAGACATTCTGGGTTAGATTTGGAAGGTGGAGATTTGGAAGCTGGAGACATGTCTTTTACACTCTGAAGGTCTTCCTGGGCAATAGGCAGTGGGACATCATGTCATGATCACTGGCTAACCTTATGCCATGGGGCAGCACTGGGTCCTGCAGCTCCTTTAGCTTCCCTGAGTTCTGACCCACAATGAAAGCATGAGCATCAAGGTTAGAGCTGGTGAGAGACAGAGGCAGGATCTAGCGTTCGTTGTGGGCCACAGTTTGTCCTCACAGGTTTTAGTTTGTCCTTGACCTTGTCCATATTCAGTTTCCTTCCCGTCTGTCAACCTGGCCGACCTACAGCGACTTCAGGTTCAGCATTAGACTCAGAGGCAACAGCAGCCTGCACAGACTGCCACCACTGCTGCTGCAAACCTATGTTACTTTCTATAAAGCTGCTTGAAATTGTTCTTTATTTCTAGAGCCGTTCTGCCACTAAGAGGCTGTGAAACCTTGAGGAGGAGGATTGATGTCTGAAAAACAAAGAGTTTGGTTTTGATCCCTAACAGCTGTTTCAACATCAGTTGCTGCTACCCTCATCTTTTCACTCAAATTTCTAATTCAGCCATTGTACTTCTCAGTGTCTTTTCTAGAAAAAGACTTGCCTGTGATTACCAAGAGCCATGTTCATTGCAGCTTTGATTATGGACAATAAAGGAAGGCAGAAGGTAGGGAGAGAGAAAAGCGGGAGGGAGGGAGGGAGGAAGAGAAAGAAAGCAAGAAAGAGAGAGAGAGAAACATTGAAAACAACTTAAAAGTTCATCGATAGGGAAATGCATCAATAAACTATGGTATTTCATAGGACTGATAAAACTTTGTATTGATGTGCATTTTTGTTTGATGATTTTTGGTTTGGTTTGGTTTTGGCAAGCCATTTTGACTCCACAGTTCTAAAACTGGTAAACATTTTAGACCTGGGCACATTCCCACACAAGGAAATTTTGGACTTTTATTTATTTATTTATTAGAGACAGGGTATCACTCTGTCACCCAGGCTGGAGTACAGTGGCACATAGCATGATCATAGCTCACTGAAGCCTCAAACTCTTAGGCTCAAGCCTCTCGAGTAGCTGGGACTGCAGGAGAGTACTGTTGAACTCAGCTAATTAAAAAAAAAATTTTTTTTAGAGATGGGGTCTTGCTATGTTGCCCAGGCTGATACCAAACTCTTGGCCTCAAGCAATCCTCCTACCTTGGCCTCCCAATCTTCCTGCCTTGGCCTCTCAAAGTGTTGGTATTACTGGCATAAGCCACCATGCCCGACAAACGAAGGATATTTTAATTTAACCTATTGTTCTTAACTCTACCACAAAATGAGCAGTTAGTATATATAGACAAAGCAAAAAAAGCAAGAGACCAATGGAAGATGACAAGATGATGTTACTCTTCTGGAGCATCTGAAAGGATTTGCTGACAGTGTTTTTATAAGTTAAGAATTAAATATAAACTACCAGTATTGTGTCCAATTTATAATAAATATTTCTGTAGAAATAATTAATACAAAATAAAATTGACAATGGCTAAAACTGCATATGGTAAATGTGCAATTTGACAAGTTGATTCTAAAATTTATCTCCAAGAGAAAATGTTCAAGAATAGTGAAGAAATTTTGCAAAAGATTCAAGATGGCACTCATTCTATCAGATAGTACCCTACAAACTTATAGAAATTAAATCTGCATGTCTCTAAACAGGATTAGACAATTAAACTCAAAGAATAAAATAGAACCCTGAAAAGACTCTTGGACATGTAGAAATGTACATTTAGACCGTAGAGGAAAAGACTGATTAGTCCACAAATGGAGTTGAGACAATTAATTACCTGTTTACAAAGAAATAACATTCCTACTCTGCATCACGTAAAAAGAAAGATTCCAGACGCATTTTAAAGCTACATGTAAAAAACATTAGCTAGGTATTAAAATAAAATAGAGCACCTCTTTGTGTTATCAGAAAAGGAAATACAAAAAGCAGATCCTTTAATAATGTGTCTTTCAACATCGTTTTCTTCTAATTTTGATGAGAAAAAAATTGGTTTTCTATGTTGTTTTGCTTAAAGTTGCAGTTTACAAGAGCCTATTGACAATGTTAAGTAAGGACGTACTGTACTTTCTTATGTAAAATACTAAAAGCAAAGTCATACAGAACAAGATTCATAAATATAACTATGTAAAAAATCATTTCTATACACATAGTGCCCAGATATTGATTTCTAATACCATTCTCCAATAAAAGGGACCAGGATTCTTTGAAAAAATGGCTGATTCGAGAACTAGGGTAGGAAATATACAAGATAAGCATTGTGCATTTTTTAAAGTTAGAAAGTAAGGCAGAGCTGGCCGGACACGGTGGCTCACGCCTGTAATCTCAGCACTTTGGGAGGCCAAGGCGGTTGGATCACCTAAGGTTAGGAGCTTGAGACCAGCCTGGCCAACATGGTGAAACCCCCGTCTCTACTAAAAACACAAAAATTAGCCGGGCGTGGTGGCAGGCTCCTGTAATCCCAGCTACTCGGGAGGCTGAGGCAGGAGAATTGCTTGAACCCGGGAGGCAGAGGTTGCAGTGAGCTGAGATCACTCCACTGCACTCCAGCCTGGGGGACAAGAGCGAGACTTCGTCTCAAAAAAACAAACAAAAAAAGAAAGTAAGGAAGAGCTAAAATACGTACAGAATTATGGAGATGTGTTGAGGGACACGGGAGTTAATTGAAGGTGATCCCAATGGCCAAAACTAGAACAATTTGAGCAACAAAAGAAAGTAGCATTGAATTTTGTTTTGTTTTATTTTTTTTGGAGACGCAGTTTCACTCTGGTTGCCCAGGCTGGAGTGCAGTGAGGCGATTTCGGCTCACTGCCACCTCCGCCTCCCGGGTTCAAGCGATTCTCCTGCCTCAGCCTCCCAAGTAGCTGGGATTAAAGGTGCCTGCCACCACTTCCAGCTAATTTTTTTTTATTTTTAGCGGAGACGGGGTTTCACTGTGTTGGCCAGGCTAGTGTGGAACTCCTGACCTCAAGATCCACCTGCCTCGGCCTCCCAAAGTGCTGGGATTACAAGCATAAGCCACCGCGCCTGGCTGAAGTAGCATTGAATTCTTAATGTAACTCAAAGTATACAATATAACCATGAGCCCATACTGTACAAATAAATGATTGAATAAACACATTAATTAAATTAATAGGGAAGAGTAGGCAAATCTTCTATGCAGAAGAATTCCAAACAATGTGTGAAGATACTCCATCCTTAAGGTGGTGGAGCATAAATCCCCACCCCTTAAATATGGATTGTGCAGTGACTGCCTTTCAAAGAGTACAGTATAGAAAAGGAGGAAAAAAGAAGAGTAACTTTACCATGGAGACACCTGACAAACGCTATTTCAGCCAGATGAACAAGGTTAATATCACTAGTGACAAGTCATGTTAACAGTCTGTACCCTTGAAATGGTATGATCAGAGTTACCTCTTCAGGTTTCCGCCCCCAAA
This sequence comes from Pongo abelii, assembly GCF_028885655.2. NCBI lineage: Eukaryota > Metazoa > Chordata > Mammalia > Primates > Hominidae > Pongo > Pongo abelii. Next base: position 91,459,246 of record NC_071998.2, on the reverse strand, counting down.
CCCAAACTCCAGTCCAATGATTAGAAAAACACCAAACAAATCCCAACTGAGAAACATTCTACAAAATACCTAATTAGTACTCCTGAAAACATCAAGGCTATCAAAAACAATAAAAGTCTAAGAAATTTTCACAACCAAGAGGGGTATAGAAGACATGATGATTACATTTAATGTGCTATTTCGAATGGGACTGTCCAACAGAAAAAGGACATTAGGCAAAAATGAAGAAAATCTGAATAAAATATGGGCTTTAGTTAATAATAATGTATCAATATTGGTTCATTGATTGTGACAAAGATACCATTCTAATGTAAGATATTAACAATAGAGAAACTAGGTGTGGGATATATAGGAATACTCTGTTCTATCTTCACAGTTTTTCTGTAAATCTAAAACTACACAAAAATAAAAAGTTGATTTTTAAAAATTGGCTTCTATGTGATAGAAGCCAATTAACAACACTAAAAGACAAAATCAAAACAATGAGGTAATATTTTCAGATACCAGATTCACCAAAATGTAAAATTGGTTGAAAAAATGGGTTCTTTCATGGAAGTGTAAATCGATAGGACCTTTTTAAAGGGCAGTTGCTCTCAGAATGTTAAAATGTGTATTCCTAGGTATCTAGAGAACGACTACTTTCACATATGGAAAAAAGGGCATGCACAAAGGTTTCCTAAGGCATCATTAAACCTAACTTCTATCAAAAAGGAAATGATTAAATAAGCTATGGAATAGTCATATTTAGAACACCGTATTTCGGCCGGGCGCGGTGGCTCACACCTGTAATCCCAGCACTTTGGGAGGCCGAGGCGGGCGGATCACGAGGTCAGGAGATCGAGACCATCCTGGCTAACGCGTTGAAACCCTGTCTCTACTAAAAATACAAAAAATTAGCCGGGCGTGGTGGCGGGTGCCTGTAGTCCCAGCTACTCAGGAGGCTGAGACAGGAGAATGGCGTGAACCCGGGTGGAGGAGCTTGCAGTGAGCTGAGATCGCGCCACTGCACTCCAGCCTGGGCGACAGAGCGAGACTCGGTCTCAAAAAAAAAAAAAAATAAATAAATAATAATAAAAAAAGAACACTGTATTTCATTGACTGGAGGATGTGACCCGCTATAGCCTTCATTATTTTATACATCATTAAGAAAGAAAAATGATCCTAATTAAGCTATGACACAAAGATTTCTTGCCATTTATAATTTTTATTTTATGCTTATTGAAAAAGCTAATTAAGGCTTAAGACATCTTTAGTTCCATATTATCCTTATGCATAAATTAAAAGGATTCATGAAATAAATTGATTACCATATAGCTAAATCCTCTTCTCAGAGTCTGAACTTTCTATATAATGTTTAGACACAGAATCATCAATATGCCAGGCTGCTAACCTCCATTCTGCAAGTTTTGATGTATATCCAGCAGGCAATGACAACTACATCACTATTGCTGCCTAGCTAGCTGACAGCAACTATAAGATGCATACCAATCTGAGAGATCATAAAATGTGAATAAAAAAGTGTGCCTTAGAAACAAGAGTGTTTTGCAGCAGCTAAAGGAACTGAGGAATTCTAATTCATATTGCTAAGAAAAAATAGCAAGTTGCAAAAAATAATATGCAGTATAAGCACATTTATGGAAAAAAGCAAAATAAACCTCTATGTTTGTGGGACATTCCCTGAAAATTTGGCTACTCAAATTTTCTTCCTTCTTTTTTTTTTTTTTTTTTGAGACAAAGTCTCTCTCTGTCTCCCAGGCTGGAGTGCAGTGGCGCGATGTAGGCTCACTGCAACCTCCGCCTCCCAGATTCAAGCGATTCTCCTGCCTCAGCCGCCGGAGCAGCTGGGACCACAGGCTCGCACCACCATGCCCGGCTAATTTTTTTGTATTTTTAATGGAGATGGGGTTTCACTATGTTGGCTAAGCTGGAGATGTGGTTTCACTATATTGGCTAAGCTGGTCTCAAACTCCTGACCTCAGGTGATCCGCCCACTTTGGCCTCCCAAAGTGCTGAGATTACAGGCATGAGCCACCACATCCGGCCTCAAATTTTCTGTACTTGAAAATTCTATACTTTAGATACATGAAATTACCTTTCAAGTATCTATAGAATGGCACAATAAGAGGAACCTCACAGCTTCCCTTTATTGTGCCGTTCTATACTTTAGACACTTGAAAAGTAACTTTCCCAGACTCCTGTTGAGAGGTCACGTGATAAACGTCTTGTCAATGAGTAGTAGGCGGGCATTCCCTTAGGCTCCTTTTCTTGAATGAAAATATAAAACTTCACAAGAAGATGACTTTTGGCTTTTCTTATTTAGTACATGCACACAATTCTTAGAGAAGCAGCAATCATCTTATGACCACAAGGACAAAAGTCACATGCTGGGAGTGGTAAACTGAAAGATAGAAGGACCCTAAGCGCCTGAGGGCATTGAGTTGAGCTGCCATGCACTCCCGCTGTGCGCTGCCTGCTCCTGGGCTTCTTTCCTTTCCCTTTCTTTATGTGGTAAAATATACATAAAATTTACCATTTTAACCATTTTTTGGTTTTGTTTTGGTTTTGAGGCGGAGTCTTGCTCTGTCGCCCAGGCTGGAGTGCAGTGGCGCGATCTCATCTCGGCTGACTGCAACCTCTGCCTCCCGCGTTCAAGGGATTCTCTTGCCTCAGCCTCCTGAGTAGCTGGGATTACAGGTGCGCGCCACCACGCCCAGCTAATTTTTGTATTTTTAGTAGAGACGGGTATTCACCATGTTGGCCAGGCTGGTTTTGAACTCCTGACCTCGTGATCCGCCCGCCTCGGCCTCCCAAAGTGCTGGTATTACAGGCGTGAGCCACCGCGCCCGGCCCATTTTAACCATTTTTAAGTGTACAGTTCAGTGGCATTAAGTGCATTCACATGGCTGTGCAACCATTTTCACCATCCATCCAGACGTTTTCATCATCCTAAACTCTGCACCTGTTAAACACTAACTCCTCATTTCTGCCCTACCTTCAGCCTCAGGTAACCATTATTCTGTGTTCTGTCTTTGTGTATAATATCTGACTATTCCAGATACTTCATGTAACTGGAATCATACAACATGTGTTCTTTTGTGTATGTTTTTTTTTCACTTAGCATAGTGTCTTCAAGGCTTGTCCATGTTGTAACTTGCATCAGAATTTCACTCTTTTTAAAGGCTGAATAAGATTCTGTATATACCACATTTTGTTTATCATTTATACAGGGACATTTGGTTTGTTTCCCCCGGGTTTTTTTTTTTTTTTTTTTTTCAGGATTTTGCTCTGTTGCCCAGGCTGGAGGGCAGTGGCGCGATCACGGCTCGCTGCAGCCTCAACCTCCCAGGCCCAAGCGATCCTCCAACCTCATGAAAATGGTTATAATAGCACTTGCCATTTACCGGGCTTTTTCTGCGTACCAGGCACTGCGCTAAGCCCTTGATACATACGACGTCATTTAATCTTCACAAAATCCCTGTGAAGCACACAACTACAATCAACTACATTTGATACAGGTAGCGATTGAAACTTGGACAGATAACTTGCCCAAGGCCACACATAGTCACACCAGACACTGGAATCTGGATCTGTCTCACTGCAAAGCAGCAGTTCTTGACCACTAAAGTTAACTGAAAAAAAAAAAAAGCAAAATCAATAGACTCAGTGTGAGCAGTAAAAGACGCATCATGTGTAAACTAAGGTCAGTCTCTGATGGGTTCTCTTTGAGTACCCCCGGGACACCCACTAAACGGCCCCAAGAGCACTAACCCCACAGAGCCCTAGAGATTTTCCTGCTCCGATCCCATCCGTGTTTTCCTTGTCACTGCAGTCTAAGCTTCGCGGGCTCCTCCCCTTCTTCGCCACTGGCTCCTCCTACGCAAGCGCACTGTGACCCGGAACTTGGCCACCGTTCCGCGAGCCTCCCAGAGCTGCGGCGCGGGAGCGGAGGGACAGCGCAGAGCGGGGCGGTTGGGCGGGGCCTCTGTGTAAGCTGCGGGGCTTCGCGGGCTTTGGGTTGGGGAATGACCGTACTTGTCAAACGGAAGGAGTCGCAAAAATTTCAATTGCACAAGTGTTTCATCCATCCATCCATTTATTCCAGAAGTCTGTACAGTGTCAATGACTGCTGTGTGCTGGCACCCACCTGGCACAACAACTGTGCTCCCTGCGTACCCGCACTTGATAGATACAGCAGTTCATGCAGGAAATGGGGACTAGGGGATGTGAAAGATGTTCCTGGAACCTCCCTCCTTGCTCACAGCCCCCATTTCCCTATCCCCTCACCCCCACCGCCAAAATTCATATAGATGTCTGTATCTAGCAGGAATGGCACCAGGTTGTCTCTAGGGTTACCATTCCATGCTCCTCTGTTATCCAGAGGACCCGTACTTACCCCATGCGCATTCATCTGAGGGTCATGTAATGGCCTTTTTTAGTGTCAATGTCCTCCTAAGACTGTATTGTATGATCTAGGAAGGTAGAGACAAGGTCTTGCTTACAGTTGAGTCCCCTCACAGTTGAATACCCAGATCCTAACACAGAATTTGGCCCAGGTAAGATTCAGATTTACCTCAATATAAGAAACACAAATGGGCAGCTACTCTGTACAGTGGGCTACGTGATACATAGCATACAAAAATAGGCTAAGTCCGCTTTCTAGGAGCTCACATTCTAGGAGGATTGGAACGCTTTTCATAAGATAATGTGAGGAAAGGGGGCACTCAACAAACGAGCAAATAGCTAGGGATGGGGACTGTCGAAGGCAGACCATTGATCCTCACGCTGGTCCCCAGGGACAGAGAAAGAACAGGGAGTGGGGGAGGGAGGGGAAGAAGGGAAGAAAAGTAGTAATTTTGTTTTGCTTGCTTATTTGTATTTTTGTGCCAAACTATTTTTTTTCTATTATGTTTTCTCAAAAGTTGAATATTTTCTCACATCTGCAGCAACCTGGGCCATTATTGCATAAATTCCTCTTTCCTCAATGTCTGCTTCATGTCAGTCCTCTATCCTCTCTCTCCCAGTTCTTCCTCCCGACACCTACCACTCCTCTGATTGCTTAACAAGTGTTAAATTGTATAAATGGTTTCTGTTCTCATTGTTCAGCTTCACAACCACTTTATTTCTAGAATATATGGTCTTTAACTCATTAAGAAATAGCCAAACTGACAGGATGCGGTGGCTCACGCCTGTAATTCCGGCACTTTGGTAGGCCGAGTCAGGCGGATCACGAGGTCAGGAGATCGAGACCATCCTGGCTAACACGGTGAAACCCTGTCTCTACTAAAAATACAAAAAATTAGCCGGGCATGGTGGCGGGCGCCTGTAGTCCCAGCTACTCGGGAGGCTGAGACAGGAGAATGGCGTGAACCCGGGAGGCGGAGTTTGCAGTGGGCCGAGATCGCACCACTGCACTCCAGCCTGGGTGACAGAGCAAGACTCTGTCTCAAAAAAAAAAAAAAAAAAGAAATAGCCAAACTATCTATCTATATACACTATTTTATAATATCCCAGTTCCAAAAAGCTTTTCATCTATACAGTTGTTTTTGCTTTTTTTTTTTTTTGTTTTTTTTTTTTTTTTTGAGACAGAGTCTCGCTCTGTTGCCCAGTGCAGTGGCATGATCTCAGCTCACTGCAACCTCCACCTCCCAGGTTCAAGCGATTCTCCTGCCTCAGCCTCCTGAGTAGCTGGGATTACAGGCACGTGCCACCACACCCAGCTGATTTTTGTATTTTTAGTAGAAATGGGGTTTCACCATGTTGGCCAAGCTGGTCTCAAACTCCTGACCTTAGATGATCCACCTGCCTTGGCCTCCCAAAGTGCTGGGATTACAGGCGTGAGCCACCGTGTCCGGCTCCATCCATCCAGTTTTACAAGCAAGCATAGTAATCTGGTAGATTTATTTGGCACCTCCCACCCTTACATTCCCATATCCAATATATTATCAAGTTTTGTCAATGTTATGTCCCCCACGTTTCTCAAACCTGTCTGTGTCACACCATCTCTACCAGCACCTTAATCCAAACTTTTACCTGGATTAATACTATACCCACCTCAATTTCATTTTTGTTTGTCTGCCAATCCATTCTCCCCAGAGCAGAATAATAATATTCTTAATATACAAATCTAATCTGCCATTTGATCCTAACACCTGTCAATGATTTACTTTTGTTTCAAGGTTAAAGACCAAAATCCTTAGTGGGACCTACAATATTGCCCTGCCAAAATCTTCACTCTATTTTACTTTGTTCTATCCCCTTTGTCTTTCTGTCTTACCCACTGGCCTTCTTTCAGTTCCTTAAAAACACCCTTCTACCACGGGGACTTTGCACATACTATTCCCCCTACTTCATGTATTATTTTCCTTGTTTTTCATATTCTTAGCAACTACACATCCTCTAGGTCTCAGATTTAACATCACTTCTTAAGAGAAACTATCTCTGACTCCCAGATCAAGTCATTACAAAGATGAATCCCGCCAAGTAAGCGTGATCAAGGCAAAAGTGTGTGTTCAGAACTCCATTTGCTCCTCCTGGTGCACTCTTCACTTTTCTCTGCCATGCCTTGTGGCCAAGGAGGCTGATCTGTGTGGACTACACCAACATCTCCCTGGCCTTCCTGGCCCTCAGAGCAAATGAGGGTGTCAAGGTGTTTATCCCCTGCACCTCCAAGCTGGGTCGCTGCAGGCTGGCTACTCCCTCAACCAAGTGCCAGCTCCAGCTTTTGTCAGGCAGCTGGCTTTTGTCAGGCAGCTGTCTTCATGGAGGTTTCTTTGTCTCCAAGTTCTAGGAACTACTGCCTCCTCTTGCTCCTCCAGGCTAAGGGGTACCATCAACAGTGCTGTCACATACTACATTATTACTTCTGGTTCCCCTAATCCCTGCCTACTCCTTTGTAAATAGTTCTTGTATTTAACACTTCTCAGATTACCCTCTTGCTGTGTGCCATCTGTTTCCTCTGGGGACCCTGACTGCAACATTGCCCTGGGGAATTTTTGGTGTAACTAAAGTTTACATCATTGGTGTCAAAACTTTTATTTATGGCCAACCAAAAGGATTATCTAGTCCTTTATATTTATAAAATGGAATACTATATGGTTACTGAAAAAACATGTTTTTGAAAATAGAAACAGAATAGAAATATGTTGAATTTGGTCTCAATTTTATTTTAAAAAATCATAACTAATATGTGTCTATATTCAACAGATATGCTTCAAAATGTTAATAGTTGCTTTCAGATTGACAGGATTACTTTTTTGTGTATGATTTTCTCTATTTTCCTGGTTTTCTGCAATAATAGTACATTTTTATGGTAATAACAAAGATATATAATATATATACATACACACGTTATTTTAAGACATTTTTAATTGATCCAATTATTCAAGTTATAAAATCCATTAATTAATTAAAGTATAAATTAAACAAGACAATGAAAGTATATTGCCTAGGACACTACTTGAACAAGGTGGACACTCAATATATCAATAACAATTTATCATGACAAATAAATGTTTTCCAAACTTCTCAGCTTTATTAAACAAAATACAGAGAACACAAATTAGACTTTTCTGGATGACTTGGGAATATTAATTATTATATTGTACTTTAATAGAATGCTCTGAGCTCACTTAATTCAATTCTTTCATTTAACATACCAAAAAAAATCTGTAAAATAGAATCATCCCCAGAGAGGTTAAGTGACTTCCCTGAGGTCATATACAGCTAATTAGTGCTCTCAGCTCATTTTTTTCTCTCTAAAGACTTCCTCCAAGATCTGCTTCCTTTCCTCCAGAGAAATACTTCTTTTCCTATATTTGTTACTACCTGCAACTTATTTAATTCTATTGCAAACTTTTTTTTGAGTAATTAATCCTATTTCTAACTCTGTAATACTACATTATGTATTTTTTCTTTCTCTCTCCTTGCCTCAGTTCTATTTTGATTCTAGAAATAGATGTTATCAAGTGAAATGAATACTAACAATAGATAACAATGAAAGAAAATAAAATAGATTCAGAATAAACTTAGATTTAAGAATGAGTTCTTGCAACTATCTGAGGCTGGTGATGCAGTTGGTAGAAAGAATTTACCAAGGCAGGCTGGGCATCGTGGCTCACTCCCATAATCCCAGCACTTTGGGAGGCCAAGGTGGGCAGATCAGTTGGGCTCAGGAGTTCAAAACCAGCCTGGCCAACATGGTGAAACCCCACCTCTACTAAAATACAAAAATTAGCTGGGTGTGGTGGCACATGCTGGAATTACACCAGCTACTTGGGAAGCTGAGGAGGGAGGATGGCTTGAACCAGGGAGGCAGTGGTTGTAGTAAGCCGAGATCATGCCAGTGTACTCTAGCCTGGGTGACAGAGTAAGTGAGACCCAATCTCAAAAAAAAAAAAAAAAAAAGGAATTTACCAGGGCAGTATATGAGACTGCCTTGTACACGTGCCTGTAATCCCAGCTCTTGCATATATTGCAGTATATCTGCAAGAAGGCAATGGGCAGATCAGCAAGAGAGGAGCTGACTGCAAAGAGACAAAGGCTTGCTGGGGTTTTATAGGATGATGCTTGTGCTGGAGAGGGGTATGTGCAGTACCGATAATGGCTAGGTTGCAGTGAACTAACTTGCATTTTTGTATCAGCTGAGAGACTGGTGATAGCTGGGTGCAGGAAGATTGTGAGCTATTTGCGCAGGAGGGCTATGTGTCCCGGACCATGAAGAAAGGCAGACTCACAGCTTATCTGCTTTTTCTTTTTGCTTTCCCCTGCTCCCACCAGCCTGACTCCCTTTCTCTAATTAGGACTCCACATGAATGCCATCAACTTTTAGAGCCAATTAGCATGCCTTGTACTCCCCTTCAGAAATCACACAAATGCCTACCATCACCTTTCTCCACCTCTTTATACTAACAGTACTTTGGTGAGGTATAATTTATGTATTAAAAAATGAATACATTTAAGTTTAAAGCTTCATGAATTTTGACAAATATATACACTTGTGCAACCATCATCCAGATCAAGGTAAAGAAATTTCCTTAACTTCGGGAAATTCCAGTATGTCTCCTTCCTGTCATCTTCCCCCCAGACCCCATGAGACACACCACTATTCTGATTTCTATCACCATAGCTTGGTTTTGTCTGTTCTTGACCTTCTTATAAGGGATCATGCAGTGCGTACTCTTTCATTCCGTGTATGAGCTGTTTATTTCTTTATATTGCCATATAGTATTCTATTGTGTGAATACACCTCAATTTATTTATCTGTTCTTCTGTTAAGAGACAATTGGGTTATTTCCAGTGTGGGCTATTATGAATAAAGCTATTCTAAACATTCCTGCACAAGTCTTTTTTGGACATACAGTAAACTTTCTTAAAACAGGAGGGTTTTTTTGCTTTTTTTTTTTTTTTTTTTAGCTCATCAGCTCTTGTTATTGTATTTTATATATGGCCCAAGACAATTCTTCTTCTTCCAATGTGGCCCAGGGAAACCAAAAGACAGGACACCCCTGGATATGCTTAGGAGTAGAATTGCTCCATCATGAGGTGAGTACATGTTTCACTTTTTAAGAAACTACCAAACAGTGGCCGGGCGCGGTAGCTCACGCCTGTAATCCCAGCACTTTGGGAGGCCGAGGCAGGCGGATCATGAGGTCAAGAGATAGAGACCATCCTGGCTAACACGGTGAAACCCCGTCTCTACTAAAAATACAAAAAATTAGCTGGGCGTGGTGGCGGGTGCCTGTATCCCAGCTACTCTGGAGGCTGTGGCAGGAAAATGGCGTAAACCCGGGAGGCGGAGCTTGCAGTGAGCAGAGATTGTGCCACTGCACTCCAGCCTGGGCGACAGAGCGAGACTCAGTCTCAAAAAAAAAAAAAAAAAAAAAACCACCAAACAGTTTTCCAAAATGGTTGTTTTATTTCATACTCTTTCCCATTACCCCACATCCTCACCAATACTTAGAATTACCAGTCTTCTAAATTTTAGCAATTTTGATGAATATGTGTTAGTCTCTCATTATGATTTTAATTTGTTGAGCAAGTTTTCATACATTTAGCAGATATCTATTTTGTGTGTGAAATATCTGTTCATTTTGCCCATTTAAACACTTGGGTTGTTTGTCTTTTTATTATTGATTTGTAAGAGTTCTTTAGATATTCTGTTTACCTGTTCTTCATCTTTTCCAGTCTGTAGGTTGCTGTTTCACTTCTTTAAAGTGTCATTTAATTAACAAAATCTTTTAATTTTTATGAAGTCCAATTTATTGACTGTTTTTTTTTTTGTCCAGTTAGTGAATTGTGTTATAGGAAACAGTTATCTGCCCCAGCACGGTGGCTCATGCCTGTAATTCCAGCACTTTGGGAGGCTGAGGCGAGCAGATTACTTGAAGCCAGGTGTTGGAGACCAGCCTGGGCGACATGGTGAAACCCCGTCTCTATCAAAAATACAAAAATTAGCTGGGCATGGTGGTGGATGCCTGTAGTCCCAGCTACTTGGGAGGCTGAGTTGGGAGGATTGCTTGAGCCCAGGAGGTGGAGGTCTCAGTGAGCTGTGTTCACACCACTGTACTCCAGCCTGGGTAACAGAGCGTGACCCCAAAAATCCCCCAAAAAAGAGTAGTCCAGAGACTTTTGCAAAGAATGAATGGATGGGGTTTGCTTTATCAGATATTAAAATATTGTATAAAGAGGCGGGGTGCAGTGGCTCATGCCTGTAATCCCAGTACTTTGGGACGCTGAGGCGGGTGGATCACTTAAGGTCAGGAGCTCGAGACCAACCTGCCCAACGTGGTGAAACCCCATCTCTACTAAAAAATATATGAAAATTAGCCAGGTATGGTGGCAGGTGCTTGTAATCCCAGCTACTCCAGAGGCTGAGGCAGGAGAATTGCTTGAACCTGGGAGGCAGAGGTTGCAGTGAGCCGAGATCATGCCACTGCACTCCAGCCTGGGCGACAGAGTGAGACTCCATCTCAAAAAAACAAAAAAAAATACGCATATATAAAGATAAGTAATTTTAAATGTATGTTACTCCAGAGAAATAGAAATTTTTAGCAAAGAAACAGAATAGAGTTCAAATATAAACAGATACTTCTAAGCACATGGGCAAGGATATACAAGCCCATAAATGATATTGAAACAACTATTTATTCATTGGGAAAAGAAAGCAAATACTTACCTTACATTAAGGCAACAATAAATTCCAGATGGAGCTTAACATTAAGAAATCATACCAGTATTAAAAGCAAAAATGAAAATTGTTTATAATCTTAATGAATATCTTATGCAAATGCAAAATAATGAGAAATTAACTGTAAGAATTGTCTTCTGCCTGAGATAATAGGCAAAAATAAATGAGAAGCAATTTAAAACAAATGAGATAACATTTTTGAGGATCAGATTAGGAAAAATTTATTAATAAAAGACACGCTTTGTGTGACTTAATGGATACCCTGATACATTATTAGTGCACATTTATATTGATATAATCTTTTTGTAGGACAGTAGTTAGAATTTTAAATGTGCAATCCTTTCAATTTAGAAATTCCACACCTATATATATATATATATTCTAGAGATACAGATGTACACAAAGAGGCATGTATGAGGGAGTTCACTAGAACATTAATTTTGATCAATGGTGTTTAAAAGTTATAAAGTAGGCCAGGCACAGTGGCTCACTCCTGTAATCTCAGCACTTTGAGAGACCAAGGGGGGAGGATTGCTTGAACCCAGGAGTTCCAGACCAGCCTGGGCAATATGGTAAGGCTCCATCTCTATTTTTTAAAAAAAGTAATAAACATACTGTATAATACTGTATTTCATTGACTCTAATGTGACGTCAGTTGTAAGACCCACCATTATTTTGTATACCAATAAGAAAAAAAAATGCTGCCAATTGAACTGTGGCACATACTTTATTATGTAGAATATATATTTAATGAAAGAGATCTTTTAGACTTATTTAACCTAGATTTATAAGTCACATATCACTTTCTTTTGCACTCACAAAATGGAAAATATAAAGGAAATAAATGAGTTAAGGTATTTTTAAAACAACTTCACAGGCGAGGTGCAGTGGCTTACACCTGTAATCCCAGCACTTTGGGAGGCTGAGGCCAGTGGATTGCCTGAACTCAGGAGTTTGAGACCAACCTGCACAACATGGTGAAACCCCGTCTCTACAAAAAATACAAAAAATTAGCCGGGCATGGGCACACACCTGTGGTCCCAGCTACTCAGGAGGCTGAGGTGGGAGGATCACGTGAGCCCAGGAGGTAGAGGTTGCAGGGAGCCAAGATCTCGCCACTGCACCCCAGACCAGGCAACAGAGCAAGACCCTATCTCAAAAAAAAACAAAAAAAACACTTCACATTAGGTCAGCAGGTCTGACTCTTCTGAATCCCTTTTGAGTCAGAGTCATCAATGATGTGCTTTTTCCCCATGAAGTTGTCCCGTGTGCCATCCAAAGTATTGGTGATACAGCATTTGTTTAAAAAATGTTCCTCTGTTTCAGTTTCTATTGGATTTTCTAGCAAACTGACACCCATTCTCAGGTTTTGATGCACATATAAAGTCTGTGATAAGAGATTGTATTAATTCGTTCTCACATTACTATAAAGAAATACCAAAATACCTGAAAATGGGTAATTTATGAAGAAAAGAGGTTTAATTGACTCATGATTCCACAGGCTGTACTGGAAGCATGGCGGCATCTGCCTCAGGAAACTTAAAATCATGGTACAAGGCAAAGAGGGAGCCAGCATTTTACATGGCTGGAGCAGGAGGAAGAAGAAGAGGGTGGAGGTGCTACACACTGTTAAACAACCAAATCTCATGATAACTCACACACTATCACCAGAATAGCATCGAGGGGTGGTGCTAAACCATTCATGAGAAACTGCATCTATGATCCAATCACCTCCTACCAGGCCCCACATCCAGCACTGGGAATTACAACTGAACATGAGATTTGAGATTTGGGTGGGGACACAGATCCAAACCATATCAGAGGTTTTCACATTAAGATGTGAAAAATTGTATGTTAAAAATTGATGAAATATGTGTTATACAGAAATATCTCTTCTAGTACGTATTAAATGAAAATAGCAATTTGCATAAAATACGTACAATATGATTCCAGTTGTGAAAGACAAAACTAAAGAGTTTCTGTGGCAGACACTCTAGGTTGACCCCCCAGAGCCATTTATAATCCTCTCTTCTTTTTAACTTCCAATAGCTTTATTGAGATGTAATTTGGGTACCATGCAGTTCATCCATTTTAAGTGTATAAGTCAATGATTTTGAGTAAATGTATTCTATTGTGCAACCATCGCCATAATCCAGTTTAAAAGCACTTCCATCCCCATAGGTGGTTAGAGAAAGTGCCAGGAAGTGATCAGGGTTCTGGCTAAGACTGCAGAATAGCCTTGGGCTTGTGGAATGGCTGGGAACAGTTTCTATGTTGAAGGAATGGCATAAAGCTTCAATTCCATACAGATTTCCTTTCATTTTATCATTCAAGAAATCTGCATTATTGTCTAAAATGTGCAGGCTCCCACCAAGCAAGAGGGCTACCTTCCCTTTGCCCCTACATTTAAAAGTATAGTAGGGACAGCATTACAGTGCACTGCAGTGAGTACAACAACAGAGGAAAATGCTGGTAGGGATCAGGGTGGGGATGGGAGGTGGGGAAGGGGATTATAGAATGAGGTGGTGTAGGTGATGGTCCAAAAACGCACTTACCAGGGAAATGGCACTCAGGGCAGACTCTAAGCCATGCATGTCCCTTGAGCCTACAGATTTTTATGTGATCTCCTCCACTGTGTTCCACCCCATTCTGTACTAAACCCATCAGCTCTTAAAATGTATTGTAACTGCCAGTTTGGTTGTTGGTAATCTCTATTAGACTGCAAGCTCACTGAGGGCACAGACTGAATCTTGCCTGTAATTAAACCCCTAGCTCTAACACAATTCCTGGCACAGAGTAGGGCCCATTTCCATAAAAATAGGATGAATCACTCTACCCTTTGTGTTAAGGGTTGCATAATGTCTAGTGTATAAAGATGAATGAGATCTCAGTCCTAGCTTCTTGGATCTTACTCCCTAGTGGGAGTAGAAGGCAGATTCCCCACAATAAAATAAGTTGAGAAAAGGAGCACTAAACAGAGGGGCAGATAACCAGGGATGGGCCTGCAAAAAATAAAACTGTTAATCCCCCTACTAGGCCCTAGGAGTATCACTGCTGTCCCAAAGTACTTATGCTCAGGATATACAGGAAATGTAAGAAAGTGGTAGCCTCTGCCTTAGGATGCCCATAATCTAAGAAAAACAAAACTATGGTATGGAAGGTATGGTTGCTAAAGCCTAATCAGCTAAAGGCTATGGTCAGATTATTCATTCACTTCAGTGAGGGAGAGGACCCCAGAGGAACCTGGAACTTCACTCAACAAGAGGGAGAAGGCAGCATCTTTTGTAAGGTTGTAGTTACATGGAAAATCCTGAGGAAGTCTAAGGGAAGCGGGGGTCAGTTTGGGGTTGGCTGCTGTTTCTGAGGCAATATTAGAAGAAAGGGGATAAACTAGGGATTGGGGCCAGGTGTGATCGCTCATGCCTGTAATCCCAACACTCTGGTAGGCTGAGGCAGGAGGATAGCTTGAGTCAGGAATTCAAGGCTGCAGGGAGCCAGGATTATGCCACTGCACACCAGTCTGGGTAACAAAGCAAAACACTGTTTAAACAAAAAAAATCCTAGGAATTGGCTGCTTCTGTTGATGAGATATCCTGGCCAGTCACAGAGAGAACACTGCAAAATCACCAAACATGGAGAGGCAGGACCAAACAATGGAAAACAGCAACAGCAACAAGAAACTTCCCACAAAATGAGCCTGCAAACCAAAAACCAAAGTACAAATCCACTCCTGAGAAAATGGATGACAGAGCAAATAAAAATATTTAATATGCTCAAAGGAATGAAGAAAAAAATCAATAAAAGAAAACAAAATATCCCATGTGTGGCAGCTCACACCTGTAATCTCAGCATTTTGGGAGGCTGAGGCAGGAGGATCACTTGAGCCCAGGAGTTTGAGACCAGCCTGGACAACATGGTGAGACCTTGTCTCTATGAAAAATACAAAAATTAGCTCGGCATTGGGTGCTTGCCTGTAGTCCTAGCTACTTGGGAGGCTGAGGTGGGAGAATTGCTTGTGCCTAGGAGGTCAAGGCTGTAGAAAGCCATGTTAGTGCCACTGCACTCCAGCCTGGAACAGAGAAAGACCCTGTCTCAAAAAAAAAAAAAAAAAAAGAGAGAGAGAGAGAGAATGAAATAAACAAAACTACTGGAATTGAAAACTACAGTGAAATAAGTCTCAAAAAAATGATAAATACTGATGAATTCATTGAGAGCATCCACAAAAAAAGAT
Source organism: Pongo abelii (assembly GCF_028885655.2). Lineage (NCBI taxonomy): Eukaryota > Metazoa > Chordata > Mammalia > Primates > Hominidae > Pongo > Pongo abelii. The sequence continues at coordinate 91,443,830 of NC_071998.2, read as the reverse complement.
TCTTTTAAAAATATTAAAAAAAGCAGTTAAGAAACACAGAGAGTAATTTGAGACATTTCAAAATATATTTAATAGTGAATAACGTGTACATTATGTGAATTATACCTCAATAAAGCTGTTTTTAAAATATCTATTATCTATCTATCTATCTATCTATCTATCTATCTATCTATCTATCTACCTATCTGTCATCTGTCTGTGAGTTCCAGAAGAGAATAAAGGGAATGATGGAAAAGTGATACTGAAGAAACAGCAGCTGATCATTTCGAAAACTGAATAAAGTCCAGGTTCTCTGAGAGAAAGCTCTAGATACACTCTAGTGAATCTGCAAAATAAATGAGAAACTATTAAAAACTATAACACAGAAGGACAGAATTCATGGATTGGAAGTCCTTCTTTATCCCCTTAGTCTCATGTCCTGCTCCACAAATCACTAGTAAAAGTTTGGTGTATGGGTACACATATATAACTGTATATTTATGCAAATATATTATGCAATTGCTATGCATGTGTTTTTGCTTTGTTTGAATTGATAAAAGGATCATACAATATAACTTCTGTGCAATGTTCTCTTTTCACATAGCAATAAACCATGGGGATCTTTAGGACTCTGTAAGAATCTGTTTTTTTTATTTTAACATTTTCCTTTTTTTAAAATGCTATTTAAAAATAATATTTAATTTTTTTCAATGTCAGAGAAAAATAAAGAGAAACTCATAATCTCATTGTCCAGATACCACTCGTCGATATTTTTTAAATAATAAAAGAAATAAACATTCATAGCTAAGAAACTTTTTTACAGTTTAGAAAAACATAAAAAATTTAAAGATAACGTGATTTTTTTCAGACCTCTGCTTATTTATTTATTATTCCAGGCCTGTTTATACATTTATTAACATATGTTATTTATATGGATTTTTCTTTTGTTTTAAAAAGTTTTTTAAAGTTTTAAAACAAAAGGAATCATTATAACATTGTTCCACATGTTGACTTTTACCTTATAATATAGCGTGGAGATCTTTTCATATTAGCCCGTTTAAAACGATAGTGTTCTTTGCTTTTTAACGGATCCATAATATTTCATAACATGCCATACCCCATATGTAACTACAACCATTTACTATATAGGAGATACATTGTATATAACCACAACCATTGATGTCCTCTGAAGTTCCTTTAATATTTCTCTAAAAGCAAATTTTAAGTTGTTTCCAGTGTTTTGCTCTATAAGCAGTATTCACACTAAACATCCTTGTTCATATATCTCTGTACATCTGTGAAGTTTTCTGTTAGACAGATTTCTAGATTTGGAATTTCCGAGTAAAGGCACATGGGCACTTCAAATTTTGATTACCACTTCCCCCTGCAATTTCCAATCCAGTTTCCCTCTCAAAAACCTGCACCAGTTTACCCTTCTAACAGTGTATCTGAGTGCTTTTTTCTCTATCTTTCATCAATACTGGGTGTTAGCAATTTTTAAAATGTTTGCAGCTAGGTGTGGTGGCTCATGCCTGTAATTCCAGCACTATGGGACGCTGAGGTGGGTGGATCTCTTGAGCTCAGGACTTCGAGACCAGCTTGAGCAACATGGCAAAAACCTATCTCTACAAAAAATACAAAAATTATCTGCACATGCCTGTAGTCCCAACTACTTGGGAGACTGAGGTGGGAGGATAACTTGAGCCTGGGAGGTGGAGGTTGCAGTGAGTTGAGATTGCACCACTGCACTCCAGCCTAGGGGACGGAGTCAGACTCCATCTCAAAAAAAAAAATTTTCCTGCATCATGGATAACTAAAAGTGATATTTTATTATTTTAAATTACATTTTTCTATTTAGTGGCAAGAAGGATATTTCATAAATTTGAATCTGAATTTTTCTTCAAGCCCAATTTTTTGGAGGTTAGTTTTTGAATGCGTGATATGTGTGTGTGTGTGTGTGTGTGTGTGTGTGTGTGTGTGTGTGTGTGTTTAATAGTCTAATACTTGTCTTTTATCTATCACTATATATATTTTTTATCATACCAAAGCTTGAAATTTTTATAAAATCTAATGGTTAATTAATTTGGGGTTTAGTAATTTGCTTGTAAAGGCCCTCTACTTGCCCCCCAAAATATCATTTTATATTTTCTTTCTACAGTTTTTTTTTAACATTTGGATGTAAGGTTGGAATATAAATAAAATTTTTATATCCAAACCCATAGCTAATCATCTCAACACCATCTATTGAATCATATTTTCCTTCACTGACTTGAAATGTCACATTTATCATGTACTAAATATACATATATTTGTATATCTATGCATGCCATATGTGGAGATCTCAGGTTTCCCCCTGCAAGGAGAGTAATTACCAACGGCTCCACTTCTTGCACTCTGAAATCCATCATTGTTTTCACTCTAAGGCCTTACTTCTTATGGGCTGCCCCCACTCAGTGATTGAGCACTGAAGAGACAGAAAGCAAGACTTCCCTGGAAGACAAAGAATTCCTCTGACAGGTGACTTTTGCTCAAAACTTGGATGCTATGCTATGTAGACTGGACCTTATTCTCCAGTCAGTGGAGACCCATTAAAGAGCAGACTGACAGCAAATTGAGCCCCACTTCCACTGTCAGCATGCATAACAGATATCTATAGTACAATTTTCATGATCATAACCATCAGCAAACACTTATTAGGAACCTGCTATGCATATAAGACTCAGATCCAAGTTTCAGAATATTTACATTCTTTTCCAGGATGATAGGAAATGTTGGAGGTAAATGTGATGTAAATGGAAGATTAGAAGCATAGAAAGTAAATGTCACTGGCGGGGTGTGGTGGCTCATGCCTGTAATCCCAGCACTTTGGGAGGTTGAGGTGGGTGGATCACCTGAGGTCAGGAGTTCGAGACCAGCCTGGCCAACATGGTGAAACCCCATCTCTACTAAAAATACAAAAATTAGCTGGGTGTGGTAGCGCATGGCTGTAATCCCAGCTACTAGGGAAGCTGAGGCAGAATTGCTTGAACCCAGGGGGCGGAGGTTTCAGTGAGCTGAGATCCCGCCACTGCACTCCAGCCTGGGCGACAGAGCGAGACTCAGTCCACAAAAAAAAAAAAAAAAAAAAAAGGAAGAAAGATAAAGAAAATAAATGTCACCAAGTTCAAAGAGAAAGAAAACACTATTTGCTGGAGTAGCAGAGGAAGGCTTTCTTGAAGAACTAAAGTTTGAACATGAACCTGAACGATAGGTAGCTCTTAGATGTGGCACAGAAGGTGAGAGGTATTCTAGGCAAAGGGGTTAGCAAAGAGGAAAATCATATTATGACACTAAGGAAAGAATTAATTAAGAAATTAGTTCGTTGAATAGGTGAATTAAAACCAAATAATATTATTTTTTAGACAGCTGGGACTCATAAAGTTTTTTTTTGTAGAAAATGCTGACTTCTACAAAGCAGTGTTTATTTTTTGTTTGTTTATTTATTTATTTATTTATTTATTTTTTGTTGAGACGGAGTCTCGCTTTGTTGCCCAGGCTGGAGTGCAGTGGCGCCATCTCGGCTCACTGCAAGCTCCGCCTCCCGGGTTCACGCCATTCTCCAGCCTCAGCCTCCCAAGTAGCTGGGACTACAGGCGCCTGCCACCACGTCCGGCTAACTTTTTTGTATTTTTAGTAGAGACGGGGTTTCACCGTGTTAGCCAGGATGGTCTCGATCTCCTGATCTCGTGATCCACCCGCCTTGGCTCCCAAAGTGCTAGGATTACAGGCATGAGCCACCGCGCCCGGCCTATTTATTTTTTTTTGAGACAGAGTCTTGCTCTTGTTGCCCAGCCCGGGGTGCAATGACACGATCTCAGCTCACTGCAACCTCCGCGTCCTGGGTTCAAGCGATTCCCCTGCCTCAGACTCCCGAATAGCTGGGATTACAGGTGCCCGCCACCATGCCTGGCTAGTTTTTGTATTTTTAGTAGAGATGGGGTTTCACCAGGTTGGCCAGGCTGGTCTTGAACTCCTGACCTCAGGTGATCCGCCTGCCTCAGCCTCCCAAAGTGCTAGAATTACAGGCGTGAGCCACCAGGTCTGGCCAAAACAGTGCTTAATATTAACTTAATCCAACATTGATGTAGACAGGCTGGAGATCAGCGACAGAGAGAACAGCCTAGTCTGAATGTGCAATTCATTAAGGAACAGATACTGTTTGGCTGTGTGTCCTCACCCAAATCTTGTCGCAAATTGTAATCCCCATGTGTCAGGGGAGGGGCCTAGTGGGAGGTGACTGAATCATGGGTGCGGACATCCCCCTTGCTGTTGCCGTGATAGTGTGCGAGCTCTCACAAGATCCGGTTGTTTGGAAGTGTGTGGCATTTTCCCCTTTGCTCTGTCTTGCTTCTGCTCCGCCATGGTAAGACGTGCTTGCTTCCCCTTCACTTCTGCCATGATTGTAAGTTTCCTGAGGTCTCCTGGTCTCCCAGTCATGCGTCTGGTTAAGCTTATGGAACTTTGAGTCAATTAAACCTCTTTTCTTCATTAATTACCCAGTCTCAGTAGTTCTTTATAGCAGTGTGAGAACAGACTAATACACAGGCACTATGAATGACCAAACTATCAGTTAGGAATCAGGTTTTATGTCATGGCCTAGAAAACCAAGTAATGGTGGCTTAAATAAGAAAGTCCAGAAGAAATTTTTGTCTGAACTAGTGAGGTAGCTCAAGAATTTCATGGGCAGTCTTTTTAGTTCTTTTAGCTGAAGTTCTAAAAGAACTATACACCAAACTATACACCAGCTATACACCAAATTATGTCACCCTCAAATTCATATATTGAAGCCCTAACCTCCAATGTGACTGTATCCAGAGATAGGCTGTTTAGGAAGAAATTAAGATTAAATGAGATCATAAGCATGGGACCCTAAGTCCTATAGAACAGTAGCCTTTTAAGAAGGGGAAGAGAGAGCATTTACAGTTTCAAGTTTTCTAAAGGAAATGTTAAATAGAATGGAGATGGGGAAAATTCTTTTTCCTTCTAGCAGCAGGGAAAATTTTAAAGAAAATAACACACACACACACAAATATATATTCAGCCTTTGATATCTATGGGTTCTGCACCCTCAGATTCAATCAACCTCAGATTGAAACAAAAATTTAAAAGCTTTATATTCAAAATTTGCAAAATGAAGCTGGGTATGGTGGTGCACACTTGTAATGCTGGCTACTTGGGGGGCTGGGGCTGGAGGATTGCTTGAGGTCAAACATTGGAAGCTGCAGTGTATCATGACGGTGCTTATAGGAATAGCTACTGCACTCCAACCTGGATAGCATCTCTTAGAAAAATGCAAAATTAAATGCAAAAGAAATGGGCTGGGCATAGTGATGCATGCCTATAATCTCAGTACTTTGGGAGGCTGAGGTGGGATGATTGCTTGAGCGCAGGAGTTCAAGACCAGTCTAGGCAACATAGTGAGATCCTGTCTATAAAAAATAAATAAATAAAAATAATTAGCTGAATATGGTGGCATGTGTCTGTGGTCCCAGCTACTCTGGAGGCTAAGGTGGGAGGATCACTTGAGCCCGGGAGGTCAAGGCTGCAGTGAGCCATGATCATGCCACCGCACTCCAGCCTGGGTGACATCCAGACTCTGTCTCAAAAAAAGAAAAGAAAAACGTTCAAACAAGGTTTTGTGAAGGTTTGTAGCATTTATACTTCTACAAGCATCAAAGCTTAAAATTACACTAAACTTTTGGAATACCTTGTAAAATGCCCTCCTCTTTTTAAAAGTAGTTACTTGCAGAGCTGTGCTCTATATGCTTTGATCACCAAAGTTTCTTTAATGTAAAGGAAGATTTTGAAGAGCAGTGTTAATTAACATGTAATAAAAGGAATTGGACCCTAACGATAGAAGGTGATATGAACAGCTGTTTTATCATCCTACATGCTACCAAGCTGTAGTTGTCCCATTAAGTCCTGCTATTTAAGAAATAACTTACATAACCCTTAGGAACTCTTACTTCAGGCTTTAAAAGGCAAGGAGCAAATAATTTTAGGAGACTGATAATGTCACCTAAATTTGAAATACTAAAAAGAGGTTAGTGTTCTCAATGTGAAATCTACTTCTCCTGCTTTCTCAAATATAATCCTAGGGATCTTGCTCATAAACAAAGCATTTCTGGGCCAGGAATACTTCCTCTACTATAGCAATACTTCACATCATATTGTGCTGCAATTTCCATCATTTTTAAAGGACAGAGACATAAATGATAAATAGTAGTATAAAAATATTACAATCTACCGCCTCAAAAAAAAAAAAAACCATCGCTTAAGGAGTTCAGAGCTTGGAGATTCAAGTATTGATTGCAGTTTTATTTTGAAAAGAATGCTACAATTTGTGTGGTTTTTATTTCTCATGTTTATATTAAAAGGTAATTAACTATTTTAATTAAAAACACACACACATATATATATTCAGCCTTTGATATCTGCGGGTTCTGCATCCTCAGAGTCAATCAACCTCAGATTAAAAATATTTAAAAATAAATAAAAACAATACAACAATAAAAAATAAATTTTAAAACAATACAGGATACAACTATTTACATAGCATTTTTCTTCTGTGAGGTATTATAAATAACTTAGAGATGATTTAAAGTACACAGGATGGCCGGGCACGGTGGCTCACGCCTGTAATCCCAGCACTTTGGGAGGCCAAGGAGGGCGGATCACTAGTCAGGAGATCAAGACCATCCTAGCCATCATGGTGAAACCCTGTCTCTACTAAAAATACAAAAAATTAGCCGGGCGGCCAGGCGCGGTGGCTCACGCCTGTAATCTCAGCACTTTGGGAGGCCGAGGTGGGCGAATCACTAGTCAGGAGATCAAGACCATCCTAGCCATCATGGTGAAACCCCGTCTCTACTAAAAAATACAAAAAAAAATTAGCCAGGCGTGGTGGCACACGCCCGAAGTCCCAGCTATTCAGGAGGCTGAAGCAGGAGAATCACTTGAACCTGGGAGGCAGAGGTTGCAGTGAGCAGAGATTGCGCCACTGCACTCCAGCCTGACAAAGGAGCAAGACTCTGTCAAAAAAAAAAAAAAAAAAAGTACACAGGATGATACTAGTAGATTATATGCAAATACTACACCATTTTGTATAAGGGATTTAAGCATCTAAGGATTTTGGTATCTTCAAGGCCTGAAACCAATTCCCAAGGATATCAAGGAACAATAATATAATATAATTTGTATTTACCCTTATGTGAGCAGAAGTGATGTGCACCTCCTCCGGCAGATCTTGCCCATAAAAATGTCCCTCTAGTGATTCTTCATATTATTTGTCCTTCCAACATCTTGATACAGAGGAGCTCAGAGGCCATATTTTACATGGCTTTTCTGGTTGATTGTTGCTAGTGTATAGAATAATTACTATTTCAAATAGGTTATATGTGTACATGGACAAAATTTCAAACGATATTAAAGGACACTGTAGTCAGCACTATTCATGCCCATCCAGATCCTCTTTACCAGGCCAGTACACACATTCCTAGGTGCTAAATGTTGTCCCCTAATGATATAGGATTAAGAAGAAATTATTTAGGCACATAGTGAGGGTAAGGAAGTCCTCCGTAAGGTTTTCTTTTTAATGAAAAGCAGCCCCAAAGTCATTTTCTTTTCTAACAGCAGTCTGTAAAATTGAGCAGCAGACATAGACAAGCAAGCTGGAAGCTTGCATGGGTGAATGCTGGCAGTTGTGCCAATAGGAAAAGGCTACCTGGGACTAGGCATGTTGAAAATGGCGGTTCTATGTTCCCTTCTCTTTGCCAGCCACGTGTACAGTAAGGAGCAGGCAACATGGTGTCCGGCCAAATGGAAGGCCCATTTGTATAATAAGATTAGGGTGGAGTGGCCAGCCTTCCCCAAGCGCTGTGTAAATGTCACACCTGGTCTAACCAATCTGTGGGCCCTACGTAAATCAGACACCACCTCCTCATGCCTGTCTATAAAATCCGGTGCACCCTGCCATGGGCCAGAATTCCCACTGGGGGATCCCTCTCTTTCGCAAAAGAGAGCTGTTCTCCTTTCTCTTTCCTTTGCCAATTAAACCTCCACTCCTAAAGTCACTTCTTGTGTGTGTCCGTGTCCTTAATCTTCTTGGTGTGAGACGACAAACCTCAGGTATTTACTCCAGACAATGGCACCGCTTCACTAAGACATAAAGCTACACCTTCCTTTAGAGATTTGCTCTGGCCAAACTTATCCCTCACCCCAAGAGGGCACTCACAGCCAATGATTCATCCAATGTAGGGGTAGAAAGGCCAGCTAGCTTGTCTCAAGTAGAAACCAACTCTTTGTGGCAATTTGTGCTCCTGCTTTTACAGTATGACCAGGTTGAAGTAACACTCTGAGACAATATCCTTGCTTAGCAACTTCTACTTTATTCAGTTTTCCTTACTCCCTGTCTCCTGAAAGCATTTCCTCAATAAACCACATGCATGCTATTTCCTGTCTCAGGTGGTACTTCTACAGAATTTGACCTAAACTGTTACATTGTGAAATGGGATTGTCAGTAAGGGAAGTAAAAGTAACTCTTCCCAACTTGCAATGTCTCCCTAAGAGACATTACAAAAAGAAAGGGAAAAGACTGACACCTACATGTATGCTATATGAAACTGCACATTTTAGTGTACTGCTAGACATAGTGTGCAGATTTCCTCTTGCATGCCAACTGTTGACTATTATATGTTGTGCTGAGAAGGATTCTGAGACCCAGCCTGGGCTCAGTGTGCAAGAGTGCTGATGGAGACGGGATACTTGCTTCAGGCAGGAGATGGAGGTGTGCAGGAGGAGGTGTAGTGAAGGATAATTTCAGTGTAATTTTGCTGTTGAAACAAACCCTTCTATTTTCTTAACATTTCAGGCGCATTTTTGGTGCCAAACACAAGGTGGTAAATTCCTCAGTAACTCAATTTCAAAACAAATGTGGATGTGACATTTCAAAGGCACTACACTGTAGTGGTTAAGAATAGAATTCCATCCCAGGCCACAGGCTCAAAGTTAAATGGCCTGGGATGGAATTCTGGCTCCTCCATTTACAAACTATATGACCTTGAACAAGTTACTTAATCTCAATTTCTAGGTCCATAAAACTACAATAGTAGTATAAAGGTTCACTATAGAATTTTTATAAGAATGAAATAAGTTGATTCATGTAAAGGTAGAACATGTTAATTATTTGATGACTGTAAGCTTTTATTATTTTCATTTAATGATTTCACAATAGTAGAGGCTTGGCCAGTGAGTGATTATTCCTTACTTAAAAAGTTTATTTATCATCATTAGTTATTTATCATAACTGGTTATTTATCATAACTGGTTATTTATCATATTTATCATAACTGGTTATTCATGTTAATTTAAGAAAAAGTCCTTTGTACTGTAGAATTATAACTTTTAGGTGATGAAATACAACTACTTAAACTTTTAAGTGAATATTTAATAAGGCTGGTGATTGACCTTATTATCCGTGATTCATCAGGTTAAGTTTTGGGGGGCTTAATTCCTTCTGGCAATTACAAATGCTAATCACTTTAGGGAAGACAGTAAAAGAGGAAATCAAACTGAGAGATTTAAAATTAGAGGTTGAAACTCTTGGAAATATTGATTAGAAGAAATAACTTTTTAATGGAAGTTCTTTTTCACCTTTGAAAGTCATTTCCAATGTTGATTTACTTATTTCACTATTTTTGACGCCAGTTGAACAACATCTACTCATCAAAAAGTATTTTTTAAATGCCTTCATATCTGGTATTGGTATGATTGCTTTATGAATAGCAAAAGCATGTAATTTAAGGATAGATATACACTATTTATTTTGTGGACATATTTGTACAGTGTGCAAGCTACTTGAAATAATGGTAACAAAGTTGGGTTAATGGGATTTCTACGTGAAAAATTAAATTTTATGGTTCCCAAGAGAAACCAGAAACAATTTGGACTGCTGCTGTCTTAGACATGTGCTAATGTGGCTGTTATCAGTCTGAGGTGGAAGATACTGAGGTACTGCATGAATGGTTTGCATTTAGCAGTGATTTTTTTCAAGCTATATTTAAAATTCCATTATGAGCCAGGCGCAGTGGCTCATGCCTGTAATCCCAGCACTTTGGGAGGCCGAGGCGGGCGGATCATGAGGTCAGGAGATCGAGACCATCCTGGCTAACACGATGAAACCCCGTCTCTGCTAAAAATACAAAAAAATTAGCCGGGCTTGGTGACGGGTGCCTGTAGTCCCAGCTACTTGGGAGGCTGAGGCAGGAGAATGGCATGAACCTGGGAGGTGGAGCTTGCAGTGAGCTGAGATGGTGCCACTGCACTCCAGTCTTAGCGACAGAGCAAGACTCTGTCTCAAAAAAAAAAAAAAAAAAAAAAAAATCCATTATGGTGAATATTTAATTGTAACAAAAAATAGGCTACATTTGCATTAGCCTACCCTAGATGATACCTAATTGGCACACAAATTCCATAGGAAGGCAATATTCCTACTCATTAACTTTCTTTATTTCTTTTTTTCTTTGAGACAGAGTATCACTTTGTCGCCCAGGCTGGAATGCAGTGGCGCGATCTAAGCTCACTGCAACCTCCGCCTCCCCGGCTCAAGCAATCTTCCCACCTTAGCCTCCCCAGTAGCTGGGACTACAGGTGAGCACCAACACGCCTGGCTAATTTTTGTAGTTTTTTTTTTCTTTTTTTTGGTTAGAGATGGGGTTTTGCCACATTGGCCAGACTGGTCTCAAACTCCTGACATCAGGTGATCTGCCCACCTTGGCCTCCCAATGTGCTAGGATTACAGACATGAGCCACCACGCCTGGCCTCCTACTCATTAACTTTCTACGAGAATCCTGTGATGAAATAATTAAACAAATTTCAAGTAAGAGTTTATAGAACCATACACATAAAAGGTAACCATGTGAGATGATGAATATGTTAATTTGCTTGATTGAAGTATTCATTTCACTATGTATATGTGTCTCAAAATTACATGATACACCTTAAACATATACAACTAAAAAAAGTTAATAGATAAATATATTGTGCAAGGGGTCAGTGTGGGTTCAGAAAAACAGTCACAGAAAAATCTAGTTGTATAATGTATTTTAAAAATATTTTGGGGGCGGGGCGTGGTGACTCAAGCCTGTAATACCAGCATTTTGGGAGGCCAAGGTGGGGGATCACTTGAGCCCAGGAATTTTGACACCAGCCTTGGCAACATGGCAAAACCCTATCTGTACGCATAAAAAATACAAAACTTATCCAGGCATGGTGGCACGTATCGGTAGTCCCAGCTACTCAGGAGGCTGAGGTAAGAGGATTGCTTGGGCCCAGGAGGTAGAAGTTGCAGTGAGCTATGATCATGCCACTGTACTCCAGCCTGGGCAATAGAGTGAGATTCTGTTTCAATATGCATTTCTGCTATAATCTTTATTATTTTCACAGGTACCATAATTGACTTTAAAAGGAATATAAGTACTTTCTACCTTAACGGAAGATAGTCTAAATAGTCTCATATATTGGTTGTGTTAGTCATAACAATATCTGTAAAGTTGTAAGTAGCTAAATATCATACAATTGATGAGTAAATTAAATTTCACTTAATAAAGATAATAAATAGATACATTTTTCTATACCAAACAAGGAAACAAGCATTATAATAGAAAGGTTAAGCATTATGTAACAAATAACCCTTGATATTAAAGTAGACTCTCACATAGAGTTTGGCACAAAGTAAGCTCTTGGCAAATGTCAATTTCCTTTCTCTTCTCTCCTCTATATTAATATATTGACTTTCTCTTATTAAATGTGGTATATTTTTGGTTTCTCTAAAGAAACAAAATTTCAGCAAGCATTGATCACACATATGATTACCACCCAGTCTCCCAACTCTCCTGGATGATGTAGGCTGAAGGGAACACAATTAAATGCCTAGGAAGGATGGGAAAGTGAACTACGGTGTAATAGGTACAGGCAATTGTCTCAACCAAGCCTCAGACAAATTGCAGGCAGATCAGGGATTTAAACCTTTCTTCATAATGTAATCTTACTATTTCAAACTACAGATGCTCCTTGACTTATGATGGGGTTACATCCCAATGAATTAATTGTCAATTGAAAACATCATAAGTTGAAAATATGTTTAATATACCTAACATACCAAACATTATAGCTTAACCTAGCCTACCTTAAACGTGCTCAGAAAACTTTCAGCACAGTATTCAATAAATTGCATAAGATTGTCAAAGTCAAATAAAATAGAGAGACTAATTTTAACATGTTTTATTTGGGACACAAGAATTGCAATTCAGGGCATAAACACTGGCGTGGTAGTTTTGGGTATGTCTGAAGAACAAAGGGAAGGTTGGAGGTTTTAAAAAAGGAGAAATGTTATGTATTACTTTGAAAGAAAATTCATAGGGACTAATAAAGTTTTGAGGAGCTGACAGGTTCTGATTGGTGAGTGACAGCAGTGGGTAAAAGGAGTCTAGAGTCAAGTAGGTTGTTTCCTACTGGAGGTTTACTGGAGGTAAACCATCCAGGCTTTAGCATTTGAAAATGTGAGGTTAGACACCACCTGCTCATGCAGATTCAGGAAAATATTAGCAGCTCAACCACCAGGTCTCTTGGGAAGCTGAGTTCAGGCATAGCCCCTTTCACCTGGGGGACAGGGAACCAACTGTTCATAGGCAGGCAACACAAAAAGTGTTCTCAGGTCATTTATTGGACAATCCTGCTTATTCTCCACAGTCCACTCCTTCACTTACAGAAAGTTCTGCATGTTTTTTTCCATCAGAGGAAATAACCTATTCATATCTGAAATAGGAAGAGAGAGATGCTGATTTGCCTTCCTACCTCCCACCCACTTCCTGAGTTGGATATGGTCATGTCAAATTAATTGGCATCTGTTCTCCTCCACAAGGATGAGCCACACTGTTGGTCAGTCACACTCTGCCTAGTTGAAGCCATGACAGTGAATGTGTCTAGATAAAAAAAGCAGAATGCATTTAAGGGCAGGACCTTGAGGAGCACCTATGTTTAGAAGGGCATGGAACAAGAATAAGCTGATGGGGAAAAAAACAAAACAAAACAAAAAACACAGAAAGAGTGGAAGGTATTAAAACCAGCATGTAAAAAGCTATAGGGTGGGTGGGGTGATCAACAGTGTCATATGCTATAGAGAGGAGAAAACTATAAAGACCGAGAAAAGGCCAGATTGGATTTGCTGGTTTTAGGCCTCTAATAAATTTGCAAAGAGAAGTTTTAGTTAACCGGTGGGAATAAAGTCTCCTTGCAGAAAATCATGTAGTAAGCTACAGAAGTGTCAAGATTTTAAGAAATTTGAAGGTAAAGCAGTCATGTTGAGTGTATTTTATAAATTTGTTCATATCTTTTCTTCACCTACCCCCACCAATCCCATCACAGGTATTCATCATCTTTCTTTTTTTTTGAGACGGAGTCTCACTCTGTCGCCCAGGCTGGAATGCAATCGCGCAATCTTGGCTCACTGCAACCTCTGCCTCCTGGGTTCAAGTGATTCTCCTGCCTCAGCCTCCCAAGTAGCTGGGATTACACGCACACGCAACCATGCCCGACTAATCTTTTATATTTTTAGTAGAGACGGATTTCACCATATTGGTCAGGCTGGTCTCAAACTCCTGACCTCAGGTGATCCACCCACCTCGGCCTTCCAAAGTGCTGGGATTACAGGCGTGAGCCACTGTGCCTGGCCAGTATTCATCATCTCTTACCTGGTTTATTAAAATAGTCCTGTTTCTAGTGTCACTCTCTGACTCCCACCCCATGTTAATAATGGTGGCTACGTTGATAGAAAAAATAAACCTCCAAAATTCAGCATCTTAAAGAACAATAAATTCATTTCTCATCTCATTCCAGAGTAAGTTTCTAGGTCAGCAGGTGGTTTTTCTCCATGTAGTGATTCACAGATCCAAACTCCTTCCATCTTAGGCCTTTGCCATTTGCAAGGACATTCGTCTCATTTGCATGATTGAGGCAGGGTCACTATGGCCAGAATTCAGCTGGTGGAAAGGGAAAGCAGGAAAAGGGTCAGCCTGGTCTTAAGTGCTGGCGTGGAAGTGGTGTGCATCACTTCCATCACTTCCATCTTACATTCCGTTGGCTAGAACATGCTCACATGGCCACACCTAACTTAAGAGGATGCTGGGAAACGTCAGCTAGCTATATGCTCAGGAAGGAAAGGAGGCTGGATTTGGATAGACAGCTCTCAGTCTCTGCCATCCTCTCTGGGCCTTGTTCATCCTCCACACTGCTGACAAGCTAGCTACCTGATTCCCCAATCTGATCATGTCATTTCCCTGTTAAATAAAGAACAAAATTCAGTGGTTTCTATAATTGAACAACAAACAATTATTGAGCATCTACTGTGTGCTGAACACTGTAGATACAATGGAAACAAAAAGAAAGATTCTGCATTTGTCTACTTGAAGCTTATAGAGGAGCTGGAATTCTGGAAATCATATGTAATTCCTCATTGTCTCTCACCCCTATACCCAAGCCATCATAAAGACCTGTGAATTTTCCTTTCATTCAGAGTACTACTCTGGACCGGGCACAGTGGCTCACACCTGTAATCCCAGCAATTTGGGAAGCAGAGGTGGGTGGATCACCTGAGGTTAGGAGTTTGAGACCAGCCTGGCCAACATGGCAAAACCCCGTCTCTACTAAAAATTAAAAATTAGCTGCAATGTGGTGGCATGCACCTGTAATCCCAGCTACTCGGGAGGCTGAGGTAGCAGAATCACTTGAACCCAAGAGGCAGAGGTTGCTGTGAGCTAAGATCACACCACTACACTCCAGATGGGAGACAGAGCGAGATTTCATCTCAAAAAAAAAAAAAAATACTATTCTGTACCCCTCCTCCCTGTTTCCCCCAAGTGTGGCCACCCTAGATATTTCTTTAAAATCCTAAATGGCATAGCTTTTACATAACCAGAAGTTTAGAAGACGTTATCAAATAACCCATGAATGTGCAGTGTGTCAGGGGAAATGGAGCATTTAAACTAGTTTGTTGGTATTATCTATTTTTATATTTATTCTCATTCGGCTCCTGCTTGAAGCTGTGTGGGAAACCTTTTCTGTAAATGCTATCTGATCCCTTTTCTTTCATGTAGTGGCTAAGCTCATTATCTGTGCTTGGTGGTCCATGAGATTTCCCTCTTTATCCTCAAAACAAACTCCCTGTAGCTTCAGTTGCTTGAATGGCTTTCTACTCCTAGTCACCAACATATCCCTCAGTAAAACAGTAATTTTATTTTTGAAAAGCTTATTTAACATCTAATGTGGGCATCGTATAGTATTACATATTTTGGGGTGCCCATAGCATCCTTCGTGGAAAATGCTTTGGCAGTGGCTGGCGCCTGGTTTGGAAAAGAGCAAGATATCTGTATTATTTCCCTATTGCTGGTGTAACAAGATATCACAAACATAGTAGCTTAAAGCAATACCCATTTATTCTCTCACAGTTGTGCAGGTCACAAGTCTGAAACTATGTTAAAAAGTTTGCTTAAGTACATAATAATAATAAACTCCAATTAACATGATTTGTTCTAGTTATGAGATTGATTTGCAAACTCAGTCTGCAGTAAGAAAGACAAGATAGCATTGTAAGTAAAAAGACCCCAAACCCAGCAATATCACTTACTAGTTGTGTGGCCTCGATTAAGTTACTTAACCTCTCTTAGCCATGTATCATATATTGCTGTATAATAATAATGTCTAAATCACAGAATCATTATAAAAATATATGAAAGTACAGGTAGCAAAGTATATGTAAAAACTGTTGGCATAAACTAAATGATCAATAAACACTAAATAAGTAAATTTAAACATAAATGAGATGGGCCGGGCGCGGTGGCTCATGCCTGTAATCCCAGCACTTTGGGAGGCCGAGGCGGGTGGATCACCTGAGGTCAGGAGTTTGAGACCAGCCTGGCCAACACAGTGAAACCCCGTCTCTATTATAAATACAAAAAACTAGCCTGGCGTGGTGATGCATGCCTGTAGTCCCAGCTACTCGGGAGGCTGAGGCAGGAGAATCACTTGAACCCGGGAGGCAGAGGTAGCAGTGAGCTGAGATCACACCACTGCACTCCAGCCCAGGCAACAGTGTGAGATTCTGTCTCAAAAAAAAAAAAATTAATTTTGCCTATTCGTTAAATTCATATAAATGGGAACATACAGTATGTATTCTTTAGTATCTGGCTTCTTTTGATCAAAATCATGTCTGTGATATTTTTCCACATTGTTGTGTGTTTCAGTTGTTCATTCTTTTATATTGCTGAGTAGTATTCCATTGCGTGAACATACCACGATTTGTTGATTAGTTTTCCTGTTGATGAACATTTGGGTTGTTTCTGGTTATGAACAAAGATGCTATGAATACTTCTGAACAGAACTTGTAAATTTAATTTTTTATTTATCTTGGGTAAATGCCTAGTAGTGGATTGCTGGATCATAAGGTAAGTGTAAGTTGAACTTGATTAGAAACTGAAGAACAGCTTTCAAAAGTGTACATACCATTTTATAGTCATAACTATAAAATGTAAGCAAAATATAAGACTATCAGAGTTCCTGTTACTCTTCCTCCTTGCTACAATTTGGTGTCATATTACATGACAGAGGCTGTGCCTAATAATTCTCTCTCTTTTTCTCTCCCATGTCATCCTCACCAGGACTCAATAAATAGGCATTAGTGTCACCAAAATTTTATAGATGAGAAAATGAAAGCACAGAAATATGAAATAATTTGCCCAAGGTCACACAACTTTCAAATTGTGATGCAGGGAATTTTATCTGGTAGCCTTCCTTCAGTACTGCTTTTGTTACAGGAAAGGGGTACCAATCCAGACCCCACCAGAGGGTTCTTGGATTTCATGCAAGAAAGAATTCATGGCAAGTCCATACAGTAAAGTGAAAGCAAGTTTATTAAGAAAGTAAAGGAATAAAAGAATGGCTACTCCAGAGACAGAGCAGCCCCGAGAGCTGCTGATTGCCAATTTTGATCGTTTTTTTTCTTGATGATATGCTAAACAAGGGGTCAGTTATTCATGCCTCCCCTTTTTAGACCATGTAGGATAACTTCCTGACATTGCCATGCCATTTGTAAACTGTCATGGCACTGGTGGGAGTGTAGCAGTGAGGACGACCAGAGGTCACTCTCATCACCATCTTGGTTTTAGTGGGTTTGGGCTGGCTTCTTTACTGCAACTGTTTTATCAGCAAGGTCTTTATGACCTGTATTTTGTGCTGACCTCCTATCTCATCCTGTGACTTAGAATGCCTTAACCATCTAGGAATGGAGCCCAGTAGGTTTTAGCCTCATTTTACCCTGCTCCTAATTAAGATGGAGTTGCTCTGGTTCAAACACCTCTGAGACACTTTCATTCATTATACATTACCTCTTCAGGTAGAGCTTTTACTTACAGAGATAGTTATAATATATATTGTAACTATAGTGTATCTATTACATAATCTATTTACTTCACTCTACTGTACAAATGAAAATAACTGCCCTAAATAGATAATTTTATTAATTTGGCACTTGTGCCCTTTGCTCTTCCTAAATTTCCTGGTTATTTTTCAGACCTTTGGATGCTTAGGTGTATATTTCCAACCTAGGTCATGGATGATTCCAAAGGAGAAAGGATAATTGAAGAACAGCTCTTGCATAGGGTAGGGTAACAGTACTCTTAGGTCTTCTCTCAACTTCAAACATCTGGTTTACTGCTTGCCTTAGTCCATTTTCTATTACTTATAACAAAATACCTGAAAGTGAGTAATCTATAAGAAATGAAATGTATTTCTTACTGGTCTGGAGGCTGGGAAGTCCAAGCAGGAAGGGAAACATCTGGTGAAAGCCTTCTTGCTGGTGGAGACTCTCTGAAGAGTCCTGAGGCAAAGCAAGGTATTATATGGGGAAGGGGCTGAGTGTGTTAACATGCTAGCCCAGGTCTCTCTTCTTCTTCTTATAAAGTGTATTAATCTATCTACCCAATGGGTTCATTTTTCCCACTGCCCAGAAAGAGCTGATTTATGAAGACAGGTGAATTGCAACAGAGAAAAAGTTTAATTGACACAGAGCTGGCTGAATGGGGACCAGAGTTTATTATCACTCCAATCAGCCTCCCCAAAAATTCAGAGGCCACGGTTTTTCAAGGATAGTTTGGTGGGCCAGGGAATGGGTACTGCTGACTGGTTGAGGATGCAATCACTGGGTTGTGGAAAATGGTCCTTGTGTATGTGGAATCTTCTTCTGGGTGAGGCCACAGGACCATTGTTGAGTCTGGGTGGAGCCATTGATCAGAAATGCAAAAACCTGAAAAGATATATCTCCAAAGGGCAGTCTTAGGTTCTACAATAGTGATGTTATCTGCAGGAGTAATTGGGGAAGTTGCAAATCTCGTGACCTCCAGAATAATGGCTGGTAATTGTTTACATCTATAACTTAGCAGAATTCAGGCTCCTCTCATCCTAACCTGGTGGTCTTTCATTAGTTTTACAAAGGCAGTTTGGTTTTGGGGAACGGTTATTATCACTGGAACTATACACTGTCTTCCAAAGTTAGCTTGGCCCAAGCCCAGGAATGATTGAGGGCAGTTTGGAAGCTAAAGAGAAGATGGGGGTTGGTTAGATCAGATCTCTTTTACTATCATAATTTTCTCACTGTTATATGCAAAGGCAGTTTCAAATTCATTTATCTATGAATGAATTCATCCATTAGTGAGGGTAGAGCCTTCATGATCCAGTCACCTCTTAAAGGGTCCACCTCTCAATAATGCCACATTGGGGATTAAGTGTCGATATGAGTTTTGGAGGGGACATTCAAACCATAGCACTGCTAAAAAGAAAATAGCTACTATATAAAGGAAGTATCTGTGAACTATTTACTACAGAAAAGTTAGCTTACTTATTTTGTAACTATTAGCCCTTGTAATCATATTTCATACAAAAGAGCAAGGGGTATAGAAAGAGAAAAAAATAAGTTTGAAATTTTTTTTTCTGGCTTCAGACCACAACTGATATAAATGTGCATGTACTTGTGAGTGTGCGAATGTGTGTATGTTTATGTGTATATATATGGTAAATATATACTAAATTATACACTATATAATTTATTATATACTATATAGTAATACATATACTAAATTATATACTATATAATTTACTATATACTATATATTTACTAAACTGTTTTTTTTTTTGAGATGGAGTTTTTTGCTCTCGTTGCCCAGGCTAGAGTGGCGCAATCTTGGCTCACCACAACGTCTGCCTCCCAGGTTCAAGCAATTCTCCTGCCTCAGCCTCCCAAGTAGCTGGGATTACAGGCATGTGCCACCACACCTGGCTAATTTTGTATTTTTAGTAGAGACGGGGTTTCTCCTTGTTGGTCAGGCTGGTCTCAAACTCCTGACGTCAGGTGATCCGCCTGCCCCGGCTTCCCAAAGTCTTGGGATTACAGGTGTGAGCCACTGCGCCCAGCCAATAATTGTAATTCTTATGCTATTGTAAATACTGATATCAACAAATTCCCTTGATATGAGAATTTGTTGATATTAGTATTTACAATAGCATAAGAATTACATATAGTTATTTGTTAATTCATTACAAGGCATAAAAAATATGGCCCAGGTGAATCACCTGAGGTCACGAGTTCAAGACCAGCTTGGCCAACATGGTGAAACCTAGTCTCTATTAAAAATACAAAAAAATAAGCCAGGCATGATGGTGAGCACCTGTAATCCTAGCTACTTGGGAGGCTGAGGTGGGAGAATCGCTTGAACTCGGGAGGCGGAGGTTGCAGTGAGCTGAGATCGTGTCACTGCACTCCAGCCTGGGTGACAGAGCGAGACTCCTTCTCAAAAAAAAAAAAAATGTATACCTATATCTATATCTACATGCCCCAGGAAATGTCCTTAGTCTCTTGTGAGTCTACTTGTATTAAAAAAATTATATTATGGAAAATTCTACACACAAAAATAGAGAATGAACCCCCACATTCCTATCCTCCAGCTTTGACAATTATTAGCTTGTGGATAAACGTGTTTTATCTCTACTCCACTGTTAAGGACTGAATGTTTGTGTCTCCCCCAGATTCACATGTGGAAGCTCTAACCCCCAATGTGATAGTATTAGGAGGTGGGGCCTTTGGGAGGTGACTGGGTTTAGCTGAGGTCTTGATGGTGAGGCCTTCATGATGAGATCAATGTCCTTTTAAGAAGAGGATCATGTCCTTTTAAGAAGAGGAGGAGACTAGAGTTCTCTCTCTCTCTCTCTGCCTCTGTGTCTCTGTGTGTGTGTGTGTGTGTGTGTGCCATGTGAGGATACAGCAAGAAGAAGCCTGTCCATAAACTGGAAGAGGGCCCTCACAACACACGAAATCTTCTGGCACCTTGATCTTTCACTTCCCATCCTCCAGAGCTGTGTGAAACTAAATGTTCGTTGTTTGAGTCACCCAGTCTATGGAACTTTGTTATAGCAGCCTGAAATGACTAAAAACCCCTCCCAGTCCCCTTCCGCTCAGGGATATTTGAAGAACATTTCAAACCATCGCTTCATATTATTATTTCATCCACAAATATTTCAGTATGTAAGTCTAAAAGATAGAAACTCTTTTTTAAAAAATAATTATCTTTATCATTATCCATGATTTCTTAATATTATCAAATATCCAGTGTTCATATTTCCTAGGTTTACATATAGACAAAGACTCTCTCTTTGACTAAAACTTCAGTCAGCCTCCTGAGTCTTTTCTGACTAGGCCTAAACTTGGGCTTCCCTCTCTGTCTGTGTAGAAGCCAGTTGGAGCAAGAATCCTACAAAGTCAGTTCAGTGAAAATTCCTCACCCTTGGTATGTGACCACTCTTGATATATTACCACCCTGGTCTGCCTTCAGCAATAATCCTGTAAAGTCTGTTTAGCCAGAAACTTCTTATCCTTGCTGTTTCTTCTTAGTAATTTTCCATCCACTGACCCCATCCTGATCTTTGGTTATAAATCTCCACTTGTCCTTGCTGCAGTCAGAGTCAAGTGTAAGCTCTCTCCTCCAATGCAAGACCTTGCTGCAGTGGACCCTATACCTATCGCCATGGTCACCCCTGAATAAAGTCTGCCTTATCATCTTTAATAAGTGTCATGGGCTAGATGCAGTGGCTCACGCCTGTAATCCCAGAACTTTGGGAGGCCAAGGCGGGCAGATCACGACGTCAGGAGATCAAGACCATCCTGGCTAACAGGGTGAAACCCCGTCTCTACTAAAAATACAATAATTTGGACGGGAGTGATGGCACATGCTTGTAGTCCCAGCTACTTGGGAGGCTGAGGCAGAATCGCTTGAACCCTGGAGACGGAGCTTGCAGTGAGCTGAGTTCGCGCCACTGCACTCCAGCCTGGGCGACAAAGCGAGACTCTGTCTCAAAAAAACAAAAAAGTGTCATGAGTAATTTTTTCTGTATAAATATACATATTTACAGTTTCTTTGTTTGAATCAGGATTCTTAGAAAGTCCATACATTATATTAATAATTCACTGATATATCACTTAAGATTCTCCTCATCTGTTGCTTCCTACTCAATCTCTTTTTATTCCTTCAAAATGACTTTTTAACAGAAATCAGGTTGTCTTGTTGAGTTTCCTACATCCAGATTTTACTGACTGCTTTGCCACAGTGTAGTTTAATATGCTCCCCTGCCCTTAATTTCCATAAATTGGTAGTTAGATCTCGGCTTGATTAAATTCAGTTTTGATTTTTATTTTTTGGTGGGGGGGGCAAGACTTTTTAAAAAGTATATTGTGTACTTTAATAAGAAGGTTCATAATGTCTGCTTGACTCTTTGTGATTTAAGAAGCTATTGATGGTCATTGCCCAGATCCATTTGGTTTACTAAGGGTTGCAAAGTGGTGATGTTTTAATTCTATCATTCCCTCTTCATGTATTAGCTGGAATATTTCTACAAAAAGCAAATTGCCCTTATTAACTTTTTCCACTGAAGATTTCCCCATATCTTTAAATATACTTTTAAAATACTGTGTTTAAAAGTTGTAGGCCAGGCGCGGTGGCTCACACTTGTAATTGCATGCCTTTGGAAGGCCCAGGTGGGAGGATTGCTTGAGTCCAGAAGTTCAAGACCAGGCTGGGCAATAGAGTGAGACCTGTCTCTACAAAAAATAAAAAATAAAATTAGTGGAGTGTGGTGGCATGTACCTGTAAAGTACCAACTACTTGGGAGGCTGAAGTAGGAGGATCACTTGAGCCTGAGAGGTCAAGGCTGCAGTGAGCCATGATCATACCACTGTACTCCAGCCTGGAGAACAGAGTGAGATGGTCTCAAAAAAAAAAGTTGTAGTGTTTTCATTCTTAAGTATGTACCATATTTTATATATCCATTCCCTAACTGCTGGAGATATATAATGTTTCTGATTTTTCACTCTGTAAACATTGATGGGATCAACATTCTTATATATTTCTTATACATAAATCTTTATTTAGATATCTGGTTATTCAATTAGAATAGAATCCTAGCAGTGGAAGTCCAAAGGATAAACAGTTTTGTAGCTTCTTACTAAATATTAAAATGTTTCTTCCTGAAAAGTGCCAGTTGACTTCCTCTACCAATGAGAGTTCCTGTTTCCCTAAATCCTTACCATTCTCACATGTTTAATGTGTTTGTGTTCCATGTTTTATGTGAACTGTAAATGGTAACAAGTGAATTAGGAATGTATCTACTATACACTGAGAAAATTTAAGGTTTGATATTTTATTTTATAGAGTACAGAGAAATAACACAAAGCAATTGCTCACATATGAGAAAATAAAAAATTAATCTGTAGAATTTCAAAACCATAAAGAACTATTGAGCTACTTGGTAGGTCTCATGTTTATTCATCTATTGTTTTCAGGAACTAATGGTTATTATAGTGTGTGTGTGTGTGTGTGTGTGTGTGTGTGTGTGTGTGTGTGTGTGTGTGTGTGACTTATTTTTCTAAAAATTTTGAAGTAATGTTTTTAAAATGTAAATTTCAGACTATAACTGTAATATGCTAATAGCAAAATACTGCTCTGAGGAATAGCATTTTAGAAATAATGCTCCAGGCTCGCAATTGTCATTTTGTAATTTAAAAGTTTTCTTTAGTTGAGTATAATAAGGAAGGTTATTGTATTAGTTCCTTTTCACACTGCTATAAAGATACTACTTGACACTCAGTAATTTATAAACAAAGGAAGTTCCATTGACTCATAGTTCCACGTGGCTGGGGAGGACTCAGGAAACTTACAATCACGGTGGAAGGGAAAGCAGGCACCTTCTTCACAAGGTGGCAGGAGGGAATGTGAGTGTGTGAAGGAGGAACTGTCAAACACTTATTAAATCATCAGATCTCATGAGAACTTAGTCACTATCGTGAAAACGGCAAGGGGGAAAACACCCCCACCATGATCCAATCACTTCCCTCCCTCGACACATGGGGATTACAATTCAAGATGAGATTTGGGTGGGGACACAGAGCTAAACCATATCAGTTATCCTATTTCTTTTCTGGAAAATTTAGGAGTTTTGAGATCTGGATCAGAATGTAACTTTACAGATTAATAAATATGTATGTCTCTGTGCCTTACTTTCCTTAGGACTGAAATTCAGCTGGGAGGCACTAGGACAGCTATTTTGGTAGCTGAAAGCTGGCCTCAGTGCTGATTGTTGCTGGGCCACACTAGCTGTTAAACCTTTTGAGTGTCATCCTTCTGATAAGAATATCAACCTGGTAGTTTGCAGCTTCTTACTTTTGTTGTGGGTTCAAGGATGCCTATCTAAATCCTAATAAAGTCTGTGTAGGATCTGGAAGGTAGCAATTTAACCTCTGATGATTACATGACTTTTACAAAAAGAGCTGTAAAAGGATGTGCTTCCTTACTTAAGTGGTCTATTTGCTTTTTAGCTTTTCAGAAGAGATAACTGGGAAGTTTACTACTTAAGATGAGTCTTCTACAGAGTTTTGTAATGGGACTTATGGATTTACTATTGTCTCAAGTTCTGGGAAATGATAAAATATGCATTTAAATATCAATTCTTGAGCTGGGTGCAGTGGCTCATGCCTGTAATCCCAGCACTTTGGAAAGCCGAGGTGGGTGGATCACCTAAGGTCAGGAGTTTAAGACCAGCCTGGCCAACATGATGAAACCCCATCTCTACTAAAAATACAAAATTACTTGGCTGTGGTGGCACATGCCTGTAGTCTCAGCTATTCAGGAGGCTGAGACATGAGAATTGCTTGAACTTAGGAGGCAGAGGCTGCACTTAGCCGAGATTGTACCACTGCACTCCAGCCTGTGTGAGACAGAGTGAGACTCCATTTCAAAAATAAATAAATAAATAAAATAAAAATAAAAATAAATTCTTGTTGTAAAAAACTGGTGAAATCCAAATAAGATCTGTACCTGAGTTAATAGTATTGTACCAACTGCAATTTTCTGGTTTTGACAATATACTATCGATAGAGGCAAGAGGCAGACAAATGCCTAGGCAGATAAAAAAGGGTCTCTGGAGAATCTCTGACCTGCTTCACAAATGTTTACACTAGATATTTTTGTGCAGATAAGGAAACCTGCACAAGGTCTTGTCAGGGCATGCCCGCAATGGACTGGAGGATTGGGGTGGAGCCACCAGGAGTTCACACCTTACGCAGGGGAGCAGCCTGTCTTCTTCAGCTCATGTGTGGCAGCCTGGTATTCAATCTATGAGGTTGGAGCCTGCTGGCGCAACCTTCTCTTTTTGCTGACAGCTTTCTTTTCACTTAAAAAATTCCACCCTCCTCACCCTTCAATGTGTCTGCATGCCTAATTTTTCCTGGTCATGAGACAAGAAACCTGATTTAGCTGAACTAAGGAGCAAAAAATCCTGCATCACTATGGTTTTGTAACATATTAGGAAAAGCTGGATGAAGAGTACAAGGGAACTTGCTGTACTATTTTTGCAAATTCTTGTGACTCAAACTGTTTAATAATATAATATTTAAAAAACAACAACCAATGCTTGACATGAAGGTGTTAAATATTATTTTCTTTTACATTTCGTTAACCAGACATTTATTTATTTATTTATTTATTTATTTATTTTTTGAGACAGAGTCTCACTCTGTTGCCCAGGCTGGAGTGCAGTGGTGTAATCTCAGCTCATTGCAACCTCCATCTCCTGGGTTCAAGCAATCCTCATGTCTCAGCCTCCTGAGTAGCTGGGATTACAGGCGAGCACCACCACACCTGGCTAATTTTTGTATTTTTAGTAGAGACAG
Source organism: Pongo abelii (assembly GCF_028885655.2). Classification (NCBI taxonomy): domain Eukaryota; kingdom Metazoa; phylum Chordata; class Mammalia; order Primates; family Hominidae; genus Pongo; species Pongo abelii. Next base: position 91,418,493 of record NC_071998.2, on the reverse strand, counting down.
GGTTTCACCATGTTGGCCAGGCTGGTCTCAAACTCCTGACCTCAAGTGATCCACCCACCTTGGCCTCCCAAAGTTCTGGGATTACAGGCATGAGCCACCATGCCCAGCCTGTTAACCAGACTTTTAATCATCTCTTTATGGTATTTACATGTTCCTCTTTCTTTCCTTCTGATCCTTCCAAGTCACTAATAACTTTCTGACCTGTTATTTTTCACACTTTTCTCTATGTTTATATAATAGCCTACAAATAAATAAATACATATATTGATGTTTACATTTTCATTTATTTCATAATAATGTGATTAAATTGTATATACTTCCCTGCAGATTGTTTTTCTTACTTGAAAATACATTGTGAAAAATCTCTTCAATTTACTTGGTATAAATGGAACTCTGTCCTTTTATTGGCTTCATTGTAGTCAATGAATCACACAGCTTATTCAACCGTTCCCCTACTAATTGGTGTTTATTTCCGTCACAGTGTTTTGCTACTCAAATATTTTTATATTAAATATTTTAGAAGTGTGTATTTTGGACTGATGCTTTTATATCTGTTGGATAAATTCTTAGGGATTTATCTGTGAGATTACTAGATTGAAATAATATGATTTAAATATTTTTAAAGGTATTTTCAGACTTCTTTCCTAAATGGCTTCACTATTTCATATTTTCAGCAGTGAAATAGGGCATACTTTTTCCTGCATCCCTACCACTAGTAGGTGTTATATCTAATCCATGCTTTGTGTGTTCATAGAAGTTATATTTCACTAACATATTAATTTATGTTTCCCTGACAAACAGTGAGATCCAGCAGCCTTGCAATGTTTATTGATCCTTTGGATTTTTTGTAAATTGTTATTCATAACTTTTGCCCTTTTTCTACTAGATTGTTTTTGCCATTTTCTTGATAATTTGCAAGAGCTCCTAATATATTACATATATTAATTATGTATCTTTCATATGTATTGCTAGTATTTCCTCTATTTTTTGCCTTTTGTCTATGTTTATGATATCTTTTGCTATACCACCTTTAATTTTTTTAATGTTGTGAAATATGTCTATATTTTTCTTTACTGTCTTCTTAGTTTCCTTTTTTTTAGAGTCTTTCCAACTCCCAAATTACACATGCATTATGTAATTTTTCTGATGCTTTTGTTATTTTATTTAGTTGTTTTACATTCATATAGATCTGATGTACTGATTATTAAGCTATCATCATTCAGCTTCAAATCCACCCTTCTGTATTCTGCTTTGCGATGTGGGTCTTGGACGCTGCAAACCACATTTCTGCTTTGCCAGCTGGTTCCCTGCTAAGCCCTGCCAATGGGAGGCAGGAGAGGGAGACTGGGTGGATAAAGGAAGAATACAGGGCTTGATCTTTTTTGTCTTTTCTTTGTTCCTGTCAGCATCACTTAAGCAAAGAATCTTCACACAGTAGTAACTTGGTTCTAGAGTGGCAGTGGGTTTCAGTCTGTGGTTTTTCCAATTCTTGCAGAAACATCCTCATTGCACTCCCTTAGAAATGCCAGCCAATGGGCGCCCCACCTGTCCATGCTTTCAGCGATCTGACTTCCAGTTCAATGAGCCCCATCTCCAACCTTCTAAGTTTTTTTTTTTTTTTTTTTTTCTGAGACGGAATTTCGCTCTGTCACCCAGGCTGGAGGGCAGTGGTGCAATCTTGGCTCACTGCAAGCTCCACCTCCTGGGTTCACACCATTCTCCTGCCTCAGCCTCCCGAGTAGCTGGGACTACAGGTACCCGCCACAACACCGGGCTAATTTTTTGTATTTTTAGTAGAGATGGGGTAACAACCTTCTAAATTTTAATAATCCCCACTCCTTCCCTTTGTTCTCCCAGTCCTATGGGTAGTAGCTGCTTTGTACATTTTCCCTATGATATCTCAGTGTCCTCTTTCTGCCTTTTTATTCCCTGAGCTCCTAGTTAACAATTCTTTATATTAAATCCTCTCTGTTAAAATAGCTGGTATGGTTTCTGCTTCCTGCCTGGGCCTTGAGTGTTACTGTTGAATTTGTCAGTCTTTTCCTTTAGGATTTTTGCATGTTGTGACATGCTTTTTGATGTTGGGAATTTTTTCACAGATGCCAGTTTTTTTTTCTCTTTAAATGGCTAATTAATCGTCCCAAGAGCATTTATTGTCTACTTCATCTTTCCCTACTGATTTTAAAATATGTTTTGATATATAGAACTTTAAAATTTTTGTATAGTCAAACTTATCAATTCATCCTTTATGATTTTTTTTTTTGTTTTGGTGTTACTGATAAAAAGGATAAGTTCAGTCCCATTTCTCTGTGTCATGTCCTTACTTACCTTCCACCATGAAATGACCTTTGCTACATGTTGGCACCATGCTCTTGAACTTCCCAGCCTCAAAAACTGTGAGCCAAGTAAACTTCTGTTCATTACAAATTACCCAGTGTATGATAGTCTGTTATAGCAGCAGACAGTGAACTAAGACACACTGGAGTTCAGACAATAATCATGCCTGTTTTCTTTCCATGTTCTTGTACTATATTATACTGCCTCACTTAGCATAGTAGTTTTCAACATTTAAAAAATTGAGATTCACTGTACGAATATATTTTGCGGCCAGGCGCGGTGGCTCATGCCTGTAATCCCAGCACTTTGGGAGGCCAAGGTGGGCAGATCACCTGAGGTCAGGAGTTCGAGACCAGCCTGGTCAACATGGTGAAACCCTGTCTCTACTAAAAATACGAAAATCAACTGGGTGTGGTGGCACGTTTCTGTAATCCCAGCTACTTGGGAGGCTGAGGCAGGAGAATTGCTTGAACCTAGGAGGCCAAGGTTGCAGTGAGCCGAGATCGCACCATTGCACTCCAGCCTGGGCAATAGAGCAAGACTCCGTCACACACAAAAAAGGAATATGTTCTGCTCTGTCAGTGAGTATATATACACGTTTCTATAAAATTGAAACAAAATTTTCACAAAATAATATTTGTGGCAGAGATTTTTACTACTTACAACTTCCAAGAAGCCTCCTTAAATGGAGGTTTCAATTTTCCTTTTCCTTTCCTTTCTTTTACTTGCTGACTGAAAAGTGGGCATGATGGCTTGAGCTAGAATTGCCACTTTGAAGCATGAGATGACCTTGAGAATGGAACAAGAAAGAAGCAGTCTGAGTGAGGACTTCCTGGAATGGAGCCACTTGATGCTTAGTCTGCCTACATTTGAAGTTTAACATGAAAAATCAGTTTGTTGTTTTGTGTTTTACTATTACTCCCGACCAAAGTTAATGCTTACAAATACATTTTCTGTAGCGTTTATGCCAATTTACACTTCTGCCAATAATGTATGAGTGCTACTTCTCCACAGCTTCACTACAGGTATGTTGTCAAACTTTTGGATTTTGACAATCTTGAAAGTGAGAAAAAATATCTTTTAATTTGCATTTCTCTTATTATGAGTCAGGTTAAACAGCTTTTAGTATGCGGAAGGGTCATTCATTATATTTCTTTTTCTGTTGTTTGAAGTAACTTTAGATGGATTAAATTTAACAGAGTTTAATTGGGCAAATAATAATTTGTGAATTGGGGAGCCCCTTGAACCAGAATAGGTTAAGACAGACTCCAATGCTGCCACATGGCCAGAAAGGATTTATGGACAGAAAAAGGAAAGCAACGTACAGAAGTAGAAATGAGGTACAAAAACAGCTGGATTAGTTACAGCTTGGCATTTGACTTATTTGAATACTGAACAGTTGGCTATCTATGAGTGGTTAAAATATGGCTTCTGTGATTGGCTGAGACTTGGCTACTTGTTACAAAAGTCGGTTTCAGTCTGTTTACATGTCCAGTTAGGTTATGGTTCAATATGTACAGAAAAACCTTTAGGCTGGACTTAGAAGGAAGCAGCTTTAGACTAAATTTAATTTAACAATTGCCACCTCTTGGTCAACCTCTTCACCTCTTAGTCAACTTCTCAATTTTGAGAGGTTGACCAAATTTTTAGGCATTGATGTCACTCTGTCCCCATTGTGATGTTCTTATTTGGTCTCAAATCCCTCTGAGAGATAGTAGAACAGCGGGCTTTGTAAGATGAGAACATGGACTTCAGCTTCAGGTTACTTTTTTTTTTGAGACAGTCTCACTCTGTCACCCAGGCTGGAATGCAGTAGTACGATCTTGGCTCAATGCAATCTCCACCTCCTGGATTCAAGCAATTCTCCTGCCTCAGCCTCCTGAGTAGCTGGGATTACAGGCGCCCACCACTATACCCAGCTAATTTTCGTAGTCTTAGTAGAGACAGGGTTTTGCCATATTGGCCAGACTGGTCTTGAACTCCTGACCTCAGGTGATCCAACTGCCTTAGTCTCCCAAAGTGCTGGGATTATAGGAGTGAACCACTGCACATGGCCACTTTTTTTTTTAATAAGGGTTATAGCAGAGGGGCCTCCTTGTGCTTGAATCTCTTGTTTTCAGGAGAAAACAAAACCTACTCTATGTTAGGATCTATTTGTTTCCTTAAAGTTTTAGTTTAATTCTGTTGTATTTAGTATGAGTGACTTCATTTTGGCTTGGCCTGATCTGTTGGCGCCTAGTGTATGAGCTCAGTCCTAAACAATGGCCTCCCATAATTTTGTTAAAAAATTTCCCCCTTGTGGTCAGGTTCTCACTTAGGTAAGACCAAAATTTAGGGTCACTCTCAGTTACCATCATTTTGGGTTTCTGGCTTCAGCATGTCATTCATACGTTATGGCAACTTCACGATCATACTTTTTTTTGAGTTTTTGTCATCCTAGTCAGAGAGGGGCTGATATGGTTTGGCTGTGTCCCCGCCCAATTCTCACCTTGAATTGTATTAATCCCCATGTGTCAAGGGTGGGGCCAGGTGGAGATAACTGAATCATGGGGGCAGTTTCTCTCATATTGTTCTTGTGGTAGTGAATAAGTCTCATGAGAGCTGATGGTTTTATAAATGGGAGATCCCCTGTACAAGCTCTCTTGCCTGCTGCCATGTAAGATGAGAATTTGCTCCTCATTAGCCTTCTGCCATGCTTTTGAGGCCTCCCTAGCCATATGAAACTGTGAGTCAATTAAAACTCTTTCCTTTATAAATTACCCAATCTCATGTATTTCTTCACAGCAGTGTGAGAACGAACTAATACGGGGTCCATTTGACATTCTATGCATGGCTGTAAGGGAATTTAAAGAAGTCTGTTGTGCAACCATGGACTTTGTAGTAGAATTTGCTATAAGGTCTATTATGAGGAATAAATGTTTAATTACTGTCTCATTTACTCCAAATCATGTAAAAAGAGACCTAGCAAATGATGTCCATCCAAAAGAGTGAAGGCCTCCTGCCAATGTTCTCTTTAACCTATGACACAAGCTAAGAGGAGTGGACCAATATGTTGTTTTTTGATTCATTATGAAGCAACAAATGTATATTAAAATTTTTCACACATGTTGGTCCTTTATCTTTTATTTATCAATGCATAATGTTGTCCATGTATAAGTTTATAAGGTTGCTTAAAAAATCCTGTACAAATAAAAGTACACTCCAGAAGTGCACATAACAGACCCATTTTCTGGTTTTATTGTGGGTTTTTCTTTTGAGACAGGGTTTTGTTTTGTTGCTCAGGCTGGAGTGCAGTGGTGTGATTATAGCACACTGCAGCGTCAAACTCCTGAGCTCAAGTGATCATCTTGCTTCAGCCTGCTAAGTAGCTGAGACTACTGGTGCATGCCACCAAGTCTAGCAAATTATTTTTTATATATTTGGAGTGGGGGAGTCAACCCATAATTTGACCACAAACAGTGTCTCACTGTGTTGCCCAGTCTGGTCTTGAACTCCTGGCCTCAAGCAATCTTCCTGCCTTGGCCTCCTAAGACACTGGGATTACTGACATGAGCCACTGACCCCAGACTAGTTTTATTGTTCATAGAGGTGTGAGCAAGGAAAAAACTGACAGGTAAGAGCTTCATGATAGTAGAGAAGCCTTAATCATTAATCTGTCATCTTGCAAAAGCTGTCCACATCTAGCATGTTGTCTGTTTCTGAGGAGAAACTTTGCTGGTTAGTGTAGGAGTTCAGTCAGAGTGGTGGGAGAAATTGTAAAATAGACGCAAACCTTCCTGGATGGCTGGAAGGTTTTGCAAAAGCCTCAGGATAGTGTTATGGCTGAAAGCAGCCTAATCCTCTTACCTTGAGTTAATAGCCGAGAGGAGGTACAAAGGAATGTAAAGGAGTTTATCTAAAGAGCTTGTTTACTCATGTGGTGCTAAGACTGACCTTTGATCAATTGTAGGACTGCTCTCTCCTGGGAGGGTGACCATCTTAATTATCCACAAGTGTGTTAACTCAAAGCCTTTGTCATTAAATCTGTACTAAATAAATGTGAACTTCGCCAGCTTATCAAGGTCGATGCTGTGGACTCAGGCAGCAGATCCCCTTAGCCGTGCTGACAGGCAAAATATCTGTGTCAGTGTACATCTTTCATCCGTCACTGGGTAAGGGTCTGCGGGTCAGACCCGGCAGGTGGTGCCCCGTGTGAGGAACGCTGCCACGAATTGTGAGGGAACCCTCAAAAACGAAGGTGAAGAAGATTGCACAGTTAGTAAATCAGTAAGTCATTGGTGCCTGCTTGGGATTTCCAAGTTTGAGGGAATTGTTCAGGCTAGGGTTTCATCATGGGACAACAGTTATCAGCTCAACAGCAACAGTATATAAAAGTATTGAAACAGCTGCTTAAAATTAGTGGAGCCTCGGTTTCACAGGCTCAACTAAGGGACCTAATGCAAATTGTTGTATCCCATAACCCATTGTTCCCAGAAGAAGGTACACTAGACGTACAGCTCTGGGAACAAGTGGAGAGAAATCTTAAACAACATCATGCGCAAGGGCAACAGGTCCCAGTAACATCTCTAACGTTATGGGCCTTAATTAAGGCAGCTCTGGCCCCGTTATACACAGAAAAGCCTAAAAAGGGAAGGAAGGAGAAATAGTCACCTACTTTAACACCTCCTTGTCCCTCAGCCCTGCTATCACTGAGCCAAAATAACAAAGAGGATACGGAGGTTTTGCCTGAGCCCCCTCTTCCAATAAATTGGAAAAAAGACAGGGGATACGCTATAGCTATGGGACCATGTCTTAGGCAAGCGGCATTAGAAGCGGAGCTCTTAGCCTGCCAGGTAATACAAGATCAACAAGGCAATTAGGTACATAAAGAGATAAGGAAAAGCATTAGAGATAACGGAGCCGCTAGCCCATTTAATGAAAGGATTAATTGAGGCCAGAGCAGACAACTTCTATATGACTCCATGGGACTGGTCAGTGCTAGCTAAAACAACTTTAAACGCCAGTCAATACCTCCTCTGGAGGGCAGAATTTGATGAATTATGTGAACTGCAAATTAGAACTCTTTCTAATAATGGCCACTGTTATTTCTCCACCACCCTTGATGTGGCTCCCTCAAAATCCTATTTGTGTAGAACAGTGACCTTAGAAGGGAGAGAAATTTCATAGAGCCCACGAATTAGCTGAGGAGCAATTAAAAGCCGGTTGTATAGAACCATCTAACAGCCCTTGGAATTCGCCCATTTTCGTCGTTCCCCAAAACTCTGGTAAATGGAGACTTTTGCATGAGTTATGTGCTATAAATGCTAATTTGCAGTCTACGGGGCCTTTTAAACAGGGCCTCCCCTCCCCAGCAATGATTCCTCAGGATTGGTCTATAATCGTTATTGACTTAAAGACTGTTTTTACAGGATTCCCCTTGCAGAACAGGACAAAGAAAAATTTGCGTTTACAATCTATCAATAATGAAAGGCCAGTTTGTCGATTTCACTGGAGAGTGCTTCCTCAAGGAATGCCGAACAGTCCTACCATGTGGTCAGTATCATGTAAATCAGGCTTTGCTCCCCAGTAGAAAATAATTTCCTAATCGCAAGATTATTCATGTTATGGATGATATTTACTAGCAGCCCCAACAGAGTGAGTACTTTTTTTTTTTTTTTTGAGACAGAGTCTCGCTCTGTCACCCAGGCTGGAGTGCAGTGGCGCGATCTCGGCTCACTGCAAGCTCCACCTTCTGGGTTTACACCATTCTCCTGTCTCAGCCTCCTGAGTAGCTGGGACTACAGGCGCCCGCTACCACACCCACCTAATTTTTTGTATTTTTAGTAGAGACGAGGTTTCACCTCACCTCCGAGGTCAGGCGGTCTCGATCTCCTGACCTCGTGATCCGCCCACCTTGGCCTCCCAAAGTGCTGGGATTACAGGCATGAGCCACCATGCCCAGCCTGGAGTGAATACTTTTAAAATTACGTGCCTCTGTCGTAAAGAATACACAGATAAGAGGTTTAATCATGGCACCTGAGAAGATACAAACGTCCTCTCCTTGGAAATATCTTGGATACATACTAACTTCCCGATCAGTAAGACCTCAAAAGGTTAAATTAAATACTAGCAACTTACACACCTTAAATGATTATCAAAAATTACTGGGCTATATTAACTGGCTTTGCCCCACCTTGGGCATATCTATTGGTAAGTTGCAAAACCTGTTTTCTATCTTAAAGGGCAATACAGCCCTGGACTCTCCCAGATATTTAACTCCTGCAGCACAAAGGGAAATTGAAGAAATAGAACAAGCTGTTTCCCAAAGGCAACTAGTTTGCATAGACACCCAATATTCCATCCAATTGTTTATTTTCCCTAATAAACACTCCCCTACAGGGTTAATAGGACAGATGGCCCCAGGGCTACGCTTTCTAGAATGGGTTTTTTGCTCACATACCAGGATTAAAACACACTCGACCTACATCCAGTTAGTCAGTAAAGTCATCTATTCAGGCCGCAGACTATGCAATCAGTTGCTAAGTTATGACCCTGATGTCATAAGAATTCCTTTGAGTAAAAAGCCATTTGAAGCAGTATTGCCCCTCTCTTTAGATCTTCAGATAGCACTCTCTGATTACACAGGCCATTTAGAACATACCCTTACTGCTGACAAGCTCCTTCAGTTCTTATCTCGTACTTCTACTACGGTTTTCCCTACAAAAATTTCAATCCCCCATACCTAACACTTCAACCCTGTTTACCGATGGCTCTGGTAAACATGGAAAGGTGGCTGTTTGGTGGAGAACACATAATTTCCTCACTTGTTCTGGATTTACTAGCACTCAGAGAGCTGAGGTTGGAGCCTTAATATTGGCCTTGGAAACTTTTTCTGCTCAGCCCATCAATATTGTTAGTGACTCTGCTTACTCTGTTTATTTATTGAAGAACCTTAAGACAGCCCTAACTAAGTCTACTCTAGAGCCCATCCTGTGTGCACTTTTTCTCCAACTTCAGCAATTGCGAGATCAACGTACAAATCCTATTTTTATTACACACATTCAGGCCCACAGCTCACTGCCTGGCCCATTGGCTTATGGCAATGATCAAGCAGACCTAAAGTTATGACATCACTGCTTGACCAAGCCACCCAATCACATCAATTTTTCCACCAAAATTGGAGAAACTGAACTAAACAATTTCAACTTACCCAAAGACTAGCTAAACAAATTATCCTGCAATGCCCAGATTGCCAGCTCACAGGCACGTCCCCTTCTTCTACAGGTGTTAACCCTAGAGGACTAGAACCTAATCAGTTATGGCAAACAGATGTTACACATGTCCCTGAATTTGGAAAACTAAGATATGTACATGTATCCGTTGATACCAACATTCATCTAATTAGTGCACATGCTCTTCCTGGAGAGTCCACTGGATATGTCATTAAACATCATCTTTTAACTTTTGCATTTATGGGGCAGCCCACAAAAATTAAAACTGATAATGGTCCAGCTTATGCCAGCTCACAATTTCAACAATTTTATCACACACAGAACATCCAGCATTCCACAGGCATCTCGTATAACCCCCAAGGACAGGTCATAGAACAGGCCCACTCCACCCTTAAAAATATGCTCAGAAAACCAAAAAGGGGGAGTATGGGTAAGGACCCTGGAACACAACTAGCACAAGCCTTATTTACCCTTAATTTTTTAAATTTAGATGACAAATTTCAATCAGCTATAGAAAAGCACTTTGCTAAAACCTCTCAAGACATAAAACCCACAGTTTTATGGAAGGATGTAAATAAGTAATGAATAGTATGGTCCAAATGATTTGCTAACATGGGGAAGAGGATATGCTTGTGTTCACACCCCCTCAGGTTCTCTTTGGATTTTAGCACAATGCATCAAACCATACCATGGCGTGGCGAGGACCCAACCCAGTACCAGAAATAAAGAAAATGACCCTACAGGACCCACAGCCCTGGACAATGTGGCTTCCTTGGACAACACAGGCCCCAGACAGGATGCTGAAGAGAACAACTCAGAAGGTGAAGCGAATCCTGCTCCAAACACAAACACCATTCACAACCAAATAATTTATTCCTTTTTTAATTTTCTCACTCCGCCTGCAACCAATACCTGCTACACTCTATTGGGCTCATCTCTTAAATCTGCCTTTCTTCTGCCCTGTTACTTTGACAAACACCCTCTTCCCAGCTTCTAACAATGTGACTGCTTAACTAAGAGTGATTCACATACCCCCAGTGGGGTTCCTTAATAACGGCACACATCAGACTGAAGTGCCAGGTAACACTACAGGTCACTCCTTGATTAGAAAAGAATATTGCTAATTATACTCATGTTTGTCTTACGTTATTTACTAATTCTAAGATGCAAAGCCAGAATATGAGCAGTGACCACCACACCTGACAGACCTGTTGCTGCACACATCTGTACTCTCTAATCAACAAAACCTGATGCTAAAAACAGAAAAGGTGGAGATGTAGGAGTTCAGTCAGGGTGATGGGAGAAATTGTAAAATAGACACAAACCTTCCTGGAAGGCCGGAAGGTTTTGCAAAAGCCTCAGGATAGGTTATGGCTGAGAGCGGCCTAATCCTCTTACCTTGAGTTAATAGCTTAGAGTAGGTACAAAGGAATGTAAAGGAGTTTACCTAAAGAGCTTGTTTACTCATGTGGTCCTAAGACCGACCTTTGATCATTCGTAGGTCTGGTCTTTCCTGGGAGGGCAACCACGTTAATTATCCACAAGTGTGTTAACTCAAAGCCTTTGTCATTAAATCTGTACTAAATAAACGTGAATTTCGAGGGCTTATCAAGGCCGATGTTGTGGACTCAGGCAGCAGAGCCCCTTAGCTGTGCTCATGGGCAAAATATCTGCATCAGTGTACGTGTTTTATCTGTCACTGGGTCAGGGTCTGTGGGTTGGACCCGGAAGGTTAGCTTTGCCTTAAGGTGTCTAATGGGTGTATAGTTCCCAGAGTGGGAAGGGGCCTTTCTGAGTTGTGAGATTACAAACCCAAGTTTCAAGGTTCCAAAGTTTTGCTGCAGTGTGAGTGGCAAGGGCAGTCTTTCTCTGATCATTTCCAAAAGACCTAATCTCTGGGTTTTAGATCCATGAAGGGTTAGATTGTCCTCAGTCCGTGGACCACAAAAAGCTTTCTTTATCTAGTGAAAATACACTTGGGCATTGTGTTAGGTTGTTCTTGTGTTGCTACAAAGGAAAGGAATACCTGAAACTGGGTAATTTATAAAGAAAAGAGATTTAATTGACTCACGATTCCTGCAGGGTGAGCAGGAAGTGTGGTGCCAACATCAGCTTCTGGTGAGGGCCTCAGGAATCTTACAGTCATGGTGACAAGCAAAGGCAGAGCAGACACATCACATGGCAAGAGTGGGGGCAAGCAGGGGTGTTGTCACACACTTTTAAACAACCAGATATTGCATGAACTCACTTATCACCAAAGGGCTGGTGCAGAACCATTCATGAGAGATCCACCCCTATGATTCAAACACCTTCTACCAGGCCCATCTCTAACTGGGAATTACATTTTAACATGAGATTTGGAGGAGAAACATATCCAAACCATATTAGGCATAATGCATTTGCATTAATCCATTTGCATTACTATAACAGAATACCTGAGACTAGGTAATTTTTAAAGAAAGGTAGTTTAATTGGCTCATGGTTCTACAGGCTGTACAAACATGATGCCAACATCTGCTTGGCTTCTGGTGAGGACCTCGGGAAACTTACAGTTGTGGAAGGCAAAGTGGGAAGCCAGGGTATTACACGGCAACAGAGGGAGTAAGGGAGAACAAGGTGAGAGGGAGGTCCCGGACTTTTAAACAATCAGATTGCATGTGAACTAACTGAGCAAGAACTCACTTATCACCAAGGAGATTGTGCTAAACCATTCATGAGGGATCCACCCCCATGATCCAATCACCTTTCACCAGGCCCCACCTCCAACATTGGGAATCATATTCCGATATGAGATTTGGAGGGTACAAATATCCAAACACATGAGTATTAAAGCCTTGTAGCATTTAGTTATGTCAGAATTTAGAAACAGAAGATATTTGAAGTTTTATTATTAGAAGCATAGGCCTTTTAGCGACTATTGTGTAAGAGGTCAACTTATGTTTTCACTGGAAGTAGATCTGATTGTCATTAAACTCTAATATCTTTGACCAAGGTAATCTAGTCAACTCAGTTAGCTTTGTCTAATGTTATTGTATCTGTAACACCTTATTTAACTATCTTACAACTTGTCCAGTGAAACAAGTATCTTTTTTGCTGTGGATTTCTTCAGGAACAACCCAGGAGGGAAACAAATTTTTTAAATAACCTTTTATCTATTGTTATAACATCAGCGCCCTTGCATGGGAAATCTTTTATAAAAATAACCAGAAAAGATGCATTGAAAATGAAAAGTGAGTAAAATTCCTCTGTAACTGTTTAAATGGCCCATCAGGTAGAAAACATGTACCTGAAATTCTGATTGTCTTTCCAGGATTACGAATTTAAGAAACCAAACATTGGTCATACACAATTTTAGCAATTTAGAATAGTCACCATGCCAATGTGTATTCTTTTTTCTTTCTTTCTTTTTTTTTTTTTTGAGACAGAGTCCCACTGTGTCGCCCAGGCTGGAGTGCAGTGGCACGATCTCTTCGCTTACTGCAACCTCACCTCCCAGGTTCAAGCAATTCTCCTGCCTCAGCCTCCTGAGTAGCTGGGATTGCAGGTGTGTGCCACCACACCCAGCTAATTTTTGTATTTTTAGTAGAGATGGGGTTTCATCATGTTGGTCAGGCTGGTCTTGAACTCCTGACCTTGTGATCCGCCTGCATCAGCCTCCCAAAGTGTTGGGATTACAGGCGTGAGCCACCGGGCCCGGCTGTCAATATGTATTCTATTTGCATATTTGCATCATCTTATTTCTTCCTTAAGAGTCATGGAATGCACAGCTTTTAATAATGAAAGCTTTAAAGACTCAGGAATAACTAGGCAGCCATCTAGGTTCTGAGTCTATGCTTAACATTGGATTTACATCTTCTTAAATTCTAATTTTGTTTTTCTAGTTCAGGTGCCTACCATTGTTTATTAGGTGGGTTATCATATGTAATGTGATGTGGATCATGGAGTTCATTCAAACTGCATATCTAAACAATTTCAGTACCAGCTTCTTTAGCATGAAAATCTGACAAAGTATTTTTTTGGTATTCAACTAATTTTTGTCCTGGTTGGATTATCAGTTTTACAAACCAGTCTGTCTCTTTCTTAGAGTTTTTGGAAATTCTTACCCAGTCCAAATGATGATTCTAAAGTCATCAGAAACCTGTATTTAAGCAAGTTTGTCAGGGTCCTTTTTATCTTTTCCATGAACTTCTTTGAAGACATAATACACTAGAATTTTACTTGCTTTTGAAGTTTTTAGAAACTGTTTCAGAATTAAGTAATCAACTGTGGAAATGACTTCAAATGGTTGTAAAGACACAACTGACAAGGAAATTTGGTTATTTCTGTGGCCTACAATAATTTAACATAATAACCATAATTATGACTGATAACATATCAAGACATATCAGAATGTTAGGAATCTCATATAATTTTGGAACATATATTAATAACATATCTATTAAAATATAACTTGAAAAAGGTTAAACTTTATTCTTTATTTCACAATACTTTTCATATAATTTAACATATCACACCATTTATCTCTCTTTTGGATGTTGTAAGAGTCCTCTGTAGTATCTCAAAGTTAGTTGCAGGTCAAAAAGACTTATTTGAATTCAAAATTTGATTTTGAGAACATCAAATAGGTCAAAAGTTTAAAACAATCCAAATAGGATCACAGGTTACTATAAAATAACAGTCATTAATTTAGCCAAAATGATAAAAGGTTTTTTTTATTTTTTTATTTTTATTTTTTTGGGGACGGAGTCTCGCTCTGTCACCCAGGCTGGAGTGCAGTGGCGCAATCTCGGCTCACTGCAAGCTCCGCCTCCTGGGTTCATGCCATTCTCCTGCCTCAGCCTCCCGAGTAGCTGGGACTACAGGTGCCCGCCACCATGCCCAGCCGATTTTTTTGTATTTTTAGTAGAGACAGGGTTTCACCGTATTAGCCAGGATGGTCTCGATCTCCTGACCTCGAGATCCACCCACCTCGGCCTCCCAAAGTGCTGGGATCACAGAGGCGTGAGCCACTGCACCTGGCCAATAAAAGGTTTTAAAAAGCAAAAACTTTATTCTTTGAGAGGGTACTGAGTTTTCCAAACAATTAACAGATCTAAGAAACAGCATAAGACAGAATCTCTTTTTCTCTTCTTGTCTTTTTTTGTCATTTACTCAAAAGGTGAACAAAAATTTTTACTATCTATTAATACTACATGAAAATTTTTGTTTAAAAGAGAAAGCCATATTTTACTTTTGTATTTGTGTATTATAAATACTAAAGTTAATTTTACTAAACCTTATAAACCAAATTATCTAATCTCAGTCATCTTTTGACTACACAAGATTTTTATAAAACTTTTATAACATATTGCAATGAATTTTTTTCACTTTATATTTAGCTTTATCATATCTTTTAAATTTTTTTAATTTGAAATAATCTTTAAGTAACTATTAAATGAGATGAAATTATCTTTTTCTCAATAAACATACATTTGTATGTCTCTTATTTCAATAGCTTTAGGGGTACAAGTGGTTTTGGGGTACATGGATGAATTGTACAGTGGTGAAGTCTGGGCTTTTGTAGTACCCATCATCCAAGGCCATTTTCATGTTTTTACAGTTTTTCACTAAAAGCCCATCTATATTTTCCTTTATTATTATTATTATTTTTGAGACAAAGTCTTGCTGTGTCACCCAGGCTGGAGGGTAGTGGCATGATCATGGTTCACTGTAACCTCAACCTTCTAGGCTCTAGCGATCCTCCCACCTCAGCCTCTGGAATAGCTGGGACTACAGGCACATGCCACCACACCTGGCTAATTTTTGAATTTTTTGTAGAGACGGGTTTTGCCATGTTGCTCAGGCTGGTCTTGAATTTCTGGGCTCAAGCAATTCTCCTACTTCAGCCTCCCAAAGTGCTGGGATTACAGGCATGAGCCACCACGCCCAGCCCTTGCTTTTCCTTATACACTCTGTATATAGAATTAGTATACTCTTAGTGACCTTAATTTCTTTTATTTTTTCCTTCCAACTTTCCTCATTTCAGAGGGCACATGTTCAGGTTTGTTACATGGGTAAATTGCATGTCACTGGGGTTTGGTGTAGAAATCATTTTGTCACCCAGGTAGTGAGCATGGTGCCCAGTAGGTAGTTTTCCAATCTCCCAACCTCCACCCTCTAGTAAACCCCAGTGTCTATTGCTCCCCTTTTTGTATCCACGTGTACTCAATGTTTATCTCCCACTTATAAGTGAGTACATGCAGGATTCAGTTTTCTGTTCCTGAATTAATTTGCTTATGATAATGGTCTCCAGCTGCATCCATGTTGCTGAAAAAAGATATGATTTCATTCTTTTTAATGGCTGCATAGTATTTCATAGTGTATATATACCACATTTTCTTTATTCAATCCACTGTCGATGGGCATCTAGATTGATTCCATGTCTTTGCTATTGTGAACAGTACTGTGATGAACATATGTGTGTATGTAACATTTTGGTAGAATGATTCATTTCCCTTCGGGTATATACCCAGTGATGGGATTGCTAGGTTGAATGGTAGTTCTATTTTAAGTTCTTTGAGATATCTGCAAACTGCTTTCCATAGTGGCTGAATAATTTACATTCCCACCAGTAATTTATAAGCACTCTCTTTTTTCCACAACCTCACCAGCATCTGTTATTTTTTTACTTTGTTGTAGCTATTCTGACTGATGTGAGATGTGATCTCATTGCGGATTTGATTTGCATTTCTCTAATGATTATTGATGTTGGCCATGTGTATGTCTTCTGTTGAGAAGTGCTTATCTTAGTAACCCTAACTTCTAGTGAAAACTTAGGAAGTTTGAGCTGTTTTATATCAGTATTTATAGATGAAAACATTTTATAATTTTTAGAAAGATTTGTTTTCTCACATTTTTGTTTACCAGTTCTAAATATATTTAGCTTTTAAATACCACAAGATGTCAAAGTATATAAATTTAAATTTATGTTTAATAATTACTGTTCAATATTTTAAGTGACTTAGAAGTGACTCAGCCATTTTATGATTATCTATTACTTTATTTAACAAGGATTTTAAGATTTTTAATTACTATGACACAGGTATCTTCGCTAATGTCTTTCCTGGGTCTTAAGTAGGCATGTGGTACTTAGAAGGGCTATGAAAGGCAGGGCCCATCTGGTTCCTGAACTTACATACCAGGGGTAGGCTCAGGATAGAAGATAACTGTGAAGACAATGCCTGGAGGATCCAACCCCTTCTAACACAGCCAGGGGGCAAAACTGGAACAGGTAGGAAGTGGGTATAGTGGGCTTGACTGCCTTATAACTGGTAGTCAAGTTGCTAAGAACATGTCCCCAACCCTTACCACAGCTACCTGTCCCGACAAAAGAATCCAGAGATTCAAAAGCAAAACCAAAAGCTTACAGACAAACCAATAAGTATCAAAAATTAAAGAAGCCACGTTATGACCTTAAAACATGTAGTAGACACATTATAAACCTGTCTGATGAATATACCCAGGAAAAAATGTCTGAATTATATTTAACTGACAATTCTGAAGTCATTATTATTTTATTTTACCAACTATTTTAAAACTAGCTTCATTTCCCAAATATTATCACACACATGTAACACATATTGAGTTATAGAAATATAGACACATAGACACAGCAGGTCTTAGAGCTTTCATCAGGAATTCTCATTTGCCAGCTTTCAAAAATAAAGCATAATTTAGACAGATTAAATTTAACAAAGTTAAACAAAAAACAATTCACAGCTCCCCAAATCAAAACAGGTTGAGAGAGACTGGCACTGCTGCATGGTCCAAACAATTTTATAGAAAAAAAGGTGACATACAAAAAACAAAAATAAAATACAAAAACAGCTGGGATTACAGGTGTGAGCCACCATGCCTGGCCCATTTCTGAATTCTTTTATTGTTTATAGTAAGTTTTCAGTTGATTTTTTTTTTGGATATACAATTATATCTGCAAATGGAGATAATTTAACTTCCTCATTTCTAATCCTTTTGTCTTAGACTGATTTTGTGGTGTAATGGTCTTTGCACTCCTGGCCTTGCTGGTCTTTTCCTTCCTGTCTTTTTTCTAAGCCTGAACTGGTAGCCTCCTGGCCATTCTCTGTGTTATTCAATATACTTTCAATAAATTCCTTTTCACTTAATGTCAGAACTGGTTTTCTGTTACTTTATCTAAGAAGCCCAACTAAATGCTGATTTTGCACATGTAGTGCAAATAATGCCCAATGATGCATTATCAGTAGTGATATCTGTTGCCATTTATTGAGGGGCTACTGAGGCTGTGTGCCAAGTCATTTGTATATATAATACCAATCAATTCCTAGAGAATGTGCCCCTGGTTATAGTATCATGTTTGAACTCGTCATTTCAGCTTCTTCAAAGAGACTGCTTTTTGTGTTAGTAGTAGCTCTAAAATGTAAGGTAAGAGCCAGTTTAATATGTATATGCTTTTGTTTGCTTTGAAATTATAAAGTCAATTTTTATTAGGTTAACAATGTTTCAGGTTTTTTTTTTTTTTAAAGCAGTGATACCTTATTCCCAAAGCAAATGCTGGAAGCGTAGTATGAAACACATTTTAAAGGAAAGCTGCAAAGGTTAGGGAGATTACGTAGAAGGAAGCTACTTAACCTAGAATATCGTGATGTGTCTGAGCATAGACAAAAAGGACAAATTGTTTGGATGATGAAATACAGACATTTCTGGACACAGATCTTGGTGGCTCTTATGGGTTGAATTGTGTCCTCCAAAAAGATATATTGAAGTTCTACCCCCAGTACCTCAGGTGACTTTATTTGGAAATAAGGTCTTTAGAGAAGTGATCAAGTTAAAACGAGGTAATTAGGGCAGCCCCTATGACTGGAGTTCTTATAAAAGTAGTAAATTTGAACATAGACAGATATACACAAGGGAAGACAATGTGAAGACACAGAAGGAATGTCTACAAGGAATGTCTAAAGCTACCAGAAGCTAGGAGAGACGTGTGGAACAGAATCTTCCTCAGAATCCTCAGAAGGAACCAATCCTGCTGATACCTTGATTTCAGATTCCATGGTCTCCAGAACTGAGACCCAGAAATTTCTGTTATTTAGGCTACCTGGTTTGTGGTACTTTGTTATGGTTGCGGAAACTAAACATAGCACCTATGTGGCCAATTGGACACAGTTTTGGAAGTGGAGTGTCCTACACATTCCAGAATGTGTGTCCGTTGTAAATAATGTTTTTCTGGCATGGGTGAAGGACCTTGATTAATTACATGCTTGTTATTTATCAAAGATCTCTTCAAGCTCAGGAAGTGATCAATCCTTATAATTGTTGAGTTCATCACTTAAGAGTTGGAAAAAGCCTGTCTTCATGTACAAACTTTTTATATCCTAAACCAGAGACAATAAACTGGCAACTGGCAGTAAGTATTTTGTTTGGCCTACACAGTGTTTCGAAAATAGGGAGAAAAACGTACTTGCCAATATTTAAAGAGCAGATTTCTTATAAACATTTCTGGATGTTATGGTTTGAATGTCCCTTCCAAAACTCATTTTGAAATTTAATTGCCACTCTAACAGTATTGAGAAGTGGGACCTTTAAGAGGTGATTAGGTTATGAGGGCTCTGCCCTCATGAATAGTTTAATTGTTATTGTGGGAGCGGGTTAGTTATCCTGGGTGTGAGCTCTTGACAAATAGGATGAACTCAACCTGATTTGTTCTCCCTGTCTCTAGAGCTCACTTCTGCCTTCTACCCTTCTGTCACGGTATGGATGACCCTCACCAGATGCTGACGCCACATTCTTGGACTTCCCAGCTGCAGAAGCATTAGCCAAATAGACTTCTGTTCCTTGTAAACTACCCAGTCTGTGGTATTCTGTTATAGCAGCAGAGAATGGACTTACACACTGGATTTCCAGTTTGCTTGAAAAATGAGAAGATTTGCATTTCCTCATGACAACAGTTGACGTTGCTGAAGATCTGCTGCTTCCTTTAGTCAGGCCAAGAGTACTTCTGTCAGCTACATAGCCACCAGACCCACTTAATGGGCTGAGTCTATAAACCCTGTCCTGCAGCAAAGTAGGGAAACAATAAGAGCTAGTGTTTGCTCAGCACCACTATGTAGCAGGTGCTTCCTAGACATTTATTCAAGAAATATTTATTGAGGGCCCACTAGGTGCCAGACACTGCTCTAGCTACTTGGAATATACCAGGGAATAAAACAAACGACCCATGTAAAACTTACATATTAGTGGTGGATTAAGGACAGAATCAAATAATCATTACGATAAATAAGTAAATTACATGGTATATTAGAAGGTGATATGTTCTAAAGGGAAACTGCAAGTCCTGGGAGAAGGTAATTTGTGATTTTAAATGAGCTGGTCAGGGTAGGGCTCCCTGACAAGATATTTGAGTGGACTCAGGGGAGGAGAGGGAGTTAGCCACATGGACTTATTGGGGAAGAGTGTTTCAGGCAGACAGAAAAGCTAAAGGAAAGGTCCAAAAGCAGGAGTGTGTCACTGGTGTTTGAGGAAGGCAAAGAAGCAAGTGTGACTGGAGCAGAGCAAAAAAGGGGAGAGTGGAAGGAGGAATACTCAGAGGGTAAGAGGCTGTGTCAGAATATGGAAGAGCTTGAGAACCGATATGGTTTGGATATTTGTCCCTGCTCAAATCTCATGTTGAGTTGTAATCCTCAATGCTGGAGGTGGGGCCTGGTGGGACATGCTTGGGTCATGGGGGTGGATCCCTCATGGCTTGGTGCTTGTTTAGTGATAGTGAGTTCTCATCAGATTTGGCTGTTTAAAAATGTGTGGCACCTCTCTCTCTGTCTCTTTTCTTTTGCTCTCTCTCTTGCTCCTGCTTTCAACATGTGACATGCCTGTTCCCCCTTCACCTTCTATGATTGAAAGCTCCCTGAGACTTCACCAAAAGCAAGCAGATGCCAACATAATGCTTCCTGTAAAGCCAGCAGAACCATGAGCCAATTAAACCTCTTTTCTTTATAAATTACCCAGTCTCAGGTATTTCTTTATAGCCATGCAAGAACAGCCTAAGGGAAGGCCCTAGAAAGGACTCTGGCTTTTACTCTAAGTGAAATAGGGAGCCATTAAAGGGTTTTGAGCCGAAGAGTGATCTGATCTAACCTAGATCTTAAAATAATCACACAGCTGCTCTGCTGATACCAGACTGTAGGAGGAAGAGGGACATTAAGGGAAGCAGGGAGATGTGTTTGCAGGCTTTTTGCAGTGATCAAGAAGTGGCTTGGACCAGAATGGTAGCAGGGGAGGTGTGTTAACTGGTGAAAGTTAGGATGTCTTTAAAGGTAGAGTCAATCTCCAGATGGATTACATGTGAGGTGTGAAAGAAAGAGGCCAAACCAAAAACTCAAAGGTTTCTGCTTGAGTAACTGCAAGGATGGACTTACTATTTGAGATGAATAAGCTGTAGGAAGAGTAGATTTCAAGGGGAAAATCATCACTAGCTCAGTTTTGGAC
Organism: Pongo abelii; assembly: GCF_028885655.2. Taxonomy (NCBI): domain Eukaryota; kingdom Metazoa; phylum Chordata; class Mammalia; order Primates; family Hominidae; genus Pongo; species Pongo abelii. Next base: position 91,397,449 of record NC_071998.2, on the reverse strand, counting down.
AAGTTGACCTTGAGATGTATACTGGATATCTGAAGGAAACATTGAAAAAACTATTGGATACAAGTTTGGAGTTCCAGGGACATGTCTGGTTGGCAATAAATCTTTCCTCTTCTGATCTAGTCTCATAGCTTTAAATAGAATATAATGCCACATAATGCCAATGACTCCCAAATATTTATAGTTATGGTCGATTCCAGGCAGACTGTGATGTGGCCATATTGCCAGCAAAGGGAGGTCAGGGTTTCTAGCGCTGCCTCTTTATCTCCGATTATGGAACAGGCATGGTTTTAGTTCCAGTGCTTGGGTCTCCCTGGATTTAGACATCATTCCTTTGAATTCCCACCCAATATAATGAGGGTCAATATCTTCGCCAGCTTTACTAAGTCTTATATCTGGTGAGGTGTAGAGACAAATTTGAATCAAGGTCTGGAAGTCCTTACCTGGGGCTCTTTCTTCCACGCCATCATGCCAGTCTTTGTGAAGACATTTTTCAAAGGCTCATTCTTCTTATCTCTTTTCTAGGAATTTTAGTTTATTTCTTTACTTAACTTCAGAAATTAATTTCTCACTTCATTTTAGTAGCAGGAATGTTAGTGCTGAGAAACTGAGATGTTAGGGAGAATCCTTGACCAAGACTTCCAGCCTCTAGATACTAGGTGTGTCTTGCTCTAATTAAGGAAATCTTATCTGCTTCATCTTAGCCCAGTTTAACGTCCCCAGGAATTCCATCTTCTGCAGTCCTAAACTTTTCCCTTTTTCAATTCAGTGCAACTTAGACTCTTCTCTGAAAGTGGCTCCAGGTCTGAAGAACTGTGGTCTGGGAGGAAGAGAAAAGGCATGCTCAGCTATAACCAGGCCCACATCCCCTAAGTTGCCTGCCCATCAAGTTATGGGCTGGAATTATGCGCCACGCTTTGTCCGGGGACCTTGCGCCGTCCTCCCTCCGGTTCCCACAGAGCAGGGGGCTTCCGGCGCGGTACCCTCCTCTGTGGGCGGGGCCTACTGCTCCCGCTCCCGCCTCCCCGGTTGCGCGCGGCTGCGGGCTGCGATCACGTGAGCACAGCAGGGAGGGGGAGGGGCCCTGATTTCCGGGCGGCGGAAGGAGACTCGGCCGCGTGAGGACGAAGCTATTTGAAAACACGCTCCGGGAGCTAGAGCCTGAGGCCGGCGGCACACGCTGTTGCCCCGTGGGCTTCTGCTCTCTCGCTTTTCCCCTCGGGCTCCGCGTCCCGGCCGCGGCCGGGTCCTCAGGTGAGCGGCTGTAGCCCGTCGGGCCGGGTCCTCCCGGGGCGCGGGACTGAGCGTGGTGGGGCCGTCGCCCCCCGATCCGCGGCCCAAGCGGGCAGGGTCGGCCGTGGACGATGTGCGTCCCCCGGGTCTGGGCCGAGGCGTCCCTCCTAGCTGGGCCAGTGTGTGCGGCCGGCACTGCGGGGGCGGGACCCCCTAGGGCGTTTGCGGAGCTTCAGGTGACTGGGCGGGTTCGCCCGGTTTCGGGTCCGAGAGAGTTTTAGGCCGGAGTGTGTGAATCGGGCCCCACTTCCCCGACTCTGATCCTGGCCGGCGTCCCTTGGAGTAGGAGGAACGATGGTTCCCTAAAACCCACGGTGTGTTCACCTCTGGGATGGATGCAGGACCGAATACGGAGTGGGGATGAGCTGGCGTCCCCTGTCCGTCCGCTGGTCGCCCAGGCGGGAGAGTTAAGCGAGCGGAAGGGGACCACCAGTTTTCTGGGGTCGCCCCTGCCTGGGCCATTTGCTTTTTGGGAAGTCTGTCGCCTCTGGTTGGCCCCTCAGTGGAGTTTGGAGGAAGTCATGAATTTAAGGGTTTGGGGAGGAAATTATCAAAGGCCGAGTGCAGTACGATCGTTCTCTCTGATTTTTTTTTTTTGGAAAAGAAGGTGGAAATGAGGAAGGGTAAGAAGGTGGCAGGCAAACTATTTATAGTTGGAATTTAGTTCGATTGAAATCCTGAAAACTCTAGGATCTGCCTTTTGTTGGAATTAGCAGAAAAGACCTACAGTAGGAATGTGTGACATTCAGCTTTGAAACTATTGGGGATCGCAAACCTAAGGACTAGTGATGTGAGCTCCTCCTCTGAGACTGGCGATCCTACCTTTTGCTAAAAACCGGCTACTGTAAAAGTGGCTTAGTGGGACTTTTTGATTTGCTGTGTTATGAAAATCTTTGTTATAAGTTAAAGTCAATTACTAGTAGAACTTTGAGAGTTCTGCGCATAAAAATGCTTTGTATCCCGTAATAATATTACTAGGTTTGAAAAGTCAAGGAAGGTCAATCAGCCTTCTTAATTTTCCTAACAGAAAGCATTAATGTGACTAATACAAAGCGATAGATAATATGGCATAAAGTTGACAGTAGACTGTTGAAGATCCATCAGGTGGTTAATGGCTAAATAGAACCCACAGGAGTAGGGGAGGAAAGGAGTTAATTTTTCTGAATGTCCTGTACCATTTACTTTCGTGTCTGGTACACTAGCTAGTAATAAAACTGTAGAAAAAGCTCACAAAGTGTGCTTGCTTAATTAATGAAAACCATTTTTTGTATTAAAAGAGGCCAGGTGAGTATCATGGCCTTTTTTTTAGGCCTTGTTGCTTCCCACCCACCCACCGACCCCCAGTTTTTTTGTTTTTTTTTTTAAGACTAAGGTAACTAGAGGTGTGGGTGAGATGAAAATTTGGGAATAGGGACAAATGAAATAAGCCAAACTGTTTTGCCACGAAGACTTCCAGTCTTCAGGTTAATTCTGGTATGTTAAAGGTGGTTTTGCAGAGCTCAGTTCTGTGAATGAATCCCTCTTCAACTTCTTGATAAAGGCGTGACTTCCAAACTTTTCTGAGGTACATTGTTAAAATGGGTTTAGTACCACCTACCTCGCATGGTTCTGTGCAGATTGTATACTGAGGTACACAATGCATCTAGTACCGGGCTTGGTATGTACTGATCCTGAGACTTGAGGGACACGCACATGTTCATGCTTTGAGCATATGTATTTAACCATGTACCAGGCACAGTTCTGATTGTTTTACAATTGTGTATGATTATCCCTATTTCGTAGATAGAAATTGGGACAGTGTACAGCTGGAAAGCGTCAGAGTTTGGATAAAAGCCTAATCAATCTGGTTGTAGAATTGGTTCTTAACCTGTGGGAAATCCTACCTCATAGCGATCTAATAACCCTGTAATTAAGTGAATTTGGATATATTGTCATAGCTGATTGGTTTCTGAATTCCTTGAACTTGAGCTGTTCAGTATTGCACTGGCCATTTTATTAATATTGTAATAACGGAAACTTTCGTTTTATCCATTTTTTTATACCCTCATGTGTAGCATTGTCACTTTTTATGGCCAGGCACAGGATAATTATGATAAACCAGGAGATTAGCAGAAGTTTTATATATTCCAGAGGTACTTACCCTATTCAAGTGGTGTACAGTATTGTTCTCGGGTGTGGAAAAGGCTTCAAGAAGAATTTAGCTGGTTCCAGGTAGAAGAGGCTATTGTTTTAGATAGAGGTTAGCTTGTGGGAAGATAAAGCTGGAGAGGATGGTTGGGGCCACATTAGGAAGGACCTCATATGTCCTGCTAAGGAGGTTTTACTGTGTATGAGGAATAGAACAACTGAGAGCTCTTGAGTCTTGGTCATGAGATCTGTGTTTAGAGAGACCTCTCTTGTAAAGGGCCAGTGGACTAGAGAGTAGACACTAGATAGTAGGCAAGAGTACCAGTGGGGAAGGTATTGAATGGTAGAAATAAAGGACTTCTTGAAAATAGTGGCCTGGAAATGGGTAAGAGACACAGATCAAAGATTTCATGTGTAAGTACAAGGTTTGGAATGTGGTATAGAGGGGGAGGAAGTACAAGATGGCATGGTGTTATGCGTGAGTTATTTATTATAATAGTGGCTTAGCTGGTCTTTGTTCCTTATCCCCCTATTAAATTATATTTCTTTTTATGCTGCTTTTTATCCTTTTTGGGGACCAAGGGGGAATACTGTTTTCTGTTTAGTCTGAAGTGTATTCACTTTTGCTATGCTAGGTTTATCCCCTACACCTGATCTTTACCTTGTTTTCCTTGCTCTTGAAAGGCCTATTATTCTCCTTGCTGTGTATTTGAATATTACCCATTTTTCAAATGCTCAGCTTAGGTTCATAAATCTTTTTCTAACCGTTATAGGCTGCATTAAAGAATAACATTGGTTTTCCAACTTTGTTTGGTATTGCTAGAGAAGTTCCTCCGAGGCTTTTACAAAGACCAGGAGCACACAAGCAGATACAAGTTATATCTCTAGGAAGTCTGTGCTGCTCTCCTACACTCGAACAAAGGAAAAGAAAAAAAACACATTTCAGAAGGTTTCCCTTTAGCACATAGCTTGACAAAAGGTTCTGTGACCCAAAAAAGCTTTGCAAAACCGTGGCAAGACTGTTGCCTTGTTACAGTATTTTATCACTAAACTGAGTTTTTTAATATTTTGATCTTTCAGCATAATCAGATTCTTGATTACGATTGAAATAAATGTTAGAGTAGTATATGTTGGAAAGTGCTTTTTTTCTTCTTTTATCATTTATTCTTGTCTCTATCCATTGCTTTTAATTAATTCTTTTCATTATAGTAGTCGAGAATGACTAAAAAAAGAAAACGCCAAGATGATTTTCAAAAAGTAAAATTGAAAGTTGGTAAAAAGAAGCCCAAGTTACAAAATGCTACTCCTACAAACTTTAAAACAAAGACTATACATCTGCCTGAGCAACTCAAAGAGGATGGAACACTTCCAACAAACAATAGAAAACTTAACATAAAGGTAAATCATAAATCTTGTTTTGACAAAATAAGATTTTCTTTGGAATCATGTAGAATGTTATATTTTGTGAAAATTTGTCTGAACTCTTAGAGTAAATAGTTTGCCTAGGGTCATAGGGTTTATTGATGTTTGGAGTTTATCTTTTACCAAAAGATCTCTCATGCAGCTGTGTCTTTCCACTTCCTCCAGAAACGTTTGCTAAACTAAATGGGCATTTAGTTTGCTAAACTAAATGCACAGTTGTTTCTCCCTGGTATATTTATTTGATGATTTAATTTTTTTTTTTTTTTTTTTTTGAGACAGGTCTCACTCTTACACCATATTGAGCACAATGGAGTGCTATCATGGCTCACTGCAGCCACGACCTTCTGGGCTCAAGTGATCCTCCTACTTCAGCCTCCCGAGTAGCTGGGGCTACAGGCGAGCATCACCATGCCTGGCTAATTTATTTTTTTGTAGAGGCAAGGTTGCAATATGTTGCCCAGGCTGGTCTCAAACTCTTGGATGCAAGCAATCCTCCAGCCAAGGCCTTCTGAGGTGCTGGGATTGTAGGCGTGAGCCACGGCACCTGGCTGTATCTGGAAATAATTCTTACATGTTTTTGATGTGTCAAATTTTTGATTAACAGTTTTCTAGCTAATTAAGATACAATCCTGTCATTCATTTTTGAACCCATACAGCACATAGTTTATTATAGGTTTGTAGTAAATACTTGAAATCAATTGAAGTTCTAGAAGTGTTGCTTAAGAATCTTAACAGCTTTATGGAGACATAATTTACACATAATTAAAATCTCTCATTTAAAGTATACAATTCATTGGTTTTGGTATATTTACAGAATTACGCTACTGTCACCTTAATCTAATTTTAGAACGTTTTTATCACTCCAAGAAGAAAACTTGTACCCATTAGGAATCACTTCTCATTTCTTCCAGCCCTAGGCAATCACTAATCTACCTCTGATATCTATAGATTTGCTTATTCTGGAAAGTGCATATAAATGAAATCATATAATAAATGGCCTTTTGTTACTGGCCTTTTACTTAGCACAGTGTTTTGGAGGTTCCTCCAGGTTGTATGTAGCTTGTAGCATATATCAGAACAGTAGTGCATTCCTTTGTATTGTCGAATTGTATTTCATTGCATGATTAGGTCACATTTTGTTGATCACTCAGCAGTTGATGAACATTTAGTTTGTTTCTGGTTTTTGGCTCTTATGAATAATGCTGTTACGAATATTTGTGTGTAGGTCTTTGTGAAGATATACATTTTTCGAGTTTTGCTTTTTAAGCTCTGAAGTTTAAATAATACTAAAGAGTTATTTCAAGTTTTTTTCCCAAAGGTTACATAAATTATTCCACAGATAAAATTGTCAAGTAGTATACGCTGAATAAAACACAAACACTCTGTGAAAGCCCATTTAAAACAGGCAGAAAGGCCCTGTCAAGAGTATATATATACACACCTTCCGTGATGTTTGGTACATAGTAGGTTTTCAATAAATGATGGTGTGATTGCTGTCACTTTATATCATAGAGTGCCTAAGCCTGCATGTAGGTTAATGTAAAGAGAGAAAATTCCAACTGAAAATTATGCAATGTTTTTATTAAGCTGGAAGTATTTTTCTGTTTCTGATCCTAACAAAAGCTAAATAACGTTTAAAAAGTACTTACTGAAGCAGTTTCCCCAAGGAGTGTCAGTTTACTAGGGTAGTGTTAGTTAGCATGTTTATTTGAAAATGATACATGTATATAAGTATACATCTAAAATTCGTATCTTTATTTATAGGATTTGCTGTCACAGATGCATCACTACAATGCTGGGGTTAAACAAAGTGCTCTTCTTGGACTTAAAGACCTTTTGTCTCAATACCCATTTATAATTGATGCACACCTTTCAAACATATTAAGTGAAGTGACTGCTGTGTTTACAGATAAAGATGCTAATGTACGATTAGCAGCAGTTCAACTTCTTCAATTCCTGGCCCCCAAAATACGAGCTGAACAAATGTCTCCATTTTTTCCTTTGGTAAGTGCCCATCTCTCTAGTGCCATGACTCACATTACTGAAGGAATTCAGGAGGACTCTTTAAAAGTTTTGGACATTCTGCTGGAACAGTACCCAGCTCTAATTACTGGCCGTAGCAGCATATTGCTTAAGAATTTTGTAGAACTTATTTCTCATCAGCAGCTGTCCAAAGGACTGATAAATAGAGACAGATCCCAGTCCTGGATACTTTCTGTAAATCCTAATCGGAGACTCACTTCTCAGCAATGGAGGCTGAAAGTCTTAGTGAGACTCAGTAAATTCCTTCAGGCCTTGGCAGATGGATCCAGTAGGTTGAGAGAAAGTGAAGGACTTCAGGAACAGAAAGAAAATCCCCATGCCACTAGCAACTCCATTTTTATCAACTGGAAGGAACATGCCAACGACCAGCAACACATCCAGGTTTATGAAAATGGGGGTTCACAGCCAAATGTCAGTTCACAGTTCAGGCTACGGTAAGAAGGATTTCAGTTATGTCCACACAGTTTTCCTGTATTGAATTATAACTGCTGACCATTGATGACTGTTGGTGGGAAGACATGCAGTTGTCTTTCATAGTTTTCATATAGTTACTCATGATTTGATTTTATTTACTGATGGGAAGAGTTATTTGTATGTTAATTTATTAATTTATAGCAAAGCCTTTGAGAAATAAAACGATAATATCTTTTGGCTTTGTCATCTTAGAATTTCATTTTTCTTACTAGTTTTGATTGATGTAATTATCAGTTCATGGTGCTTCATTTTACTAGTACTTTAAGATTTAAATTAACAAGGGATAATAAACATTTTTTAATCACTTAATTTTTTTCTTTCTTACCCTTATTAGGTATCTGGTTGGAGGATTGAGTGGTGTGGATGAAGGCCTGTCATCTACTGAAAACCTGAAAGGATTTATTGAGATAATAATTCCATTGCTAATTGAGTGCTGGGTTGAAGCTGTACCTCCACAACTAGCTACTCCTGTTGGGAATGGTATAGAACGAGAACCTCTACAGGTTATGCAGCAAGTTCTTAATATTATTTCCCTTCTGTGGAAACTCTCTAAACAACAGGATGAAACCCATAAATTGGTGAGAACTAATGGTTCTTTATTTTCTTAGTATTGCCTTTTATCATAAATGGCAAGATTTGAAATCAGCTCATTACTACTAATTGGTTATGTATTTTTCTAAAAAGTACCCTGGGTTTAACTATAAACTTGTTTGTTTTGCACAAAACTACAAATTAGTTTTCTGAAGTTATTATCTGTGAATATATATATATTTTTAAGTGAAATGCGTAACTCATGCTTGATTCCATTGGTTTTTTACTAGCTGTAATTCATAGTAGTGTTACAGTGTATTGTTTATGGCAGATTGATTGTGTAGGAACATTCTAGTTTTTGAAGGTCTCTTACAAGGTTTAAAAAGTTGCTTATTAAGTAGTCTCTTTCAATTTATTCCACGTTGCCAGGTTTAGTAGAAATGGACAAAACTGAAGAGCTCATAATCAGACTTGAATTGTTTTAAGTGTTGTGCTATAGTGAATGTAGTGCATAGTGTATGCTACACTTTTCCTGTGCAACCAAGGAGGAACAAGCTGCAAGATTAAGTTGGTGCTAAATTAATATGGTAACACACTTAAAAAGGGTCGCTGCAGAAGCAAGACTTCAAAGCTAGAAGCATCTGGTTTTCAGAAGATTGCTGTAAGGACTTTTGATAAGGCAGGTGTGAATCCTTCAAGTTTATATAAAACTGAGAAGGTAGTTTTCTTGTTTTTGTTTTATTCTTTTTATTTCAAGTTGAAGTTTAGAATGAGTCAGTATGCTGCATAAGACGGGATAAATTAAGTAGTATTTGATAGTCTTGAAAAGCATTATAGAGTTGTAGTAAGGTGTATATTTTAAGAGCATGTTCTATTGCTGTTAACCCATCATCCGTAGGGATGTTTTGTCAATTGCTTTTTCAAATAAGATGGCATTTTATTGATTACAGTTTTGAGACTGTTTTATGATTCATTGCATACATTGGCAAAAAATTAATAATAGGGCTGTAATGTAAGATTTTGAGAAAGCAAAGCTTGTTTCTCATATGGCAGTTAATTTGTGATGTGGGCTAGAGACAGTAAGAATGTATATAGCTCCTTTTAAAAAAGTATATATTACTTACAGTCTTGATCTATGATCATTTGAAAGGTTCAGATAGAAAATAAAAGTAAGGCTAAAGTCCTTAAGATGTCCTATAAAAAAGAAAAAGTAATATTCAACATGGACTTTGAGTGCTAGTTTTTTTCTTTTCTTTCTTTTTATTTTTGAGATGGAGTTTTGCTCTTGTCGCCCAGGCTGGAGTACAGTGGCACGATCTTGGCTCACTGAGACCTCCACCTCCTGGGTTCAAGCAATTCTCCTGCCTCAGCCTCCCGAGTAGCTAGGATTACAGGTGCCTGCCACCATGCCTGGCTAATTTTTTGTATTTTTAGTAGAGATGGGGTTTTACCATGTTGGGCAGGCTGGTTTCGAACTCCTGACCTCAGGTGATCTGCCCGCCTCGGCCTCCCAAAGTGTTGGGTTACAGGCATGAGCCACCACGCCTGGCCTAGTTTTTTCATTTTTAGAGAGCCAAGAAGTAAAAATTCCAAGCTTCTTTGGTGTTTGATTACATATAAGCACTAGTAAACTTTTGTTACTGCTTTGTTAGTAGCATTTGTATTTAGATAGACTAGTAGCACCAAAATTCAAAATCTGAAAATTTATTAATTATGCTAGTTTTGGGTGATCTTATCTGGATAACACTAACAAAGGATCTAAATACTGCTTTAATTTTATGGATATTTAAAATAGTATGCTTTAGAACTATTTTGTGCTATTATAACATGACTAGGCTTATTAGCAGCTCATTAACATAGAATGGTAAGTTTAAAAGACTGCAGACTGTTGAAAATCAGAATACAAATTGAGATACTGTATAAAACTGAAATAAATAAATTCAGATAGGAATAATATTTAAAAACATCCACTGGTAGAATTCTCTAATTCACCTTGGCAGATTTGTAATAACTTGATAAGAACCATTATTTATTTATTTATTTTTTTAAAAAGGAACCATTATCTTAGAGACAGAGTATAAAAATGTACATTGTTGGTACAATCTATACAAAATTATAGATTGTTAGTAGCATTCTATACAAAATGACATTAAAATGCACGTTCTGGTCTTGAACTTCTGGCCTTAAATGATCCTTGCACCTTGGCCTCCCAAAGTGTTGAGATTACAGGCATGAGCCTCTTTGCCTGGCCACAGCCTAATCTTTAGGAGGAACCAAATAGCATTGCTTGGCATTAATGTCAGATCACACACCGCAAGCTGAATTGTAACTCTTTTCTCTCAGGAATTGTATAGATTTTTCTATTGGTAATTCGTGTCTCGGTTAGATATAGTCTTAGGACTACTGACTGTTTGCTTTTACATGTTGGTGCTGCAGCTTAATGCATTTAGTTTGCTAGTATTTACAACAAAGTCGAGAAATTTCGCTTGTATTCAAGTAGTTTTTTTTTTTTTTTTTAAAGTTTTTAGTAATTTGAAGCTTTGATCCTTGCTTTGAAAAGAAGTCTCAGGGTACATTAAGTCTTACATGCAGTGGTTGAATAGTCAGATTCTGTAATAATCAACTGAAGTTGTTTATTTCTGAACTACTGTGTGTATCTTTTTTTTTTCTGTTCATATAAACAGCCATTTAGTCCAGCACTATTTGTTGAAAAGATTGTTGTTTTACATTTGATTACCTTGGCACTATTTTTCTTTTCTTTTTTTGCATTCCCTTACTTATCTTTTTTATTTTAAAAAAAGTCAGACCTTCAGAAGGAATACAATAAGCACTTGCCTACCCCCATCTAGTTGCAGCAATTTCTAACATTTTGTGCACATGTTGAACTACTGTACATATCCTTAATAGTTAGCTAGCTATATCCTTGATATAGCTAGTTTTTATTTATTTTTATTTTTTATTTTTGGAGACGGAGTCTCATTCAGTCACCCAGGCTGGAGTGCAGTGGCGCGATCTTGGCTCACTGCAAGCTCCACCTCCCGAGTTCACGCCATTCTCCTGCCTTAGCCTCCCAAGTAGCTGGGACTACAGGCACCTGCCACTATGCCCGGCTAATTTTTTTTGTATTTTTAGTAGAGACGGGGTTTCACCGTGTCAGCCAGGATGGTCTCGGTCTCCTGACCTTGTGATCTACCTGTCTCAGCCTCCCAAAGTGCTGGGATTACAGGCATGAGCCAACGCGCCTGGCCGATATAGCTAGTTTTTAAAATGAAATTACAGTTTAACATTAGCTTTTTGATTTACTGTGGTTTTTAGGGTACTGTATTAGTAGTGTCAGGGTCAGTATTATGTTATAAAAATTGTGTCTTAGCTTTGCATTTAATGCTTGACTTGCTACTTTTTCTCTACGTGTGTGTCTCATTGCTTTTATCCTTTTGCTGTGAGGGTTAGAGTTTGTAACCAAACACTAATGCAGTCATGCTTTATAAGGCATTTATTCAAAGCTTTATTGGGCATCAATAAATAATGGCTACTTAAATTAATTAAAATTTAAAATTCAATTCCTCAGTAACCCTAGCCACATTTCAAGTGCTCAACAGCTACATGTGGGTAGTGGTTACTAGATTGGACAGTGCAGATAGATATAGAACAGTTTGATCATTACAGAAAGATCTTTTGAATAGTACTATTCTAGACTCTGGAGCTGCAGAGATAAACATGGTTGATAAGGTGCTTGCCCTCATGGCATGTACCTTCTGGTGGGATCTATAGACAGTAAACAAATATATAATGTCAGTACTAGGAAGAAAGATGAAAGTAAAATAGGGTATAAAGAGCATGGGCAGGAAGAGTGAGGGGGAGCTATTTTAGATAGGTTGTCAAATGCAAGTACAAAGGCTTTGAGGTGAGAACAGCCTTTGTATATTTGAAGAATGGCAGGAAGGCCTGTGCAAATGAGGTACTGGGAGAATGGTAGAAGATGGGGGCGAAGAAGAGTGATAGTCAGATCATGTGGGACTCTGTGGTCCCTGGTAAGGAGTTTGGATTTTAACCTGAGTGTGGCGAAAAGACCACTGAAGGGTCTTGAGCAGAGGAGTGGCATGATCTGCATTATATTTATTTAACTTTAATATGCTGAATTTATAAAAATAGAACACTAGTGAACTCCCAGGTGCTCACAGTCTAACTCTAGCAACCATCATCTCTTGGATGACCCGTCCTGTCCTACATGTATATACATTTCTTTTCCTTTCCCCCTTCCTGTATTATTTTGAAACACGATTTATGTTTTAAAAGATCACCCTGGCTGCTGTGTGGGGGATTGACTTTTGGAGGATAAGAGGAGAAACAGGCAGACTGGTTAGGAGGCTGTTGCAGTAATCCAAATAAAAGATGATGGTGGCCGGGTGTCTAGTGGTTGAAATGATGAGAAGTAGCTGGATCCAGGTAAAGCCAGCCAGACTGCTGGTATGTATAATGAAGGAAAGAGGAGTCAAGGATGATGCCAGTGTTACATCGCCCAAATGAGAAAGAAGGTCATTTGGCAGGGAGAATTTGGTTTTATTCATGTTAAGTTTTAAGATGCTTGTCAGAAGTTGAAGAGGAAGTGTCAAGTATATAGTTGTATATAAAATCTGGAGCTCAGGCAGAAATGATTCAAGTATTATTACTGGGCAGATCCAAACATTTAGAAGTCAGGAAGAAGAGAACCCAGTAAAGATACTAAGGAGGAACAATAATTGAGCTTTAAGGCCGGGCGCAGTGGCTCACGCCTGTAATCCCAGCACTTTGGCAGGCTGAGGTAGGTGGATCACTTGAGGTCAGCAGTTGAAGACCAGCCGGGTCAACGTGGTGAAACCCAGCTCTACTAAAAATATAAAAATTAGCCGAGCGTGGTGGTGGGCACCTGTAATCCCAGCTACTCAGGAGATTGAGGCATGAGAATCGCTTGAGTCTGGGAGGCAGAGGTTGCAGTGAGCTGAGATAGTGCCACTGTACTCCAGCCTGGGCAACAGAGTGAGACTTCGTCTCGGGAAAAAAAAAAAAAAAAAAAACAAATTGAGCTGTAGGGTGACCAGCTGTTTTAGCACCTCAAGTCGCACATCTAGGAAACTTCTCAGTCTCTGACAAAATGGGATGGTTGGTTACCTTCGATAAGAGGAAATAAAGAATATTCTAATTTGGAATTAGAAAGACAGTGTTTCCATAGGAGGGAAATGATAAATTCACCAATACTACTGAAGCATTTTAAGTAAATGCACTGCTTTGTGAAATTGTTAAATAATGGAATTGCTGGAGAATAGAGTTATGGTGTAGATAGAACATCAGGGAGAAAGACTTTCTTGTATATTTCATAAACATTGCATTAGTGGTCCAAATTCAGAATTTTCTTAAGTCTCAGATACTTTCACTTTTTCTCTCTTAAGCAGCAGACAGAATGCAAGTAAAAGTAGTTATGAAGCACCAAAAGGATCTATAGATGAAAAGTGGGTGCTTTAACAGTTAATTCTGATTTTAAAATTTATTTACATATTATATTACTGGTAGAAAGTGAATTATGATGGCACATTTATTTGACAAGTTGTCAATTCTCTTCAAGTTTTATTGGTTATTTTACATTTTTTCTTGTAGATTTTTCTAATCTTTGCTATTTCAATAGGAGTCATGGCTTCGAAAGAACTACCTTATTGATTTCAAACACCATTTTATGAGTCGTTTTCCATATGCCTTAAAAGAAATAACCAAGCACAAAAGGAAAGAGCCAAATAAAAGGTATTATGATTCTTTTCACTATCTAACCTTGAAAAGCTGTTTAACCTGAAATTATCAGGAAATAATTAACCTTAATATGGAACTTTCTACACTGCTGTGTATTTATATCTAGATTTTGTGAAAATAAAAGTAGTAATATGGCTGATTTTTGGACAAGTGGGTTTGAACCTTGGGATTAACAGTTTTTTATTTTTATTTTTTAGTCTGTAAAATGGTTTTTTTGTGCTAGATGAATGTATCAGCTTATGTAAATACGAATTTAATAAAAATTGCCAAGGTGTATGGTTTATTTGGGTGAGGCACTGTGTGATTATTGAACCTCTTAAGCAAGAGAATATCTTGATGATCATCTAGTTCTGCTCTTATTTATACATGAGGAACCTGGCAATGAAACTAATATCAGTATCCTGAAGGAAGGAGGGTAATTGGAGAAAAATCAGAAATAAAAGGTAATTGATTAGAAGGTGAAGGTTAAAAAAAAAAAAAAGTAAGCCTAGAAATTATTTAAAATGTCTACCTCAAGTAAGAGCAGATAAATGTGAGAACAAGTTATGTAATAAAATTTGACAAGCAGGTACAAGCTACAATACTAATACTGTAGTTCCCGTAAATGAGCATACATTTGCAAGGGATCTTAAAATCTGTCAAAGGCTCTTTTATCAAAGGGAATACATTAGCTAGAGAATCATTGAGGTTTTTTGAGCAGGGTTCAGAGAATATGCTTGGAAGCAATACAGCTATTTCAGGCATAAGAGTTTTTCATTCATGCACTAAATATTTGTTTTGGTTGCTTACTGTGAACAAGGTAGAACAAAGTATTGTGATAGAGAGGATCAGATTTTTTAAGCCTTGTACCTTGCCCTCCTAAGCAGTTTTATAAATATATATATAAATATAAATATATAAAAATATATAATATATAAATATATATATAAAATATATATAAATATGTATCTATAAATATATATATATATATATATTTTTTTTTTTGAGATGGAGTCTCACTCTGTTTCCCAGGCTGTGGCACCATCTCAGCTTACTGCAACCTCTGCCTCCCGGGTTCAAGTGATCCTGCTGCCTCAGCCTCCCAAATAGCTGGGATTACAAGTATTCACCACCATGCCTGATTAATTTTTGTATTTGTAGTAGAGACAGGGTTTCACCATATTGGCCAGGCTGGTCTTGAACTCCTGACCTCAAGTCATCTGCCCACCTCAGCCTCCCAAAGTGCTGTAATTATAGGCATGAACCACTGTATCCAGCCTTAAGCAATTATATTCTAAATCATAAAAGAATGTGTCAGGTCCAGTCATGAGACAGAAACTGCGACAGTGATTCTTTTTTTTTTTTTTTTTTGAGACAGAGTCTCACTCTGTTGCCCAGGCTGGAGTGCAATGGCGTAATCTTGGCTCACTGCAACCTCCATCTCCCAGGTTCAAGTGATTCTCCTGCTTCAGCCTCCTGAGTAGCTGGGATTATAGGCATGCGCCACCACGCCTGGCTAATTTTTGTATTTTTAGTAGAGACGGGGTTTCTTTCACCATATTAGCCAGGATGGTCTCAAACTCCTTATCTCGTGACCCGCTACCTTGGCCTCCCAAAGTGCTGGGATTACAGGTGTGAGCTACCGTGCCTGGCCGACAATGATTTTTTAACAAGAGAATTTAATGTAAATAATTGTTAACTAGGTATACAAAGGAAGTTAGGTATGGAGGTACCAACTGCAGGAAGCAGATACTACCGTAGAACTGGGAGAACAAAGAAGGGAAGAAGCTTGGAGGAAGGGAGCCAAAACTCTAACCTCTCAGAAGGGTATGCTCCTCAGGCAGGTACTGATATCTTGAGCTGAGAGCAAGAACCGCATAGGGCTGGGGCCCAGTACTCTGAAAAGGGGGTGCTGGCTGGCTGGTGCTGACGTTTCTTAGAGGCATGATGATTCTGGTTCTGTGTCAGAAAAACTACAAACTGGAGTCTGCTATGGCTGCTATAATGAACTGCAAATGACCTGAAGAAGAGCTGCTGATCGACACTGGCAGCAATAGGAAACAAAAACAAAACTAGCAAGCAAACAGAAGAGTGTCCCGTCTTCCTCTTAAAGCTTTCTAGGCCCTTTGTACCACCGCTTTATTGGCAGAGCCTAATAAGCCATCTACAAAGGAAAAAATGTGGGTCTCAGAGTCCCAACCCCAGGGTCACAAAGCAGAGTATAGAGGGCGACTTTGAAGCTGAGAAACAGTAGCTCTGTAACTAACATTTACATGTGTAAATTTACATATGTAACACAAAGCAGTATAAAAGTATCATTAGAACTATACAACTAAGGGCTATAGGAATTCATAGGAAGAGACAGATAACTGCATATTAGGTTAAACAGACAAAGCTAAATTGAAGAGTAGTATTTGAACTGGGTATGCACGTGGATATGGTTTCAGGAGGCAGAAATGCAAGGGATGAGACTTGTAACTAGAGGAGATAGCATACAAGAAAGCTACAGGATTAGGAAATGGATGGAGAGCATGGATCTGGGTCCAGTCTGATTTCTGCTCTTCACTGGGCTTGATGTGGAAGCCGTTTCTTGACTCAGGAGTTCATCTTTCAGATCCTTTTGGCATTGAAGACTTTTGCCAAAACAATCAGAACTGTTTTAGGGAGCTTCTGGAGTTGAGGGGACAGAATCAAAGAGACACTTTATTGAGCAAGATGTTAGACTTTTTCCCCCATACAATTTTCTTATTAGAGTTTTTCTTCTGGGATTCATAGGTAAGCTTCAGAAAATCCATGAACTCTTGAAGTATTGATGGAGAATTATATGTATGTGTATTTTTTCGGATAAGGCATTCCATATATAATTTTCATCAAAATGTGATTAAATTGTGGTTTAGATGTTTAGGATTTAGTAGACATCATTGTAAATAAATTATTGAAGAATGTATCAGCATATCATCATTCAAGAAATTTATTGGACTCTTGTGTGCAAGGCACTTATTGTACTAGTTGCTGAGCATTTCATGGTAAAGGAAATAGGTAGAGTACCAGCTCTCATGGAGTATGGTCTAATGAAAAAGACATTTATTTCACTTGATTCTTTAATCAGTGACTGACTGTGATAAATATAGTGAAGGAAGAGCTTAGGTTAATACAGGAGTATGTAACAAGGAGTTGGTCCTGATCTTTCACGAGGGGCGGACCATCTTAGAAGGCTGCCCTGATGGAAGTGACAGCGTGCTGAGATATAAATGGGAAAAAAAGAAAAGGAATTAACTTTATGAGGAGGTTGAGATGATGAAATTGAGGGATTTTCGGCAAAGATGGATTGCCAGTGTGACCTACTTTTCAAAAGATTCCCCCCCTCATGATTGATTTTTGGGGAGCCTACAGGCTACTCTTAAGTAAATGCATTAAATACTTAGCAAATAGCCTGTGAACAGCAGCAAAAATCACAGTTAGGGAAGTCAACAGTGGCCTAGGCCAACGGTCCCCAACCATTTTGCTGTGAGGGACCAGTTTCATGGAAAACAATGTTTCCATGGACCTGAGGTGGGAGGCTTGGTTTTTGGGATGATTCAAGTGCATTACATTTATTGTGTGCTTTATGTAATACGTAATGAAACAGTTATACAATTCACCATAATGTAGAATCTGTGGGAGCCCTGAGCTTGTTTTCCTGCAACTAGACAGTCTTATCTGGGGGTGATGGGAGACAGTGACAGATCTTCAGGTGTTAGATTCTCATAAGGAGCGTGCAACGTAGATCCCTTGCATGCACAGTTCACAGTAGGGTTCATGCTCGTATGAGAATCTAATGCCACTACTGATATGACAGGAGGCAGAGCTCAGGCAGTAATGTGAGCAGTGGGGAGCGGCTGTAAATACAGAACAATCTTCATTTGCCTGCCGCTCACCTCCTGCTGTGTGGCCTGGTTCCTAACAGGCCACGGACTGGTGCCAGTCTATGGCCAGGGGTTGGGGACCCCTAATCTAGGCCAATGTTGTTTGCACTTCTTATTCATGTACCTCCAGTGTGTTTTTATTTTTTGTTTATTTATTTATTTATTTATTCAGTTTTTTGAGATGGAGTTTCATTCTTGTTGCCCCAGCTGGAGTGCAGTGGCACGATCTCGGCTCACTGCAACCTCCGCCTCCTGATTTCAAGCAATTCTTCTGCCTCAGCCTCCCAAGTAGCTAGGATTATAGGCATGCGCCACTACACCCGGCTAATTTTTGTATCTAGTAGAGACGGGGTTTCACCATGTTAGTCAGGCTGGTCTCGAACTCCTGACCTCAGGCGAGCCACTGTGCCCAGCCTGTATTTTTAACCTGATGCCTACATTTTAAAATCTCAGGTTGAAATACAGAGTTAAAAATGATATAATTTATTTTTATTGAGGTAAAATATATATAACATTAACCATTTAAACCACTTTTTAAGTGTACAGTTCAGTGGCATTAAGTACTTTCACATTATTGTGTGATCATCACCATCTATCTCAAAAAAAAAAAAGGACATTCTTTGCATTTTCCATTGTTTTGACATTTGCACTAATGATACAAAAGCAATGGTGGGTAAAACTGTTAGTATCTTAGGCTGAATTAAGGCAGTGGCACCAAACTATACTAGTAGACATTGTATTCTTTACCACCATACACTCAGTTTTAAAAAAAAAAAGCCAGTTTCACTTAAGAAGGTCCTGAATAAGCAGTAAACATAAGTAATTGTATTAAGTCATGACCCTTGTCCGGGTGTGGTGGCTCACAGCTGTAATCCCAGCACTTTTGGGAGGCTGAGGTGGCGGACCATGAGGTCAGGAGACCTAGACCATCCTGGCTAACACGGTGAAACCCATCTCTACCAAAAATACAAAAAATTAGCTGGGCATGGTGGCGGGCGCCTGTAGTCCCAGATACTCAGGAGGCTGAGGCAGGAAAATCGCTTGATCCCTGGAGATGAAGGTTGCAGTGAGCCGAGATCACGCCACTGCACTCCAGCCTGGGCGACAGAGCGAGACTCCTCCAAAAAGAAGAAAAAAAGTCATGACCCTTGAGAACGCATATTTTAAATATTCTGTGTGATGAATGGGAAGTGTACATAAAGCATTTCTGCTGCATATCAAAGAACTATGATTGTCTCAAGGAAATAGCCCTGTGGGATTTTCTTACTTGTATTTTTCTGGAATGGACTAGATTTTAACTTGAAAAAAAATGACTGACAAACTGTGGTTATTCAGATTTGGGTGTTTGGCACATGTTTTCACAAAAATGAACAAAGTGACTGGCCAGGCATGGTGGCTCACACCTGTAATCCCAGCACTTTGGGAGGCAAAGGTGGGCAGATCACCTGAGGTCAAGGGTTTGAGACTGGCCTGGCCAACATGGCGAAACCCTGTATTTACTAAAAATACAAAAATCAGCCAAATGTGGTGGTGCACACCTGTAACCCCTGATACTTGGGAGGCTGAGGTAGGAGAATCACTTGAAGCCCAGAGGTGGAGGTTGCAGTGAGCCCAGATAGTGCCACTGTACTCTGGCCTGGGTGACAGAGTAAGACTCTGTCTCAAGAAAAAAAAAAAAAAAAAGAACAAAGTGAGCCTATCAGTTCCAGGAGAACAAATGGCATTTGTTGCCAATGATAAAATTTGAGCTTTCAAGCAAAAATTGATACTTTAGTAAACTTCTGTCTACCACTGTGAATTCTGTCCTTACATTTACTACCTTTTTGCTCTTCATGTTTTTCATGTATCTCAGTCCTCCCTGGGATCATTTAGAGTCTTCTTTAGTTCGTATTTTTCTCCCCCCATAAAAATGTATTTCTCTCGCATTTCTGAAGAATGTTTTAGCAGGGTTAATATTATAGATTTGGCAATTATTTTCTTTGAGCACACTGACAATAATATTTTACTGTGTCCTGGTTTCTATTGTTATGTTAAGAAGTCAGCTATGAGTCTTAACTGTTGATACTTTAAGAGTTATCTGGTTTTTTTTTTCTTCCCCTAAAGTTTTTCTTCTTGTCTTTCATTTTCTGCAGTTTCACAATGATGTATCCGGGTGTGGTTTTCTTTTCTGTTTATTCTTCTTGGGATTCAGTGGATATCTGAGATCTTGAATCTTGAATGAAATGTCTTTTCATCAGTTCTGAAAAAGTATTATCTTTTAAACATTTGCCAATTTCTCTTCTTCCCTTTCAAGACTAATTTAATGCATGTTACATCTACTTACTGAATCCTCCACCTATTTTTAATCTTTTATCTCTTCCAGTTTTTAATTCTTTAGTTGTATTCAGTTGTAGTCAAACATAAGTCCATTGAATTTTCATTTTTTATTTTTCAGTTCTAGAATTCTTTCCAGTTGTTCCATCACCGTTCATTGGAAAGACTGTACTTTATCCATTAAATTTCCTTTGCTCATTTGTCAAAGTTCAGTTGACTATTTTCATGGGTCCGTTTTGGGACTGTGTTCCATTAATTTATGTATGTTTATTGTTTCACCAATACCATCTTGTCTTGCTTATTGTAGCTTTATTGTGAGTCTTGAAAATGGGGAGTGTGAGTCTTCCAGCTTTGTTTTGCTTTAGTGTATTTTTTTGTTTTGTTTTGTTGGTTTTTTTTTTTTTTTTTTTTTTATGATGGGGTCTCCTTATGTTGTCCAGGCTGATTTTGAACTGGGCTCAAGGGATCCTCCCGCCTTGGCCTCCCAAAGTGTTGGGATTACAGGCATGAGCCACCATGCCCAGCTTGTTTTGCTTTAGTCTTATGTTTGGTATTCTGGGTCTTTGACCTTTCCATATAGACTTCGGAATCAGTTTGTCAACAATTACAAAATAGCTTGCTAGAAATTTGATTTGGATTGTGTTGAATCTATCTGTAGATTAGTTTAGGAAGAATTATTCCTTAAACTGCTAGAATGATGCAGAACTAGGATTCAGGTTTATCTTAAGACTTATTTTTACTTTCCTGGGAGAGAAACCTTTAAGGGCCAAGCTTAAGGTAGGGTTGTTGTCCAGGCACAGTGGCTCACACCTGTAATCCCAGCCCTTTTGGAGGCCGAGGTGGGTGGATCACTTGAGGTCAGGAGTGTCAGACCAGCCTGGACAACACGGTGAAGCCCCATCTCTACTAAAAATACAAAATTAGCTGGGTGTGGTGGCATGTTCCTGTAATCCCAGCTACCCGGGAGGCTGAGGTGGGAGGATCGTGCCACTGCACTCCAGCCTGGGTGACAGACCAATAATCTGTCTCAAAAAAAAAAAAAAAAACAAAAAAACAGGTAGGAATGTCTTGGTAGGCCCTAGGCTTTGACTTTTGATTTCCTTTTCTTGTGGGGCCACTAAAAGGTTGCCTTAGTTTTGCAGCTTTTTTCTTTCGAACTGGCATTTGCCCTCAGGACTAAACCTTGAGTGCTGGAATCTTGCACTTCTAGTTATTTTCAGCAATTTTTTTTTTTTTTTTTTTTTTTTTGAGACGGAGTCTCGCTCTGTTGCCCAGGCCAGAGTGCAGTGGCACAATCTCGGCTCACTGCAAGCTCCACCTCCCGGGTTCACGCTACTCTCCTGCCTCAGCCTCCCGAGTAGCTGGGACTACAGGTGTCCACCACCGCGCCCGGCTCATTTTTTATATTTTTAGTAGAGGTGGGGTTTCACCGTGTTAGCCATGATGGTCTCGATCTCCTGACCTCATGATCTGCCCACCTCGGCCTCCCAGAGTGCTGGCATTACAGGCGTGAGCCACCGTGCCCAGCCTATTTTCAGCAATATTATAATTACCTATACTACCTTTACTGGAAATTGAAGTTTCATCAGAGATCTGCCTTCCTCCTAGAATTGTTGGTTGGTATATTTAGTCTTTGAAATTTCTGTATATGTTACCGGAGGAGCAGAAGGAACTCTCCCAAGTTTGCAGATGTCCATTGAGACTTTCTGGATCGTAATAGATTATGCTGCCTGAGATAAACTTAGGGTAAATTTTCCAAAGCTCTACCTGTGGGGAAGAAATGTTGCAAGTCTATCCCAGTGTTTACTCTTTTCTTAATGATAGGATTCCTAATTTTCATATTAATGTATCACTACACAAAATAAAAAACAGATTTCCTAGCTTTCTTTGCAGCTAGGAGCAGTCATATGGGTAATTTCTATTAAATAGCTCAGACTTCTTCCAGTGTCAGACTTGTACATTGAATTATCTGTTGGCCATCTCCATCTGGATTTGATTATGATACTTTAGGCTCAACATATCCAACGTAGAATTAATTTGTAGATCTCTCTGCCCCTTTTTCTTCATCATCTCTGAATTTAGTCACTACTGTTAGACCGCTTAATGATTACTCCTCCTGTCTCCACCATGTTCAGACTCACATATTTGTATATATTTAAGCATATTTCAAATCTGGCTAATTTTTCTTCTTTGTAAATGCTCTCCTTCTCCCAGTTCATACCAGTATTGACCCTGGTTCTTGGACTTGCCGTCTCTTGCCTGGAGTGCTGCTGCTTTGTTTATAGGCTGTAACTCTCATTTTCCCTTTCGTATCCACACACTCATGTCTCTGAAAGAAGCTTGCAACCATGTTACTCCCTTGCTTACAGAATTAATTTTGATGTCTTTAGCCTCTGGCTCTTTGTAACCTGGTTTCATTTTACCTTTCCAGGCTGATTTGTCATTCCTGGTCTTACATTTGATGCTTGATAATGGCAGATTTCTTTTATTTCCCTTCTCATGTATTTGTGGGTCCTCACTACTGTGCCCTTACTCAAAACTAACTAGGATTAATCTTTTCCTTTAAAATTGATTGGCTTGAGATATTTATGGCTTTAGTCAAATTTACATGTTTCTTTTCTGTTTTTTAGTGATAGGGTCTCTCTTTGTTGCCCAGGTTGGAGTGCAGTTGTGTGATCATAGCTCACTGTAACCTCAAACTCCTGGGCTTCAGTGATGCTCCTGCCTTGGCCTCCTGAGTAGCTAGGACTACAGGCACTTGCCAGCATGCCTGGCTTATTTTATTTTTATTTATTTATTTTTTGAGATGGAGTTTCACTCCTGTTGCCCAGGCTGGAGTGCAATGGCGCAGTCTTGGCTCACTGCAACCTCTGCCTCCTGGGTTCAAGTGATTCTCCTGCCTCAGCCTCCCAAGTAGCTGGGATTACAGGCATGTGCCACCACACCAGGCTAATTTTTTTTTGTATTTGGTAGAGACAGAGTTTAACCATGTTGGTCAGGGTGGTCTTGAACTCCTGACCTCAGGTGATCCACCCGCCTCGACTTCTCAAAGTGCTGGGATTACGGGCGTGAGCTCCCATGCTTGGCCTTAATTTTACTTTCATTTTTTGTAGAGATGGGGTCTCGCTGTGTTTTCCAGGCTAGTCTCCAACTCTTGGCCTCAAGCAATCTTCCCAGTTCGTCTTCCCAAAACACTGGGATTACAGGCATGGGCCACCACGCCCAGCCAGCTTTATGTTTTTCTAAACATGAAAGAAATAAGCTCTGCTGTTGAATATACCACAGTCTGAAATGAGTATGTTCTAAGTTGCAAATTTTGTTTTTATTAAAATATTTTATTTTAGATTTTTTGAAATTGTGTTTTGTCTGGCTAGAGTGAATAAACTGATATTAATATGTGAATTATAAAATTGTTTCAAATCAGTGCTTACCGGGGTATGTCTCCTTATTTCACATGTGAGAAAGTTATGGCCAGGAAAGACTAGTGATTCTTTTCAGTCAGATGATTAGTTAAAAGCAGAGCCAAGATCTACTGTGATTTCCATCCAAATATAAGTATCTGCCTTAAATCAGGTGTGTCAGGGTTTTTAAGTCTTATTTTTCAAGTTCCCAGGCAATATTATAAGGGCATTTACATTTTGTGTGAATAGCACCTTGAGTAATGAATTGAGCTGTATACACTCTGTACCTTCTTAACAACTCTGATTCCATAATGAAATGGTTTATTTATAGAACTGTGGCCTAAGTCTTGCCTATGCACCTATCTTCTTGGCCATCTATTAATTCTAGAAGGGAATTTTTTAAAACTCCACTGATAGATTATTTTAAGTATTCTAATGAAGCAGGCATGGTAGACGTAATGCTTTATAGATGTGTGTGTCTTTGTTTCTAGCATCAAGCATTGCACAGTTTTCTCCAATAACATAGATCATCTCTTACTGAATTTAACACTGTCTGATATCATGGTCTCCCTGGCAAATGCGTCAACTTTGCAGAAGGATTGCAGTTGGATAGAAATGATAAGGAAATTTGTAACAGAGACCCTTGAAGATGGCTCTAGGCTAAATAGTAAGCAACTGAACAGATTGCTGGGAGTATCCTGGAGGTTAATGCAAATACAGCCAAACAGAGGTAGGTGATGCTATTTTGCCCTTATTTAAGAGTGGAGCTCTTACATGTGCTATCTTAAGGTCTAGCTTTGAAATGATGGCTTGTAAACATTCCATGTAGTCAGGCTAATTGTATTCAAGCCATAAAAGGTAGCTACTGTCTACTTGAACACTGAAATTGTTTATGGCTCAGAGTATCTCTAAGTGGGTAGGTCCACTCTGAAGCAGATTGATAAAGATTTCTACCCTCTTCTGATCTAGTTTGACTAGAACTTGAGAACTTTTTCCCTTGATTGATATGGCATGAATCTTCCCTGTCTCTTTACCTTTTTTCTAGCTTGAGGTTAAGTTATATTAAGTCAGTTTTAGAGTGACATACTAATTCTTTGATTTTAAAACAAAGTTTTCCTATTTGGTTCCCATCTAAATCGCCTTTCTAATATTTTGGTTTTTGTCATTCCTAGGTTTCTTGTTAAGAAAATTTATACTGTAACTACTGATTGGTTTGACTTTTTTATTAGGCCATTGCTATGGGACTTCAATGGTAGTTGTCAATTTGTGGCTAAAATTGGCTTTGCCATAGGAAGAAAGTAAAGTACTTCGGTGCATTCAGAGGAATTTGGGGGCTGTTAAACATTTTTTGATTCATATGCAAGTTGTTTTCTTTCTGTTTGTAGAGGACACAGAGACTCTTATTAAGGCAGTTTATACATTATATCAGCAGAGGGGCCTTATCCTTCCAGTTCGGACTTTGTTATTGAAGTTTTTCAGTAAAATCTATCAGACAGAAGAACTGAGATCTTGTAGATTCAGGTAAAATCTTGTTATTTTTCCTTTCTTTTTCTCTTGCTGAGTTTTTCTGTAGTCTTAAGTATTTAAATAATTTTAGAGAGATTAAATCTTTGGAGAATTTCATTCTTTTTAATCCTACTTGTTTGCATTTAAGAAATGGTATAAAATTTTAAAAGATGCATACATAATAGTGCCAGTAAACTTTATACCCATATCTGAACAGATAAAAGACTGCTTTAGGCATGCATTTCTACCTGTCCACTTACAGCTAAGGGACAGTTGGAACAACCTCAGCCCTTTCTCTTCCCTTCCCATAAAAATTACGGAGGTTGAATCTCTAGCCATTAGTGACATATTGAGGCATATGGGATAAGACTGAGGGCAATAGAAGATGAGAAAATTTCTGGCTTAGTTTAGTGCTATCAGAGAGAGACAACAAAAGAGCGGACTAAGGAATTTTTCGATAAGGTGAGTTTGAGGTTTATTTGGCATAGTCAGAAATGTTTGAGCGGAAGATACAGATTTGGGATACCTCAACATATATAGGTAGTTGTTGTAACGTATTCTGGTATTTACTTTAAGCCAAGTACTTTACATAATCTCAATAATCTTCATACTGCTACTGTGAGGTGGATACTGTTAGCTTCCATTTTACAGAAGGAAGCAGAAAATAAATAAATTGGTGAGTATTATGTAGCTAATGTATAGCAGAGCTGAGACTTAAGTTCACGTCTGTCTTGACAGCAAAGTCCATGATAGAATCACCAACCTTTCAGGGGACCTAGTGAAAATGTTCACTGTTATTCAAGACATTTGCACTCCAGCAAGTATTCTAAAGAAATAAAAATAGCACAAGTTTCAAGCCATTTTGTATGGGAGCAACTTACGGTGAATGTGTACATTTTTTAATATAGTATAATAACACCGATTAGGATACATAGTTAAGTGTCTTTATCCTTCAAAATAAAAATACAATTTAGATACTGCCCCAGTTAACATTAATTTAGTGGGTAAAGCCTTGGAAAATGATGCTGGCATCTTATAGGTTCTCAAATGTTTAAATGAATAAATGTGGTATTATTGATACATAATTAGTCATTTTGTGATATATTTAAGTTTAAGCATTTTTTTTTTTGGTTTAAATTTATTTCCCTTGTCTTTGAGAATTACACTTTATTCTTCTTTGGCCTTTCTAAGATATCGTAGTAAAGTGTTATCCCGTTGGCTGGCTGGCTTGCCATTGCAACTTGCTCATCTTGGCTCCCGAAATCCTGAGCTCTCTACACAGCTTATTGATATGATTCATACCGCTGCAGCACGAGCAAATAAAGAATTACTAAAAAGTTTACAAGCCACTGCTCTCCGAATTTATGGTAAGAGTTCATTTGTTTAATGGTGTAGGTAGTCATTGATCCACCCTGATATACAAAAGAAGCTTTTAAGGGGAGCTCTGTAGCTTTGCCTTTCCCTTAGTCTAAATTAGTAATACCATGGTTAAATTGCCAAAACAAAACATCAGACAGTAAATTAATTTTCAATATTTATTAGAATATAGAAGGTTAATGATTGTTGATGCTTATTGCATTCTTAAATTGTCTTTCAAACCACTTGCTATTCATAAATTCAAAACTAATCTGATACTTAAAAATTCCTTTGAAGCTCTGATGGCAAGACATATCTTTATTACTTATTTAATCATAATGAATATCTCGTATGACTTTCATATATTCTTTATTTATCTGGGACTGACTTAACTAATATTTTAAGCAAAACTATTAAAACATAACTGGGATGTATGTATGCATATAATTATTTATTGAAATATAATTCACATACTATAAAATTCACCATTTTACAATGTACAGTTCAATGAATTTTTAAAAATATATTCCTAAGGTTGTGCAATTATCACCATTGTCTAATTCTAAAACATTTTTATCACCCCAGAAAGAAACTTGTACTGACTGGAAGTTCATCCTTATTCCTTCCTTCCCCCAGCCCCTGGAAATTGCTCATCTACTTTCTGTCTATATGGATTTGCCTATCATGGATATTTTGGAATTACATAACATGGGGCCTTTTGTGTCTGGATTGTTTCACTTAGCATAATATTTTCAAGATTTGTCCATGTTGTAACAAGTATCAATACTTTATTCCTTTTTATTGTTGAGTAGTATTTTGTTGTATGGATATGTCACTGGTATTTATCCATTTGTCTGGTGATGAACATTTGAGTGGTTTCCACCTTTTGTGGGTTATAGTTTTAAATATGTATTTTTCAATATTGGTCATATATCTGTAGGTATATATATACACACAGCAAACAAAGTCTTTTGCTTTAAGTCAGGTTGATGTAATCATCACTGTTTAGCAAAATTGCTTGTTTACTTTGCACTCAATCTCTTTTCCTTATTACCCCCCTGAAAGTTTTTATTTCTAACAAGACACTTGTATATTAAATCTTTAAATTAGGTTTGGTGTTTTATTTTATGCAGTAGCTTAACAAGCCATACAAATGTGTTTTATGATATTAATATAATTATGCTTTTATGTAATTGATATTCATAAAATTCACCATAAAATGTTAGCCCATAATTCAATGGAAGTCATTGATCTGCTTTATTAATCTCTGGTTTGCATGTCTTTTATAGTTGCTTTTAATATATCTATCCACCTCACTAGATCCACAAGAAGGTGCTGTGGTGGTTCTCCCTGCAGACTCTCAGCAGCGTTTGGTTCAGCTTGTATATTTCCTACCCAGTCTGCCTGCTGATTTGCTTTCTCGGTTAAGTCGTTGCTGTATTATGGGAAGACTCAGTTCAAGTTTGGCTGCCATGCTTATCGGGATACTGCACATGAGGTAGCATGCTCAAGTGAGCTGTATTTTAAGTGTATAATCTTTTTCCCCTTTTACTGGTAATTTGTGAATTATGGAAGCCTTTTGAAGTCGCATACACTACCTTCATTTACTCTTAATGCAACAATTAAAACTATTTATATCACTAGGTAGAGTAAGTTCACAAGAGTAAGACTGTTTCAAGTTACTTGTTTAATGACTTTTATAGATAGGTTGGAATAAGAGTTGAAATATAATTATCAAAAGTGTGTGTAGTAAGGGATTTATTGGTAGGTGAGGGTGTCGTACTTCAAACCTTTGTTGTTATGGAATAGCAATATAGACCTTTTCTTCAGAAAGCTCAGAATTTAATGTAGCTGGTGAATTAAACAAGCTTGTGGACTGAGACCAGGAATCACTTGTAATCTCTCACTTTTTTTTTTCTGGTGGTATAATAAACATAACATACAATTTATCATTTTAACCTTTCTTGAAAAGTTTTGCCAGGCATAGTGGCTCATGCCTGTAATCCCAGCATTTTGGGAGGCCAAGGTGGGCGGATCACGAGGTCAGGAGTTCAAGACCAGCCTGGCCAGCATGGTGAAACCCCATCTCTGCTATAAATACAAAAATTAGCTGGGCATGATGGTGCATGCCTATAGTCCCAGCTACTCAGGAGGCCGAGGCAGGAGAATTGCTTGAACCCGGGAGGGGGAGGTTACAGTGAGTCAAGATGGCACCACTGCACTCCAGCCTGGGTGACAGAGTGAGACTCCGTCTCAAAAAAAAATTTTTTAATATTTCAAGAGACAAGTTCTCACTCTGTTGCCCAGATTAGAGTGCAAGTGGCATGATCATAGCTCACTGCAGCTTTGAACTCTTGGGCTCCAGAAATCCTCCCTCCTTGGCCTCCAAAGTAGCTAGCACTACATGCCATTTTCCATAGCGGCTGTGCCATTTTACTCTGAAACTCTGAAAGGTTTTATATTGCTCGTGTTGGAAGTATCCTCATGTATATATCTTCAGTCATAGTATTTTAGTATTCAGCAGTATTACTGGTTGTGGGAAGGGTCTGATGTGGTTTTAGGCAGAAGTAGAAATCTAGGCTGTAGTTGAAAACTTTTCTTGTATAGATCCCCTATCTCAGGTAGGTAAGAGTAGCTTACTCTTAATAGACTTTCTTCATACCAGTATAGGACAGATATTTGACTCTGGTCACTGGAAGTGTGCTTCATAACTGACAATAAACTTGCCTTTTACCAAAACAGAGAGCAAAACATATAAATAAAATACTGTTTGTATTTAAAAATTTTAGATTTATTTCTTCCTTGTATATGCACATTAGAGGGGCCTGGACATATTTTTTAAGAATTTTAAATAGTGATTAATTTCCCATGTTTTTCTTTTTAGATATTAAAAAACTGCACTTTGTTTTGTGTAAGCAAAATGCTAGGCCTTTTAAAAGTTAAATGTGTTTTTAAATTTTTTCTGTAACTTAAGAGCTTGTTTTTTATTTGACTTCCAGTAGAGGGCACTCTGTTCCTTAGATATAACTTACATTCAGTTCTGTTAAATCACCCCTTGAATGTTTCTTGAAATTGATTCTCCTTGGAAGATGCATTTAATGTCTTCATCAACATATGTTCACTTATGTTTAATAACTTTTGTCAAGGATTTTTAAAAAATCTTGGGGTTTTTTTGCTTTTATCTTTTTGTGGCAATGAGTGGCGAGAATTGGGAAAATGTATTAATTTTACAAATACTGATAATACAGACTCATATTTAAATGATTGTCATTGTAGTTAAAAGTCTACCAAATTAAATTTTGCTTTTTAGTATTTGTACGGAGTCCATTAGTAGACTTCTCTCTATGTAGGTGTATTATTCCCATCTAAAGTAGTCCCTTTTTAAAAAGAATACAAAATTAGGACTTTTCAGCCTTCTTGAGCCCATAGCACCATCATTTTATCACTTTTCATAGGGTCATAATAAGACTAGCCAGGCGCAGTGGCTCATACCTGTAAATCCCAGCACTATGAGAGGCTGAGGCAGGCAGATCACTTGAGGTCAGGAGTTTGAGACCAGCCTGGCCAACGTGGTGAAACCTCATCTCTATGAAAAATACAAAAATTAGCTGGGCATGGCGGCTCACGCATGTAACCCCAGCTACTCAGGAGGCTGAGGCAGGAGAATTGCTTGAACCCAGGAGGCGGAGGTTGTAGTGAGCTGAGATCGTGCCGCTGCACTCTACCCTGGGTGACAGAGGGAGACTCCATCTTTTAAAAAAAAAAAGACTGACAGTTAGTTCATTCAGACATATGTTGGGTTACTTCATATCTTTAGTTTTTTATTCAAAATAGCTCCTCTTCTTGACCATGACTATAAAATAGTCAACTTTTAAATTATTTCCCACTTATACTCTTACAATGTTGCTTCTCAGTCCTATGCATCCTGTACACTGTTGCCAGATTGATTTTTCTGCAATACTCCTTTACTAATTTCAGATTTTTATCTTGTCAAACTAATTGTTCTGTGAGATCAAATTTAGCTCAATTTTTGTAGTTCTGATACCTTGCTGTCTCTATTAAAGCATTTGTGTAATGGCAGGACATGTACCACCTAAGCAAGGAGTCCATGTGTTAAAAACCCATCAGCTAGAAATCATTCATGTTTATTTTCTCTCAGCTTTTAAAAAATGTGTTTATAATTGCTCTCTCTACCTTTTTACCAAGCAGTTATAGTTTTTTTAGCATCTGATGTTTTCCTCATACCATTCTACTTGTGGTGTTTCATAATAATATCCAGTGGCTTTTTCTCAGTTCTTACCCCTCTACCCCAGTTTATTTATAGCCAGATTGGGGGAACAGAAAGCATAAATATGGAAAGATGCTCCGTGGTGTTAGATAAAATCTCTGAGGAAGGAGAAATTGGCTTGCACCAAGAAGTTTGGCTTGGGTTTTAAATAGGGTGAACATATGACCTGGTCTGCCAGGAATAGTTCTATTTTACTCCTTTTGGCCCAGCATAATCAGCGCCAGCACCTCCTTTTACTCACAGAAGTGTTCAGGCTTGGAAAGTATATATGGTTTTCACAGTTTTAAAGACAGTGTGATATATTGCTTGTCATTTATCACTTTTCACAGGGTCAGAATTTTAAATAGGCTGTTAAATAAATTTGCTGCCCCTTTTGGCCACTGGATGGCACAATTGTTTCCTGTTTTCATTGGCTTCAAGAAGATAATAGTTTGTTTTTCAACCACTATTTTGTACTTCTTTCTGTTGAGCATCTGTGCTTTTTATAACCCCCTTAGCATGTGCTATTGTCCCCATAGACCTTTGCTTATCACCTGGGAATGACACTCAAGAAGAGTGTTTTCATTATTTTACACCTGTCCCCTCCTTAAGAATATTAATAAGGCCGGGTGCAGTGGCTCACACCTGTAATCCCAGAACTCTGGGAGACCGAGGCGGGCGGATCACCTGAGGTCAAGGGTTTGAGACCAGCCTGGTCAACATGGCGAAACCCCATCTCTACTAAAAATACAAAAATTAGCCGGGTGTGTTGGTGCACGCCTATAATCCCAGCTACTCAGGAGGCTGAAGCAGGAGAATTGTTTGAACCCAGGAGGTGGAGGTTGCAGTGAGCTGAGATCATGCCATTGCACTCCAGCCTGGGCAACAAGAGTGAAACTCCATCCCCCGCCAAAAAAAAAATATATATATATATAAATATAAATGCAATTATTATAACAGTAAAAAAATTACTGAGTACTTATAGGTGAATTAGGAGTTCCTAATTTTGTTTGATATTTATTCAGATGTCTGTGATAAAAATTTTTAGTATCAGTTTGTCTGATTATTCTCAGCCTTTTTGCAATACCCATGATTGACATCTGTTTTCTTCCTAGCCTTACCTTGAAGGGAATTTTTAAAGGAGACGCTAGAAGCTGATCTCATAGGAGGAACCAAATAATCCTCATTTAATGGGAAGCTGCTTTACATTTAGCTATTCCTTTTGAGTCCTCTGCCAATACCTTAGCTGCACTATTGTGAAATAGATCTAGTTACAACTTTACTAAGAATAAGAACACATAGTTGCCTTATAGTGGCTTTAAAGATAAGTTTTCTTTGCCTAATTAAGATACTTTTGCTTAGTTATGTAGGAAGTTGAAGCTTGTTTAAACATAACTCATTTGCTGAGGGTAAGACTATAAAAATCAAATAGTAAATACATAGCAGCTGAACCTACTACTGAAAAGCAGAACTTCATCTTGGCTCCTTAGAGTCTGATTTTCAAATGGGATGGAAATTTTCTGTTGTACTATATATGTTGATCAAGTATGCTTTTTAATGAAAGTTTGTATTAATATGTTTGAATTTCAAACCTTCATACTAGGGTACTTGAGCCCTTGGATATGAAATTAATATAAGGCATACTATGGGTTTTATTTTAAGCTACTAAATCAAACTTGTTTTCAGTAAAGAACAATGGTTATATACTGTGCTACCTTTGACAAGTCTGTCAAGTTGGTCACTTCTGGTAATAGTTCTCCCTTTGTTCTTTATAGATCATCATTTTCTGGGTGGAAGTATTCAGCTAAAGACTGGTTGATGAGTGATGTGGACTATTTCAGCTTCTTATTTTCCACACTTACAGGTAACCACATTCACTTGCCAGATTAAAAAAGAAAAAATCTAATATGAATCACAATTCTCCTTCTAAGATGTGCCACTTTATCAGTTTGGTTCAGTTTTGAAGATGATAAATATTCTATCTTGGAGTGATTTTTGTGATTAGTAACTGGAAATCAAAAGAATATTTCTAACCTACATACACTGTTAGGCTTCTGAGGCAGGAGGATGGATGATTTGTCTTTAAATCTCTTATAGTATGAGTATCAAAACCCTGAGCATTATTTGAATGTCATGTTATTGTATTTTTAAGTTTGATGTACTACTACTATTATTTTAAATGTATTATTTGAATATTTTCATTTTATACTTGGATAATGATAGGATTCTTTGAAATTTTCTGAAGACTTGAAATTAGGAGAGTTAATATAGTGTCAGAATCCAAAAAGAACTTGACAGATCCAATACTATGCTGAATCTAGCAAGATAAATATTTCAGAAGATAAATGTAAGCTCCTATATGTTTACTGTATATTTATGAATGTATACATTTGAGGTGGGGGAGGCTATGTGTTTTAATAATAGTAGTTGTCAGAAAGTTCTTAGTGATTTTAGAAAGCTCATTGGGAGTCAGTACTATGACATGGCTATCAAACTAGATGATGCCTCTTTAGGTAGTGCTTACAGAAGTGTAGTGATTTGAACGTCAAGGTAGATAGGGTTGGGCCACATCAGTGGTATTCTGATCATTCTGAGAACTACCTTTCAGGAGTGACTTTGGCAGGTTGTTTGTGTAGGTTAGGCTAAGTGTAATAGAGGTGGTAAGGGGAACTAGAAGTTGTTGAATGAACTATACACGTATTGTCAAAGTAAAACACTTAGGGGGATGTAGTTTTGAAACATTTGAAGGGCTATTATCTAAGAACCTAAAGCATTTGATATATATGTAGGGAGTATATTATTGCTTTTACTTGCTCATTTGCTTTTTTAAACCTACCATTAATTGGAAAGATTATGCCTTTCACTCTAAGTAAAAGTGTCAAAACCCTAGTAGAAGTGGTAAAACCTGTTTCTTGCTATATTATAGATTGGGTCTGATCACATCTTTTATATAATTATATGAATTTAACTGTCTTCATTGCTAGCATTTTATTTTTTAAAATATAGCATGAAATGCAGAAGCTCAGAGAAAACAAGGTAGCTTAAAGAATGTTCACTTGAAGGCATATGTCATCTCTGTTTTTTAAAAAAGTCACTGTTCTTTTTTTTTTTTTAATTGGCTTTCTTTGTTACCTGAATTAGGGTTTTCGAAAGAGGAGTTGACTTGGCTTCAGAGCCTTCGAGGAGTTCCTCATGTCATCCAGACACAGCTTTCCCCTGTGCTTCTCTACCTTACAGATTTGGATCAATTTTTACACCACTGGGATGTAACAGAGGTAATAGTTCATTTAAAAAAAAAACCTAATAATTATTAAAATTCAGTTCATCAGCCAGCAATAGTTACTATATATGAGTTGCCTTGTGTGAGATCTTTTCAAAGATACTTGTTTAAAGTGCTTATAATCTTGGATGGGAGAAGTAAGTTTGAAAAGGGAAATGTTCTTTATAAATTATGCCACTAGAACAGAACAAATCAGCAATTTGAATGATAGATCCATCTTTTTAAAAGAGGAAAGCATTATGAAAGAGTAAGAATTTGAGGTTTTGAAGGATAAGACTTAAATAAGAGTTGGTATCCTTGAAGGTGACTTTTTAAATGGTAGATTATTCACCAGTTCCTTTGGTTTTAAGAATTACTATGTAGCTTATTAAAATTAAATTTAAAACCCAAATTCTTTAAGTTTTGAAGTTTGGTTTACAAGTCTTATTTTTTATTTTATTTTATTTTATTTTTTTGAGACAGAGTTTCGCTCTTGTTGCCCAGGTTAGAGTGCAATGGTGCAATCTCTGCTCACTGCAAACTCCGCCTCCCAGGTTTAAGTGATTCTCCTGCCTCAGCCTCCCAAGTAGCTGGGATTACAGGCAGGCGCCACCGCACCTGGCTGATTTTTTGTATTTTTAGTAGAGACGGGGTTTCACCATGTTGGCCAGGCTGGTCTCGAACTCCTGACCTCAGGTGATCCACCAGCCTCAGCCTCCCAAAGTGCTGGGATTACAGGCGTGAGCCACCGCACCCGGCCTACAAGTCTTATTTTTTAAGTAAATTTAAACATTTAAAAGAGGACTTTGATTTAATTTTATTCCTTTTACAAACCTAATTTTTTTAAATTTTCTTAAATAACCGTAATAGTATTTGTCCAGTACTTCAGTTTTCTGACAAACCTTCACAAATAATTGAAGTAAATCTTAGAGATATCTAATAAATTAAAGATATAAATATGGGAAATCTTATGTTTTAGTACTACTTAATGAAACTTGAAATTAAAACCACAAGTCTAAGTTAATTAACTACTGACTTTAAAAAGTTTTTTGTTACTGTTTTGGGGTTTGGTTTGGTGTTTTTTGTTTTTTTGAGATGGAGTCTCGCTCTTGTCGCCCAGGCTGAAGTGCATTGGTGCTGTCTCGGCTCACTGCAACCTCCGTCTCCCGGGTTTAAGCGATTCTCCTGCCTTGGCCTCCTGAGTAGCTGGGATTACAGGCGCCTGCCACTACTCCCAGCTAATTTTTTTGTATTTTTAGTAGAGATGGTTTTGCCGTGTTGGTCAGGCTGGTCTTGAACTCCTGACCTCAGGTGATCCTCCCATCTTGGCCTCCCAAAGTGCTGAGATTACAGGCGTGAGCCACTGCTCCCAGCCTGGTGTTTTCTTTTTAAGAGATCTTGCTATTTTGCCCAGGCTGGCCTTGAATTTCTGGGCTTAAGTGATCCTCCTGCCTCAGCCTTCTGAGTAGCTGGGGCTGTAGGCATATGGCATCATGCCCAGCTGCTGACATGTTTTAAATTGGAATTATAAGGCTGATCTTTTGCCCTAATAGGCAAAATTGTCTTAAATGTTACAAATACTTACACTAAATACACAAACAGTATCACAAACATTAATACTAAAGATTTGTTTCATTTCTAGGTTTTTAAGTTTATTTTTATTCTTTTGTGTGTGCGTGTAAATTTAGGGGTACAAATGCAGTTTTGTTACATGCATAAGACTATACAATGGTGAATCAGGTATCTGAGAGTATCACCCAACAACGTACACTGTACCCATTAAGTAATCTCCTGTCATTCACCGCACTCCCACCCATTCACCTTTTTGCGTCTCTATTGTCTGTCATTTCACACTCTATGTCCATGAGTAGATATTATTTTTAGCTCCCACTTACAAGCAAGAATATGCGCCATTTGTCTGTGTCTGACTTGTTTCACTTAAGATAATGGCCTTCAGTTACATCCATATTGCTGCAGAAGGCATGATTTTATTCTTTTCTATGGCTAAATAGTATTTCATTGTGTGTAAATGTCACATTTTCTTTATCCACGCATACGTTGGTGAACATTTAGGTCAATTCCATATATTTGCTATTGTGAATTGTGAATAGTCCTGCAATAAACATAGGTATCTTTTTGATGTAATTATTTCTTTTCCTTTGGGTACATACTTGGTAGTGGGAGTGCTGGATCAAGTGGTAGTTCTATTTTCAGTTATTTGAGAAATCTTTATACTGATTTCCACAGAGGTTGTACTAATTGACATTCTCACCAACAGTGTGTAAGTTCTGCATCCTCACCAATATCTGTTTTTTTTGTCTTATTAATAGCCATTCTGACTGGTATAAGATGATATCTCTTTGTGGTTTTAATTTGTATTTCTCTGATCATTAATGTGTTGAACATTTTTTCATGTGTGCCTTTTTGGCCAATTTGTCATCTTGAAAAATACCCATTCATATCCTTTGTCTACTTTTTAATGGGGTTATTTGATTTTTTGTTGTTGCTTGAGTTCCTTGTATTGTAAATTTTTGGTATTAGTCTCCTGTTGGATGCATGGTTTTCCTATATTTTCTCCCATTCTGCAGGTTTTCTGTTTGCTTAGGTAATTATTTTTCTGTGTAGAAATTTTTTAGTGTAATGAAGTCCTATTTGTCTATTGTTGTTTTTGTTGCTTGTGCTTTTGGGCTCTTAGTCATGAATTAATTGTCTAGATCAAAGTCCAGAAGAGTTTTCTGTAGATTCTTAGTATTTTTATAGTTTCATGTCCTACATTTAAGTGTTTAATCCATCTCGAGTTGATTTTTGTATATTGTAAGAGAGATCCAGTTTCATTTTTCTGCATGACATTCCAATTTTCCCAGCACCATTTATTGTAAAAGTTGTCCTATCTCCAGTGTAGTTCTTGTTGACTTTGTCAAAGCTGAGTTGGTTATAAATATGTGCTATTATTTTTGGGTTCTCTATTCTGTTCCCTTGATCCATGCATCTGTTTTTATACCAGTACCATGTTGTTGTGTTTACTACAGCCTTGTAGGTAATGTAAAGTATCACAGGGAATGTGATACTTCCAGCTTTGCTCTTTTTGCTTAGTATTGCTTTGGCTATTCAGGCTCTTGTTTTGGTTCCATATTACTTTTAGGATGGTTTTTTTCTAATTTTGTGAAAAATGACATTGGTATTTTGACAGCCGTTTCATTTAATCTAAAGATTAATTTGGTTAGTGTTGTCATTTTAATGATGTCAGTCTTCCTATCTGAACATTGAATGTTTTTCCATTTGTTTGTGTCATCTACATTTTCTTTCATCAGTGTTTTCTAGTTCTCTTTGTAGAGCTCTTTTACCTCCTTGGCTAAATATATTCCTAGGTTTTTTTTTTTTTTTTTTTTTTTTTTGTAGCTATTGTAAGTGGGATTGCCTTCTTGATTTTGTTTTCAACTAGTTATTGGTATATAGAAATGTACTGATTTTTGTATGTTGATCTTGAATTCATTTCTAGATATAAGATCATACCATTTAGTTGG
This sequence comes from Pongo abelii, assembly GCF_028885655.2. NCBI lineage: Eukaryota > Metazoa > Chordata > Mammalia > Primates > Hominidae > Pongo > Pongo abelii. The sequence goes on along the minus strand of NC_071998.2, from coordinate 91,360,274 downwards.
ATATGGTGGCATGCACCTGTAGTACTAGCTACTTGGAAGGTTGGGGCAGTAGGATAGCTGGAGCCTAGGAGTTTGAGGATGCAGTGAACTATGACTGTGCCACTGCACTCCAGTTGGGGCAACAGAGCGAGACTCCATCTCTTAAAAAATAATCATATCAGCAAACAGGGATAATTCAGCTTCCTCTTTTCCAATTTGGATGTCTTTTATTTTTTTTCTCTTGCCTGATTGCTCTGGCTAGGACGTCCCATACTATGTTGAATAGGATGATGAAAGTGGGCATCCTTGTCTCGTTCCATTTCTTACAAGAAATCTTTCCAACTTTTCTTCATTCAGTGTGATGTTGGCTGTGGGTTTGTCATATATGGATGGCCTTTATTATTTTGAGGCATGTTTCTTCTATGCCTAGTTTGTTGAGGGTTTTTATCATGAAGGGATGCTGAATTTTATCAAATGCATTTTTTGTGTCTTTTGAAATGATCACATGGTTTTTGTCCTTAATTCTGTTTATGTGATGTATCACATTTATTGATTTGTGTATATTGAACCATTCTTGCACCCCTGAGATAGAAACCTGCGTCATGGTATATTATCTTTGATGTGCTTTTAGATTTGATTTGCAAGTATCTTGTGGAGGAATTTTGTGTCTGTGTTCATAAGGGAATAAAAGAATGAACAAAGCCTTCAGGACATTTGGGACTTATGTAAAGTGACTAAGCTTATGAATTATTGGTATTCCCAAGGGGAAGAAAGATTTAAAGTTTAGAAAACCTAGCCAACAAAGTAATTGATGAAAACTTTCCAAGCCTACCAGGAGATTTAGACGTCCAGATACAGAAGGCCCAGCAGTCCTCAGGAGAATACATTGCAGAAAGGACTTCATCGTGACATATTATAATCAGACTGTCTAAAGTCAAAAAAGAGAGAATTCTAAAATCAGCAAGAGAATAGTGTCTAGTCATTTATAAAGAAAATCCCGTCAGACTAACAGCAGATTTTTTAGCAGAAACCTTACAGGCCAAAAGAGAATGGGATGGCATAATCAAAGTGCTGAAAGGAAAAAACAAAAAAAACCCTGAAAGCCGAAAAGTACTTTATTGGCTGAAAGTTGGGATTAGAGAGGTGGTAAAAGATACTCATACAAACAAACCACAAGTGAGCAGGAGTAGCTATACTTTTACAGGTAAAACAGACTTCAAATCAAAAACAGGTTTAAAAAATACAGAGAAAATCATTACGTAATGATGAACAGATCAATTCAGCAAGAGGATATAACAATTCTAAATATATATGCACCCAACACCAGAGCATCCAGATTCCATAAGTATTACTAGACCTAAAGGAAGAAATACATAGCAATACAATAATAGTGGGGTGCTTTAACACCCCAGTTTCAGCATTAGATCATTGAGAAAGAAAATACAAAGAAACATCGGACTGAAGTTGAACTTTAGACTAAGTGGACCTTACAGACATTTATAGAAAATTCTACTCAACAAACTGCAGAATATACATTCTTCTCATCATCACATAGAACTGTCTATTTCTCAGATAGACCATATGGTAGGTCACAATAAGTCCTAACAAATTTTAAAAAATCAAAATCATACCAAGTATCTCCTCAGACCACAGTGGAATAAAGTAAGAAATCAGTACTAAGAGGAACTTTACAAATGATGCAAATACATCTTTTTGCATTAATGTATTGCAAAATTAAACAACATACACCTGAACGATGACGTGCTCTTGAGCAATTATTGAGTCACTGAAGAAATTAAAATAGAAATTCAAAACATTTTAGGAACAATTGAAAATGGAAACAAATCAACTAAAACCCATGAGATATAGGAAAAGCAGTGCTGAGAGGGAAATTTATAGCATTAAATGTCTACATCAAAAAAGGAGAAAGATACTAATCAACAACCTAACGTTGCACTTCAAGGAACTGGAAAAGTAAGAACAAACCAAGCCCAAAATTAGCAGAAGACAAGAAATAACAAAGATTAGAGCAGAACTAAATGAAATAGAGATCAAAAAACAATACAAAGGGTCAACAAAATGCAAAGTTGGTTCTTCAAAAAGATAAGATTGATAGCCAGTAGCTAGACTAAGGAAGAATAGTGAAGATCCAAATAGACAAAAACAGAAATGAAAAGGAGACATAACAACTGATACCACAGAGACTATTACAAACAACTATACGCCTACAAACTGGAAAACCTAGAGGAAATGGATAAATTCCTGGAAACATACAACTCCCCAAGGTTGAACCAGGATGAAACAGAAAATCTGAACAGACCAATAATGAGTAGTATGGTTAAATTGGTAATAAAAAAATCTCCAGGCCGGGCGCAGTGGCTCATGCCTGTAATCCCAGCACTTTGGGAGGCTGAGGCGGGGGGATCACGAAATCAGGAGTTCAAGACCAGCCTGACCAATATGGTGAAACCCTGTCTCTACTAAATATACAAAAGTTACCCAGGTGTGAAGGCATGCATCTGTAGTCCCCGCTACCCGGGAGGCTGAGTCAGGAGAATTGCTTGAAGCCAGGAGGTGGAGGGTGCAGTGAGCCTAGATAGTGCCACTGCACTCCAGCGTGGGTGATAGAGCGAGACTCTGTCTCAAAAAAAAAAAAAAAAAAAAAAAAAAAAAAAACATCTCCAAAGAACGAAAAGCCCAGAACCAGATGGAGATTCACAGCTGAATTCTGCCAAATGTACAAAGAAGAGCTAATACTTATTCTCCTGAAATAGTTTCCAAAAATCAAGGAGGGAAGAGGGAATTCTCCTTAATTCATTCTGTGACACCAGTATCACATGACACCCAAACCATACAGGGACACAGCAGAGAAAAGAAGGCTCCATACCTATGTGTGTGTCTTTTTTTTTTTTTTTTTGGAAACACAGTTTCACTTTGTCGCCCAAGCCGGAGTGCAGTGGCACAGTCTCAGCTCACTGCCAACCTCCGCCTTCTGGGTTCAAGCGATTCTCTTGCCTCAGCCACTTGAGTAGCTGGGATTACAGGTATGCACCACCACACCTGCTTTTGTATTTTTAGTAGAGATGGGGTTTCACCATGTAGGCCAGGCTGGTCTTGAACTCCTGACCTCAAGTGATCTGCCTGCCTTGGCCTCCCAAAGTGCTGGAATTACAGGCGTGACCCACTGTGCCTGACCCTATTCTTTATTTCCTAAATTTCTTTCTTTTTTTTTTTTTTTTGACCAAGTTTCACTCTTGTTGCCCAGGCTGGCGTGCAATGGCACAATCTCTGCTCACTGCAACCTCTGCCTCCCGGGTTCAAGTGATTCTCCTGCCTTAGCCTCCCGAGTAGCTGGGATTACAGGCGCCTGCCACCATGCCCGGTTAATTTTTGTATATTTAGTAGAGACAGAGTTTCACCATGTTGACCAGGCCGGTCTTGAACTTCTGACCTCAGGTGATCCACCTGCCTTGGTCTCCCAAAGTGCTGGGATTACAGGCATGAGCCACCATGCCCGGCTACTCTTTCTTAATGTTGAAAGGTGCTTGTCCAGTGAGAATGCAAAATTATGTCATCCTAAGTAATTCTGGTTTCATTTTTTCATGAAGTAATATTCTCTCCTGGCTAATTTTATTTTTTGTTAGCCAGTTTTGACAATGTTCTCAACAGGGTAGTCTCTAGGTTTAAGTTACAACCTAATCTTTTTTTGTCTGGTATACCAATTAATTTATTCACTTGATAAATTCATTTTATTTTGAATTCTCTCCATGTTCTTCCTATCTCTAGGGACTATATCTTTTATAGATATTTAACTTATTTCTCTCATGGCTTTGTTTGACTCTGGTCACAATGCTAGGGTCATGCCAATAACATCCTCTTTTTATTACCCATAGTGCCTGGTACTGTGTTTACTTATAAGTCTTGAAATCTTACATTTGTTTTAGGTTTTCAGCTTGCTTTCATCTCTCAGGGTCTGTATGGTGACTTATAAATTCTCAGGGAAAGCTCAGCTTCTATACGGTTATGGTAGCACATGTAACTTTCTTGGTATGATACTTGGGGAGAGTTCAGGTAGTCTCCTGTTTGTGAAAGAGGAGATTATATTAGAGTAGTTATGGCAGACCAGTTTTCTGCAAAAAACAGTGGAGAATGGTATTTAGAAACCAACATGTGGAATTTAGGTGTGCTTATTGCTGTTGGGTGTTGCTTCTCCCGTATCCTCTTATTGGACATAAAGTAGTCATTCAACACCACAGAGTTTATTCTAGTTATATCCTGTTTCTTTTTTGTACCTGCTTTCTCTGATAGAAACCTGGCTCCAGTTATACTTAATATATTTACTTGATCAGCTTCTCTGTCTATAATTAGTCTTCCTTTGCTGGCGCCCCTCTCATCTCACTCCATTTGGGCTCTGGTTCTTTCGGGCTGTCCACTCTGGGCCATCTCAGCACTCCCACCAAATCCAGTGCCAAAGTTTACCTAGTTTGGCTCCAGCCATTGGCTTTAGGACTGAATTGTTTAGGGCGGCAAGGGGAGGCAGAAGGGAAGTGATGAAGTGGTCATTATTGAATGTGTACTTTTCAAATGTGGTTTGGATTAATAAAAATATTCACCATGTTTGCTTTGGAGTGGGAAGATGGCCTTGGAAATGAGTTTTTTCTCATTGTTACTTATAGGTATAAAAGAAAAAGTTACCAAGTAAAATATCTGGGTAATATCTACAAGATATTTTACAGAGAAATAATGTATAGATCTGTTGATTTCCCCACCACACTCAAATCTGTAAATAACAAGTATAAAAAGTCTTGATTTTTCAGGGCTAGATGACAGCTCTCTTGAACATAACTGACTGATCTCTTCCTAGAGTGATATTCGTCCTTCCACCATTCTTGTTTTTTCATGTGATGTTTTTACATATTTCATTTTTGGTAGTATACTGTATCAGATTCTGGAGTTTGTGCTGTGACTGATATCTGTGAAGGACTTAGTACTGTTCTTGACTCTTCTTGTTTTTCTGAGAACTTAGGAAATTAAAAATACTAGGGGTTTTACTTCTAACTCTCTACTTTTTGTGCAGATTTCTTTTTTACCTTTAGAGAATAGGAGGCAGTGTTATGATTAAATTGAACAGGATATTTGTATTTTCTGGGTCATAAATATTTTTCTGTGATACATTTCTCTATCAGGTGGGCAAAAAAGCTTTTGTTAGCCCTTTGTTCATATCACTCAGATCTTTCTGTCGTAGCACTCAATAGAAATACAATATGCCCTCACTTAATATCCTCAGTAGGTGCTTGAGGAAACAGAAATGACATACACGGCAGGTCCTTGAATAACACTTATTTTTTGGAGACAGTGTCTCACTCTGTCATCCAGGCTACAGTGCAGTGTCACCATTATGGCTTACTGCAGCCTCAACCTCCTGGGCTCAGGCGATCCTCCTGTCCCAACCTCCTGAGTAGCTGGTACCACAAGCACGTGCTACCACATCTGGCCAACTTTATTTTTTTTTCTAGATGAGGTACCACTATGTTGCCCAGGCTGGTTTCAAACTCCTGGGCTCAAGCAGTCCTCCCACCTTGGCCTCCCAAAGTGCTAGAATTACAGTCATGAGCCACCAGGCCTGGCTGAAAAACGTTTCTTAATAATGTTGATTGGGGGAAAAAATGATTGCATTATACATTGTTTTGCTTAAAGTCATAGTTCCCGAGAACCTGCTGAAGTTGTTAAATAGAGACTTACTGTATGGTCTCCATGTTGGTATATTGTAAGCCACTTGAGGGGTATGAGAAAGAAGAGAAGGTTTCTCATTCTTTTATTCCTGTGCATGGCATCTAATAGGGGCTAGCTCAATATTCAACATATGATTAGTAGATGAATTATTTGGAAAATTAGGCCATATATAAGGTCTATTTGTTTGATCTTTGACATTTGCATTTTTAAAGTAATTTGTTATATGTTTCCTGTTAATATGTAGAGCAAGTAGGTATTAAAAGAATCTATTGCTGGGCACAGTGGCTCACACCTGTGATCTTAGCACTTTGGGAGTCTTGAGGTAGGTGGATTGCTTGAATCCAGGAGTTTAAGACAAGCCTGGGCAAAATGGTGGAACCCCATCTCTACTAAGAATACAAAAATTAGCCAGGCGTGGTGGTGTGCACCTGTAGTCCCAGCTACTAGGGAGGCTGAGGCCAGAGGATTGCTTGAGCCAGGTCACGGGGGTTGTGGTGAGCTGAGACTGCATCACTGCACTCCAGCCTGGGTGACAGAGTGAAACTGTCTCAAAAAAAAAGAATCTGTTGAACTTGTTTCTGACCTAAAATGTTCTGATTTGGTTAGTGGTTTTCTCCTTTTCTGACAGGCAGTTTTTCACAGTTTATTGGTTATTCCTGCCCGAAGTCAGAACTTTGACATCCTGCAAAGTGCCATCAGTAAGCATTTGGTAAGTATCCTTAAACTTTTTCTCTTAAGAACGAACACAAGATGCATTGGTTAAAATAGTTTTCCACAGCCCCAGAAAGAGCATGTCTGGAATTCTAAGATTAATGATACCATAGTCTCTTGCAGCATGATGCATTGGCAAGAACTGAAGAATCTTGGTATTTTTCTTGGCTGTTATTAATTTAATTCTGAGTGACCTTGAGAAAAGTCTCTTCTTAGGACCTCACTTTTCTAAATCAGCGAAATAAGGGACCTGAAAATTAAACTTCACATCCTTTCCAACTTCTGTAATTCGCGTGTGCTTGGCCTCAGTCTATTGAGAATTCAACATCTAGACTGAAGTCTGGGTTCCACCTAGAAGGTTTGGGGTCCAAAGTAGGCACATCATCTAACCCGGCACAAGGTGTGGTCACTGGCAGCTGTAGACTCAACCCTGAGACTGACCTGTTATTTGATATTGGATGTCTCATTTCCATTGGTATTAAATTCACATTAGATATACCTCTGTAGTTGCTTTTAACTTTCTCCAGTGTTTATACTCTTATCTTTGGCTTTTTATTGTAATGTATTATAGTACAAAGCAGGGCTCCCAAATTATATCTTTGAGAAATACACTTGTTTGGATAAAATATAGGCACATCCAGACTCCTTTTTCTCTTAAAGTGTTACTTCCCTTGAGTTGGAAGAGAGTACTGCTTTGAATACCTAGTACTTTCTCCCTGCTGTCAGACTTCCAGTCCTTACCCCTGTGTCATCAACAATGCCTACTTTTTTTCCCTACCTCCACTCCAGAGAATTAGACTCTCCTTTGACTACATTCATTATTCTAGTAAAAGTTCAGTATGCCAGTCAGTCTTGGCCACTATTTTCAGACAGCCTGTGGAGGAGGTTAAGACATCAGAGTTTGCAGACTTTTTAAAATCATTACCCAACAGTAGTCTCCAGGAGATTGAAACCATGTATATATACACTTACAAGTTAGACTCTACCTTAATGACAATGCATATAGTACATTCTAGATGAATTAGCAAACCCTAATGACCCTTCCTGGGTTTCCTGGCAGTGAAGCAGTCAAATGTTAACTATAGTAATATCCTACTGACTCCGGTAGAGTTATGTTTATTCATGTCTGAATGACTAAATCAAAGTGCAGAGGAAGGCTAATTTTGAAATGAACTATTTATACATTTAATTACCTGGCATAGGAGTGGTGCCACATGAAAGTTTTCCAGCCTGAATAATTAAAAAATTTTTAAGTATGATTGTTGGTATTCAGATTTTCTTTGAGTGCATGAAATAATCCCTTTAAATAGTTATTTCTAACCAGCAATAGACATTTTATAGACAATTTAGAAGATTTTGTCATGAAGGGGAGGCAGTGGATTGGGTTAATAGCACTTCTTGCGTTTCCATGTTTTCAAAGTCATTTAATTTAGGGATTAAATTCTCAAAGGAAAACAGGACCTTAAGGTGTGGCAGGTGGCATATGTTAGGTATATATTAGTTTTCAGTAGAAATGATGTAAAGTTAATCGTGAATTAACAGGTTTTGGTTTTATTTGGAGGAGCGGGTCTGTTTTGAAGAGGTAATTAATCTCGTTTTTCTCTGCTTAGGTTGGGTTGACTGTAATTCCTGACAGCACGGCTGGCTGTGTTTTCGGTGTTATCTGTAAGCTCCTGGATCATACTTGTGTAGTTAGTGAGACTCTACTGCCATTTCTGGCTTCTTGTTGCTACAGTCTTCTTTATTTTCTGCTCACTATAGAGAAAGGGGAAGCAGAACATCTAAGAAAGAGGTAATTATTTTTTATTCTTCAACCTTAATTTTCCGACTGTTCCTCCTCCCCCAACCAAATAATAAAATAGACAGTTAAAGATAATTAGGTTATACAAATACCTTAAATTCTGTTTCAGAGAGTTTGTGTCAGCCTAGCTAGCTTTTTCTTTGTTCCTTCATGAATCCCCTTTGTGTTGTAGTGAAAATTTTTAGTTTTTTTTTCTTTCCCCTTTAAGTTACAAATTTGAAAACTTAGATGGCATTATAAAATTTCTTCAGAGGTTTCTTTTATTAACATTGCTATAAGTCTAGCAAGAAAAATAATTCTACCCTTAGGAGGATGTGCTATTAGTACCAACCTTTTTATTTTGTTTTGAGCTTCATTAGAGCTAGCCAGAGTGGGAATTTTAAAATCTTGGATTTAAGGAAAGTCTTGTAAGATGCTAGTGCTTTTAATTAGTACTTTTGCTCGTATATAAAATATTCAGGCTAGAGCTTTTAGCATAGTTGGGAAGATTTTACTTTAATTTTAAAAAGTATTTTATGCTTGTATTCTTATTGGTGTGCCCATTAAAAGTTCATTGTAGAAGGTTTTAAAACCTGCTAACAGGTTGGCAAATATTCTGTCACCTGCTGTTAATGTTTTGATGTGTGCCTTTTTGGTCTTTTTTGAACTTTTAAATGACATGAAAATACATATACTGAATGTATAAAAAACATTTATGTAGTTTAAAAGGTAATTATAAACTGAACCTCCATTTAACCAACGCCAGGTTTGGATATAGAATATCATCAGCACATATACTGTTAATGCACCCTGCACAGTTAAATGTCTTCTACATACCCCTCTGCCCCAGATCACTGGGTGTTGATCAACTTCATTACCTTAAAAAAAAAATGGTTTTATGTGCATTTGTGAACAGTATCAGGTTTGTTTTGCATATTTGTGGATTTTTTGTAATGGGAATTATACTGCATTTATGTTTTGTGATTTGATTCTCTCAGCATTGCTTTTGAGATTGATTGAAGTTGACTCATTCAGCTGTATTTCATTCGTTTTTATTTCTCCATACCAGGGTTCAGCAAACTTCTTTCTATAAAGGGTTAGTTAGTAAATATTTTAGGTTTTGCAGACCATTAGGTCTCTGTCACGGCTACTCAGCACTACCATGGTAGTGTGAAAGCATCAATAGATAATATGTAAATAAATGAGTATAATTGTGTTCCAGTAAAACTATTTACAAATACTTACCATGGGCTGGATTTGGCCTGTGGCCATAGTTTGCTCAGTCTCCTCTATAGTATTCTGTTACATGCATGTACCATAACTTAGCCATTTTATTGTCAGCATTCAAATTTTTTCCAGTAAGAGTATGTGCATAGAAAAAAATTGTGTATTTCACTTTAAATATACTATAAAATTTATGCATAACATAAATTCGACGATAGTTTTCTTATACATCATCAAACATTAGGTCTGACAGGTCAAGAAAAGGCTTTATAAGTAGCAAGGAACTTCTCAGGGTTCTAGAGATTTTATAATATCCCCACTTAATGAAATGTGTGTGTATTGCTATTTGTTATTTCCTGTCACTTGAAGTATGGCCCCTAAAACAACTTCATGCAAAGTTTCAAAGATCTATTGTAGTTTCTTATAGAGAAACGTCCTTTGACTTCATGTGGCTGGAATGAACAAAATTAAGTGTGTGTAATACTTGTTTGCCTGTTTAAAATGCCCAGTTGTAGAGGTATTCTATATTGGGTACTGGAAAGGTTAACATTACTAGGATATTAGGCACAGTTGGCAGCCGAAGTCTTAGGTACCTAAAATTCCCATTTGGGCTATTTCTTCCCCACTGGAGAAGGTGTTTATAAGATTACAAAATGATGAGAATGCTAGTCAAATTACTGGGGAGCCTTTGATTTCACAAGTGCTAGCCAGAAAGTTAGGTTTGACTGAGTTGAGTTGTTTAGTACTGTGTCTGCTGTGCCTTGAAGATACTGTTCTATTATCTCCTTGCCTCAGTGTTACTAATGAAAAAATCTGCTGTTAGTCTGAGCCCTCTTAGTTTGTAGGTAGTAATCTTATAGGAAGTAATCTGTATTTTTACTGTTTTCTCTTTATCTTCGGTGTGTTGCAGATCAGGATGTGTCCTAGTGTAGGTTTGTTATTTATCCTGCCCGAGACATAGTGTGCTTCTGTAATGTGAAGATTCAGTTTTTTTTCTTCAAGTCTGGAAAGTTGTTATTAATTTCTAACCATCTTCCCCCATTGTTTCTATTTTCTTCTAAAAACTCCTTTTAAACATAGGGAGCTTTTTATTCTGTCTTCTTTATCTCTTAAAAATCTTTCAATTTGCTAATTCTTTTACTTAATCCTCCTACTGAGATTTTATTTCATCAACTTTTGTTTTGTTTTCTTTTGGATTTGTTTCTGTTTTGGATTTTTATTTGGTATTTTGTCATTTTCGCGTGTTCTTGGTTTATTGGTGTTTCTTTAAAGTTCTTGTTAGTTCCATTAGCTCCTTTTTCCTGTAGTGTCGGCATTCTCCCTTATTTTAGGGAGCAAGTTGAACAGACTTGTATATTTTGGGCTGCATACCTTTTCCCTAAGTGTGTCTTTTGTGGGAGTTCTGTGGAGGTTTATGGAGACTTCCCTGTAGGATAGTTTGACATTTGCATTTTCCTGGCTTCCCATTCTATGCAAGGAGCATAGTTCAAACTCCCTGCCTTCCATACCTGGGCTCTGAAGCCTCAGCTTCCAGTACTGTTGACTGTTGAAAATCCTAGCCCTAAAATCCCACATACAGTTTTTATGACGGTTGGATATCTTTATATGAATTTCGTTATAGTTTCTTTCACCTAGACGTTTCACCCATCTGGCCTTGAGCTTGGCTGTCTTTTTTTTAAAGGTCTGTGGTTATTTGAAATCCACTAAAATTAAGAAAAGTAGAAAATGAAAATATTTGATTATTACAGGAGTAACTTGTAAAACCCAAGGGCTAGGAATTAGAAATTTAGCAAGAGACAAAGCAGCTTACTCTATTTTTCTTCTAGTTTGTATACTCTATATCTCCGTGCCTTTGTGTTAGCTACATCTGCAGTCTGGCTTTCTCTTTTCTCCTTGCACGTGACTGTCCCAGCTGGGCTCTGCATAAGAGTATCTATTTGGCCTAGAATGGATTCACTATTCACCATAGATGGAATTACCATATGTGCAGTCAGGGAAATTGGTTATATGGTGAAAGGGCTGCTCTCTCTAGACCTGGAGGTAGTCAGGTTCTCTTAGAAAGATTTAGGAACTAGGAGGATTATACGCTCCTGGTAAAGAAGCGGCAAAAAGGTCAGAGCCTTTCATAGTCAGTGGACTCTAGGTCCATGTGAATATTGCACCATCTAATTAACACTTGTAGAAGTGGTTAGGCTAGCTGCAAGGTCACCTGTCTCTACCATAAACATTTTGCTCTATAAAGATACCAAGAGAATGATGTTCTTGATTTGGCTCTTAGCCTAAATGTTAGTGAAAAACACCATGTTTATTGAAATGTGGATAGTTTCTCTTGTTCTTGAATTTAATTAGGGCCCACTTGTCTTTTTTTTTTTTTTGCAATTGCTTTTGAGGACTTAGTAATGAATTCTTAATCTATCTTGAGTTAATTTTTTTTTTTTTTTGAGACAGAGTCTCGTTCTTTTGCCAGGCTGGAGTGCAGTGGCGTGATCTCGGCTCACTGCAACCTCCACCTCCCGGATTCAAGCAATTCTCCTCCTCAGCCTCCCAAGTAGCTGGGACTATAGGCGCGTGCCACCATGCCCGGCTAATTTTGTATTTGTAGTAGAGATGGGGTTTCTCCATGTTGGCCAGGATGGTCTCAATTTCTTGACCTCGTGATCCACCTGCCTCAGCCTCCTAAAGTGTTGGGATTACAGCTGTGAGCCACCGCACCTGGCCAAGTTAATTTTTTGTATATGATGAAAGATAGGGATCCATTTTTATTCTTCTACAAAAGGATAGCCAGTTGTCCCAGCACCATTTATTGAATAGGGAATCCTTGCCCTGTTGCTTGTTTTTGTCACCTTAGTTGAAGATGAGATAGTTGTAGGTATGTGGCTTTATTTCTGGGTTCTCTTTTCTGTTCCATTGGTTTATGTGTCTGTTGTTTTCAACCATTACCATGCCATTTTGGCTACTGTAGCCTTGTAGTGTACTGTGAAGTCAGGTTGTTTTTGCTTAGGATTGCTTTGGCCATTCTGGCTCTTTTTTTGGTTCCATGTGAATTTTAGAATATTTTTTTCTAATTGTGTGAAGAATGATGTTGGTAGTTTGATAGGAATACAATTGAATCTGTAGGTTGCTTTGAGCAGTGTGGCCATTTTAACAATACTGATTATTCCAATTTATGAGCATGGAATGTTTTTCCATTTTTCTGTGTCATCTGTGATTTCTCTCAGCAGTGTTCTGTAGTTTTTCTTGTAGAGATCTTTCACCTCCTTGGTTAGATGTATTCCTAGGTATTTTGTGTGTGTGTGTGGCTACTGTAAATGAGATTGCATTCTTGATTTGGCTCTCAGCTTAAATGTTATTGGAAAACATGTTTCTTAAAAGGACATTTCACTTTGGGGGAATATAGAAGGGGGGCTTTTCCTGTGGGCATTTGCTCACTGACTCATTTCTGTCTCTGTTATTGTAGGGACAAGCTGTGGGGGGTCTGTGTCTCCATCCTGGCTCTCTTGCCTCGAGTCCTCAGGTTGATGCTGCAGAGCCTGAGGGTGAACAGAGTTGGGCCTGAGGAGCTGCCTGTTGTGGGCCAGCTGCTTCGACTGCTGCTTCAGCATGCACCCCTCAGGACTCATATGTTGACCAATGCGATCTTGGTGCAGCAGATCATCAAGAATATCACGGTAAGAAGCATGGTACCGGAGGCTTTGCAATATTAGCATAAGAATGAATTTATGACGGGGGCATGGGGGTGAGTGTGTTTTGAGGGAGGAAAGGGATCCCATACATTGAGTCCAGGAATTAATCCCAATATGGTAGTTTCTCAGGGTCTCCCGTGCTGTCCAGCACCTGACTGTGACTTAATGGGGGGTGTGTGTCTGTGATTCCAGAATTGGTAATAAAAGTCTTAAAATAATCAAACTAAATGAAGGTGACAAAGCTTAGTTTAGTTTGAAAAGGTAAGGGCATCAGAGTCATTCCTACCTAGACTGTGATACAGATTCTATTAATGAACTGTGACAGCTTGGCAAGTTTTTTTCTTTCTTTCTTACCTATCCAAGCTTGTTTTCCTAGCTGTAAAAATGGGAATAATGCCAACTTTATTGTGTTTTGGTGATCATTAAAGCAGATAACCCAAGTAAAGTTTTTAGTATACCTGACATTTGTTAAGTGCTCCATAAATGTTGTCATTAAGGAAATTATTTAGCAGGAATAAACTTCAGGCCAATTTCTAGTCACTTAGTTCACTCTAAAGTAAGAAAATCAGAAGTTGCAGACTTCAGCTTTGTCTAATGGTTGGCTCTCTGCCTTCAGCTGTGTCTGTTTGGCGGGGACAGCTCTGTTGTTTAGGATTCCTTTGGTGATTTTAGTTTGCGGGGGTTAAAAAAAGTGTCTTGTATAGTTTGATTTGCAGATTATCCCTTGAGATTCGTAGTGATACTTTGAAGTAATAGTGCTTTTACATGCATATAACACAGGTGCTCATTAGAATTTTTTCAGTAGCCTTTGTAGGGGTGGGGTAATGGAAGTGGCAGTGGAATAATTCAGAAATAGTGAAGGGAAGAAAATCAAGAGCTTGGATTATTCCCAGACTGGAGAATCAGCCCATCTTTGTAAAGAAGAGATTGACAGAAACTGTTGGTTGGCCCTGTAGAGTTATTCTCAGTTGGCATTGGGGTAAAGATCGTGAGACACTAGAATGGCAAGAGGGAGAGGCAAGGGTGAAGGGATGGTTGGTGGTGAAATTTCATTAGTCTCTAGCATGTGCAGGAGGGAACAGACTCAACAAGAAACCATTAGCATTTGAGGATATAACTAGGAATTTTCACTGCCTGTGGTAATGCCCGATTAATAGTTCCCTGTTTCCTGGAAGACTTCCTATGGTAATTTATAGATGGGGATACAGTTGCCAAAGCTCTGGGAAATTGTGTTTGGGTGTGAAAAATACTGTCAGGTAGCATAGTGATTTGGGTACAGTTCTCAAATTACTCTTGTTTTTCTCTCCAGACATTGAAGAGTGGAAGTGTTCAGGAACAGTGGCTCACAGACTTACATTACTGCTTCAACGTCTATATCACTGGGCATCCCCAAGGGCCCAGCGCACTGGCTACAGTGTATTGAAGAGGCCATAGTACCTCCTGTTTGAAGTTGTTTATTCACATCTATCTTATTTGAAGAAAGACTGATGTAATAGATCTTTGTCATTAAAGCTGAACTTTTAAAGAAGTTTACGAACCTTCTTTGCACTGATATAGGAAAATAATGCTTGGGAGTTCCTATTGATGTGTAGGCTGGCTTCCTGGACTAGCACACGATACATGGTCACAGGTGGTTGTGCATTGTGCATTTCATAGGAGCTAAATATTTACAAAATATAGAGAGTGATACTATGGTACCTTCTGTTATATACCAAGAAATTGGCTAAATCTTTGTAATCCCATCCAGGCAGACCTCATTCTTTGTGTTTTTGTGATCACAAAAACGATGAATATAATAATTAGTAAACTAAAAACCAAGGTAATTAACTTAAGTGAACACTTCATTGCCTATCTCTTACCGTTAGCACAGAAGTGGCACTGATCGGAAGAAAATGAAGGCAACCCCCAAAATACTTGTAAAATATATCACTGTTTATGCCTACTGTCTATATTCCCACAGCAGCTTTCCCCTTAAACAATGTGAAAGAGCCCATGATCACTGGATTTTATTTAAACCAGGTGTTCTTAGAGTGCTAGGATGTGTGCCGTTTCATTCTTCCCTGCCAACAGGAATGGCATTTTAAGAAGATTGCTCACTTCTGCAAGTTGGTCAGAAAATACAAGTAGAACGTTGAAGCCTGAGTTAGCACCTTGCTGTATGAACAGTCTGGTCTGTAAACCCTACCTGACAGAATCTTTGATACTGTAATATGGCTGTTGGTATTCAGCACTGAGAAAGCCATTCAGAGAAGACACGGCGGCAACTTGTGGCCTTGAGAGGCTAACGTAGGAACTGTAAAATGTAAGGAATCACCAGAATGTATCTATGGTCTTTTGGACAATTTCTAAATGCAAACAGTGGGTCATGATTCTGATCTAAAATTTAAACCTGATTAATTTTGAAGTAACAGTGGGATGTGATGTGGTGTGTGTGATAAGTTTGTTGCATTAGATTCCAGGAAAGTAGTGAGAGGAAGGCTGCTGTGGGACAGGCTTCCTATCTCATTTAGGTTCATCTCTTGAGACAAGAAGCCAGTACCAGCTAGCTGGCAGAAATCCCAACCCAGCAGCCATAGTTTTCCTTAGATTTTGCTGTTAATTATGAATTCTCATTTCCAACCGTACAGACTGAGGTGAAAGCAGACACTCAGGCACTTTGCACAGACATAGTCTATGCAGGTCTTTTCAGTGCAGGCTGTGTTGATTGACAAAACAATGCTGTGTAAGAGCAGAAAGGAAACATTCTGACATTTTCTTTCGGTTAACACATTTTTAGGTGAATCAGCCTTCAGGTACAGATATTAAAGTTTTCCCAAGGTGTAAAAGATTACCAGCAGAAAATCTGAACTCTGCACTAGCTATGCCAGCTCCCCCGAACACAGTCTTCCTCCATAGGCAGTCAAGGTTTTGTTTTGCTTTTTGGCTGAGTAGCTGATTGCAGGTTATAAGAAAAGTTCTTCAATCTTCCACTGTTCTCAAGGAGATGTATACACTGTAGGTTGCTCACTGTTAAAAACAAATACCAGATAGATATTAAGGTTATTAATTTTAAGGCTGAAGGGAATAGTTCATTGGGTTGAGGAAGAAGGATTTAGGTTTAGGCTATCCCTGGGATGATGGGCCAGTTTACTGTAGAGGCAGGATGACTTAATATAATAGCTTTATATTTTCCGCAGTCTCAAGATATGGGACATGTCTTCAAGGGAAACTTGATTAAGAGAGAGCAGGCACTTGGGGAGCTGGTACCGGAACCTCGGTCTTCAGTCTGCCTGAAATAAATATATTCTCTCTCTCTGTCTCTCACGTAACACATTACATAAACAGGTAACACATCTTCTAACTCTCCTATTACACTTTGAATAGTTGTTCTAGAAAATAGGTTTGTTAGAAAATATTCAGATCCTCATGAATGATAAGCTGATGGGAATATCAAAATGGATTTTTGAGGCCTTTTTATGACTTTGAATTAACAAATGTATAGGATGCCACAGTCAGAAAACATTAGTGATATACTTTGACAAATGATACTGAGGCCCCATATGGTTGAGAGACCTTGCGGAAGACATTGCTATATTTTGCTTCTAACTTTTTATGGAGCATATAAGCAAATACATTAAAGGTTTAGTAGTTTTAAAAAGTAACAAACATATGTCTCAATTTTTCTCTCTTGGTTTTATAACTTCCACAAAATTATTTTAATGTGAACTATTGCTTTTGGCTGTCTTCACTGTATCTTAAATGGAGTTGTCATCTGTGTACCCCTCTGCAGGTGAGCAAGAATAAACTGGATTTGTACAGGGGGTACCAATACTAATAATCACAGTTACTCCATTCACTGGAATGGAACTTTAAAGGGAGTTCTTTTCTTTTATTGTTAAAGAGATAGGCCCAGGTGTGTGTGTGTGTGTGTGTGTGTGTGTGTGTGTGTGTGTGTGTGTGTGTGTCAATAAAAGGCTCTGCTGAGATTCTTGATGGGTGGTTTGCAAGGCTGGGTGTAGAAGACTGACGTGAGCAGGGATTGTTTTGCTGCCTCCCAAATACATGTGGAGAAACAGCCCAAGGAAGCTGGCATTTTGCTATATCCACCTTTCTCTTTCTTCCTTTTTAAGTGGTAAAGGCACTACTAAAACCTCAGGGGTGAGGGGGGTCTCTCTCCAAGTTGGAGGGTGAGAGCAATAATATTCATTAACTGGTTAATGCTTAATGTGGGTGGGCTTGAGCCTAACAAAACCGTGTGTTCTCCTAAATTTGGGGTTAGGAAAAGATCATTTTATCCTTGTCTGATTTTAAGCCAGTCAAAAATATGTGTAGGACAAATAAGTTGCTTGTTCATATGAAGTCCTAAGAAATCATTAAGTATTGATTTGAATTTATTTACTCTGTCCCTTCTGAGTCCCTTAACTAAAAAACTTATATGCTGCTAAACACCATTTTAAAAGATTTCTGGTAGTCTTGGATTTCTTTTTCTCTTAAGACTGAAAAATGATCCAGTTATCTAATTTATGCTAGTATTTGATTGTCTAAATGCCACTTCTCTGGTAGTGATATCTGACAATTCTGTTTTTGAAATGATTCTTCAATTTGCTCAGGTATAATGAAAGGGTTTTTTTGTTTGTTTGTTTTTAAACAGACTGTAGGCCTTGATTGCTTTGAAAGTTTCTAACTACCCCACCTACCACTCCCTGATCAGCCTGTCTGTATTACATGAGTTGTCCAACACTTATTAAAGATTTGGCAGTAATTACTCTGTCCCCCACCTCCAGGTTTTTGCCCCCCATCAAAAACTAAATGAATGTTAAAGTTCATGCTGACAGTCATTGTTCAC